>NC_135636.1:21537500-22162500 GCF_053574225.1 Canis aureus | reverse complement strand
CTAAAAGGACAGGAATGTGTATGAGGCTGCTGAATGAGGGGTGCCCAGCGCTAACATGCTCTCCATGTCCACTGGTTGAGGCCGAATGCCGGCAACAATGGGCAGTCTTCTTGCGCTACTCGGGATGTGACTGCAGATGAAGTGGCGGGTGTCTGAATCATCAGGGGACAGAGCACCACACGCACAGCATGTGAAAACCCCAGGTGCTTCTCAGAGGCAAAGGGCGGCTCCCCTGAGAGGTGGGCCCTGCCAAGTGAAGTCTCAGGCCCTTGGGCAGTGAGAGCACAGCCACAGCTGGCCAGGGTGCCTGGGGGCTGTGGCTTCGGGGTCCAGCCCGAGCGCGGCACCTACGCAGACACTGCTGCTGTCAGACATGTTCCAGAAGGAGACATCTGCCACAGCTCCCTATTATTCACCTTCTACCTGGCCTGGCCACTCTTGTGGCATCGGTATTGGAAGATTATAGCTACCAACTTCAAGTCTAAGTTGCCAGTACCAGTATTTCAGCAGGGCCGCGAACTAAAGAAATACCAACTTAGCTCATGGTGATAAAATAGACGCATGGGTAAACAAAGTATACACACGTACTAGAGATTCATCAATGGAGAAATTCTATTATCACATGACATTGTCATGAAAATTGTATCATTCCCTCCCTGGAAAACTGTGACTATTATCCTGGGTAGAAATGTTATTTTACTATATGGAAATACTGCAATATTCATGCATAAACCAAGTCGTCATCATGAAAGTCAGTATTCTACAGTATAAAGCAAATCCTGTGTGTGAATTTGTTACCATGAAAATGGGAAACCATCAGGACTCATGATGCTTCATTCTAGCTGGCCTGGTTAAGCCACTTCTCTTGCCTTCACCAAGCACCAGAAACTTAAAAGTTCACATCTGAAATCCTCTTAAAGGGTTGGTATGAATGAATCTAAGTTTAATTCCCTAATGTGACAAAGATTGGAGCCATTTCCCATTATTATGTCAATCATGTTAGATATTTTATTAAAACCAGTGGTGGGATCTCCCTTGCCACCCACCATGATAAGACAGCATTTACTGTCCGTATAAATACTTGGTACTTCTCACATCAAGATCGCCAAGGTAAATGTAAAGATGGTGAGTAGGTGCTCACTACGGAAATTGGAGTCTGAATGCCCCGCCCAAGGACATTTATATCCAAAACACTTTAAAACATTCTTTTGGCCAAAGCATGGTGGGTATGCAGCCCCAGCAATGCAGGCCAACAACATAAGTGGGAAGTGCACAGGCACGGACTATGCACGGCCACTGCATTCCCCAAAACCTCCTTTTCAGGTTTGTGCTTAAGCCTAAGGAGCAGATGAATACATTTTTCTCTTCGTTACAGACTCATTCTGTAACATATTTGCCAGCAGGAGGACCACTGTCTAAATCATAGAGACTCCAAACACTTAAGGTGAGTTTCACACTGTACAGAAAGTATCAGACTCATTTAGACCTCTAGTCGAGCTGCCCTCGTTCTTCCCCACCTCCTGTCCCCTTCCCCCACCCAACCTTAGGGGATCTAAAGTTGGCCCCAGTGGAACAAGAAGGCCAAACCCCTCATTTCTAACAGAAGATGGGGGTATATAGGGCTTCCCTCCACATTTAAAAGCTTACAGCCCCCAGACCAGCAGATTTGGAATCTCCCAATACAACCCAGCCCAAGGAGGGATGTTTGAAGCACATAGCCTGAGTGTCACTCACTGGGAGGGAAGATGCCCGGTCACGTTAAGCTGAAAGTTAAGATTATCCAATGGTTCAGATGCTTTTATTTGGATATTTGGTCCTTCTGCTCCTCTAGAGAGCTAGAATCTCTGGCATGTTTAACAGTCTTCCCCATTTTTCAGAGCAGAAAAATTAAAGACGCTGAGCAAAAATGCAAATGGAAACTGAGAGCAGGTTGGTGCAGGATGGCCTTAGGCAACAAGTGCTTACCAAGTAAAAGGGATAAGAGTCGTTAACCAGTGTGCTTCTAAAGTTAATTATGCATCAGATAAATTTTTAAAAACAACATACAGAATTAAATGTAATTTAGAATCTAATTTTTTTTACTTAATCTTCAACTAGATCTTGGCCAAAACAATGCAGCTCTGAACCGTTCCTGCCAGAATCTGCTGCGAAGCCCCAAAATTCCCAGGAGTCAGGGAGGCTGTAGTGACACAGTAATGCTGCCAAGGATATCCCAACGCGGTGGCGCGGAGCCAGCTGTGGGGGCAAGAAAACGCACCCAGTGGACACAAGGCTGCTGAGAACCATGCCCTGCTGTCTGAGATAGGAATACCCGAGGCCATAAAAGGGTCAACCAGGTCAACAAACCACCTAAGAAGCACCACCTCACGTGGCTGGGTTGCTACTTCATGTTTGAGAGTTTTCCTTTGGCTGAAAAATTTCAAACCAAATTCCACAGAAGTCATTTTTTCAGAAAGGATTTAGTGTTATTAACGAGAACTCAACAGAAGAGGCCCTGCCAACTGCTTTTCTCACCACCTCGCAAGGACTTAAACAATAAAGGTGCATTTGGCCAGGGGGTCTAATCCTCCCCTTTGCAAAATCAAGATCCAGTGGACACACAATGTGGCAACCCACACAAAGTCTCCTTAAGTCTTAAGTTCAGAAAACACTCACAACTGCAGTGATGAATTTACCAAGATGTCCGACCACTCAATATGGTTGCTCTGTTGATTATCTGCCCCCAGCTTCCCTTCTTCACAAAACAAATTCACGTATAACTTAACCCATGGTTTCTGGGCTCTGGTCCAGTAGTCAGTTTTGATAAATAGATTAGGCATTACAGTATTTACATTTTCATGGTATCAAGCAATACAAAACACAACCACAATAATGATTACTGGCCTTCAAAAGCCATGACGACAAGCTTCCCTGATGGTGTCCACAGCTTTACAAATGCTGGTTCTTTTCTTAATGGGAGGTGAGGGGTGGGAGATAAGTAACAGGGATGCAAGGTAAGAGGGTCAACATGGAAAAACACTGATTTCAAAAATCTGCTATAGTCAATAACATTAAATAGGAATAAAATCTTGTAATTTATAGACACGCGCAACAGTAACTGACATCCACATGACAGCAGAGTCAAGACTCCCATAAACATCTGCTTAGTGCCCTGTGTGGCACTCTATACCCATCACACCAGCCCAGAGTGATAAATGTCAGAGTGTCTCAATTATAGTGAAAAAGAAGCCAGTATGAAATGTGCTGGCCCAGTGTGGGCAAGGGTGGTACCAAGAAAGAGCAGTTGAGAATCAGATAGGACTTCAAGATAAGTTCCTTCCCCTCCAATCCCTCAAACAACATATTTCAATTCTAAGAATACCTGTACAAACCTCACCCACGCAGACGTGGGCATGGGGTAACCATTTCACTGTTTTCAACCAGGTCAAGAGCTTCCTTCCTCAGGAGTATCAGGAAACACAATCACATTTGACCAGTCAGCTGTGACAGTGTGAGAATAGTGGTGCCCCTGGACTAGAGGGAGGTCTCTGCAGGTTGTAGGCTGAGGTCAAATAAAACAGAGGCAGGTCCAGGGGCTTCTAGGACAGAAAGCCCCTGGGCCACCGAGGCAGCTTGTGGGAAAGCTAGCCCACGGTGGTGGAAGGAGACCCAAACCAAGGAACTGCTGTGGATTTCAAACACCCACTCCCATATGAGGATAGGAACTTCAAGTTCAATGAACACTCTCAAGGGCAAAGGGTAGGGCTTAAATAAGGAGACAGGTGAGACACGATATTAGACACAATCACCACCCACAACAAAAAAGCTATTTGTAATCGTCTTAGCTCTGGGTGCAGAATGTAAATGCAGATATACAAACATATATGTTACTGCTTGTTATTCAGGAAGGAACTACAGATTCATGCCTCACTGCGGCCGGGCCACAGGGTGAGCTACAGCTATACCGTGGCCTGTGAGTCCTCATCTGAACTCCGGCTAGTGGCACTCTTCCCGAGGCCTTTCCACGTGTAGCCCACAAAGGTTGGGCTGATGGGTAAATAGCTGAAGCATCTGTATTTTTTAATAATGTTCATGCCAAATGGCAAATCGTAGGATTCCATGCCATCAAGCGACTTGCTTCCTTTGCCCACGCCCTTCTTCCATTTCCTGATTCCTCTTTCCTCTGGAGTACCTAATACACACACGCACAAAACAATATAATGGAATGTTTAGTGTGACAGTTCCACCAAGAGTTCAGATGGCCAACGTGCTGTCCCGTATATGGAACCTGCCAGGATGACAGCAAGGAGCCTGTGAGGAGGAGCTGATGGCACTCAGCCATCCAGGTGCCTGAGCCAGCAATCTAAGAATGGCTAATCTATCCTCATTGCCTGTGCTCCCCGTTCAGGCGATCAGATGGCTCTGCCTCCTTCCTGTCCTTCCATGTGACCTATATTCTCAATCGTCACTGTTGAGGTCTGGCCCATGCCATGTGACTTGCTTTCTGGGGTCATCATAACAGTCCCCTAACTGGCTGCCTGCTCTTCCATCTCACTATCTCCTTCTCCAAATCTGTTCTCAAAAAACAAAAAAGAACTTCTAAATTGCAAGTGTGATCTCTGCAAAACGGGATTCAGTCTTTATTATACCATATGTAATGCCTTCAACAATTGGTCAGGGCAAACCATCCCCCATCCAGGCACACCAAGTTTTGCCCTGCTCTGCTCCATCTGTGTGGAGAGGGGAATGGAAAGGGGTGCTACTTGCTATGTATTCCCCACCTCATGCTCCTTTTGTGAGGAAGAACTTCCATTGGTATTAACACTCTAGGCCTCTCTGTACCCTGATACAGCAGTCAGGGAGAAAGATCTGAGCCCTGAATTATTTTTTCCTCAATTTTCCCAGTGAAGAGAGGCACACTGGCACCTGCCCTTGGTTACATGTGATACTGGACAACATACTTCTCTGCCCAAACCTAGACAACGAGTTCAAGTCCATGGTATAGTATAAGGAACATCATTATTTTCTTACATCTAAACCATGCCCTTCCCTCAGTGTTTTTGTAACAAAGTTAACTTTCATTTCCATATATCTGGCTTCTGTGCCTCTCTCTCCATTAGCTCTAAAAGTGTGTGTTAGTTACTGACGTCCACAAATCTAACACCTTCCACATATTCATGCATGTGATTCCTTCTGCCTGATGTGTTCATCCTTGTATTTCCCAGCAACCTCTTGATTGAGGCTTTTTGGAGGTGTGCTGCCTTTAAGGGTAAAAAATCTTAACAAAACCTTCAAGCTCAAAACAAGCATGACCCTTCCTTGACAGGAGGTGAATCTTCCAGTGTGTGGCAGCACTTTCCAATAGTACTGGCAGGCTACTCTGAGAAGCTGGGAAGGCTGTGAGGCAGGGCCCACATCACAGCCTCACCCATCACCTAGCACTTAGCATACAGTGCATGCACCCAGCTGAGGAGAAGGGGTTACGGGCCATGGGAGACCCCTGCTTCCATCAATCCCTCAGTCACTGATCCTGCCTACAGCCTGTACCCACCATACTCACTCTCTTTTGCTTTTAGTTGGGAGAGGGGCCTGCCGCAGGAAGGAGGAGAAATCCTAGAGGCTGTGAGCAGCCAGCTGGGAGGAGTGTCTGAATGAGCTGATGAGAGCCACTGCAGGTACTAAGTATAGTTCTGCAGGCGGCGGCAGCCTAGAGTGTGCCCAAGGCACCTGACCATGGACAAGGGCCTTACCTGCTTTCTCCTAACTCAGTGGGGAGAAAAAAATCCCCACTAGGTTTATCAGCAAGAAGCTGATTCATAAAAGGAGGCTGGGAGTGTCATCTTAACCACTTCAGAAAAGACCATTTTAACCAGCGATGGCTTTGAACAGGTTCACTCTGCCTGCTTCCTCATTTATTTGGTAAAACAAATAACTCACATACGGAACAAGCATGTTTCATATATACCACATACCTGGGATGGTGTTATCCAAAATAAAAGCCACACAGCCTCCTACAAACATAGCAGTTGTGAGAAGAACGTTCAACACCTGATCAATTCCTGTTATCCCTAGAAAGAGAACACAGCCACAGGGTCACTGCCACAGCCAGGATGGCTAGGAAGGAGCACTGGGGTGGGCACCAATTACCAGTTAATGTGAAATTTATAGACGAAAGTATAAATTTCTATTGTACCTGAGTAGATACATTTTTGCCAGTAACATTTTAAGCCACTATAAATAATTTCAACAATAATCAAGAGGTTATCCCTAAAAGAAAACTTCCCAACAATGGTCCATAGAAGATAAACCTAATAGTGAAGCTCACTCTAGAATGAACTAAGAAGCCACTGGAGCATGGTTTACATATTAAGGAAAAAAATTAATAAAAAGATGGCTGTTGTAAGGCTGAAATATTACAAAGTGAGTAAGAATACAATGAAAATATTGGTGGTATTTACAAACACATAAAGGGTTTCAGAATCCTGGGCCACTGATTTGTGCTTAGCTGCTTTTAATCAGGAGCAATTGGATGCATATAAATGAACTCACATGAATGTGATACAGTAAAACGTAAAAAAGCAGCAAGAATCTCTGTTATTAGAAGCTCTCACACTTTCTGTATTTAAAATATATGACCCTTAGGAGCACCTGGGTGGCTTAGTCGGTTGAGTATCTAACTCTTGGTTGCAGCTCAGGTCATGATCTCAGCATCGTGAGATCAAGCCCTGTGTTGGAGTCTGGGCTCAGCGGGGAGTCGGCCTCTGTCTCGGTCTCTCTCTCTCTCTCTGCCCCCCTCCCACACATGTGTGCACATATGCTTGCTCACTCTCTCTAAAATAAAATAAAATCTTTAAAATACATGATCCTTAACAGAAAATAACAAGTGTTGGTAAGAATGTGGAGAAAGAGAAACCCCTGAGCTTAGCTGGTGGGAATCAGTTTGGCAATTCCTCAAAAAGTTAAAACCTAGAATTACCCTACCGGCCAGCAATTCTACTCCTCGGTATATAGCCAAGAGAACTGAGCACAGAGATACAAATATAGCCGATCCTCATTATGGCAGATAGCTTCTGTATTTGTGAATTTACCTAACACCCTAAAATTTATCTGCAAACCCAAAATGAATACTCCTGGCTTTCATGGTCATTCACAGAGCAGCACAAACTTTGGGTCCACCTAACATGTGTGTTCCCAGCAGAGGTCAAACAAGATAACACTCTGCCTTCTTGTCTCGGCTCTCATAGCTCATCTCCAGTGTGCTTGCAGCTGTCTAACACCACTTTTTTCCCCAATTCTGTGTTTTTGGTTGGTGATTTCATTGTTTAAAATGGCCTCCAAGTGCTGTATTGAAGTGCTGTCTACTGTTCCTAAGTGCAGAAAGACTGTGCCGTGCCTCAGGAAGAAAAATACGTGTGTTAGATGAATTATATATACACTGCTCTTGGCTATGGTTCCCCTAGAAGGGATGGGTCAGGATTTGCTAATTCCATGTTCACGGTGACTTTCCAGGACACAGCTACCATGAACGAGGACTGATTGTACTTGTACAACAATGCTCATAGCAGCACTGCTCACAACTGTCAAAGGGTAGGAACAACCCAATGTCCATTACCGGACAAATGGATAAGCAGATTACAGTATATACATACAATGGAATATTATTAGCCATAAAAAGGAATGAAAATATTCTTATATAAATCTCAAAAATATTATGTTAAGTGAAAGAAGCCAGAGATCACATATTGTATGATTTCATTTCTGTGAAATATCCAAAATAGGTAAATCCACAGAAACAGAAAGCAAATTGGTAGTTGCCAGAGGCTGGGTGAAGGGAGATAATAGGATTAACCACTTAATGGGTGTGGAATCCTACTTTGGGGTGAGGAGATAGTTTTGGAAACTAAATACAGGTGGTGGTTACAAGACACTGTAAATGTACTAAGATGGCACTGAACCATTCACTTTAAAATAATTTCACATTATATAAATTTTACCTCAAAAAAAAAAAATCAAATGGTCCCCAATTCTGCATAAAAATGTCAACAGCAATCGCTATTTCTTAAGACAGTTCCTCCTTGGGGGCACCTGATGTCCCAGCTGGTTGAGCATCCAACTCGATTTCTGCCTAGGTCACGATCTCACGGTTGTGAGAGCAAGACCCACACTGGGCTCCACACTGGGCATGGAGTCTGCTTGAGATTCTTTCTCTTCCTCTGCCCTCCCCACAAAAAAAAAATGGTTCCCTTTTGTTCATTCTTCATGACATCAGGTTATTAAAATAATAAGGTGTTAAAAAGGTTAATCTTGAATTCAAAGTAGTTGTAATCCCAGTAGAAAGACATGTATTTGAAAATCTATGAAGCTGAGTCTTAAACTATACATTTTCATAAAGCATTAGTCTGAGGAATCAAAAGGTCTTATACACTGGTATCCTCTCAAAAGACAGGGTCCCAGGAAATAAAGAGACCTTAATGTGCATATGTCACATGCACAGACCAGCTCATGCTGGATGTTCAAAGGATTTCCAGATAAGCGGCGCAGAGTGAGTCTCGAATACGTAGACAGATGTTCAGAGAGACAACTCCTGAAGTTCCAAAATCCTCTCTAATTGGGGATGGGCTATTTGCAAACTTGTGGCTGTGGTTCCAACTATTACCAAGATTCATGGCCAGTTTTCCTTACCTGTGACAAGTGGGTTCTGTCTGAGGTAACTTGGAAGGACGAGCCCAAAGAAGATTGAAAATCCAAGCACAAAGAGATTCCGGGAAGAATTTAAGTCGATGAACTGCAAGTTGGAGAGTCCAACAGCTGTAATCATTCCTGGAGAGAAACATCAGATGGCAAGTTGCACTGAGCTATTCTGTGTGGATGGATACAGGAGACACACAGACTCCCCACATTGTCCCTTCTCTGTCTCACCAGAAGCAAAGTGGGAGACAGAACAGTGACAGGATGGGGTCAGAATGTGACCACTGGCTCTCTGATCCAAATGACTCTTACTTAGCCTAAGCATCATATGGGCTTACAGAAGAACACAAACATCACATTGCACTTTCTTTAGACCAAGCAGACAACTAAGGACATCGGCTGCCCCTTAAAACCTATGCACAAACATTTTGGTTAAGCTGGGAAACCTACCCAAAGATCTGGGCCCTGATCACCACAGATGGCACAAAGATCATGGCAAGTCCCGGGTAAAAATGATCAATTTTAAATGGCCATTCAGGGGAGAAGATATTCAAGTTAAATCAGTTAGGTATACCAACTAAAGATTAAGGTCATCTTATTTTTCCTAGCACAAGTTTCCTACATTTGGTCCTACTTTTAACATAAATTCAACCCAGGGATGGATGTGGGTTTTTATGTTCTGAAGGTGTATCCCCTTTGTATTTATGATCACCTTCCATCTTACTGAAGGTATTTGTTAGCAAAAGTGAAGAGGAGGAGAGAGGTCAGGTTATCAAGGAAATGGGATTTTACCAAAGAGAGTACAGAAGAGGGCGCCAAGCACCGGATCTGGGAGGGAGGCGAAGAGGGCGCTGAACTTCCCAATCATGCCCAGCGCCAGCATGAGGGCTGCGCCGTACTGGATCACCCGGCGACTGCCCACCTGTGGGACACACCAAAGGCAGGTGCCATTACTGCTCGTTCTGCACAAATTCTCATCCAGCTGCTCCCACCCCCAGGCAAATGTGACAAAAGCCCCAGACAACATCTAGATTATTCTTAAAACTTTTAATTAAGAGAGAGGTCTCATTATACAATTGAGGACTGATCTTGGGGTACAATTACTATAAAGACAGCCAGAGGAAAGGGATTCCCACGTCTCCTCTTTCTCAGCCCGTCCCTTCCTCCTTTGAGGAAGTCAGCACCAGGGCTCAGCCTCTGCTTCTCGAAGCCCTGGGTGATGTCAATTCAGCATGGTCTTGCTCCAACTCTCGAGTCCAGAGTTTTAAGTTCCCTTAAGTATCAGCAGTGGGGATGACCTTCTAACATCAAAACCCTGCTTCATCTGCGTTTTTCTTCTAGGCTCTTGGAGTCACCTTTTACCAAGTTAACCTACCCCAAAGCAATTCACTTTCATCTCCCATCTTCCCCACACCCTGAATCAGACAAGAGTCCCAAATATTTCTGGAACCTCCTCTCCTAGGGTGTCTTGCCTGTGAGAGGTGGCACAGCCAAGAGGCCAAGGAGGGTGGATTCTCAGCGCCCCTGCCTGGTTTGTACTCCACCCTACTCGAACTGTGGTCACATGAGTCACTTGACCTCTCTGGGTGGTGGGATTCTTGTTTATATAGTGATAAACCATGAGGTTTTGCTTTAGGGGTTAAACAAAACAAAGTGTAAAACAGTGTGAACAGTGCCTGGAACAAGCACAGGGCTATGACAACTGTCTTCCACCTGGGCTTGCTGACTCAGGCCTTTCCTCTGCCTCTGTCCTCTCACTGTGGTAGAGTGACCTTTCAAACACAGTGATTTAGGAGGTCAGTGCCCCTCTGCCCCCCTTAAATCCTCTGGTGCTCATGAAATAAAACCCCTTCTCAGGCATCCCTGAGCCTGTCTACCCAGAACATTTTTTCCTACATCTCCCATTCTGCTGGTTCCAGACACATCCTTCAAAACACTACCCAAATGCTACCTCTTCTTAAAAAAAAGTCTTCCTTGATTCCAAGGCTCTGCTTTCTCACATTAGGCCTCTGTAGAACCAGGATAATACTTTCCATGTGGTCTCATCTTTATCTGTTCAACCTCATCTCCAACTTCTAGAAACTTGCGTCTAGCCTGCTGTCACCCAGGCAGTGGAATGTGGAGTGGGCACCAAGCTCAAGAATCCTGCCCCATTGGCCCTTACTATGTGCTGCCTCTTCTAGGAAAATACCTTGAAGATATAAGCTGAGTAGAAGAGTTTCCAGAAGCACCTGGGGAGTGCCTACAGGGCTTTCATTATGACCTGCAGTGAGAAGATGGCTACTTAACTTTAATTAAAATGAAATGAAATTTAAGCTTTCGCCCATCAGTTGCACCAGCCGTTGTTTCAAGTGCTCAACAGGATCACGTAGCTGTGGCTCCTACACAGAGCAGCAGCACAGGTGCATGCAGACTGGGTCCACCACAGCAGAATGCTCCTGCGGCCTGGTGCTTCTAACAGCATCTCAAAGGACCCAGAAGTCAGTTGGTTAGGAATCAGAGTATAATCTTACTGAGCCAGCAAAGAGATGGCTGACCCTGAAGCCCAGGCTTGCTGTTACAATCCACCTTAACCCCCACATATCAAGTGCAGGGAAGCAGCTAAAATGGGTACACAAACTGGAGAATGGAGCAAAGATGATTTCTGCTGGGTTGCCTTACGTGATAAGGAAACCTGTCATTTTCAGCAAACATTTTTAGGAACCTACTCTGTGACTAGCACTTTTGAGACTGGAGGGGGAAGGGAACACAAAGATGAGTAAGCCACAACCTCCTGATCCAATCACTGTACTGCTGTAACCGTTAGGGCGTGTGGGCACCCAGCACCGAGGAAGAGCTCTGAGGAGGTGGGGATGGTCCCACAGAGCTGATCTGGAGGCATGAGTAAGAGTTCCCTGGAGGAAGAGTGTCCAGGCACAGGGAACCATCTGTGCAAAGCCCACGTCCCAGGAGATTAGATGTGCAAGGGGGAAGGCAAGGCTGGCACCAGGGATGCTTGAAACAATAAAACTTATATGCAGATGATGCATGGAAGGCTGATCTGCCTTAGATGCTCAAAACAACCAAACAAGCAGCAACTAAGCCATTCTTCAGGTCGAGGACTATTAACTGAGTACCTATTCTCCATTTCTGTTTGAAACACCAGAAACACAGCCCTAATCCTTGTACTCCCAGTGCTTACGTGGGTGGAGCCTTTGCCCCTCCTCTCCGGCTACCCACTCTCTAGAGTCTCTGCCCCTGCTTCTAGGGCCACCAAAAACCTGACACATCGAATTTCTGACTTTCTGAAGTCTTCAAGAGTATGGAATGCAGCAGAGGAAAAATGACCCTTCTCTGAAGAGACTGCACTGTCAGGGGAGGTGGTGGGTATTGTCCCTAGAAGTAAACTGAGGGCTGTCAAGCAGGGACGCTACCTAGTGCTTACTCTGTATCTACATGCCAGATTCTGCTAAGTGCATTACATCAATTTATTAATTTCAATGTCTGGCAAGTCTTTATAAAGACTCAGGGAGGTAATGTAACCTGTCCACAGTCAGACTGGGAGAGGGTTAGGGCACCAGGGCTGGAATTCCAAAAAGCCACCTCCCCCACCCCATTATGCCATCCCTCCTTGTGGGACAGACCCTGGAACACACTTAGAAGAGAAGTCCTGCACATGGAATCCCACCTGAGGGCTTCCAAACACACAACAGGGTAGCTGGCAGCCTCAACTCCTGATCAAAGAGGAAAGAATCTCCAGGTATAGAAAAGGTCAGAACCCGATAAAGAGTAGCAAGCACTGGAGCTGCCAGAAATGGAGGCAGATCCTTGGGAAGAACCAAAGATCACCTTCTTTCTACAGGCCCTGGAATGACACAATGTCCCAGACCAGTGCTGTCCTGTACAACTTTCTACAAGGATGGAAGTCTCCTGTATCTGTGCTGCCCATTGACAGTCACTAGCCACATCTGACTACTGAGCCCCTGAAATGTGGCTAGTGTGACAAAGGAACTTATTTTTTCATTTTAACTAACAAACTTAAAAGAGCCACATGTAGCTACTATCAAATTGGACGGCACAGACCCAGGTCTTAGACCGTTGGATTTCAGAGCTGAGAGTTCTGCTCAGAAAAGTGACTAGTTCCAAGTCCTTCCACTGGTTGAGGGTCAGAATACAGCCTCCAACTCCTGCCTCCTTTCTCCTGGATAGGCTCCTTCCAGTGGCCACAGGGCTGGGACCAAAAAGAAATTTGTGCTTTAAGTCCCACTTCCCACCCCAAGGCAGCTATGTAGATGGCTCAATTATATCCTCCTGTGAGTCAGGGCAATGAAAACCAATTCCAGGCCCCTGAATGGATGCCACCTTTGCCTCAAGATAGTAATCCAAAGGAGTTCAGAGGGAAGATCAATTAGCTCATTAAAAAGTGCTGGCAGGTTGCCAGGGATGGAGGTTGGTGCTTTATTTTCAGAATAAACTGGCACCATTCAATTCATAATAAGGATAATTATTCCCCAAACCACCTCAGTGGCATTTCAGAATGGAACCTGAGCAACATCACCTACTCCCTAGTGACCCTGGTTATATTAAGTGATGTGATGATCAGTTTTAAAGGGGTGCAGAAAAGGAGCTGGCTTGTTAAACTGTTTTCCTCTAAGAGTCCCTCTGTCCACAACACTTTTACTACGATGGTATTTCATATTAGTTATAGGTCTGTCCACAGGGTCATGACAGCAAACTGGCTAAAGAGGCATAGTCCTTAGCTCTGTGTGCTCGGCATCTGCTTCTCCCCGTGGGCAGTGATAGGACCCAGCACTGATACTGGAGGACACACCATGTGAGGGCCCTCGGAAGCACCAGGCAGAGCTCTATGTACCGGATGCTGGGCTCTGCGACAGCCCCAACTTTCAGGGAAATGAACGTGTCAGGTATGCACTGTGCTCCCTTTTCACCTGGATTCACAGTCAAGATTAACCAAACTTAAGTCTCTAGTTTCTTTTTATCTGGTTATAGAGTTTTGGAGAGTGGGGGTGGGGGGGGGATGTGGAAGGGGTATTTCTAATTTTACAGAAGTCCCATAGCTCTAGAAGGCTGCAGCTCACCCTTAAGTTCTCAAGACACAGGGCTCAGGTGAGGGAGACCTACAGTGCAAGCTGACCATGCCAGATGGCAAGCAGAGTCTGGGTTTCTAGTTACCCAGAGTACAGCAACAGGGGCGGGGGTGGGGTGGGGTGGGGAGCACCTTCCAGCTTGGCAGAGTGTGCACTCTGGTCCAAGGCATTTGGGATCTAGAGTTCAGTAATAACTTTGGAAGGCCTAGGAGCAGGTTCCTTAGGGAAGCTGGACTGTGGGGTGGGGCTGCCCCAGGTCACATGCCTGGTTAGAAAGTGGTGGGAGCCTGGTAGGTAGGACTCTGAATCCAGGTCCTGCTCAACCTGGGGAATTCACCGTGGCTTGTCAAATCCACTAAAACTCCGCACATGATTTTGTCTGAAGGAGAAGGCCTCTGCTGCTTTGAAAACCACATTTACTGTAAGATTGAGGTTTCAAAAAAAAAAAAAAAAGATTTATGTTTCCCTGTAAGGAGCGGGATCATCTCACATCTAAAACTAGAGCTGTCTTCTGCTCCCGTTTCCACCTCCTCCCCTGACCCCAAGGTCCACTCTCATTAATAGCTAAAATGAGTCTTAAAAATATACCCTGATGAAGGGACACCTGGGTGGCTCAATCAGTTAGGCTCAGGTCATGATTTCAGGGTGAGATGGAGCCCCATGTCAGGCTCAGTCCTGGGCACAAAGCCTGCTTAAGATGCACTCTCTCCCTCTGCTTCTCCCCACCAACTTGTGTGTGCATGTGTACAAGCGTACATGCTCTCTAAAACAAAACAAAACAAAACAAAACAAAAAACATCATGGAGCCACAGCCTGGAGGATCCCCATCCCATCTCTGGCAGCTTATGGGGTCGGTGTGACCTGGTCCTCAGTTACCTGAAGGATGTCCCCTGCTCTTACTGCCCCCCACCCCAAACTTTGCTCCTGCCCCACTGGCCTCCTTGCAGATGGGCAGCATGCGGGCCTGCTCTCCCAACACAGCTTCATGATAGAACTTCACACTGGCCATGTCCTTGGCCTGAACGGCTCCCTCCAACTGCCTTGTTCATGTCCTTGCACAAGGTCATCTCAGGGTGGCTTAGCCTGATCCTATTTCACACTTACTAGCTCTTACTCTAGATACCCCCCTCCTGCCCTGTGTTTTTCTCACATTGATTATGCTGTTTGTCCTCCTCTGTCTAGAATATAAATTCCAACAGCAGGAATTTAGTTTTATTCACTGATGTATCCCAAGTGCCTAGAACAGTAGCCTGGCACAGGGTTGGTGCTTATTAAGTATTTGTGGAATGCCTATGAAGCAGTGAAGCTATCCAGGCAGCCACGGGAGGGAGATCTCCCCATCAGCATTCCAGAAACCCATCAATGAGAAAAAGAAGATGGAGGGGGAAGATGATCTCAGAATCAGAAGCCTTCCTTTTAGAATTCACAAGTGGTTAGACCAATTGATAAAATGGATCAACACTTAGAGGCCCAACCATTTAATGAGAAAAATATCTGTACCTTAGTAATTCCCAAAACTCCAATGTTAGGACTGGATGAAGTAGAGCCATTCCCAGTACCAAATATGCCATCGAGAACACAGGAGAGACCCTCCACGAAAATCCCCCTAAAATGTAAAGGAATGGGGGAAAGAGAAACATTCATTCAATGGGGGAAACACTCTAAAATATGCTCTAAGTGGCCGCAGCCCAAAGGTGCCATGCACCGCCAGAAAGACTCCACACTCCTGGGAAGGGTTAGAAATGCATAGTCTCGGGCCCCACCCCAGACCTGCTGAAATAGAACCTGCATTTTAACAGGATCCCTCATGCTCATTCAACTGTGAGAAGCACTTCTGTGAACCACACATTAGACAAAGGTGTTTAAAAAATCATTCCAAATTAAAGGCTTTCAGCCAGAAATCAGAGCCATTTGTTGGGATCTAAGACAAATATGTGCTGTCTGCTGATCTGATTCCTTTACTATTAATACATAGTTTCATCAGGAAGGGAATGCTTTGTAATTTGGTCAAAACTGGAGCTTTTTAAAGGATCAATATATAAATAACTCAATCGTATGCAACACCCATTAGAGAAAGCTGTAAAAACCAGGAGTGTGAACACTAACAGAACCAAAGCGAGACATGCTAAGACACCAGCCCACTGGAGCTCATCACACGCAATCCCTTCCAGAAGGGCAGCAGCTGGCTGAGCAAAGGGGGCTGATCTGCACTCTTCTCTGTGGCCTCCACAAGGTCCAATTCACTCTCAGCATCCAGAAACTGAAGACCAGGTGTGTTGAGAAGATAAACCCCACAGCCCATGAGTCTCTAGCTTCTGCAGACTTTACCTATTCCTGCTTTTCTTGTCTCTTTCTCTATATGAATTTTAACTGTGAATAGATGACACAGCATTTACCCCTAAGAACAGTAAAGACGACAAGAAATCAAAGGGGACATCCATCCACGACCCCAAACCAAGCAAAGAAGAAGGGCAGTGTCTTGCATCTGTTTTCATGGTCTCAGAGAGAGCATCTTACAGGCCTGTCAAGGCAGAAGGAAGGGTGGGAGATGCACTCCATGCTACAGATGAGAAAATGAGAGCAACACGGGAGCAGTGACCTGTCCAAAGACAGACAACCAATAAAGAGCCCTGCTCCCTGTCTGCTTCCATGTTGAAACTCGCTTTCTTCTCCAAGATTAACCAGACCAGAGCCAAGTAATGAGGCATTGGGCCTAAGAAAGAACTCCATTTTCTGAGGAACGTACCTGTTTATTGCGTGGATGGGAGGTGGCGGGGCACAGGACAGCCTTGCACAGGCATAATAGTCCCCAATGGACTCAATGATACTGGCGACAACTGCGCTGAGCATGCCGATGACACCAGCTGCGGTGACGGTGGGCAGTCCCCACTGAACTAGGGAAGGCAAAAGAGGGCAGGCAAAAGTAATCAGGACATCAGACAGTAATACATGACACACTCAGACTCTGAGGCTCAGGGAAAATCTTATTTTAAATGTCACTCATCAGTGCAACAGATGCCTAGGGATAGTTCCTGAGTTGGATGAAGGTGGTCATAACCAGGACTGGTCTGTACCCCATCTTTATTAAAAAAGTGGCCAGAAGAGGGTGTTTCTCTTCCTGCTTTAAAGCCATGCTCGGGGTCTACTAAATTACAATTTAACACAGACTGCTGGGGTAGAAATTCCTATTTGGATGGGATATTTGTATCAGAAGGATTTTTTTTAACCCTGCTGCACAAAGCATGGCACAAAATAATGGTGATCTTGCCCAGGGAGTGGCATTAAATGAAAAAGCAGTGAAAGTCACCAGCTAAAATTAAATTCCAGCAGTAAAGCATTCCATAACCACAAGATACAGACAACCCTCTTATGTAAAATCAGCACTATTTTTAAGTAAACCATGTTATGGAAAATTACATAGGTTCCTTTAAGAAAGCAAAGAGAAGTCCCTAGGTCACTTTTTTTTTAAATAGCTGTTTGGACATTGAAGGCCATGGATGTTATTTAATAAAAAATAGCATGAGGCACTTTTACTGTTAGAAAGAAGAGACTTCTTTGATAATGTGCCTTCTTTCCTTGAACCATTAGCTACCACACAGTGACTAAATAGAAAGCATAGTGACAAAGATGTGTTAAATGATCTTGCACAGAGGCCAGCAGTAGTTGGGGGATCAGGACACCGAAAGATCTAGAAGAATACAACAGACTTTAAATGAAGGCAACCCACACTGGTCACAAGGATAAGTTAGGAAGAGGCTCCGTTCTGGTCCAGAGAGACTCAGGAGGGTGCACAGGACCAGGCTGGTGCTCAGTAGAAGGTGAGAACAGCATGGAGAAGGCAGGTTTAGGAGAGGCTGGGCAAGCCACACAAGCTACACCGGGGGACCTGGGTGGGGGCTAGGTAGGTGTCTCGTAGGTAACAGGAGCAGCTACATGCAAGGTTTGGAAAGAGAAAGAGGACACATGAAGTAAGGTGTACAGGACAAGCCTGGGAGTGTGTGAGGGCAGACTGCTTCTGCCTGGGAGCAGACAGGGGCGCTTGGTCACCACAGCATTCCCAGGTGGGTTAGGAGCATATTTTTCTTTATCCAGCAACATTTTATATTTTCTTTATATTTATATTCATATATCATCTTCATATTTCCTAAATAATCTTTTATAGAGTTACCTTGTTACTGACAGCATTATGGTTTCATTTTAGTGTCTTGATTTGGTTGGTTGGCAGCGGTGGTGGGGGGGGATACTTATTTTGCTGTTTATTGTTTCTTCAGAAACTGCCTTTTATTTTCTTAGTCTCCTTACTGTTTTATTTTTTCCCTTTTTCCTGTAGCCCATAACTTTGATTTTTAAAATCTTTATTCCATCTACTTCAAGATTTTATTTTATTTTTTTTACTTCAAGATTTTATTTATTTTTTTAAAGATTTATTTATTCATGAGAGGGGGGGTGGGCAGAGACACAAGCAGAGGGAGAAGCAGGCTCCATGCAGGGAGCCCGACGTGGGACTCAATCCGGGGTCTCCAGGATCACACCCTGGGCCAAAGGCGGCGCTAAACCGCTGAGCCACCCGGACTGCCCTACTTCAAGATTTTAAATTGTACTCTTCTACATTTTCGATCCCTCTTCCTTCAGATCGTTTCTATCTACAGCTGACCCTTGAATAACACAGGTTTGAACTGTACCAGTTCAGTTATTTGCAGGTTTTTCCCAATAGATGCAGTACAGTGGTATAAATGTATTTTCTCTCCCTTATGATTTTCTTAATAACATTTTCTTTTCTCTAGCTTACTTTTTTGTAAGAATACAGTATATAAAACATGTAACATACAAAATGTGTTAATTGACTGCTGATGTTATTTGTAAGGCTTCTGATCAAAAGTAGACTCTCAATAGTGAAGTTTGGGAGAAGGAAGTTATAGGCGGATTTTCAGTTGTGGGGTGGGGTGCACCACCTCCCCACCCGACCCCCGCATCTGTTCAAGAGTCAGCTACCTGCATGCCTGTGTGTGCGTGTGTGTGCGTGTGCACGCACATAAATCCTGCTGGCTTCCAGCCTTTTGTCTTATTTCATTTCCCCTTTTAACTAGAACACCTAACTTACGTTGTTACTTTACAGCAGTTTCTCAACCTCAGCACTGTTGACATCTTGGGCTTCAAATCTGTATTTTAACAATTTTTATCATACAAAAGACTAAGGACCACTGCCACAGACATCTGAAAACCTGTCTCCAGATTAAGCCAAACTGTCAGAGAATGCGCCCTCTTGGTTCTCCGGAGGCGCCTTTCTGTCTGGGAAACTGTGGCAATATAGCAGCTCATGGCAGTTAAGGGCTGACAGACTGGCTGCCATCCTGGTGCCAAGTGCCTGGTCCACTCGCTCAGGTCTCCTCATGCATGGGCCTGGGAGAGCCCCGGGAGATCTCTGGTCTCCCAGCACATGCACAGCTACTCTTCCTGTGTTCCTCATTTGTGTTCATCTTGGGACCGGCCTGCACAGCAGAGAAGCCCTCCCAGCAGGTGCCATGGGGCTTCCTCCTACCTGCTCTCCCACACCTCCCCTTAACTGCCTGGTCAACTGATTTAATCTCATTTTATCTCAGATTATATGTCTGTTTACAAACCATGCATTTATTCTTTTTTTGGGAAAAGGGACAGGTGTACATAAATACATGCTTAGACCAAATGACCTGACGAGAACATTATTTTATAAACAGTGAGCTTTTTAAAGTATAAACATGTCAATGATAAAAGGAACAACTACCAACATCACGGTCATTTAACATGCTCAGAACAGTTTTCTTTGACCCAATCTTAATACTCTCAGCTTTTTCGGCTTTTTCTCCTTACTATCATAAAATGTGAAGATGTGGCTGCAGCAGGAGAATTAATCAGCACCACCGGACCAAAGCCAGGTTTTGGTTCTGATTAAAAGGTCCAAGTGCCAGGAATGGTGTCTTTACAAAAGAACAACCAAGCATGAATAACCACTGGATTCACTCAAGTCACTTTTGGGGCTGGGGCCTAGAAAGTATCACTTGTAAATCCAAGTGATAACCTCAGCTTGGGTCTGCACCCCTCACCCCACACACCTTGCCAAGAGTTACCCAACACTTAAATTATAACTTAAGAGCCATCTTCCACCCATTGGTGAGTATTAGTTTACTTCTGACAGCTGCGACCAAATAAAAAACAAAGATTATAGCTACCCATTAAAAGATTACACAAATCCCATCATGCTTGAGCAGTCAGTTTGCTAATCTTCAGGTCCCTCTCACTCAAGCCTGTTCAGTGTGGGCGGCTTAGGTACTAGGCAGCTCTATACTTGCCTTCCTCAACCCTGGCAAGAGACTCCTTGTCCAGGATTTCATCCCAGTAGAACCAAAAGAACCAATTAATCTGAGAGAGGAACTTGCTAGTCTCTGAGCATTAAGGACAGCCCTCTGAGGACAGGGCCCTTCCCCTTTTCCGCTGTCAAACCCTTCAAATGGTAAGACCTTCAAGGGACATTCTAGGACAAAGAAGGCTTTTCAAGCTGCAGAATCGTTTGTCACCTTCCAGCTCCTCTAAATGGGGCTCCTGTGAGGTCCTGACCCCTCTTCCTCTGGCCATCAGAATACTTACACGGGTACGGGACCTTAAACCACGGGGCTACCAGGAGCACGCCCTGCCTGGCGTCTGTTCGAGCGTAGAAGCCATACTTTGTACTGTCGGGAGGGAAGACATCTGTCACTGTGAAGATGAAGCACAGCAGCCAGGACACAAGGATGGCCAGGATGATCTAAAGTGGTCAAAGGGAAAAGCTCCATGAGGCCAAAAGAGGTGGTGGATGCTAGCAAAACACACCCCTTCCTATGCTCTGAGTATCATACCCCAGAACTTCTACCACTCACAGTACTTTGCAGAAAAAAAAACACATTATAGATTTTGCTAAGAGCCTATTCTTTGAGTGGAATCGCATTTAGAGAGAGCAGTTTTATGTAGGTAAAGTTATTTTAATCCCCAGCCAGGCTAGAAAATAATAATGGATGATGCGCTTGCAGAGGCCATGAGAACACAGATCTCCCTCTGCCTCAAGAACGTGTCATCTATAAAAAATAGTGAAAGGGAATAAAGGGGAAAGGAGAGAAAATGAGTGGGAAAAATCAGTGAGGATGACTGAACATGAGAGACTCCTAACTCTGGGAAACGAACAAGAGGTAGTAGAAAGGGAGGTGGGAGGGAGGTTGGGGTGACTGCATGACAGGCACTGAGGGGGGCACTTGATGGGATGAGCACTGGGTGTTATGCTATATGTTGGCCAATTGAACTCCAATTTAAAAAAAAAAAAAAAAGAACAGTGTCCTCCTTCAAACTCCTGAAAGGATTTCAGAATCAAAATCTTTTACCACTGGTAAACCTTAACCCATGACAATTTGGTTGTTATTAGTACCCTGATGTCACCACTTGGACACAGCTCCCCCAGGAAGATCTGCTTAAAACTTCCTTTCACATAAACAAAGGCAATATTGTCAGAAAAACAAAAGTGACTACTCACAGGGAACATTTTGAAAAGCTGTAACTTGTATGCGGTCCATCCTTTCTTGGATTTATAAATTGGGAGAGGAAATTTAACATTTCTAGCATATTGTGAAAATAGTAATACTAGGAAAATTGTCCTGATGAGAGAAAGAGAAAATAAACTAGGTTAATGGATCTATGACTGTGTTTTAAAATAATACTCAATGCTTCAACAACAAAACTGACCATATATGTTCATTTCTCTACAAAGCTGCTAGTCCTCTTAACTGTTATCTGGAAAATCCTATGTTTTGGAAATGCCATTTTTGGAAAGATAGTTCTAAGCATATCTTGACACTAAATGAAATTGCCATATGAAATTTCCATATAAGGAAAATAAGGCTATATTTTCCTTAACAGAGTAAGAAAACCCAAAGAATGCACATACTCATGAGAGATGAACACACTGCATAAGGGAAAAAGATACCACATACAAGACAATGCATACTATAATCACAACTATGAATTAACTACAAAACAAGCAATTGCTACACGGGCATGCACACATGCATGCATGCATGCAAATAGGTAAGGAGGATAGGGGCTAAAATGCTCACAGGAATTGACTGCAGGTGACAATATGTCTTGAGAACTTTCTTCTATTTTTCCATACTTTCTGATTTACATATCAAAAGCATAAACTGCTTTCAAAAAGCTTCAATATTTGAGAAGGCTATGTAGAGAATTCAACACTAATAACATCCCTGAGAGGCTTGTGTTAGACATTATGTGAAGGTTGCCCTGCCCATCATCCCAGCCTTCTGCAGGAGTGGCTTCTATGACCATCCAAGTCCCAAAGCCAGCAGTCCAAAATCATGCAGCCAAAATCATGTTTGCAGGGCAGGTGGGCCAGGGGGTCTAGCTCGACAGCCTGGGCTCTGAACTACCCTGCCACATTGTTGTAAGGGTAGGGGTGCTGGCGCTGACTCAGAAGGCTCTCTACCTTGAGTCCCACACTCCTGACCCAACTATACTGAGGACCACGGGAGTCAGCGATGTCAGGTAACTCCCCTGTAGCAGGACCCGACACGTCCTCATCTGTCTGCTACCAAGTGTGGCAGCTGTGGGATGGCTTCCCATCGCTGACACAATGAAGGTACAACGATGTGTTTCATCACCCACAGGGAAGCACTCTTTCACTTACAACCCGAGGGAGGGAGAGTTGGCATAAGAATGGGTTCCAGTCAAAGCTCAGCTTAATTGTTCCTGGGCACAGCTCCAATTGTGGAGATGAAATTATCAGCTTCGCTGACAGCCGGTCAAGTGCAGCTTCACTGTCACATTCCTGACAAGGCATGTGGTCTACAGCCAGGTGGAGAACAGGCCTATGCTGCTCCATCCTCTCCCCACCTACTCAAGTGCTCTGCTCACCTGGCAATGGGAGTCTCAGCCCAAACACAAAGTCACTGAGCCACTACCAGCTCAAGGCTGGAAATTTATACATGGTGCCCAAGCTATTTCAATTCCCCTCCAGGTGGTGAAGTTTAACAAAAAGATGGGTATGGTAATGATAGGTACTAAAACTGGTGTACTTTAAATTTAGGTCAACATAGAATTTTCAAGTTCCAAAAAATGCTGATTTATTTCAAAGTGAATACTATAAGATCCCAAAAGCCCCCAAGTCTATTATCGTTATTTCAGGCAACACCCCCACCTGACTGTTATCACCTGCGCTGCAGTGTTCACTTTTCAAAGCACATCCACAAGGGGAGGGGGAACACACACAGAATTCCAGGAAGGACACTCAGACCTCAGGCCAAATCCGGCAGCACAAATGAAGCAAGTAGACTAGGCAGGCGAACACTCCATCTTCTTGCCACTCTAAAACCCATCCCCTTCTAGTTTGTTTATCCTTAACAGGCCTGTGGGGCAGGTAGGGCAGGCAGTCCCATAGCAGAGAGGCAGCAGCAGAGGCTCAGAGATGGGGAAAGGATGAGCCAGCCTCATGTCCTCAGGCCAGGGTTCTGTCCAACCACTGGTTTGCTGACCTTTTACCTTACGAACATTATGCAAGTAATGCAGACTAAAATGTAGGAAAATTATAAAAGGCAGAGAAACAAAAAGATAAAATCTTGAAGATTACACATTATCCCACCCCTGTGTAATAACTATATAACATTCTGGTCTATAGATTCTGAATAGCTTTCATTCTCTGGATATTTACAGGGCGTCACTAGGTCTGGGGCACTGGGGTTAGAGAGGGACATGGGACTGCCTGACATCACCCTTGCCCTGGGAGCACCAATAGGTCATCATCTGACCCAAAATGAAATCACATTTCACTATGTACTTACCAACTAGCTTATAGCCCCTGCAATGCCACAACCTCAACAGATGGAAATGGGCAACAGCACCTTAGTGGCTACTTAGCATTCCATCTTATGGACATACCACATCTTGTTCCACAATTTCCATATGGTGTGACAGCAGGAACAACATAAACAACTGTGATAGATTACCCTTTCCTGGTACCTGTCTCTACATCACCCTGTGGCAGGTTCCTAGAACTAGAATGGGTCTGTCAAACAGTAAACACCTTATTAAAAAGCTTTTCTTTCTTTATTGAAAAGCTTTTCATACAAGCTGCCAAATATATAAAAGTTGGATGAATTTACAATCCCACCCAGAGACAAACAAATCCACTTGCTACTCACTGCAATACAAGGTCTTACACTTTTAAGATTTATTTATTTGAGAGACACAATGAGAGAGAGCAAGTAGGGGGAGGGGCACAGGAAAAGGAAAACAAGCAGGCTCCCCACTGAGCAGGGATCCCAGGACCCTGAGGTCATGACCTGAGCCAGAAATCAAGAGTCCGGGCACTTAACCAAAGGAGTCAACCCAGGTGCCCCATAGGATCTTATACTTTTAAATCTCTACCAACTTCATCCATTTAAAAAACTGTAGTCATTTATTTGAATATTCATTCCTTACACGACACATAATAGTAGGTATTTCAGCATTATTTACAACAGCAAGTATTTCAAACATGAGTATCAAGTGAGGAATGTTTTCATAAATTTACACCATTTCATACTATTTAACATTGTTCAATTTACAAAGAATGGAATAGATCTAAACACATTGTCTTGGAGAGATGAGCCCAACAAACAGTGAAAAGCAGATGACCACAGTAAAGCTGCATACATGCACTGTATTTATGCATAGAGGGCAATTACTAACTTTTCACTAGTTAATCATGACTTTTTTTTTTTTTTGGAGGGGTGGCAGTGGGTGGGAGGAACTATTACCTTACTTTAGATTTCCTCTGTTTAATTACTGTTAAATTTCAAATAACTAGAATTTTAACATATTTTGGGGGAAGAGAGGAAACGAGACTTCTTTGAGTATGTGGTGATGGTACATGGAGGTTCATTACACTGTTCTATCCTTAAATAGGTTTGAAATTTGGTACATAAGTAATCAAAATAATGTTTTCTCAAGAAAAATGGTTTCCAGGCGGGACCAATGCACGGGCTTGGAAATGTTACCCCATTTGCCCTCCCTTGAGAATCTGTCTCTAAATGTGCCTCTTTTGGCTGACTTAAGAAACCATGTCACTACAATCTGATCCACCACCACTACTCCCACTGCTAGTAAAATCCCTATGAAGGGGCACCTCGGTGGCTTTGTCGGCTAAGCAGCTGCCTCTTGATTTTGGCTCAGGTTATGATTTTAGGGTCCTGGTACCAAGCCCCGTGTCAGGCGCCACAATCAGTGGGGAGTCTGCTTCATTATTCTCTCTCCCTCTACTCCTTCCCCTACATGTGTGCTCAGTCTCTTTCTCTCAAATAAATAAATCTTTTTTAAAAAATCCCTGTGAATATGTACTTTGAGAACTGGGGAGGGTAACCCTTTTTACATGATAATCAGCTATTTCTACTTCCTTTTTTTCGTTAAATGGCTGCTTATATCACATCATTCACTCATTACTCCACCAAGACTCTCTCTTTTAATGAAACTATAAATTAATGACATTAGCCTTTTTAATGGCATGTTATAAATATTTTCCCAAATTCATTTATAATTTAGCTTCAGTGGGTTTTGATAGGAGTTTTAAATGCATCAGTAGTAAAATCTATCAATCTTTCTCTTCATTATCTGCTTTAAGAAAGATCCACCCCATCCTGTTTAAATATTTATGTAGGTTTTCTTGGGCACATTTATTGTTTTACTTTCTATACTTCAGTCTTTAATTCAATTTAAATTGTAATTTGATATAAACTAGGAATATAAACTCTTTCCAAATAATTATCTAGTTTTTCTTAAGTAATTCTTCTATTCCCCCCTGATTTCCAGTATGACTGCCATCATACACTAAATATTAATTTCTTCTTGGTTCTGTTTCTATCCCTCCCATTCTGCTCTATCCTGTCCCCAGGACCACAGCGCTGTTATTAGGTTCTGAAATGTATTTAAATTCTTATAGGAGAGTTATCGTTCCCTTTTCTCTGACCTTTCTGGGAATGACCCACATTACTTCATTTTCTTATTCAAGGATTTGGACATCCAGAACAACCTTAAATGATACTGGTAATAATAAACATGCTTATCGGGAATCCCTGGGTGGCTCAGCGGTTTAGCGTCTGCCTTTGGTCCAGGGTGTGATCCTGGAGACCCGGGATCGAGTCCCACATTGGGCTCCCTGCATGGAGCCTGCTTCTCCCTCTGCCTGTGTCTCTGCCTTTCTCTCTCAGTCTGTATCTCTCATGAATAAATAAATAAAATATTTTTTTAAAAAAATAAACATGCTTATCTTGGTTTCTGATTTCAGCAGGCAGGCCTGATATTTAAGTCTTTCATCATTAAAGGATAAGGCACTTAAAAATCTTATTCATGAAACATCCTTCTATTCCCATACTGTTAACAGTTGGAAGCTGAGATACAGATTGAATTTGACTGATTTAGTTGTCATTATGTTATTAATTAAATCCATCATAGGCCCATAATGAATTTTAATAATAAATTTTCTAATATTTAATCATCCTTGAGTTTCTAAAGTGATAAACATAATATGTTGGCTTTTTTAGTATTATCTATAGCATCATTTTCCAAACAATATTCCAAAGAACATTCTTCTAAGATATGTTAATAGATATGGCACGAAAAAAATTGTGTGCACAGGGCTAGACACCAAGGCCTTTTTTTGAAGAGTCTTCTGTACATTTACATTTTGAAAGATCACAAGGAGGGGTGCCTGGGTGGCTCAGTCAGTTAAATGCCTGCCTTCAGCTCAGGCCATGATCCCATGATCGAGCCCCAAGTGGGGACTCTCTGCTCTGCAGGGAGTCTGCTTCTCTCTCTCTCCCTGCTCCTTCCCTTGCTTGTGTGTGTGCCCGTGTGCTCTCGCTCTCTCTCTCTCAAATAAAACCTTTTTTTAAAAAAAAAAAAGATCACAAGAAGACTTAAAGTAGAGAAAGACACTGAGCCTTAGCATACTACTAACCTAAACATATCTGAACTCAGCTTGGGGCTTTATACCAACTCTAGGGAGGAAAGTAAATGTTGGTCCAAGCTTTCCCTTTTGTATTTGCTCTGTCAGGATCTGTCATTGAGATAAAATTGCCTGGGAAGTTTCCCTTGTTTCTTAAAGTGCCAGAACCGCTTCACCAGTGCATGAATTTTCTCTTCCTTTAAATATAATATACTTACTAACAACTGTAGCTCAGAACTTTTTTTAGGGATAAAATCCTCTGACAGCATTCCTGACTCTTCCTGTGGTCAGGGGTGGGACTCACATATCCCTGTCCCCCACTCACTTATTATGAGGTGCTTATTGAACACTTGCTCTTGACAGGTGGTGAGCCAGGTGCTGGAGGTACCGTAGGGACTAGCACTGAGCAGAAGCCTCGCCCTCACAGAGATGGCGTCTCAAGTACAAAAGAAGCAGGGTGAAAACTAAGAAACATGAGAGCAGAAAAGAAAAGCTCGATAGAAGGATGCACAGATACAACTGAGGAATTTTCCCACAAAGAGAGAAAAACGTGAAGAAACGGAAAGCAGAGGAAGCATTTGGGAGGTCCAATATTCTAGAAGTTCCAGAAAGAGATAAGAAGAATGGAAGGGAGGAAGGCATCCATGAAATAATTCAAGATCATTCCCCACCTGCCCCCCACCCCTCAAAAGTTGGACATTCCAGAGTAAAAAGGCCCCAAGTGCCCAGTGCAAGATGTAAACAGAACGAGGGATGGCAAGGGAGGTTGTAGACACAATGAGAAGACCCACAAGCCTCCAAAATTCTAGCTTGGGTCCAAGTGCAGTTTCAAAAGGAGGAGACAGGAGCAAACAGTGGCCTAGTACTTCACAGGGCTGTGTACAGGCAGGAAGGGAGCAAGAGAGAAGCTGGAGACCAGTTTGGAAGCAACAACCCACAGTGAAGATTGTCAAGTGGGGGACTGACTCTGGAGGTGAGGCAGAAAGATGGCCTGCACATGAGGAAGAGAGAAAGCCAAGAATCGGGGACACCAGCAGGGTTTCCAGCTGATCAGCTGGCTATGTGATTGTGGCCCCTATTGACAACAGGATGGCAGGAGGAGGGCACTGGTCCAGGGGCAAGGAGAGAGTCAAAAGCTTAACGCTTTCTCCCTTTGAAGTTTGAGGTGTCCTGTGTAACAGCAACTGGAGGGTGCAGGCCAGGGCTTGGACTCTAAGTCTGGTGTCCAGAGGTCTGGGCTGCAGGCTCTTGTGAAGTCACCAGTGTAAAAGGTTTGCTGGGGCCATGCACTAGATGAGGCCTCCTGGGGGAAAAGCATGTGGTGGGGAGGCTGCTTGGGATCAGGTTCTGAGGAACCCCAACATTTAGTGGTCAGTAATTGGGGAGGAGTCCCTTTTGGTTTTTATGCTTTTCTGTAAACCACCCATTTTATTAATTTGCCGTTGCTGTTGTTGCTGTTTTTAAATCTGGGGACAGGGAGCATAGCTATAACCCTTCCTTTCTGGATCTAAGGTTTTATCCTGCATCTGTGCATTCACTCCCTTCTCTGCTCAATTAACCTTGTCAAAAGTGTGTTCACATGTTATTTTCCAAAGAACCAACATTGGGATTTTTCACTTCTATATGTTTCATATTTTTGTATTTGTATTAATTTTTGACCCCTTGCTTCTATTAGGCTCATTTTTATCCTGTTTTTCAAGTTTCTAAAGATAAGCTCTTCATGTACTTTGCTTTAAAGATTATATGGGTGTGTGTGTGTGTGTGTGTGTGTGTTTAAAGATTTTTTATTTGTGGGCAGCCCAGGTGGCTCAGCGGTTTAGTGCCCCCTTCAGCCCCGGGCGTGATCCTAGAGACCTGGGATCGAGTCCCACATCAGGCTCCCTGCATGGAGCCTGCTTCTCCCTCTGCCTGTGTCTCTGCCTTTCCCTTTCTCTGTGTGTCTCTCATGAATAAATTAATAAAATCTTTATTAAAAAAAAAATTTTTTTTTTTTTTTGAGAGACAGAGCTTGAGAGGGAACAGAGGGAGAGGGACAAGCAGACTGAGCCACCCAGGTGTTCAAGATTGTACCTTTTTCTGACTGCTCTGTGGGATTGGTCAGTTCTCACCATCATCTTCTACATTATCAGTAATTGTGAAGTTTCAATCTCCCCTCTAAGAGTCATTTATAATAGAGTCATTTATAATCTCTGTTTTCCAACTTCTCAGCAGTCTGGGAGTTTGTTCACCCTTTTTCTGCTGACTTCTAATTTTACTGTATGATGCTAATTACATTTTCTCCTTCTTGGAACTTACTGCATTTCCCTGAACAAACATTCTTCCATGCCCTTCTACACGCCCATGAACAATCCTGGACATTTTCACATACCTTAATTTGTAAGGATAGATGGATTATAACTATGCAAGGATGCATTTTACTTGCTCACCATTTTCCAAAATAGATAGGCAGGTTTAAGTGTTATAGGGTAAATTCTGGTCAGACTATTTGGGTTCTGAAAGCCATGCTGACCACTTACTAGCTGTGCATCTTTGTGCCTCTGCCCCTCTTGCTATTGAATGGGAATAACACTGGGGCCTACCTTAATTTACAGTGTGCACGGGTGTTTGGCAAAGCACTACTAATGCATGGGCTCAAGAGGTGCTGCTTATTGTTTAATAATTACAGAAGACCTCACAAAACAAAAACAACTGGAAATTCCCTTTTATTATTTACTTTTAGAAATCTTGTTGGTTGGCAAAATTCCAGGTTTTGAACCATTTCCCTGTGACAAGATCAACTCTTATATACACTCTCCAGGAACACAAAAAGAATGTGAGGTTCTATTTGTGGCATACAGAATTCCATGGCTCTAAAAACTAACCTTAAAATATTATCAAAGTCCTCGATATCATTACTGACGACATATAAAGGGGTAAGTGACATATTTAATAGACTTGAAGTTCCATCCTGAAGGACCAGCAATGACTGGCAGGACTCTGGCAGGAGCCATGGCCTCCCCACAGATGTGTGCAGAAGCCTGGGGAGTCACGTTTCCTTCAATGCCAACAGACCCTCCTGCAGCATCTCGGTCTCCTGCCAATCCAGAAGCCCCCCCCCCCCCCCCCAAGTTTTCATCTAAAGGATTCAGCTTCTCGTATTTCCTCTCATGTGCAGGAGACTTGGCATGACCTCAAAAGTTAAAAACTAATGCCACCACCATCTTACACACACTTCCTAAAGTCTGAAACCTTACAAATCTCTCTATATACATCACTGCCAAACAGGTCTTTAGAATACCTTGACTGCATGTCACTTCCCAATCTCTGGGGCTTAAACCCTTCAATAACTTCCTGGAAAGAAACAAATCAAGATTAAACTGCCAGACTATTCTTACTTTAAAATAGAGGCTGCCCTGGGTGGTGGGAAGGGGAAGGGGAGGTGCTGACAGTCTGTGCTAAGTGGTCTAGATTACTCACAGCATGGCGATGCCCCAGTGCTTCCCCGCTCTCTCTCCTGCTGCCTGGAAGCCCGACAGCCCGATGAGAGCCACCGTTGGTGTGATAGTCAAGGGTCCAATATATTTCAGCAGAGCCCCAGGCAGGCCTAGGAGGCCAATGACCACTTCTATCAGTGAGGACATGATGATGGCACCCTGTATCTAGAATGAGAGAGAGGACACGGACAGGAGAGTGAGCTGCCTATAGATCGCAGACTTCAAATGTCACCTGCAACCACACTGGAAAGTTCTGCCAAGCAGTGAGTTATTACCTAACAGGCATGACACAGATGGAATATTCCTGAGGCCCCAAAAGAAACGAGTAGGGTGAATGGGGTCTAGCCAACCTATGAACGACATGGTTGACATAGAAGCATTACAGAAATGGGTACTGATGTACAGCCAACCTGCCTCCCCACAGACTAGAGAGATTTATCACTCCCGCTCAAGACATAGGACATTCAAACCCAGCCTCAGAGGGACACTACAGCACAGACTCTAGAGTGAGACCCTGAGGGACATTTAGAAGATAGTGTTACCGACACAAATTCTAAAGGAATGTTTCTACTGTGGATAACAGCTGTATCTGTGCCCATTCTGAACTAGCGGTGAAATAAATATCTTCCAGGTTTGAGAAGATCTAGATGAGCTGTAAGCCATTCTTCATGTCTGAGGACTCCCATGCCCTGTTTCATTCAAGTGCACCACAGCAGACAAGCAGCTTTAATTCTCTCCACATACACACAAACAAATGCAGCCTGGGATGAAGAGTTCTGCTGCCTCCAGGCAAGTCTCTATAGCTCCTTCCAAGGGAGCCATGCCCCTCGGCCGGTCACACTGGAGGGGCACAAGGGGTGGGGGAGGAGGAGACGGGGAAAGGAATGAAGGGCAAGAAACAATACTGTCTGGTTGCACAAAGCATTTCTGCATGCTTTGTTTTACGGTGACGTCATCTAAATTTAGTTTCACAACAGAAATAAACATGTCAGCAGCTGAAAAGGAAAAGGAGGGCTTAGTGCAAGTAACTACAATTTCTTGGACACAGTCAACAATGAAGCCACAAGCAGACAATGCTCCTCTTTTACCTCGCGTATCCGGGGATACCAGATGTGCTCTGTGTGTAACAGCTCTGTGGTTCCATTGGACACTGAAACATCTTGAAAACAAAAACAAAGACAACATTTTTTTGGAGTGACACTAATGTTGCACAGGATATATTCATTTTACTCTTTGTAAGAAGAAATCTCCTCCCTGTTTTATGTATAAAGTTCCCCTCCCTAAAATTCAAGTTACCACAGTATAGCTTTACCATACTGAAAGGTAGATTCCCCAATGTTAATGGAAGCAAATTTATTCATCGACTGAGCGCTCCCAGCATGTCAAAAGATGACTTAACTGGGGATGCATGTTGCTAGTGCCAGCCTCACACGAAGACCAACCTTTGCAAGCAGCTAAGTGAAATGCCCAAGAGCAAGGTGGCCTGACTGAGGTTTTTAAAACAGAGGGCCTTTTCCAGTTCCTAAATCCAATCAGTGGTCACAAACTAATTCCTAGGAGCAAGGAAGGAAACAAAGGTTGGAAAACCTTGCTCCTAGAACCGAAAAGTCTAACAGCATTTTGAGAGTACAACAGGTCTATCTGATTTTCTCAAACCTCTTATCTCATTTTTCCCTGACTGTATCGGGTTATTTAAGGATCTCTGTAATCACTAATGGAGAGGGCAAAGGGGTAGGGACTGAAAGTCATTTGCAGAAAACCAAAGCAGCCAGATCCTCAAAAAGCAGAGATGTTTCAGAGAAGGGATGCTGACGCAGCAAAGAGAGTGATTATTGGTGGTTCATAAAATCCACTGAAAGAAAGAGGCAGAAAAATAGCACAATGTTGTTCTAGTCCATTCCCATATTTATTAATTTCATTAGCATAGAGAAATGAGGTCCTTTCTGGTCCTTATTTGCTCTGGGATTAGGGATGAACAAGTGGGGAGAGAGAGAGAGACAGAAACACGATCCACAGACTGGAGTGTTCTAAGCGGTTTGTTGGTTTGTGTGTTCTGTGCCCAATTCCAGAAAGGATTTAAGGCTGCCAAGGGCAGCACATCCAGGCCTCCCTTCTATCACCTGTGCTAAGGGACCCCAATGACATACGTGGAAATAACTGCAGTTACCTGTGGTGTTACATTTCCATTTATCTAAAGACAGGATGGCTCGAGCAGGGGCCAGAAATGCAAAAGCACTGGCCTGAAACAGGGGTAACCTAAAAGAAACGAGACCAAAACCATGATCACGGCATCAGGAACTACCAAGGTAGTTCACGATTTGACAGCTTAACAGTCTTTTCCATAGAACATAGCACATGAGTAAATGCAGGCACGTGAGGGAGAAAGAGCCCCAGTCCACACAGATCTCCACCATTTAGCCAGGGCCGCCGGCTTCTCCGTCTTCCCCTCCTGCTGCTCTCCCCACAGACAGTCCCAGCAAGGGCCCTGGGGGAGCCCTGTGGTCAGTGCCAGCACCCCAACACCAGGCCCAGGCCCTGCCATCACATTTCCCCCTTGGGAGTAAAGGATGTCAGGTGTTTGGGTGTCTCACTTCCCTGCTGAGTTTGTGATCACCTTCTTAAACATCGGTGTCTCTTCCATTTACCACTCCCCTCCTCCCTACCTTTATATCCTTATTGGTTATCACAGAGAAAAAAAAATCTCTCCCGTCATTCCATTTTGTAAATCAAATCAGCCCTAAAATCTTAGAGGATAAGCATCATAATTGTGTTAGTGATCTAGAGCTATTGAGGAAAGAAAAACCGTAACTTATAAATCAACAGTAGACATAATATTCTGCTTAATCACAAACAATACTCAAAAAGCATTTTAAACCCTATTTTTAAAGCAGACCCAGGGTCACCTGGGTTGCACAGTCGGTTAAGCATCAGACTTCTTGGTTTTGGCTCTCATCATGATCCCAGTATCTTGGGATCAAGCCCCACGTGGGTGTATGCACTCACCAGGAGTCTGCTTTATTTCTCTCTCCCTCTCCCTCTGCCCCTTTATCTCAAAATAAATATTTTTTTAAATAAAATAAAGCAGACCCAGGAAGCATATGGACTCTCTGTTAAATCTCCTGCCTACAATCCTCAAATGCCACCATTCAATTACATTTTAGATACTTCATGCTGACTTTCTAAACATCTGAACTACTCAAATTCAAAAAATTTGCCATTTTCTTTGAAAGTGGAAGGCATTTCAGCTACAGCTGTATAAAGGTAGCTTTACAGGCTAACATAAGAACTTGACTGCTATTTTTAACACTATTTTCTGGGTAAAATATAAAAACAACTGTGTGCAGGGCTGGGAACTCCCAGATGTCCAGATACTTCTGAAATACTCCCTGGCAGCCTTGAATCAGTGTCCTGGCCAGCGGTCGGGGAACTCAGCACTCGCCTCTCTGCATTCCGACAGCGAGTCCTGCCCAGATTGGGACAGGAAATGGGCTGCGAGAAGGTGGCTCTGGCTGAAGGATAAGCAGCCACATTATAAGCCCAGAGGCAGCACATACCTCTCTGTGCCAGATACAGGGTCAAGATTCTTTTGTTCTCCTGGCTGTTTTACTCATGCAAGGAAATCAATTCAGAGTAGGCAGGATGCTGGCTCTAGGGCATAGAGGCAGGCTACACAGTACAAACCAGATGTGTTGTTAGCAGTCATTCATATGGGCATGCCCTCCACCAACCGCCTATTTATAATTGAGCCCAGAGCACAGTAGCATCAAAAGTAGAAGTGAAGGTCACCTGAAGTGGGAATGTTTATCAAAGAAAAACCCTGTTTGATTTGGTAACTTTTCATAAATGTCTTAAAAGGGTAAAGGGAGGTCAACATCTAATCAGGAATGGATGTCGTCTCAAATGGCCCAAATAACATCTGCTTTACTATTGTCTCAGATTTCAAGCAACACATCCCAGGGCCACGTTATGTGGGTTGCATTCAGAGGCCTTGTCCTAGGAACAGGGCAATCGACACTGCACTGGTGACTCACTGGACAGGAAAGTGTAGACTGGTTCTGGGTTCCGCCCCCGATGTCATGAACTCTTCTTGACCTTGTCTGGATCTGGGCACCGTTTAGGGCAAACGTTTTACAGCTTAACTTTGACCAAAAGTCCTGAGAACATAGCTACCAAGAAGTTCCCTCATTTCAAGTCACTGGGATCCTGAATTCCTTTGAAAGCAGGTGGTCACAGAAAATCTGCACATGTGTTGCCCTGGTCTCCCAGGATGCTCTGGAAATGGCCACATATGCCAGCTCACATGTTCACTGTCCAGCCACACACACCATCTGCCACAAGCAGTACGAGCAGGAGGATACATGACCACACTGTACAGCAAGCAGCAGAAGTGCCCCAGGGTGGTCTCCACAACTGGCAGCAGAAATTAGCGGCTTAATGGAAGTGTTCTTAGGTAAAGTTGTGACAAAAACATATTATTTCATCAAACAAGAACTTCCCTAAATACAAAGCCAATTTTCTAAGAAAAAGATGGAGGAGGATAAAGATACTGTCATCTGATGTGTGTGTGTGTGTTTTTTTTTTTTTTTTTTTAAGTCCTTTCGCAGCATACAGCTGACCAATCCCAGGGCTCTACTCTCTATACTGCAGTCACATGCCTATCACCACTTCAGGTCCCTGGGCTCCCCATGCAGACAAGACTGTCTATTCTTTTACTTTGTCCTAATTAAACTGTGCCTCTCTTTACACCAGGGACTGGCTCATGACTCGTCTTTGTGAGCAACGTTTTCTCAGGACACAGCCACTCCCATATCTTCGCCAGTTGTCTGCAGCTGCTTTGGGGCTACAGTGGTGGAGTCCCGTAGTTACAACAAGACCACAGAGTCGAAAATATTTCCTGCTAGTTCTTTTACAGGGAAAATCTGCTGCCATAGCGCGTACAGAAATCTTAAACACAGGAAGAAGTGGTAGGTTTTTGCAGATGAGTTTTTAAGGTTAACCGTGTCACTAGATGTTCTGAGGGAAAAAAAATCTGAGCAGACAGGCAGGCATGGTTGTCATGACATGCTCCCATGTTAGGCTCCAGACCAAGGATGGAGGGAAAAAAACTCACCTAACCGTTTCTTTAAAACTCTGCTAGAGGTCTCCCGTTTCCTTGTCCAGCCCCAGGAGACCAGAGCTCCGGGCCCTTTACAGACCTGCACTGCAGCATCTTGCCTCTGAGCCTTTGCTCTCTCGGTCATTAACTCACTTCCAATGTTCCATTTGTATTCCTCATTCCAGGCACAGAGAAAATACTTTCTCCTCCAGGAAACATTCCAGGATCTCCTTCTTTGCAGTCCTACTGTGTTCCCTGACAACTCAGGACTTTCTGGCTGTGATTTCTGCAAGTCACCCTACAAGTTGCCAGGAAGCTGCTTCTTGATTCCCTGGGGTGCTAGTTAAAAAAATGGAGATGTCTGCATCTCACCCAGGCCTGCTTAATCAGAGTCTCGGATGAGGCCTCCAATCTGCATTGTGAACACTCACTTCTGGGTGACGCTGAGGCACCAGGCACCACAAACGCAGACAACTCCTGTGCCAGTGAAGGGATTTCCTGTTTTACAATGACAGAAAAAAACGAGTCCTGGGTACCGAGGATTCCTGCTGTGTGAAGCACACAGCTAGCTGTGGCCACACACAAAGGCGGTGGTAATGCAGATAGGGGGGGTCTGTAGGAGCAGTCACCCACCTAGATTAAAGGGGAAGAAGCAGGGTAACATGTGTGGGAGGGGCTGTGAAGGGTCCAGGCAGAGAGAAGAACAGTCACAAATGAGAGCAACAGCAGCCCCAGGAATTCTCTGAGAACTGCAGGCACCTGACTGGGGGTAGGGGCTGATGTAGTGATGGTCGGGGCAGACCAGGGGCAAACACCCCACTTTGTGCCAGCAGGCAAGAGCGACCTTGCTCCAAAAGGACTGCTCTGAGGAAACTAGGGAAGCTGACCTGAAACCCAAACATTTCTTACAAGGCACTCCAACAGGCTGTGGCCTGACTCCACTTGTTGTCTGTACCTTGTTGACCCCCTTCTGCCGCCGTGTCGGCCCCAATGACCTGCCAGCCCAGGTCTCTACATGCACCTTGGCCTCCATGGGCCCCCCTCAGAACATCTAAGCAATCTGTACAGATGGACACTCTCCCTGACTGTGGGCCTGACCATCTCCCCACAGGGCTGGAACTGCCCTGACAGTAGAAACTGGGGCGTTTTACTCATCATTGTGTCCCCAGCACCAACATGCACACAAGCAGCTAATTAAGAAGTTAAAGCACTATTTACAAATGTTATTCTTTGAGAAGAATTTTATTAGACTTGAAATAAGTCTGTCATATTGATTGTAACTGCAAATTAGGGACAGGACTTTTTTTCGGGGGTGGAGGGGTAGGTAAAGATTAAAAGCACTGGATAAAGAGGACAGTTAAACGTGCATGAATTTTCCAGACAAATCCCCCAGGTCTCAGGGGCTAGCAATCTTCCCTGGTGTCATCAGGAGAAATGTCTTTAATAAGTTTAATAATAAGTTTAAAAGAGGGGATGGGCCCTACAAGTAGCACCTGGAAGGTAGGAAATGTTACCTCCCTGGAACTGAATCATTTAATGAAAATGAGTAAAGCAATACAGTCAACACAGAAAGTGCATTCTGTGCCTGGCTTCCTCCATCTACCAGAAAGCAATCCAGTTCATGCAAAATCTTTCATTGTTAGATAAATATTTACTTGAGTCTAAATGGCAGCACAATTTTAAAATAATCTCTAAGAAACAGAACAGGTTTTGGTTCAAGGAGCCATAGTTTCAAAATTGAATCTGCCAGCAGGAATGTGTACCCTAAGTCCCTTAAGGAAAAGCAAAACACAGTTTGTCAAAGGAAACTCTAACTGGTAACATTTTCCTATTGTTTCTCTTATATATGTTCTATCAGCTGCACTATCTGGAAACTAGCTCGAATCTCCTAAGATTAAACACACCCTCCTACAGCCATCACTCTCCCATGTCACATCCAAGGATGACACTAATTTAACGATGTTATCTACTATTCAGGCCACATTTAACTGCATCCATGTATTTATCAAAGTGCTTATACCTGCCTCTGCTCCCCCAAATCCAATCAGAGTTTTTATATTGCATTTGGGTGTCTTGTGTCACATTCAGACCCAGGCTTAAACACTTCTGGCAAGGAGACTGTTCAGGTGCCACGCACTTCTTCAAGCATCCCATCAGGAGGCTTGCCCGGGACATCAGGTGCCCCACTGCAGGAATATTACACTCCCACCAGCTTACTAACATTCTTACATAGCAGGATTAAGAACTACAATTCTTCCATTTGGTCATTCCATCCACATTAAACCAGTAGCCTTTCATAAAGGAGTTTTTTTTGTTCAACCTTATCTCCTTCTTTTACTGTTTTGAACGTCATTGTAGATGCAGGAATTCCTTTTTCATTCAGTTTTATAATCCACTTCTATGATGATTCTTCTTAATAGACTGTCCCAAACTTGCCCAAAGCAGCCTGTTCAAGCAGGTTCCCCTTCTTTATGACGTGACTCTCCCCCCACCCACCACAGGTGGGTCTTTGTTATTCTTCCAGCAAGTCTTTGTTTTCTGCACAAGATGCTCCAGGGTCAACCTGCACTTTTCTCAGTCCTGGCCTTGGAGTCTACTACTGGAGGAAGGCCAGGTTCATTTTAGTGCAGAGCAGGATTCAGAAACCAAGATCAAACACCAGGTGGTCTCACTGTTCCTGGGGTGGCTTTTAGTGAACAGAGCTAGGATTCATTTGTGAATCATGGGGTGATAACGACACCTCTAGCTCAGTCTAATACCCTGGATTACCTCTTTCCGTATTTGTATCTCTCCTTTTGCTACATTGACTGTCCCAATTTCCATCATCATCAACATACTATTCATTTGTTTTATCCTATTACATCATACAGCACAGTCCCAGAATTACACCAAAATCACTACTAATGAGACTAGGATAATTAAGCCTATTAAGATTTCTATTTTGTCCTTAGAATAAATCCCATTCAGGGCATGTAAAGCACTGTGTTCTGAAGTCTGTGATTGAATTCTGTATGGTTAGCAATTTGACATATAGTTAGGCTCTCATGTTTCTGTAATTCAATTTCAGGATTTGCTCTTCATCCTTTTAGACTTTATGTTTTGAATATGTTGAATATTTGTATAGTTTAAAAAAATCAAACCAGATAGAGAGCTGTACCAGGAAAGTCTCACTACCATCCCACCCATCGCCCCATTCCCAGCTACTCACTATAGTTAATCATTTTCCTTAATTCCTCATTTATCCTTAATTCCTTCGTGTGTGCATTTTTTTTTTTTTTTTTTTTTTTTTTTTTAATGATAGTCATACAGAGAGAGAGAGGGGCAGAGACATAGGCAGAGGGAGAAGCAGGCTCCATGCACCGGGAGCCTGACGTGGGATTCGATCCCGGGTCTCCAGGATCGCGCCCTGGGCCAAAGGCAGGCGCCAAACCCCTGTGCCACCCAGGGATCCCCATTTTTTTTTTTTAAACAATTTATTTCAACATATCCTGGAACCTATCCTATACTAGTTCAGAGGCCTTTCCCATTCTTCCTCAGGCTGCATGGGACTCTAATGTGTGATATACATACAGCAGCCAGTCTCCTACAGATGGGCATTTAAGTTGTTAAATATTTTGCTGGTAGAGATTATATGGCAATTAGTAAGTTTTGGGGCATTATATTGCATTTGTGGGAGTGTATCTTCAGAGTAAATTTCTGTAAGTGGGACTGCTGGATCAAATGGTTAAATGCATATGTACTCAAGATATTGTAACATTCTTTAGAAGGGTTGAACTATTTTCACTCTGGGCAGCAATGTATAAAAATGCCTGTTCTCACAGAGTCTCGCCATCAGAGTGGCTTGGCTCATCAAAATTTTTACCTTTTTGTGAATCTGACAAATATGAAAAATGGTATCTCAAAGGCAGCTTTAGTTTATATTCTGTTATTATAAATTGACTTGTTCTTACATATGAAGAGGGACTATTATATAACTCCCGTGATCTGTTCATGTCTTCTACTTATTCTATATAATTTTTGGTATCTTTTTAAAATACTTCAAGAGTTCTTTCTATATTACAAATGTTGGACTTTATCTGTGATACCTGACAAATACTTTCTCCAGTTTGTCATTATTTTTTTAAGATTTTATTTATTTATTCATGAGAGATAGATAGAGAGGCAAAGACACAGGCAGAAAGAAAGCAGGCTCCATGCAGGGAGCTCGATGTGGGACTCGATCCCGGAACTCTGGGATCACACCCTGAGCCAAAGATAGATGCTCAACCACTGAGCCACCCAGGCATCCCTAGTTTGTCATTTTTCGTTATGGTATATTTTTACAATATAAAGTTTAAAATTTTTAAAGTTTTAAAGTCATCAGATTTATGATCCTTTTATAGTTTCTGGGGTTTGAGTCCTAGTTTAAAAGTCTTTCCAGGGGCTCCTGGGTGGCTCAGTGGTTGGACGTCTGCTTTCAGCTCTGGTCATGATCTCGGGGTCCTGGAATCGAGTCCTGCATCAGGCTCCCCACAGGAGGCCTGCTTCTCCCTCTGCCTATGTCTCTGCCTCTGTCTCTCATGAATAAATAAAATGTTTAAAAATTTTTTTAAAAAAGGCTTTCCCTACTTCTAGGTTATAAAAGAATTTACCCTTGTATTATTCTAATACTTACACAGTTTCATGATTCTTGCACTTGGATTTCTAATGCATTCTGAGTTGATTAAAAAAAAAAAAAACACCTCACTAAAGCCAAGTGTAACCTTTTATCTTCAAGTTCATGCTATTCTGGTTTTACAGGCAAATGCAAAAATTAGATGAACTATCAGCACTTCCAATTAGAGTCCTGGAGATCCTTGGCGGGAAGCAGCCAACCAGCTTCCCTCCCAAGCCACAGCTCACAGCCAGAGGCTTTGTCCAGACAGAGTACAGGAATTTAGGAGGGCTAGTTGGATGCAATTTTGATAACCTCTTTGTCAAACATGATAGTATCAACTATTTCCAGTAAAGAGTTTGTTAGCCTAAAACACTTTTATGGAGAACTGAACTCATTAACCCCACATGTACTAAGAGGACTCTGCCAGTCTCCTACTCCCTGGGAACATCAGAAATACTCACAGAGAAACAGCATGTCAACCGAAGGAGAAATCACCTAGAAAAGCTGGTGCTCATGGAGCTAACCTTGAACAGCCTCAGCTAAGAGGTGGTGGTGGGTGCTCAGGCCGCAGGAGAAGCTAGATAAAGACCTAACCATTTTCTGATCACCTGAAACAAATTCAGGGGCCCACCTTGGTCAGAGGATGCTGGTAGTGTGGTGAGCAGTGCACTCAACCACCTGCTACATGCATCAAGGACATGCTGCTCTGCCAGACAGCCCAGCCCTTGCCCACTGCACTCCTGCCTCACCTGCACCCACCTGCGTCTTTCCCTTTCAGAAGGTGCACTAAAATAAGCCAACAGGCAGGTGTGGACAGGTTCCAAGCATTATCTCATTCGATGCTAACAATTTCATCATTATTAATCACCATTTTACAGATGAGGGAAGGGGGCTTGGAGAGACCAGATAGCTTGTGCAGTCACAAGGCTGGAAAACTGGGAGAGGCATGATGCCAGCTGAGGCCAAAGCTCTCCGATACGGCTGGTTAGGGGACCAAGGCAAAGTTCCCTCCAAGGTCATTACCTCCAAGTTCTTACCGGCTTCCAGTTCTGTAACATAGCACCCAAAATTTGAGTTAAATGGACAGCAATTTTTTTTTATTTAGGGAAAAAAAACCTGCCACCTGGTACTGTGTGTGGCTTCATGGACAGAATACAAAAGACTATCATCCCTATGATAATTTTGGCAAACCCACTGACCCTGAATCTAAATGTACCTCTCGTTCCATCCCCTAGTTTACAACAGAGAAGAGAGATTGTGGAGAAAAAAAAAAAAAAATCAAATACCATCCTGAGGACACAATCTGACAAATTCAGGCCACTGGATGCTCAACAAGACAATGGCCTGGGCACCTTAGGAAGGCAACACTATGGAGGAAAGAGGTGAGAACAGCTCATTATTAAGAGATCAGAGAGACATAATAAACAAATATACCACATGACCTTGGTTGCATCCGGGTTCAGCGAAGTGGGAGGAACAGCTAAGGAAGATATTTCAGGGACAACCCGGGATATTAGATAACCTGCATGTTAGATGATACAGTGGAACGACAATATTCTCAGGTGTGGTAAATGGTTACACAAGGGACCCTCAGTCCTAATAGAGTATTATGGGTGAGCCAACATGCCATCTACAACTTTACTCTCAAGTGGTTCAAAAAACTGCATGTATGCCCCAAATGCATATACAGAAACAGAATGCAGGAGACAGCCCAATCACCCCCACTGCTTCCCTCTACCCTTATAAGTTTCACGAGTTCAAAGCCCCAGACCTGAAAGCTGGAGGTATCCTACAGCCACCCCTGTACTCAGCAAGCACTTACCACATACAGGCCCCAAGAACTCAGGGAGGTGAGAGACAGGGGAGTGCCCTCTTCAGGACAGACAAGGTTAGAGAATGGGTTGCCACACCAGCTACTAGGACTCCCTCAGCCCAATTCCTACCATTTCTCAGCAAAGGAAAGTTGTGTATGCCTGCAGCAGGCCTGTGATGAACAGGAGGGGTTCCTCTGGGAAGGGTCTACCTGCAGTCTTTTCTTTTGTGGGAGAGCTCAGAGTGAGGTCTCCCAGTCTTTTGCCCCAGGCACCTCTTGAGGAACCCCCGACATGGCACCTGCCATGCCTCCGGGGAAGTGGAGAAGGGTGGGTGTGGCAGATAAGGGGCAGGGTTCAAGGGTCCTCCTTCACCCCCAGCTCTGCACTGACACCTGGGAGTGAGGTGGTAGGACTCTGAGAAGTTTAGAGATATACCAACACTTGGAGTCTGTTTTAAGAGGCAACAGCAGCCAAGGTGATGCATCAGCTGAGTCCTCCCCAAAGCCAGGGGAGGCAATACTGCTGCCAGCTGGCTAACACTGTAATGGGGGTGGGGGTACATGGGGGAATCTGAACAAACTTGCCCTGATTTCTTAGGATTTCAAAGCTTTGCATTAATTCTCGGAACAAGCCTGAGGAGTTCCTGGGATTGACATCACAAACTAACCAAAATGAGAATTGTTGAAACCTCACTTGAGAAAACTCAGCAATAAAGACCTTGCTGAAAGCAAAGTGCAAGGGGTCAAGGTCAAAGGGCAAGTGGGGAGGAAGGAGGTGGTAGCAGCAGCCTTTGCAGAACTTTTGCCCCCAGCAGGCAGAGGCTCTGGGAAGCACTAAAGCCACAGCAGTCACACAGTGTCAGGGGCTGAGACCCACAACTACTATTTCAAAACATAGTCCCTGGAGGAAAGGACACCACTTCGTGCAGGGGCAGGTGTGCAGTGAAGGGAGGAGGGTCTGCAGCACACATGGGGTGGCCTCAACCAGCCCACCGGGGGTAACGCCCCCAAAGGAGACTTCACGATGTAGCACCCCAAAGCTGGTGCTCCTAGCTCATGCCCAGGTCTGTGGAAGCACACATTGGCTTCACTGCCATTGTTTCCCCGCCAATTATGGTTATTTTAATGGAATGAAACAGGCTTCCAGGAACAGCACCCCACTCTTCAGCAGGGTGCCCATATGAAATGAGGAGGGATGACCTGGGCACAGCCCACAGGTCAGGGAGGTTGACACTTCCCTCCCTCTTCTGCTGTAGACCTGTGGTCCTCCCAGCTTCCTCAAAGGAAAGGGCCCACTCCTCACAGGTAGAGACCACAGCAGGTCTTTAGGTTCCAAGCACCCACCGCGTCCAGTGCAATGGAGTACTGGGTACTCAGTAGGAGGTGGGGAAAATACGCAAAGAAATTACAGAACTCAGACACTACATGATCTGAAATCATGACAGCTGAACACAAAATTCTTTTCCTTTTGCTACTGTAAGCCTAAAGAAATGGGCACTAAACTGCAAACACATACACACACAGACATGCACGCACGCACACACACACACACACACACACACACACGCACAGGCCACCTACCATCCTTACAGTTATGACACTGGGAATAAACCCCTCTCTCCCCTCCATCAGGCCTCCCTCCTACACGGTCCCAACCTGGCCATCCCTTCTGCCCCAACTGCTCGATCTATTTGTTTGATTCTATTGTGATCAGGAAGCAAAAACACAAGTCTGTTATGGTGGTAATTCACAGCCTATGATGAGGTCCACGTTAGCATCCAGCAGAACTAGAGGAATTTCTATGTGACTCTTACTCATACTCAACTTCTCAAACGTAAGCACGTAATAGAAGCTTGTAATAATCTATATGCACAATAATGGCAAAATGTCATCGACAGGACACCTTCAGAAGACCAGCTTCTCATTTTTCACAAATGGAAATAGAGCTTAGGAGGTCATCTGCCCAAGGCCAGAGGGCTGAGTAGGTCCCTCTCACTTCCTGGGCTCTCTGCAACCCTCATGTATGAAGGGAAAAGAAACCATTATTGACCACATGCCTTCAGCTAATGCTTTACACTGGGTACTGTAGGTTCTGACCACCTATGGGATTATAGTTTCCATTAAAATATCCAACTTAATTTTTTAAAAACACATCATTACCTTTATTGTTGCAATCCTAAATTAGTTTTCCTTAAAACTGTAATATTTCATTTTTACTGTTTATTCATAATTAAAGCAACATTACTACACTGCCAAATTAACCATACCCAATACCTAACACACGCATCATGACTCTATCTGAGCCAGCACGGGCAAAGCAGGCAGCTCTGGCAGCATCGACTTGGTGAGCCTCTGGAACAGACCCTGGGACACACACCCGCTTCCCCATCCCGAGTAGGAGCCAGGTGTTCGGAGTATCATGGATGGGTCCTCACTCTGAGATCTGACCGCCAGCCTTGCTCTGCTGGAAATACTGGAGGAGGGGGTGTGCAGGGGAGGCAGTGGGGTATCTGGCCACTCTTGGGATTTCTGCTCTTCTCTCACTCAACCTACAGGAAACGAGCCAGGGGCACAGTAGGTGGTTCCACTGGAGAGGGGAGCCCTGCCCAATGGGGCCCAGTGGAAGGAGGGGAAGAGCAGGGGTTAGGGAATTCAGAGCTCTACTGGAAAGGGTGAAGGGTGGGTAGATGGAACATGTGAATAACCAGGTGCAGCAAACCAACCCCAGAGGTGGTGACTAGCCAGGCAGGGAGGGGAGTGCCCCTCATCCACTTCACCATCTTGGTTCACCCGTGCTCAGCAGTCCCTCAGATATATGGTGGACAAATACTGAAAAGAATTTATCAATAAGAGCTTGAGGCTTTGCAGAGTTGGAATCCACAACACTGGAAGCAAGGATCCCAGGCAAGAAAAAAGTGCTGTTGGCACAGAGAAGGAGAGCAAGAGTTAGCTCAGTGCAAGAAGGGCCAGGAACCCAAGGGGGGTGACATGTGGGCTGCTCTGCCACACTCCCCAGCCCCAAAGGCAGCTGCTCAAATTCATTCAATCATATCCTTTAATCAAAACACTCAAGGTACACTCATGTTTTTCTTTCCATCTTAGGATCAAAAGCAGGAAGGGACTTCTAGAATGCAAGGTTACAGTTGAACTCATCACTCAATCCCCCAAACACACACACACACACACACACACACACACACACACTCTCTCTCTCTCACTCTGCCTCCATCCATCCGTCTCTCCCCACCACCTTCTGGCTAGCTACCATCCCACACAGGGACTATCACCTCTAACATCCTCATTCCTATTTCCCCTCCCGAATCCTTGCACGGATCCCCACTGCCTTTCTCTTAGATATCCCTTGTCCCCTGAATCTGGCCCATCACCCCCTCTACACTGCATCCAGGTAATGTCTCTCAAGGCACAGCCCCAGTAGTGTCTTGCCAACAAAGCCCTAGCAAGTTCCCCTGCCCCGTCCCAAGGCCCAAGCATCAGAGACTGGCCCACAGCCCGGCCTCCGGTGGAGGGAGAGGACTCAGCAGGCTGACTTCCTGCCTTTGCCCTTGCCCTTCCCAGGACAGAAAATGTTCTTTCAACCCTCCTGGGCCAGGAGCCTATTCTGAGTCTTCAAGACCTCACATGCTATCACCTTCCCTGGACTCTCCCTTCAAATCCCCAGGACATCACTATAAAGGGTGCAGGTGGCTGCCCTTTTTGCTCCACAGCACATGCTCACTTCAACACCTCCACAACTGGCACCGTCACCCAGTGCCTTACACATGGACTGTTCGCTACGAATCTGTGGGAGCAGGTCAGGAGTTTTCTCCCCCTCTTTTCCCAGGTTAAAAGTATGGACGCCAACGCACACAGCCATAGAAAATCCACATCCCAAGACAAAACCACACGGAAGCCCTTCATTCAACACATCATCCTGCCCCAGCAGCACGTATTCGCTAATGTGGTTGGCAGACGTGACACCCACTTCCCAATTTATGGCTAAGCAAATGGCCATACCACAGTGGGAATGGGACCCGCTGCTTCTCACACCACACAAGGACACAGGTGGGGCTTCCCTGATACGCCCCTCGAAACAGAGCAAAGAAAGCTATACTCACCAAGCCCCTTGGGTAACACACGCACTCACGTTGCACTCACAAACGTCTGCACGTGCATACACACTGCAGCTCTGCATGCTGGGTCTCTGAGCCATTCCAGCAGGTATTTCAAATCCCTCTCCTGTTCTTTCTCTGCTCAACTGCTGGGGGCGGCGGTGGGGGGGGCATGGCCATGGGGTTGAAGTGCACAGATCCAAGCTGCTCTGTTTAGGTCTCTCATGCCCTGAGAATGGGCAAGAGGGTCCTGAATGAGTGCCCTCCCATAAATGAGGGTCCTTACCCAAAGACCCCAACCTTCCCTTCTATGTCAACAGCACAGTTGCCTGTGGCTGCCAGGCTCAACTGTCAGTCAGGATTAGCCTCCTTGGCATGAGACCAGGGCAGAGCAGCCAACAGTCCATATTTTACCACAAAACAGACATATGCATTCCCTCTGCTCTTCAGACAGACCAGCAATTCTCAACTGTGAGCACTGCCCAATTTATAGATGGTTTATGCTACAAGCCCCCCAGTGCATCAACAGTTTAGAAAAAGAACAACTCCCCAACCAGAGAACCAGTGGACTATGTACCAGGTAAGGCTCCAGAGTCAGTCAACAAAAGCTTTTTAATACACTCTAGGCTTGAAATGTAGAGCCTCAAATGCTTTATCAAAAGACTGAAAGATGCTCCCAGCCAGATTTCCCTACCTGGCTCTGAGACAGTAACTCAAGTCCTCTGTGGAATGCCCAGAATGCATTCCCTCCCCGCAGCAGGTCAATGACACCTGCTCCTCCCCTCACAGATCCTCTAAGGAGATTCACCCTCTGAGGTAAGGGATGTGCTCAGAGTAACGGCTATAGGCAGTCCTGGAGGGGCAGAACTCCTGCCCTCCAACTGCTGGGCAGCCCCCCAGCCTTCCATCCATCAGCAGACCTGCCAGGGAGCTACCCCATCCCCTCCCAGGCTGGTGCCGGCACTGCCAACCAGAATGCCTCAGCACTACTCACAGCCCTTCTGGAATTTCTCCTGGCCCAAGTAAGGGCAGCCCTCCTGAGGTCTCTGAGGACTCTTACTCCTCAGAGTACAGTCCATGATTCCCAAGCTGCCTTCTGTGACTTCTCCCTCTTGTTCCCCCAGCAGGAAAGGCAGAAGCCTCCTCAGGCTGTCTCTAACGGGGCAAGGGACAGAACTTTCTCAAGTGTCCTCTGCTGCCCCCTCTCCTGGGGACAGTCCCGCCTCAGCAGTCTCCACACCATGAGCAGAGCTGGGGACAAAGAAGGAGGCTGTACTGTGACGAGGGTGAAGAGGAGAAAGGAGAGGAACGAGAAGCCTGCAGGAGGAGGCAGACCTGGACGGATCTAGGTGGACAAGCCAGAGCCCTGGCACTAATGAGGGGAGCACAATCCAGTGGGAAAAGACATGACAACAAAAAAGGACAAAGTGGCATAAGAGCCACACTAGGAGACTATACATAAGATGTATGTGCGGGGATTCAGGGGAGGCCATGACAGCAGCCTTGGGGAGACAGGGATGCTTCACAGAGCAGGAGGGACAAGGTGGGAGGACAGGCAGGGTTTACCAGTTGCTGAGGGAGCACAAGTACAGCAGGTTCCAACAGCAGGCTCGGGGAGGAACTCTGCCCAGGGTGAGTGTGGGGCTCAGAGGTGGGCCCCACCCAGGGGATGGTGGGACACAGCAAGGGAGAAGCCTACAGGGTGGGGCAGTCAGACAGTCAGATTTTGGAACAGAGAGTGGGGTTGCTGCCCAGCAGCACAGAGAAAGACACAATGTTAGCAAGACTGCCTGGGGGAGATGGTGTCCCCACAGAGCAGAGAGGAGAGAACCATGGGGCATGAGTGAAGCACCTCCAGATCTGAGCTAAAGGAAGGGGGACAGGAAGGGGATCCTGGAGAGAATGAGACTTGCCCACTGGGAATCTGGAAGGAGATGAGAGTGAGTCTGAGTCTCCAGCTTACACACCTGAGTGGGAGGCTGATCCCTCCACCAAGGAAACCAACACAGGGTTGGGGGGTGGGGGGCAGTGGCCACTAGGACACCCCCTGCGAGCTCCAGCCAGTCCTTCCGAGCAGCCCTGGGTGAGTGGCCTGGCTCCATGCCTCAGGGGGCTTCAGTATCCCAATTCAGCATCCCAATCTCACCTGCATCCAAACGTTGTCTGCAGTAAGGTTGTAATTCCCACACAGAAGAAAATGGTCCCGATGAGCTGGCTAGTGGCCCACTGGTCATACCCCACACACATGGCGTCAGCCAGCAAAAAGGGCACGGCGATGGTGCCACTGAAGCACGTCAGGTAGTGCTGTGGATGAAGGAGGTGGTCAGGAAGACAGGAAACCCTTCTTTGTCTCTAATTCTAACTGAACTGCCCCCACCCCAACCCCGCGCCCCACCATTATTTTTCTTAAATGGTCCACCAGAAGGATCTCTGGTGCTTGGGGCACACAAGCATACCCTGTGCCAAATCCTCTTTCTTCTTTAGTGTTTCTCCTTTCTGGTATGTTTTCCCGTCTTTCAGCTCACCTGAGTTCAGGCCTGCACAGGTGAGGTTTTATTTACATAACTCTGGCTGGGAATATCTGCTTTGTTCAGATGCTTTTGTAGCATCAATTGCTAAAATCTGAGATCTTTTTCCTTTAATCTGTTGACATGAATTTTATTTCATGGAACCATTCTTGAAACAAACCCTAGTTAGTCTCACTAGTTTTTTCTTCCAGGATTTGTCAATATTTTATGTGGAATTCTATATTTTTGAGATAATCAACCGGCCTTTTTTTTTTTATTCTCTCAGATCTGTGGATTAAAGTTACACATGCTTCATTGCTCAAGGTGTTTTCCATCTTTTTAAGGGTCTGGCATTGTTTACCATCAGAGAAGGATTATGGGTGTATGGTAGCTGTGGGAACCCTCCAGAAAGCACCCATCCCCGACTCCTCCTTTGGGGCCTGGTCCCCAACTTTTTCAGCCCTGGTGGGACATCCCTGGCACTCACTGGTCACACTCCTTCTGTCTGTTCAGCAAACTTCCTACCTTCCTTCCCAAGTTCCCCATCTCTGCTCATGTTTGCCAAAATGGGTTACTTACAGCCCGATGCTCAACCATACAACACTATTAGGTGTTCCATGTGGGGAACTGCTCACAAGCTTAAGAAGACTCCATATCATCAAGAAAAGCAGGACTTATGCAAGATTTCCCGATCCCATTTGACCAGGGAATACTTCTTTATCAGACATCTATAATATAAACATTTCTAAAGGTGAGTTTCCTGAACCTGATTCAGGGTACTCAGCCCAAGCTAAAGACGACTTCACTCCTTTGGCTATTTGAGTCCTCCTTCATTAGACAACTTCCAGTCCAGGTGACCAAGTGCTTTGAGGCCTGTGTGCAAGGTGCAGGCAGGGGTGCGAAGAGTATTGGAAACTGGACCGAAGCGTCAAAGGTCTCCAGGTACACCCCCACCCCAAGTGACTACACCTGTCTGGGCAATAGGACCAATTTTCTCAGCATCTGAAATGCCTCAGGTTGAACAGCCCATTCCAACTTGAGAAAGGAAGAAAGGGAAGTCAAGTCAAACCTCAGAAGAGAGTCCAGGCTAAAACCACCAACCAGATACAGGCCGGGGGAAAGGGGCCCCCAACTTATGCCCTTCTCCAAAGGCCCCACTCCAATCCTTAAGTGGCAAAAAGTACTGAGAGAGAGGAGGAAAATACTCAAGATGCATGGGCTCTGTGTCAGCCTGTGTCACCTCCCACCTGGTGCTCCCTTGTCTGCTGGCTTACTCACTCTGCTCCCACTGCAATCCACAGCAGACGAAGCTTCTACCACAGCAATGTCTCCCTTCTCTTACAGATAAGGCTGAAACCTCCCACATACATCCTGGCCAACATGGCACTTCTTGGTGTCACCCACGTGTCATGGAAGAACTGACCATGACTGGACTGCAGAAATAGGAATGAAGATCAAAACTTCTCTTCCCTCCCTCTCCTCTTTCTGTATCTCCATGGTCCTTCCTCCTTCCTGCCGCATCACTCATCTTGCTTGTTCCTTTAACATTTTCCTTCCTCTATTCCCAGGTCAACCTCTTCCTCCTGTTCTTTTCTTCCTTTCGCTACTATGAAATGAATGCTAGCAAGTCCCAGTTATCATTCTTAAAAGAATAATTTGTAATAAAGTCGTCAATAAATAAAAATCAAAACTGAATTTTTAAAGAATTCGGACAAATCAAACGTCTGCTGGGTGGTTACATCCTAAAGGAACCATCTTACCTGTAACCCCAGAAAAATGCACAGGTACCAGGGCGGGACATCTTCTATGGTGTAAATCATGTCCGATCTCTGGGGGTCTAGACTGCCAGTGCTATCCAAGGTTTCGGCAAGAGAGCTCTGAGAGCAACAAGGAGAAAAGGAATTACTTAATAAAAGTGAAAACCAGTATGAACTCAGCTCAGCACAGGCGGCTGTTACTGAAAAACAACTTTATAATGTGGGGGCCACTCTCTTTGCCTGCCTCTGATACAATGCTCAACACACTCAGCTAGACAATCTGTCCTCAGAGTTTGGGGGCTCAGTATCCCTTGTCACTGACCTACCAGCAAGAGCACCCAGCTTGCTGGGGACACCCTACATGGAAAGGGTGTCCACAAAGAAATACCCTAGCATGAGTCGTCCTTGAGTGGCACCCCAAAGGAAAAAATGTGATAAAATGCTGAGCACTTTCAAACAGAGAGCACTAATTTGCCCTTTCTGCTCCACCCCATACCTGCAAGGAGAAAGATCTCTATCTTAAAAAAAAAAAGTCCTACATCCTCTTATTCAAAGCACTGATGCTCTGACACAATGGTGAGTGAAAAGAGCAAATTCAAAAAGGACACAGGAGGATTCCAATTTTGTTTAAAAACAGACTAAAAGGCAGCCCTGGTAGCACAGCGGTTTGGTGCTGCCTGCAGCCTGGGGTGTGATCCTGGAGACCCGGTATCAAGTCCCACATCGGGCTTCCTGCATGGAGCCTGCTTCCCCCTCTCCCTGTGTCTCTGCCTCTTTCTCTGTGTCTATGAATAAATAAATAAAATCTTAAAAAAACAAACAGACTAATAAACAGGATGCCTAGGTGGCTCAGTGATTGAGCGTCTGCCTTTGGCTCAGGTCATGGGATCAAGTCCTGCATCGGGCTTCCTGCAGGGAGCTTGCTTCTCCCTCTGCCTATGTCTCTGCCTCTTTCTCTGTGTCTCTCATGAATAAGTAAATAAAATCTTTAAAAAAAAAAAAAAAAAAAAAAGACTAAAGATGTATTTATACTTTAGGGGACAGTTTTTTTTTCTTTCTCTCTCCCCAACCATTACTACAGACTTTTGTGTTGCATGCTTTTTGAGCCAAAATCTTCACAAAGACTGAACACTTTAGGTTATAGTCTGGATGTTTTCAGCCAATATCTGCATTACTTCTAAGCTAAACAGAAAAGTCAAGGTAACCTCAAATCCTCCTACATCTCTTCAAAACTCTATGAACTTCAAAACTCTTCTAAAACTCTATGAAAAATTTCTCAGACTCTGAGAGGCACATTTTTTTTTAAGTCTATTGTAACTTAAAAAAAAAAAAAAAAACCTAACAGGAAACAAAAGTAAAAGATGACCATTCTGACTTCTCCAGCCCCACTTATGCCCTCTTATCCATGGATATGGTCCACAGAAAGACACAGACTCCCTGTTTGTCAATCGACTTCCTGTGCAGACGGAGATGGGGATCTGGGGGGCCAAATACCTTGAACAAAAGAAGTGACACAATTCAGCCTCACTTTTTTTTTTTTAAGATTTTATTTATTTATTCATGAGAGACACAGAGAGAGAGAGAGGCAGAGACACAGGCAGAGGGAGAAGCAGGCTCCACGCAGGGAGCCTGATGTGGGTCTTGATCCCAGGTCTCCGGGATCACGCCCTGGGCTGAAGGCAGTGCTAAACCGCTGAGCCACCCGGGCTGCCCACAGCCTCACCTTCTAAAGCCTAAAGGTAAATGTCTGATGTAAGTTGACATTTGAGCTACTCCAAATGAGAACTGAGGCTGACCTTTCAGAAAACTTTTTCTTCCTTTCTAAACAATGGATATTGGCGGGTTTACATTCCTGAAGGACTTAAAATGGATTGCATATGCCTTTTAAAAATTTGTTTGTAGGGATGGTAGAGAAAATACATGCGTGTGAAAAATGTGGTTATGTACTGGTGTGCAAGAAAAGATTAATTCAGCAAGTCTGGGTTGTCCAAGCCCCCACACGTCAAAAAATGGCCCAGTCTTTGCCTGGTAATTGGGAGACAACCTGTGAGTTCTTAGAATATCTTGTTTTCTTCTGTTTTTTAAGGTTTTATTTACTTATTTGAGAGAAGAGTGAGCAAGGAGGAGCAGATGGGGGGGAAGAAACAGACTCCATGCTGAACATAGAGCCCGACACAGGGCTGAATCACAGCCCTGAGATCATTATTTAATCCAAAAACAAGAGTCAAGTGCTCTGATAGAATATCCCAGATGCCCTGGAATATCCTGTTCTTAAGAGTTTGTCTAGTGATGCCAGGGTGGCTCAGTTGAGCGTCTGACTCTTGCTTTGGGCTCAGGTCATGATCTCATGGGTCATGGGATATGTCCCATGTTGGGCTCTGTGCTCAGCACCAAGTCTGCTTGAGATTCTCTCTCCCTCTGCACTGCCCCCCACAACTCTCACAAGCTCTCGCTCTCAAATAAATAAATCTTTTAAAAAGAAATAAGCTTTTAGAAGTCAGAACAGAACAAGGAAAACAATATAGGAATTAATCAAAAAGAAAAAATTCCAAAAACTAAAGGATATGGTTGCAAATTAGAAGACCCACAAAGAGCAGCCTCGGTGGCTCAACAGTTTAGTTCCACCTTGAGCCTAGGGCCTGATCCTGGAGATCCGGGATGGAGTCCCACGTCGGGCTCCCTGCATGGAGCCTGCTTCTCCCTCTGCCTGTGTTTCTCATGAATAAATAAATAAAATCTTTAAAAAAAAAAAAAAAAAAAAAAGACCCACAAAGTACTCAATGAATTGATGAAAAACTATTCAGATATTTTGGAAGGCAGTCATGCTTACCACCATACCACCAATGTTGCTCAGACTCGGACATTTTCAAAACTCAATAAAACAATCAACTGTATTAAGAAAAACCTTATGGGATCCCTGGGTGGCTCAGCGGTTTAGCACCCGCTGTCAGCCTAGGGCGTGATCCTGGAGTCCCGAATCGAGTCCTACCTCAGGCTGCCTGCATGGGGCCTGCTTCTCCCTCTGCCTGTGTCTCCTCTCTCTCTGTGTCTCTCATGAATAAATAAATAAAATCTTAAAAAAAAAAAAAAGAAAAAAAAAAAACCTTAAAACAAATTTAAGAGCAAAGGGAAATAGAATATGTTGACAGAATTTGGATAGAATTTTTTTTAAAAAAGGAATAAATAGTGGAAGTGATAAAAGCACAAGAGAAAACAGACATAAAGAGAAAACAGAGTAAGGGTCACAGGCTGGAAGTAGGGGGGGAGGGGTATCAAATCATGTAAGAGAAAAAAAGATTAGAGATAAAGGACAGCCAGAGAAGGCAAGCAAAGGAGATTCAAAATATCTCTCACTGGAGCCCCCAAATAAGAAAACTAAAAGAACAGACTAAAACAAAAAATAAAGACAGAATTCAAGAAAGCTTTCCTAGAGTAACTGGACCTTTAATGCTAAATACTCCAAGTGCCAAAAAATCCTGACCCAGAATGGTCAACATCAAAACATACCTAAGTAAAGTTACTGAATATCAAAGATAAAGAATCCAAAATACAGGCAAAAAGATCAAGGTGCTGATAAAAAGAAGAAAACAAAACTGGCCTGATTTCTTCAAAGCCACAATCAATACCAGAGAATGAAAGAGTAGCAACAAAAAGGTATGTCTCAATTATTCTCTTAAGTTTATATTACACAAGGCAGCCCGGATGGCTCAGCGGTTTAGCGCCACCTTTAGCCCAGGGCATGATCCTGGAGACCCAGGATCAAGTCCCACGTCGGGCTCCCTGCATGGAGCCTGCTTCTCCCTCTGCCTGTGTCTCTGCTCCTCTGTGTTTCTCTCATGAATAAATAAAATCTTTAAAAAAATTTGTATTACACAATTTTCCATACATGTATAAAAGTGGAAATATGGAATGCCCACCCCATCTCTCTCCCCAGCTTCAAAAATAACCTACGCTGTGTTCTTGTTTAATCTACTCCAAAGAGAACCACCTTTTACAAGAACTACTAGTATCTTAATTTTAAAGAGAATCCACAAGGATTGAAAGTTTAAAGGAGGTCTTTTACTTTAAAAATAAATTTCGGGCAGCCCCGGTGGCGCAGCGGTTAGCGCCGCCTGCAGCCCGGGGTGTGATCCTGGAGACCCGGGATCAAGTCCCACATCAGGCTTGTTGCGTGGAGCCTGCTTCTCCCTCTGCCTGTGTCTCTGCCCACCCCCCCCCCCGCCCCGTGTGTGTCTCTATGAATAAAAAAAAAAAATCTAAAAAAAATAAATTTCAACATTATGGAAATAAGTTGATCTTCTATTTAACAAACTTGGTGACAGCTGTTGAAACAATGGGGAGCTAAAGAACCCAGTGCCAAGCCAGGTGGGATATTCAAGTGGTACACGTTGAACTATGCAAGTGAACTAGTTCACTTGGGACTGTTTTCGCATTTTGGCAATCTCTGCTTCCTAAAAGCCTCAAGCTATTTTATACTCTCCTGTCCTCTGTGCAAGGGCCCTGGGAAGTTACGTGTTATCATAACCCCATTTTACAGATGAGGGGGTAGAGACACTGAGGGACTGAGTGAGTGACTCAAGAGCTGAACACAAAGACTGCATTTGCCACCATGCTACATGGCCTCCCAGGAAAAACAGGGCTGCTCTTTAGAAATTACCAGAAACTGACTTTCTGAAATTGTGATTAACAGTGATTTGCCAATACCACTGCAACTACTTCACATGATTCTGTAAACATATTTTGTGGGGAATCTGTAAAACAACAAAATGCTGATATTTCTAAACCGTTTACTTGTAGTTACTTCATCCTTGTTCCAAATACCCTCACTATAAACAAAGTTCAATTCCCTCAGCATCCCTCACTGAAGAATCCCAACAGTACTGGGGTCAAGTTCAGAATGTACTGGGCGTGGGTCCCAGTGCTATCTTACAGATTCATGGTTCATGACTCAAGGCATTATCCTTCTGGTCCTTTCAGAAATAAATCCCTTTGAGTATATTCCAAGATGGGTATCTTGCAGTTAACACCATGTTAACCAGCATTTATCATAAGGAGCTCAAGAGTATTAAGAGATACCAGAAGTTTTATATAAAATAAGTATTTGAAAACTAATAGCTCACTATAATTAAGAAAACATGAATATGGAGAATATATGTGGGATGATCTTCTCTGGCCCCTACTCCTCCTCTCCTGCAAGGTTTCATTGTTAATTCAGTCAGGTGTTCAGAGACAGCCTTTCAATGCCCTCTAAAAAGCAAGACCCCCGGGGTGCCTGGGTGGCTCAATCAGTTAAATGTTCACCTTCAGCTCAAGTCATGATCCCAAGGTCCTGGGATTGAGCCCCACATCAGGCTCCCTGCGATGGAGATCTGGTTTTTCCCTCTCCCCCTGCTTGTGTGTGCACTCTCGCTCTTGTTCGCTCTCTCTCTCACTCATTCTATCTCAAATAAAATTAAAAAAACAAAAAAAAGGGCAAGATCCCAAAGGGCAGCATGAGGTTTTCTTTGCATGAATTCAAGACAGAAGACAGAAATTTCATTTTCTTTTTCTCTAAAACAGAGACAGTGGTAGCACCTCTCTAATCGGGTTTCGGTGAGGGCTAAATGTGACCCGCTCTTTGAATCATACAGCCCAAAGCCTGGACCATTTAGCATCATTCAATACATGGTAGCTCTTCTCTCCAAACTTGTCATTTCATAAAATCAGCCAGTTAAACAGGAAGATATCCTATATCACTAGCATCCAAGGAAATACTAATGTATCAAAGTTTAGACAGTGAAAAAGATTTTCAAACAGGTAAGTAAGTGTCTAGCATAAACGAGACAACAGTTCACTAGCCATCAGTAAAAAGTACTGCTATAGATGTTAAAAAGCCTTGAGTGTTAATGCTCCTTGCTATTCATTTCAAAAGATGATCATCATTTCCTGGATAATGGAAGTCTAAAATCATGACAGCCTATACCCTGGAAATTCTGGTGACTCTGATAAAGGACCCAGTATGCATAAATGGGATACTGCTAACAAGGCTGTGAATTCAGAAGTGGACTACAAGATATACCACTCGGATGCTGAGACCCAAGGAGGCCAGTTGGTTGCTCCCTGCCCAGATCCGTCTCTGTGGGCTGTGTCTCAGCTGCAGAGGTAGGCACTCACATGTCAACATGTCAAAAGCCGCTACTTCAATTCTTGCACTCTGAGGAGCACCTCAGAATCCAATACCACAGGAATTTTAACATCTCAACATGTCTAATTGGCCTCCATAAAATTTATAATCAGTTGACCAAATTTATAATACCTCAACCAAAAAGCAATATTGGTCAAGATGGCCAAAATGGAAAAAAAAAGAAACTACACAGACATGTTCCAGAATTTCAATATAGTCTCCTTGTTCTTTATCGTTTTAGTGATTACACTATAAATTTATGGTGCTAATTCCTAAGCTGTGTACTATATTTGCATGTATCAACTTTCTAATAGTCTGTTTCTAGAATATTTAGTGCACATTAACTAAAGTACAACCAGGGGCACCTGGCTGGCTCAGTCAGTAGAGCATGCAGTTCTTGATCTCAGGGTTGTGAGTTCAAGCCCACAGTGGGTATAGAGCTTACTATAAAAAAAGTACAATACAGTGGTTCTAGAATATAATGCTTCATTACAAAAACTGATTAAATTAGATTTTCACAGTGAAAATAAAATGTGCTTTAAAATTTAAAAGTCTACCAAATAAGAGTGGCCTAGTAGCCCAATTTTTTAAGCATCCAGCTCTTGATTTCAGCTCAGATGGTGACTTGGGGTCATGGGATCGAGCCCCAAGTCAGGCTCCACACTGATCGATCATGGAGCCTGCCTAAGATTCTCTCTCTCCTTCCCCCTCTGCCCTGCCCTCCTCTCTCTCTAAAAAATAATAAAAGTCTATCAAATAAAACTCAAATGAAATTGAGAAGTCTTAGAGCTGCCATGCAATCTAGAAATACCCTAGAATCAAACTTTTCATGTAATAGGCATAGTGATTGATACAAAGTAAAAAAAAAAAAAAAAAAAAAAAAAAATCAATCAAGGCATCTAGATCCTCCTTGGGCAGGCCTCTCCTGGCCTCTGTTAATAAAGTCACACAAACTGACCCCAAGGAGATGAGGCAAAAAAAAAAAAAAAAACAAAAACTTCTCCCACCTCAGCATGCGATTTCCATCATTCTGTTCATTATCACAGTCTACGTAAGCTATCTACTGGCTTTATTCTCATTTACTGCAACAGAGTACGTACAAGGCACAACACTAATATTACCTATGTTATTATTTTGTTTAAACCTCAGAACTGAACAGATGCTGACAATTTTTTCCTCCCATTTTGGAGATGAGGCAACTGATGCCCAGAGAGCTTAAGCAACTCCCTCGGGATCTGGGTCACATTAGCACCCAGACCGGAGTCCAGACTCCAACTCTGAACCACCTCCCCCTCAGCATACTGGCTGAGGCCTTTAAAAACAAAGACTTCTGTATAGGTCTCACCTTAATTGCCATCAAGACAATTAAAAATTAGTCACTGCTACTCCTCATCCATTTCCACCATGAAGAGAACACAATCACTCAGGAGAGTAGACACAAGCCCCCAGGAAGGATAGCCACACCCTGCAGGGGGCCTGGGAAACAGGAGAGGCTGGAGCAAGGAGGTACCTTTTCTGCAATGCCATTTTCTGTCGTGTAGATTGCCATGAGCTCAGTGTCTTCATTGTCCTGCTCACCGCTGGACGTGGCACCTCCATTTATCACCACCTGCCGAGAAACAAAATCATTTACAGGCTGTCTCACTGTATATCATGCACTGCATAGAAACATTCTCCCCAGACGCCTTCTGTAATTTTTCTAACAGACACAAGCTGTGCATTTTTTGCCTACCAAATCAGCCAAGTTTCTAGTTTTCTTAAAGGAAATTCTGGGCACGTGTGCACTGCATCAGCAACTGTGTGTGTGCTTCTGACAGGGGAGAAATATACCACGAGTCTCACAAGGGGAGGCCCAAACTGGAGCACCCACAGAAAGCCAGGGGAGCAGGGCCTGCAGCACCCTCCAAGGCCAAGGAGGCCTGGCTGGGTGCCAAAGCTGTGTCTGAGCGAGGGAGAAGCATCCTGAGCTGCCTTGGTCATGATCCCTCCCAAGTCACATGATGACAACTCCGTGCTGTGGCACATCTGCCCGCCCCCCTCCCCACCAGTAACTCCGCAATCCTGATCGCCTAAGATGCTGACATTTCCCATCACTGGTTACTGTACAAACTAGCCTCCTGGTACATGCAGGCATTAACAGGTGGCACTGGACAGGCGGCCTGGGGCTATTCATACTGACACAATCTAGTTTCTGGGCCCTCAAGGTAAGGAGCAGAATTTTTTTTTTTTAAAGATTTATTTATTTATGAGATAGAGAGGAGGAGGGGAAGGGGGAGAGAGGGAGAGAGGGAGAAGCAGGCTCCATGAAGGGAGCCTGATGTGGGACTCAATCCTAGGTCTCCAGGATCAGGCCCTGGGCTGAAGGCAGGGCTAAACCGCTGCGCCACCAAGGCTGCCCAAGCAGAACTCATTCTGAAGAGTGGAGGCGAACCCCTGGGAACCTGCAGATTACCACCCCTTATGCGTGCCCTGGTGAGGCACATGGAATCATCTTAGGTCCTGGAAGCCTGTAGCAAAAATCTTAAAATATTTTACTCTTTAGCCAAACGGCTCCATTTCTAGGAACCCATCTTGAAAAATTAATGCTGAAAATAACTATGCATGAATAGCACAACTGCATTTTTAAGGTACAGAGAAAAATTGACCAAGTACATAAAAAGCTTAAAATCTGGGGATCCCTGGGTGGCTCAGACGTTTGGCACCTGCCTTTGGCCCAGGGCGCGATCCTGGAGTCCCGGGATGGAGTCCTACGTCGGGCTCCCAGCATGGAGCCTGCTTCTCCCTCCTCCTGTGTCTCTGCCTGCCTCTCTCTCTCTCTCTCTCTATCATAAATAAATAAATAAATCTTAAAAAAAAAGTTTAAAATCTGGTATTGTAAAATATACTGAAAAGAAGAAAAAGATGAGTGATGGCTTAAAAGAAGGTCTAGCCACAAAGGTCGGCATCAATAGTTTATAAAAAACACCCACAAATCAATAAAACAATCCACAGGAAACGGGCAAATGACAGAGGTCTACAACTCACAGGAAAAAATTTAAATATCTAAAACACATGATAAGCTGTTCAACCTCATCTAAAATTATAAAGGAAATTTTTAGAAATTTTCATTTTTTTAACATAAATTAGGGGGATATTTTAAAAGGTGAATCCAGTGTTGACCAGGGTGTAGGGAGAAAGCTACCTTGAGTTATCTAAGAGATATGCGGCCCCTTGTGGAGGGTAATTAGGACCAGAAGAAAAGGGGCATTTTCTTGGATCAAGCAACTGCACTCATAGAAACTTATCTTCCAGGAATATCCACGCAAATAGTATATGCATTCAAGACTGATGACGGATATAAAAAAAAAAAAAAACCAAACTGATGACTGATACTTAAAATGCTGAATCCCTGGAAACAAACATTAAAAAAAAAAAAAAGACATTAAACCAATGGAGAAAAAAAATAAATACAAATATCGTGAGATTATGGGATATCAAAATATATAATTTCAAAATTAATGTTGGGATGCCTGGGTGGCTCAGGTTGAGCGTCTGCCTTCGATTCAGGGCATGATCCCGGGGTCCTGGGATCAAGTCCCACTTCAGGCTCCCTGCATGGAGCTTGCTTCTCCCTCTGCCTGTGTCTGCCTCTCTGTGTCTCTCATGAATAAATAAATAGAATCTTAAAAAAAAAAAAAGTGAAAAAGATTAAAAAGCCATTAAAAAAGAAAAAAATAATGTGCTGGTAAAGAAAGAATTCCCAAAAAATACTTTTTCTTGAAAAAGTCATAAAACAGTAAGTCTAGAACTATCCTAACTATGCTTTTAAAAAAAAATCGTTAACAGTCTGCCTGTTTGAACACTTGGGAAAGAATGCAGAAAGGCCCCAGACCAACAATAGGAAGGTTGCCCTAGGCACAGGCACTCCTTTGATTTTTTCACTCCCAATCCTCCTCTAACATTTGGGTCTTTCATAATCGGCATGTGTTTGTATGTTATTTGTATGCTGCTTTTTTAAACAAACAATAAAAAAGGTGTCCACCAGAATATTAACCATGGTTATCTTTAATCAGTGGGGCCATTTTCACCTTTTTCTCCTTCTCTATTTTGGGAATTTCCTATAATGAGGACAACTTCTTTTTATAAGGGTGAAGAAATTATAGACTCTAAAGATCTAATAATAAGCAGCATAGCTCAAACTGAGGAGGTCCAAACACCCTTCAATCCATTTGTTTTTTAATAGTTTAATAAATCAGTGAAAAATTAAACTTTTCATACAGGTTAATAACCCAAGTGTGAGGCTAATTTAAAAATATGCCAGAGAGCTCTACCAGGGCAGTATTTCCTTATGGCACTACAGATAAAGATTTCCAGAACTACCTTTTAAGTCACGTGATAGCTTTTTACACAAGTTACCTGGGTTTGGGGCATTTGTTTGCCCGTAAAACCAGCTGCCAGCAAGATGGACTTTCCCAGCCAAGTTCAGGTCCACAACAGGAAACTCTAACTTACTATTAGAACCATGCTCCAAGTCCTAGCACAGCAGTGCTCAGCCCACAGAGACGCCAAGACGTACACACACTCAGGATGAACTCTCTTGTAACAATAATGCTCAGTTACTAAGTCATCAAAGAAACCCAGATCTGATCCAAAGTCCTATCCTGGCTAGAACTCACCTTCATCTGCATTCACAGCCAGCCGCCGCAGGGAACAACTGCTCCGTGGGCGCAGGGCTTCTTTTCAGGGTGATGAAAAGATTTTGGAACTAGGCAGAGGTGATGGTTGCACAACACTGTGAATGTGTTAAATGTCACTGAATCGTTCGCTTTAAAATGGCTAAATTGGTGTAAATTTCACCTCGATGACTTTTTAAAATTCATATGCTGGCACCAAACTTTGCAGACTTTGTCAGGATTTATTAATTCCCACGCCTTTTTGGACTTATTCCATACACACACTCACCAGGAGGTAAGTACCAAAAGATGCGAATGCTTCCCAGGCCAGGCAAAGGCTCACATATTCACTTGATGAACTCCATTGGTGCACCTGCTGTGCCCAGGCAATGAAGAGGCAGTCCTGCACCTCCTCCAAGAGCGCTGCCTGGAGTGGGGGGTCAGGCTAAGAAATTCTGACAGGACACAAGGCCCTAGCAGGGAGCCACGGAGCAGCGCCAAGCACAGGCCACTCAGATGGCAATGGGAGAGTGGAAGGGCGAGGTGCAGTAAAGGGCACAGCGATGGGAACAGAGGCTGCTACTGGGTACTGAAGACAGTGTTCTGGATAAGGTAGTCTGGTTCAGGAGAGAGCAAGGATGTGGCCCTAATGGTCCCGGAGCCTGCCCAGATGGGAGCACAGCATCACAGCTGCTCAGGGTAGGTGCCCGGCAGGTGGGAAAGTATCCAGGCTACTGTGAAATCAATTACCTAGGTGCCTGGGTGGCTGTCCCCAAGGAGACTGGTGCAGGGAAGGGCAGAGAAATAAACTGGTACAAGGGCCAGTTTGGATTTGTAAGCCAATCCAAAGGTGTCTGATTCACAAAAATCAATCACTTACTTTACCAGGCCAGTGCGAGATGTTTACTTAACTATAAATATTATTGACCTAAATAACCTAACCATGATCTCTAACATATTTTCACAGGTCAAGCCATCCCCGGGGACCTGAGAGCCCACCTTCCATCCCCATCAGCTTCCTGTTCCAGAGTTGCACTGCTGCCCTTTACCTGTGCCACACTCATCCCCAAAGAGAGAACATGTCTAGCTCCAGCACTCCAACAACATCCTGGGGCAATGGAAACAAGCCTGGAAGGCAGGGGGGTGTTCTGGAGCAAGCGGGGGATGAACCAAGTTCCTACTGAAGGGAGAGGGGGATCTGGCACCAGAGAAGCAAAGCTGACAGGAGATGGGGACATGCCCACCAGGGTGCCCTCTGACCTGCTGCCTCCACTCTGTGTGTGTGCAGAAAATGACCAAACACTGCTGAAAAAACAACACTGGTTTTACTGTTTCCTCTGGTCTATTAAATTAGCTATTCTGATGATCTGTATGTTTTTTCAATGGGAAATTTTTAAAAATTAGACGTTAAAATCTGTTCAGGAAAAGCACTGACTTTAAGAGAAAAGGATAAAAATAATGTTGCTGATACTATCAAAGCTTCATATTTTTGAATCTCTAAATATTATTTCAACTGAAATAAAACATGACTGGGAAAGCTTCTTAAATATAATAAGGCAGGTTTTATTTTGTGTTATTAATAGCATGGCAGATAACAGGATCTTGGAATCTTTCATCTTAGGAAACTGATCTAGTGTTTATTTAAAAAAAAAAAAAAACATTATTTTTGGGAACAAGATGTCCTTTCTCCCCCAAAACTATCTGAAAACAGACTTGATGGCTTTAATTTTTTTCTGCCAAACCAATAATGTATAATCACTCCATCAGCTGTGAACCAAGCAGCTTTTCTCTGCCTACATTTGTCCAGCTGATGGCTTGTTCCCAATTTGCAGGGCTCATGTTGTCTTTGTGTAGGAGGGTAGGTCCACTGCTCAGTAAACACATCTTTCTTACTCATGTGTTTTATTTCCAGTAAACAAAGATAATAATGCTAAAATGCTGGTTTCTAAACAGTAATCCTGAAATGGCTCAATATATAGGAAGCAGGAGAGACAGGAGCAATAGCGGAAGAGTGTCATGACGAGGGTCAGTATCGCAGCAATGTCAGTTTAAACCGTCAGTGAATGAGAGTGACAGTGTGAACCAGCAGCTGTGGACACCAGTAAGGTGAAGGGTACAGGGACCTGGAAAACCCCATGCTTCTGATCAGAGGTTCAGAACCTATCTGGGGTGGGGTATAAATCACCCACCACTCTCATACATCCAGTAGCTAAGGAGCCATTTTATACTTATTTTCAAAGTAAAAATGAAGTAACCCAAATTAACTGTTGTCTATTTTTTTAATAAGAGGGTAGCACGATTTTTACCCTCCTACACACACACTTGATTATTTCCTCTAGTATCCATTTCTACAATTAAAGTGTGTTTAAAGAACAGAGGTATCAGGATGCCTATGTGGCTCAATTGTTTAGACATGACTTCTAATAGGTCTGTGGCATTTCTGACCATTGGTATAGCTCAACATAGATAAAAGGGGTGGAGTAGACAGATTCACAAAGAATGTGAATGGCCAAGGAACACAAGAAAAAAGTGTTCCACTTCGTTAATATTCAAAACTAATATGTTTTGCAATAATGTTAACATGCATTAAGCTAGTATTTACTCTGGCAAACACTGAGAAACAACCCAAGGTCCCAATGAAGGTGCAAAAGTCAGATCTACAATTTGCTATTATGTCACAATTCCAAATTATGTTCAAGGGCATCAATATGCCAGGATAGAATACAAAGTTAGTGGACTTTATAAAGCAGTGTGTGCATACAACAGAATTTTGTAAAAGAACTCCCAAATTATTTGTTTCAAATCTCTAGAAAGAAATACACCAAAATAGCATACTGTTTTTCTAGTTGTAGGATTTTAAATGCATTTGTTTTTCCTCTCATGACATCATTCCATAGTTTCTAATTTCCCACAGTGAACATATTTCTCTTGTAAATAAAGAAGTTATACAAATAATGAAACGACAGAAAAGAAACCTAAGTGAACTATAAAAAAAAAGATAAAGGAAAAGAACACCTCGGTTTTCTTGCTACTTCCATTTTATTCCAACATCACATTTGTACCATGAAGCCTGACGAGAAACGTGGATGCTTTAGAACAGGTAAAATCAGGGTAGTAGGGAAAAGAAGCACTGGGTCAACCTCCTATTGCTTACCTTCCTCCTCAAGTATTGTATCAAATCCTAACAGGAAATGAGTCTTTTCTCCATCAGAATTATAGACTTAGATTATAGTAAAGAAATCAATCTGAAATACCTTACCTCTCATTGTCAAAGCCAGGGATCCTGGCTACCTAGCTTAGGTAAATACAGGTTAGGAGTGAACAGAGAATTCAGAGGTAAAAGGTTCAGAAGGTATAAGAGCCTAGAAGGAAAAAAAAAAATCTTAAGTAGTCTAGGACATGGGCAGGAATGACAGACAGGGCTTGGAAAGGAACAAGGCCGGGAGGCAGGGAGAACAAAGACCCAGATTGATGTGAAGATCCGAAGAACGCAGTGGCCACAGGGATGGCACTGGTGGTGGGGAGGAGGAAGGGGAAGCCTGGGCAACTGCTTCTGCTGCACTCCCGTCACATCTGGTAAAGCTTGGAGCACAAAGCAAGCCTCAAAAAAAAAAAAAAAAAAAACAAAAAAAAAACAGAATAGACAGGGTGTGCTTTCAGGCCCAGATTCTGTGGATCTGGCCACACACAAAGGAGACAATCAGCCGAAACACTCATCAACTTCATAAACCTTCTCTAGGAAGAGACTGCACCAACTCTGTTATTGTCATCATTTATACCAAACTGTGTCCCAACTAGTAGGTGGTAATTTTTAAATTACGATCATTTCTCATTTAAAACTACCAAAGCTCAGGGGTGCCTGGGTGGCTCAGTGGGTTGAACATCCAACTCTTGATTTCAGCTCAGCTCGTGATCTCAGGGTCAAGAGATCAAGCCCGGTGTTGGGTGTGGAGCCTGCTTAACATTCTCTTCCCCTCTCCATCTTCACCTCCCCCCCAACTCACGAGCACATGCACTCTCATAAATAAATAAACTACCAAAGTTTTATTTGAATTAGGGATCCCTGGGTGGCGCAGCGGTTTGGCGCCTGCCTTTGGCCCAGGGCGCGATCCTGGAGACCCGGGATCAAATCCCACGTCGGGCTCCCGGTGCATGGAGCCTGCTTCTCCCTCTGCCTAGGTCTCTGCCTCTCTCTCTCTCTCTCTGTGACTATCATAAATAAATAAAAATTAAAAAAAAAAAATTTGAATTAAACGCTAAGATACTAGGGGTGTCTGGGTGGCTCAGTTGGTTAAGCATCTGACCTCCACTCAGGTAGTGATCTCAGGGTCCTGGGATCAAGGCCCAGGCAGGTCCTGCACCAGGCTCAGTGGGGAGTCTGCTTCTCCCCCTCCTTCTGCCCTCCCCCCACTCATGAGTACGTGCTCTATCTCAAATAAATAAAATCTTTAAAAAAAGAAAAAAGTTGAAATACTAAATACTATCTGAAACGAGAGCATAAAAATTAATTTTTAATAGGCACCTGGCTGGCTCAGTCAATGGAATATGCAACTCTTATTTTCGGGGCTGTGAGTTCGAGCTCCACCTTGGATATAAAGATTACTTAAAAATAAGAACCTTTAAGATAAATATTTAAAAGATTTTATTTACTTATTCATGAGACACACAGAGAGAGGCAGAGACACAGGCGGAGAGAGAAGCAGACCCCCTACTGGGAGCCCAATACTCAATCCCAGGACCCTGGGATCACAACCTGAGCAAAAGGCAGACAGATGCTCAACCGCCGAGCCACGCAAGCATCCCTAAAATTATTTTCTTAATATTTATTTGAGAGAGAGAAAGCATGAACAGGGAGAAGGGCCAGAGGGAGAGGGAGAAGCCTACTCTCCACTGAGCCAGGAGAGCCTGCCACAGGATCAATCCCAAGACCCAGATCATGACCAGACCCAAAGGCAGACCCTTAACCAAATGAGCCACTCAAGTGCCCCTTTTAAATTAATTTTTAAGACAAACTCTAGAAAGAAAGAAGGGAAGGAATCTCTCATACCATGCATCAAAATAATTTGCATACCATTTTTTCAGGGTTTTTACTTCAAAGCATGTATCAACTGATCCCCCCTTTCCAACTGATAGACTTTAAACAGAAAAGGCTGCTCGTCTTGGCTATTCAATTTTGACCTGTTAAGAGCATTCCCTCCCTAATCATGGCCACTCTGCAGTAGATTCAAGCTCCTACAGAAGAATGGAATTAAATCAACTCTCCTGGGAAACTGCAGCAAACACTCTCTTCCTCATCTGACCATTCTCAGAATTACACGTTGTCGATCCCAAGATCTAATTATTCTTCAGAAAGAGAACATTTCCTAAGATACCTATTATTACCATCCAGCTGAGACTCTGGGTTTTAAGATCTAACGACTCAGAGCCCTCTATTTTAGAATGCACAAGAAGAGACTCCATGGCACCTGGCATTTAACTCATAAGAATGAGTCTTCTTATGTCTTCTATGCTTCCATGCTGGCTTTTAAACAGAAACATTTGCACCAAATCTTCTGCCTTCTTTTCACTGCTGAAGGTGAGCCTATTCAAATCTGCCATCGCAAGGTCAGAGGCTTTGAGGAATCACAGCTACTTTTTTTTTTTTTTTTAAGATTTATTTATTAATTCATGAGACACACAGACTGAAAGAGAGAGGCAGAGACACAGGCAGAGGGAGAAGCAGGCTCCTTGCAGGGAGCCCCATGTGGGACTCGATCCCAGATCCGGGGATCAGGCCCCGAGCCCAAGGCAGGAGCCCAACCGCTGAGCCACCCAGGTGTCCCATCACAGCTACTCTTATATGAATTCTTTGCCCACCCCTCCCCATGTCTGCCAAGATTCTTTCTCTTCAAGAATAAGAGGCAAGAGAAGGGAGGAAAAGGAGGAGAGATGGAACAGGAAAGAGAAAAGAGTGGCAGTCTTACACAGCTCGACTTTGAGCTGCTGGCCCCTGACCCAATACGTCTGGCTGGACCAGGGCTCTTTATCTGACTGCTGTATCATGACCTCCTTCCTTTTGTATATAGGCTTTCTCACAATCCATCATCTTCTTCTATTTAAGGTTTAAACTTTCCTTCCTTTACCAAGAACCTGAAAGACAAGGGTGATATCTTTACTGATGCTGATAAAATCCCCCAAGTCAATAGCCAATAAGGAAAGCCCTCCATTTTTCTAGTTTGCTGGATTACAGAAGTGGTCAAATTTGGCATAAATCTACAGAAGAGAAAAAGTGACTTTAGTAACTACAAAGTGGAAGGGAAGCAACCCAACTATATTTTCTGATCACTTTCATAACCTTCCAATTCAGAAATATTCCCTTTTAAATGCCTTGCTCTGTTTTCCACATTTCCTAATATGAACATGTATGAGCAGGGTTTTTCGTGTTTTCAGACTTAACACACAAAAAAGTCTAACCACATGGAAGACTTTTCTAAAAGTTTCTCTGAAAGAGCTAAAATGTTTTCAGCTATTTGATATAGTTATGTTTGGTTGTAATCAAGGTCACCATAAGATTTATTATCCAAACCAGGACCCTTGTAGGAGTACAGGGAAACTGGATCGATGTGTATACAGAACAAGAGATCCAAGCCAGGACTGCCCCAGCACAAACCTGAACATTAAAGAGCCTGTGCATGACCCTCTTACAAGCCTCTCCTACCTAGTAACTTAGGAAACGGTTTTCTGTGCTACAAGAGGCCAACGCAAACAGCATTTAGAGCATATTTCAGCTAGTCACTCTGCACTAATGCAGCAGGACCTGTGCCCTGGCTGACAGAAGAGGACATGGCCATGCTGTTCTCCAGCTGAATGGCCCTAGGTCTTCCTCCTCTTGACCTGCTTTACTGAGACATTTTTCAGGACCTTGAGGTCATCTCCCCTGAGAATATCCGACAGGCCAGGCCCACTCCTATAGACATGGCTGAGCAGGGATCCCTCAAGGGTGCTCTCACAGCACATCATGCTGAATTCAAACCCTGACACTTAGGGTTTGATTGCAGACTTGCCATCTATCTCCTACTAGGCTGTAGCAGCTTGTTACGAAGTCTGTGTGGTGCCCACCCACTGGGAGCATGATGGGTTCCTACCATTATATGGTTCTGAAGAAAATAAGCTAAGGGAAACAAATTATGGATTTGTATGAATGAGGAGTTTTTCTCCCACCCTTCCATAGAACTGAACCTAATGAAGTTACTCCTCAGTCCAGACCCCTAATGTCTTCAGACTAAAGAATGTACTTTTGGAACCTCAAGAGAGAAGACCCCAATAGTCTCACAGGGTCAATTAGAAGGAGAAGACACAAAACCTTAAGGAACCTTAAACACTACTGCCAGCTATGAACCTGGCACTACAACTCCGACGTGCTGAAACGGGCTGTACTATAGGTGGACCTCTGCCAACATTAAGTTCAGGCTATTAACCTGGTTTCCCCTGACATCCCCTCCAAGTTCAGGTGACACAAGAGCTCCCCACACAGAACTGCAGACCTTGTCCTGGCTGTCCTCCCTGGCCTAAGAAGTTAGGGTATAACAGTTCTTCAAGACTTTTTGCTATTTTTCTGGTTCTAATTTCTTGCCACCTGACCTTCACTCATATTACACATTTCCTAGTTGCCTTTAAAAGCACACAAATTTGCCTAACAAGATTCCTGTGGGATAAGGAGATCTTTTGTTGTTTCTCTTATTTAATATCAACTCTGATCACACAATCTAACTTCTGCAAATGCTAGAGCTTTGCAAAGCTCTTGTTCTCAAATGTGATCTATTCATCACTCTTCTTCTACATATGAATTTATTCTTTTTCTTTTTAAAGTACTGTCATGGATTTTTGCTTTACTTTGTTCAAAGAAACTAATTTCCCGAGTGCCTGAGTGGCTCAGTGGGTTAAGTGTCCAACTCTTGATTTTGGCTCAGGTCATGATCTCAGGGTCCTGAGATCAAGCCCTGTGTCATCAGGCATGGCACTAGGCATGGACCCTGCTTAATAGTATCTCTCCCTTTCCCTCCCCACGCCCACTCACACACTTGCATGCACTCTCTAATAAAAATAAATAAAAGATGAAGAAATCCTGACTCCCTTTCCATGCTGAGTTTCTTAAAAAAAAAAAAAAAAAAAAAATAATCAGCTTCTGCCACATTTGAGGAAGTTCTCATCCAACATAGGATGCAAAAGATCTCCAATGATAAAATCCCCAGCACGTGGCCACCAAAACCCACCCTCCTACCCTCGGCAACCTGCAACAACAAACCCTCCCCCAAAACTGGTTTGAGGAGCAGCCAGCTGATTCCTGCTGTCCCCGTTCCCTGCACTCCAGAGCACCAGTCTCTAGCACCATAATAGCCAACAGCCTAAGCCCTAATTTCTAATTCCAAAGCAAATAGGAAAATAAGAGCCTTCATTTTAGCATCTAGCAAGATCGTGACCAGCAAGTAAAAAGAGATGGGCTAACCAGTTGCCTTGTGTGACTATCGGGCACTTGATCAGTGCAACTGAGGAAGTGAATTTTAGATTTTCATTTTAATGAATTTAAGTAGCCACATGTGGCTTAGCAGCTACCGTATCAGGCAGCACAGCTCTAGATAAAAAGAAATACCATTTTCCAGTGCATTGAGGGGCCATGCTCTAAGGACAAGAGAAAACAAAAACACAATCAGAATCACCAAGGTCAGGAATCCCTGGGTGGCCCAGTGGTTTAGTGTCTGCCTTTGGCCCAGGTGTGATCCTGGAGATCCGGGATGGAGTCCCACATCAGGCTCCCTGCATGGAGCCTGCTTCTCCCTCTGCCTGTGTCTCTGCCCCTCTCTCTGTGTATCTTTCATGAATAAATAAAAGCTTTAAAAAAAAAAAAAAAAGAGAGAGAGAGAGAGAGAAAAGAATCACCAAGGTCACCAGATGCTTACAGTGACAAGGAGCTGGAGGCAAGAAGACACCAACCCTCCTCTTCCACTTTTTATTCCCACCAGAGGAGCAGCTACAACAGCTCAATCACCACCCATCCCAACTCCCTTTTTCTTTTATTTTTTTTAAAGACCATGCCCAGGAACATCTGTCAAACTCAGATCAATGTACACTATACCTGTCACCAGTGTTGTCTGTGTGCAGCTCCTGCCTTACTCACCCAGAGCTGAGCTAGCTGGGCCAAGAGACTGTGTGATCCAACAGATGTGAACTTTACTTAACATACAGTACGAACTGAACACTTATGTGCATTTCACCTTCTCACAGAACCACTAAGACAGTTCTATGGCTACTTTTAGCTCTAAGGTTGCCCAATTCTATGAAATTACTGTCTAGACTCGTGGGCCAAATGAGGAATAGGGAGACACAGATGAACATCCCAAGAGCAGAGTGGCAGCAACCAAAATAAGCCTACCGGTTGGACAGTGGAGACACTACCTCCTCTCTAGCCACTAGACTGTCCTGTTAACAAGCAAGCCATGCAAAAACGGTCTTCTATCTCAAAGTTTTCTAAGGGACAGCAATCTCACTACTGATTAAATATGGGCAGTACAGTGTTCCTATTTTTATTACAAAATATTTCCTATCAAAACTTTCTATAACCCCAAATTCAATCACATCAACTATTTCTTTACAAACATTCTTTGAGAGACTTTTGTTGTTCATGTTTTCCTTCAGCTGTTTTGCCGTCTGCTTTCTCATAAGCTCCGCAGGAGTTTGTGTGAACACACTTCCTGACATCCCTGCTTCCAAGTCATCCTGGTCGTTCATGTGCTGACCCTTCCTGGCCTCTTCCCCTGCCATTTCTCTCCTGCCGGCAACTTGATCCCATGAGGCCAACTTTATTACTCTTTCTCACTCCTTTCTGACGCTTACCATTATAGCCCAACACAAGGCGAAAAATTCTGCAAATTCCCAAAAGAAACCGCTATACTGTTAAACCAACTTTATATTCACATTATATTTACACTCAACTACACATCATGTCCATGTTCTCAGCTCCCATGTACTTGGAGGGACTCCTAGTGAAGATGGATCTGGAAGCTAATGCTTTGAGGAACAGTCCTTCCCAGCCCCACTCCTATAAATAATGGTAGAGGAGGAAACCCCAAAACAGATAAAACTTTGTCACAAGAAACAAAGTAACAAATAGGCTGACATTGGGCCCCATGAGGCTCTGAGCCTGGCAGCCTCAGTCAGGCAGCCCTCAGCACCAGTGGGGAGACAGGGACTTGCCCCCACCCCCAACAAGGAGGATGAGAACCAGGTCCAGTGCTCAGAGCTAGGGTCCAGCAGGTCATGTCGTGGTTGACACCACTGAGGCAGAGAGTTAGATCTTTGCTGTTAAAACCCAGTTCTGGACTGGGTCCAGGAAGGGAGAATGAGAAACCACAGCAACACAAGTGGGGGAATGGGGGGTGGGGGGGGTGTACAGAGGAAGAAAATCTCAGAAGAGATTTGCCAGATAAAAAGAGAACAATTGAAGAATTACTTTAAAATAAGTACTAGAAGGATACCTGGGTGGCTCAGCTGTTGAGCATCTGCCTTTGGCCCAGGGCATGATCCTGGAGTCCCGGGATCAAGTCCCACATTGGGCTCCAGGCACAGAGCCAGCTTCTCTCTCTCTGCCTATGTCTCTGCCTCTCTCTCATCTATGTCTCTCATGAATAATTTTTTTTTAAATCCTAAAAAAAAAAAAAAAAAAGTACTAGGGTCCTCAGTGACTTAAATGAAGAAACATTTTTAAACAACACAAACACATACATACAAGAAATTAAGAATGAAAAATAGGCAGGCATGAACCAAATAGAAATAAGAATTATAATCCCTGCAACAAAAATTCAACGTAAACACATGACTGTCCACAAGGAATTAATAAACTGGAAAATAACACCAGGGAATCCATCCAGAAGTTAGCACTAGAAAAAGATACCCAAACCATGAGAAAACAGTTAAAGAGAAACAAAGATACTGAAAAACTCTAGTGTGTAATTAACAGAGGTTCACCCAATAGTTGACAGCAAAATATAGTTATTTTCAGATGTACAAAGACAAAGGTAGTGACCGTTCACACAGTGTTTTGTTTTGTTTTTTAAGATTTTATTTATTTATTCATGATAGACATGGGGGGGGGGGGGCGGAGGGCAGAGAGACAGGCAGAGGGAGAAGCAGGCTCCATGCCAGGAGCCTGACGCGGGACTCGATCCTGGGGCTCCAGGATCACGCCCCGGGCCAAAAGCAGGTGCTAAACTGCTGAGCCACCCAGGGATCCCCAGTGTTTTGGGTTTTGTTGTGTGGTTTTTTTGTTTTGTTTTGTTTTGTTTTTAAATGAAAAGTGAGTGAAGAGGAAGGTAGAAGGAAATCAAAACAGGGAATAAATATGAAAACGGACAGTATATGCTGTGGATTCAACTAACTGCAAAGTTCATAATTTGAGTATGAAAACAAGTCAACCTAAAACTCTTACCCATAATTACAAGGGGGGTGTGAAGAAGGCAAGCTCGTGTTCATGTCAAGTGGATAGTAAGGGTGGAATGGTCCGCTGGGCTCTCAGGCAGCAGGACAGACAAATCAATACTCAGGCATAAAGGCTTCCTTTTCACTCTTTAAAGATGATCTAATTTAAACTTGGAAAACCAATTTGCCTCTGCCTCCAGAAAATAGTAACCCTAAGCCTTCAACACAATAGAAAATCCAGTTTAAAATTTTCACTTTATAGGAAGAAAGAAAACAGTGATGCCAGTTGTAAAACCAATGGGACACCTCTCTGTGAATCAATAGGGTAAAAATCAAAATGTGAATGCCAGTGAAGTCAATGTACTTAAGGATACATGTTCACATTCTTCTTGCAGAATAATGCCACAGTGAGGCAAATTCCAGGACCATGCTTTAGGGAATCCTAGAATGATATTCTTGCCCTGAACCTCATTTCCAGTATTAAAAAAAAAAAAACACCTGGAGGGATGTTTTCTCTAAAGAGCTTTTTCCTTTTTTGAACCAACACTTTAGATAACTTTATACACATCAAATCATAATTCTGCATCTGGAAAAGTATCAGCATTGACTATAACAAATGTGTTATCAGCCTTCTCTAACTGGTAACACTTGTTCAGGTAAAACTACATTTTGCCATAAAAAAACATAATATAAACCATGGACTTTTGGGGTTCCAAGTGGTGAGTCATTCATTCATTCTTCTACTTTGCAAGGTAAGTCTGAAGTTGGGTTTCTGGTTACTTCATTAGAACATAGTTTTAGAGGGAGAATTAAGCTTTCAGCATCCTCCAGTACACAGTAAGCATGGGGCTGGTTTTACAACATTCACAACAGTGTGTGTTTCCTTCCTGGAGTTAATCCCATCAGGTGACTCCACACAGCAGAGCCAAAACCAGAGTCAGCCAATGGGGTTCCCAAAGACTAGCTCCCGTGAAAAGCATTTGGTTCTCAGATGCCTTAACCTTCAGGGAAAACAGAGGAGTATTAAAGCTAATCCTATGTTGATTCGATACGGAAAGTACTTGAGAGTCAAGGGGAGAGAAAGAAGGGAACAACAGAATTACCGGAAGAGTAAAGAAAGCAGGATGCTTCGCTTCATCTTCGTATTTGCCTTCAGTTGAACTTCCAGCCTCCATGGATTTGGACGTAGTGTTCTTACCAATACCCATCATTAAGAGGAAACCAGCAGTTCAGCCGCTGGATTGAAGTGGCTGGAGGAGAAGGCTTGTGCAGGCGCAGAGCCCAGGATCTGAGCTGGCTCTTCCAGTGCCCAGAGGGCCCGATGCTCAGGCAGAGAGGAACCCCATAAGCGCCATCTCTCAGCACCTAGAGAGAGAGGAAGCAGCCAAATCACCACAAACAGCACAGGACACACGTTCACTGCATTTCCTGCAAAGAAGTCAGGGTATGCATTACATCCAAACAGCAAAGAAAGCACATTACTTAATCATACTTAAAGTCCCCCATCTCCGGTTAATCATGCAGATTCTGAGCTGCCCCCTCAAGGGGACCACTGACTTGGGCCATCAGCAATACCCAAGTACAAGGATGGAAAGGCCACACAGGGATTTCTCTGACACGCACTAGGGTCCAGCTCTCACAGCCCAGCACTCTCCAGCAGAACCTGCTGCAGAGATGAAAATGTTCTGCATCTGCCCTGTCCGAGCCAATCGTCACTACCTACGAGGCTGTTGGGGAAACCCATTTTTACTTGTATCTAATTTTAATTAACTTAAATTGAAATGGTCACGTGTGACTAGCAGTAACCATATTAGACAATGAGTGCAGTTATAGCTAATATACTATGATTGCATGGATATCAAAGTTCTGAATTCCCTATAGGTATCCAATTATAGGCAGGGGAAGGCACTCAAGAACATTTAAAAAGAAATAGATAAATAAAACCAACCTAGGATTAAATGACCACACAAAGTTCCTAGAATGTGTCACAATGACCTTTAAATGGGCTGGAAGAATGCCACACAAAACATAAAGCCAAAACATTCTGTATTCATCAAATAACAACATAAAGAAGAAACCAGAAAGACAAAATAGAAAAGGAGGTAAAATGTCAAAAGATAAGGGGGCGGGGGGAGGAGAACAAAATGGATCTGGAACGCTCCAAGACGTCAATGAGGAAAAATGCAATGCTCCGAGCTAAGAGAAATTCTAAGCAAAAGTCAGGAGTAGGAAATTACTGAAACAATTCTATGCAGCCAAGTTTCAGTGAAGAAGAAAATTAAAAACTCAATTTCAAACAAAAGTATGACTTGGACAATAAAAGAGATCCACCCAAAAATTAATAAGCATTTGGGGAATTCTGGCTTCCAAAAATGAGAGGACATAAAGGATCCCTACAAGGGTTGGCACATGTACAATAAAACATGCCTAAGTATGCCCAAAGTTTTATTAAAAAGAAATATATACCACAAGCAGGTAGGGGTGAGAAAGGACAGAACATTCATCAGAATGATGTCGGATCTCACCACCAATTAATGTCCCACTGAGAGTGAATAACAAGCTATCCTGTACGTGTGAAGATAGACCTACCCAAAGCTTAGAAATACAAATAGGAAACCTGTTCGAGGAAGTCTGTCAGGGACTCTTTCATTCAACAATGACTGGATGAGCCAGAGGAGAAACTGAAATACAGACAAATAAGAAAAAAGAAATTATACAAAATTTGGGCGTTCAGTAGGTAGAGCACAAAAAGGGAAGCCGAAAGAAACAGGTGCCCAAACATCATGTTGCCTTAAGTAGAACATCAAACATTTTTGATGGACTCTTCTAGTTTATTTTTTTTTTAATTTTTATTTATTTATGATAGTCACACACAGATAGAGAGAGAGAGGCAGAGACACAGGCAGAGGGAGAAGCAGGCTCCATGCACCGGGAGCCCGACGTGGGATTCGATCCCGGGTCTCCAGGATCGCGCCCTGGGCCAAAGGCAGGCGCCAAACCGCTGCGTCACCCAGGGATCCCTGGACTCTTCTAGTTTAATGTTCATGTGCATTTTGCATTCTTGGTTACATCATACCCATGCCTGTTTAAAGCAGTAGCTCTCAACCAGAAGTGTTTTTTCCTCCAGGGGACATTTGGCAAAGCCTGGAGATATTTCTGGTCATCAAATCAGGGAAGAGCTACTAGGATCTAACAGGTAGAGACCAGGAGTGCTGCTAAACATCCTACAATGCATGAGATAGATTCCATAATAAAGAACAACCTGAAAAAAATAAAGAACAACCTGGCCACAAATGTGAATACTATCAAGGCTGAGAAACCCTGGTTTAAAAACATCCCCCCAACCAAAAAATAAATAAATAAATAAACAAAAACATCTCCCTCCTCCAAAAATGATATACCCCATGTGCCATGTGGATCCTCAGCACAAGAACAAGGGATACATGTTCCAGTTTGGGAAGTATATCCCCCAACAGAACCCTGTAAAGGAGTAAGTCTATGAGACTTACTGCAATTCTGTGACTTTTTAAATAATTTTCCTTTTATTATAGCAGGGATGAGCGGGCTATATTTTTCCTTATTCATTTCTGCTGCCTGTAGGGGATATGAGGACCCATTTTACTATGTAGTTTCCTATATATAAAAGTGAGAGGAAAAAAAAAAAAAGTGAGGACTTTCTGTACTCAGAGGGGAAGTTATGGACATTGCTTTGAAAACCCTGAAGGCTCTACCTGTGGCCCTAACAGAGATTTTACTCAGAATTAACCTTTTTCTTGTGCTCTCACTTAAAGTGCTTTACAATTCAAAAACAAAACAAAGAATTCCTAGAAAAACAAAGTTTGTAAAGAAGCAGGAGTGTCCCTTCTTCTATTGTTCACCTGTGAGGCTACTTCTTTACGTGGCTGCTCAGGTTCCTAGAGCAGATTAGAGACCTTTTCTTGAACTATAGTAGCTCTACCCTTATGTATTTACTGGTCTTTTCCTCACATACATACTTCCACTCTGTAGTCAGCATGCTTTGTCCTCTTCTTGAAGCCTTGGATACATCTTTCAGTGATTCTCTCTCGGATTCTCTGTCTCCCTTCATCTGGGGCCTTCTATGCCTGGTACAGTGCTCAGGCTGCTCATCTGGTCACTGGGACACCACCAATAGATGAGTGCAATAAGGCCAGCTTCCTGTCACCTCCAGACTGCCTCTGCCCACCTAAGTGAAGCAGACCAAACCCAACCATGTACCAAGGTACATCAGAGAAGCAGTGAGATTAGTTACCAAACAGCTCACTGCACAGGTGATGGTGGATGCACAGCTAAGAAGGACTAGCTAGGACCAGGAGCGTGCTGAGTTAAATAAGTTCCACTCAATTCAGCAGGGAAAAGAAGAGAATATAGGGAGACCCAAAAAGGATAAGGATAGTGGTCAGATCTGTGCTTTGGGAAGGAACTTCTCTACTGTGTACATAGTGGACACAGTAGAAGACAAGTAGAGATGACGGTCAGAAGCCTGGAGTGGCTGTGCAGATAAGGGATGAGGGCTGCAGGGCAGCAGCAACGGAAGAGGAAGAAAGGTGGTTGGAGAGAAACTGGGAGAGAACTAGAACTAGCACCCACTATGTCAAGCACACAGGTCAGAGCAAGAGTCAAAATGGTGGGACGTCTGGGTGGCTCAGTAGTTGAGCGTCTGCCTTTGGCTCAGGGCATGATCCCAGGGTCCAGGGATTGAGTCCCGCATGGGGCTCCCTGTGAGGAGCCTGTTTCTCCCTCTGCCTGTACCTCTGCCTCTGTGTCTCATGAATAAATAAATAAATTCTTAAAAAAAAAAAAAAAAAAAGTCAAAATGGCACCAGGGTCTGTAATCTGAGAGTCCAAGATAGTGATAACATATAATACTATTTTATTTCTGGTTATAAAAACACTGCAGAGACTTTTTGGAAATACAAAAGCATAAATCACATTTTAAAACCACTCTGCAATCCCCACAGCACACCCATCTGGCAACTAACAGAGGACTCGACTTCAAAAAGCTCAGTTGAGACCACCACTCTGCAGCCTTGTACACAAAATGGGGGCCAGCCCCAGTGCTGGCACCAAGGATGGGATGGCATGTCAGGGGACATCAGAGGGGAATAAACAAGCAGAAATCAGACCAAGCTACAAAGACTAAATGCCTGACGAGGCAGAAAAAAAAAAAAGAATCAGGAAAGTACCCTAAAAGTAATTTTAACTCATATCTTCAGTGGGATTCACAAAATAGTAATAACTATAGAACTAAATGACCAAAGAGTTCTTGGAGGTTAAAAATAACTGCCAATATAATCTCTTGGTAGATACACTGGGAGCTAAGCTCATAAATTATCAGAACTATTCCACAAAAAGATTTTAGTACCAGAAGAACCAATGTCTATATAAGAGGAGTTTCCAGGGGCACCTGGGTGGCTTACTCACAGTTAAGTGTCCAATTCTTGACTTCGGCTCAGGTCATGATCTCAAGATCGCGAGATCGAGCCGCCCTGCATCCAGCTCCACCTTGAGCATGGAGCCCGACTAAGATTCCCCTTCTCTCTCTCTCTCCCTCCCTCCCTCATCCAGCTCACACAATAAAGAAATACAGACATACACAGAGGAGTGTTCAGAGACAGTAAGAGAACAGATGGATAAGGAGTCAAAGAAGTAACAGACAAAAATATCCTCACAGCAAAGGAAGACTTCACCTCCACCAGACATCTCAAGAGCTAGACTGGGAAGAATACTGAAAGAGGACCCCACGGACACACCCCAGTAAAATGTCTAAATTCTGAAGATACAAAATCTCAACAGGAAAGACGTTTTTATTTGTCAGGAAAAAACATACAAACAAAAAGATTGTTTACTAAGGGAAGATCCATATATGGTCTTTTATAAGACTTCTCATTTAATAGTAAAAAAGACAACGAAGACCACCACCACGTGATGCTGGCAGTATTCCAAGAGGAAAGAAGGCAGCCCTAAAATTCTGCATCCAGACAACCCCCAGTGATCCTACCACCCCCTTCAAAACCCACCACTACCTTTCTAGCATATACACATCTCATTATTCTTCAGAACTATGGTAACAGTGATAAGTTCCAGTGTAGAAATTATAATTCTGCTGGTGGCCATGTGGGAGACCATACTTATAATAATTACAATGAAATGTGATGGTACTGTGTAACAAACCCTTTGCACATCCCAGTCCCCTGGAACAGAGTCCCTGAAGAGGACTAAGGAGATAACTGTATGAGGCTTTTGAGACATAAAATTATCTTCCAGGAAGACTCTCCTAATTGGCAATACCACCAGCAAAGAATCGGTCCATCTCATCAAAGTTTGAGAACTCTACTACAAACCTGCACCAGTGGGTAGGATTTTGTGAAGCACTGACTCACGAGTTTTTCATGTCTGCTAGCAAGTACAGAGACTTTTGTGGCTTATCTTCGTATCCCCTTGCCTATAGTGTTTAAAAATCTTTATTTTTTAAGGACATAAACCCTTTAATATTCTGCTTTATTGGTTCCAAATATCTTATCCCAGCTTATTTGCTCATGAATTTTGTGGATGATCTTTCAGAATTATTTTCATTTTTATAATCAAATCCATCAATTTTCTACATTGTCTTAGCTCTTACCACCCATTAGCTTCCCAAGATCTAAAAAAAAACAAAGCAAAACAAAACAACACACACACAGTATGACAATAAAATATCCCTGAAGCAGCCCTGACAGACCTTCACCTTAGCTGTGAGAAGCTTAGGTTTCACAGAAGAGGGGACCAGCAAAGAGGACCATGAGCCACTGCCAGGTTTTTACAAGACTACACTCTGCAGTTATCGGAAGGACCAAGTAAGCCCTTCGTAAAACACGCAGCCCCACCGCCATGAGCAGACGGGCAGTGCTCTCAAACCCGCACTCACCCACATTAACCTCAGGGAAAAAGACAGGGCTTTTTACCAGAGAATGCTTTTATTCTCCTAGCTGAACTGTATCTTCATGTCAGACACAATCATCCACTGCAGCAACCAGCCCTCCTCACTGCCCCCATGACCAGGAACAAAGGGGGACAGTGCCACTGTGGCAAGACCACTCTCCATCAAGTATTCTGTTTCTCTACTTAGTGTTTAACTGGCCCTCATGAGCGCTACTGGGACGTACCGACTGCCTTTGCCATCTCTTACAGAGCAGCACCCTTTGGAGTGCCCTGAAGACGTGGAAACAAGTGAGCACAAGAGGGGATGGGCCCAAACAAAGTGCAAGGCAATGATGCTCTGAGAGAGGCTTCAGGGCAGGGAGTGCCACGACCTGGGAAGAGTGGAAGACAAACAGAGGGTGGAAGGAAGGGAGGAGACAGCGAACACCGAGCACAGAAATGTACTTCGGAAGGCCCCAGATGACAGAGCATCCACAGCCAAATACTTGAGAGTTATGAAGACAGCCTCAAGACCAAAAACCCGGGCACCAACCTGAGATCAGAGTGCTTCATCCACACAGGCTGAACTTGAGTGGGGTAATGCCAAGGCCCAGATAAAGATAAAAGGGGGGTGGGGGTGGGTTTAAGGTCTGGTTTAGAGTTTATAATGAAACAAAAGACAAGATCTCCCATGGAATCTCACTAGGGAAGATCTGCCCACCCTCAGTCCATCCATTGCCCCTCTTCCTACTCCTTGGGAAAGAAAGACTCCTTGGGAAAGCAAGACCACTGCTATCTTGCCCCTGATTCGATGACAAGGGTGAGGAGGAGCTGTCGGACAAGAGATGGGGCTCACTGGGGATGAAAAGGACGAGGATGACACAGTGAGAGTAACAGCTACAGTCCCCTACCACTAAGTACCTGCATCACTGTGTCAGTGGCACCTCATTTTCCCAAGTAAGCACAGTATTGCAAGCATGTGCCCACTTCACAAAAGGGTAAGCTGAGCTGCAAAGAAGTGAGGTAATTTGCCAAAGGACACACAGCCTTAAACAGTGGAGCACGATTCAAACTTTAATGAGCATTCCCATCCTAACAGTGTTTATACAATCAAGACCTAAGACTGTCCTTCGAATGCTCAGTTTCCAGCCAACCTCCCTGAGCGAACATAATACAAGCTGGCCTGGAAGCACAGTCTCTGCCCAACTTGCTGTGTGCCATCGGCTCTGGGATTTCTGAGGGGGCCCCAAGGGGCAAGGACTGCCGAGCTCCCTCTCCCAAGCTGAAGCCCACATCTCCCAGAGCAGAAAACTCCCAAATCTGTGCGCTCTGCAGCATTGACACCATCCTACCACCTCTGATCTCCCGGTCCTGTTCCACCTCGAGTACTCCTCTTATCCATACAAATCAGCCAGCATGACCAGAAGCCATTGTGCCCTTTGCTGGTGTCCTGATGCATCTCAGAATGACAGCCGAATTCTGTAGCAAGGCTATAGAGTCACAGTGATGCCTACTGGGAAGCTTGGGCCCGCTATGCTGTCATTTCTGTTTTGGGTCCTCAGGTGCTGGGTCCTCCACTAGCTCCTCAGGCTCTTCCATGTGCAGTGCCTCCAAAATAAATACCCTTTACCTCGCTCGCCCCTTTCCATTGGGGTAATTCCCACACATGCATCCTCTGGTTGCCACACATCACCATGGCACGGGGGAACAACAAAGATGGCTACACTGTGGGGAGATCCATCTGCCTACCCAGCCAGACCACTGTCAGAACAAGGGGCAGAGTCTACCTCCCATATCCCTGGTTCCCAGTTTCGGACTTGGTACCTGTACTGAAGGCTTCCTAGGATTTGTGAGATGAATAAATGATGTTTAAAAATTAAAAGTAAAAAATAAAATAAAATAAAAAATAAAAGTACCAATAAAACGTAACACTCATTCTTAATAGTCTCACTAAATTGGAAAAGGAAGTTATCAGCCAACATCAACCACATCTGTGACACACCAGGTGCACTGGTGTCAGGGACACGCCAGGGTGTTGACATCACTGTGATCGTTCAGCTGACAGAAGTGTTTGCAAGTAAAAGACCAAATCAGAACCACTATCAAGAAGCAGGAAAATCTGAGCAAACCTACCAGCAGATAGATGGCTAGGTACAAAACACACTAGCAGAGCTCTTTCAGTGCTGATGGACTCTAACATTCCCCAAATGCCAGCAACAAGCATCTTGGGAAAGAAAGACTAAGCAAAACCACTGCTATCTTGCCCCTGATCCGGCAACAAGGGTGAGGAGGAGCTGTCAGATGAGAGATGAGGCTCACTGGAGATGACAAGGATGACACAGTGAGAGCTACAGTCCCCACCCCCAACCCCCAAGCAAAGTACTGTCTAACCTGGTTTTGTAGTGTCCCCAGCTAAGGGTGGTTTTTATGTTTTTAAATAGTAAACAACAGCAAGGAATAACATATGACAGGATATCTGGGCCACAAAACCTGAGATATCTACAAAAAAGTCTACTGCCCCAAAAGATAAGGGTGGATGTAGGAATCCTGTTTAAGATGGCAATGACAGCCATTACTTAGATTTCATAAATAATGTGCAAGGCCTTTCTGAATAAAACAATAAACTATTACTAAGGGCCATAAAACAGATCTAAATAACCAGAGAAACAGGCTACATCCTGGAATAAGAGAGCTGCTATAAGAATATTCACTTTATGATATATATGTGTGTGTATAAATTTAATAAAAATTAATACCCCAAAAGGAGAGAAAGGGGGCTTGCTAAAATTCCTGAAGGATAAGCAAAAATAGCAATAAAAAAATAGCCATAAATATCTGAAAAAATAAACATGTGTTCTATCAGAAAGAAACTCTAATAAAGTTGTAATAAACAGAAGAGTTCACAAAAACAAATAACCAAGAGAAACCCCCAAAACCAAGAAATATATGATATGGAGGCACTTCAAATCATAAGGCAAAGTATGGATTTTTCAATATAACATGCCAAAACAACCAGCTCATTACTAGATAATAAAATGCAGAAAAACCAAGTCCTAAGGTCAGCACACACACCAAAAAAAAAAAAAAAAAAAAAAGATGAATGGAAGAAAGGAAGGGCGGGCCACTAATGGTTATATAACGTAAGGGTGGAGGACTCCCTTCTTAGCATGTCATTAAAGATGAAAATGAGACAGAGGCTGATTAGACAATATAAATTTTTTAGATTTCTGTATGGAGAAAAATCACACAAAGTTAAAAAGCAAAATGTACCCTATATAAGATCATGTGTTCATATCTTTAGTATTTGAAGAGCTCTTAAAAATCAATAAAGAGGAAACAAAAGTCCTTAAAATAAAAAAGGACAAAATATATGAGCTTCTAATCTTTAATCCCTCTCAAATACAAACAAAATAAATGTTCCAACCGTGTCCAAAATCAAATGAAATGTACAATAAAATGAGGTACTTTTTTTTTTTTTAACTTATGTGGCTTTTTTTTTTTTAATTTATGTATTTGAGAGAGAGAGTACGCACACACAGCACACAAGTGCAGGGGCACAGAGGGAGAGGGAGAAGCAGACTCCCCACTGAGCAGGGAGCCCAAAGTGGGGCTGCATCTCAGGGCCCTGCTATCATGACCTAAGCCGAAGGCTGATGCTTAACCAACTGAGCCACTAGGCACCCCTATGTGGTTTGTTTTTAATGTGCTTATTTGTAAGATAGTAAACAAATACAAAAACACACACACCTAATGAAAAATAAGTTTGCTGATAATGAGAGGCAATTTGGTTATACACATCAGAAGAGATATACTCATGTTCGTTTCTAGTATTTGTTAATAGATATATTAATACTTGTTAATTAGGACACAAAGATTTAGTTCCAAAATTGTGCATGTTAGCATTATTAATAAGACCAAAAATCACGAAAAATCTAATACTCAACACTAGGGAACTGAATGGCAAAATTATGGTATGTTCCCACAAAGGAATACCATGTAGACATTAAAAAGATGACATAGAAATATTTATTGACATGGAAAGATGTTCACCCTATCTTAGGTACAGAAAGTATGTACAACACTATGCTAAGTAAAATAAGCCAGTCACAGAAGGACAAAGAGGGCATGATTCCATCTATAGGAGGTATCTAAGATAGTCAAACTCACAGAAACCGGAGAATACAATGGTGGTTGCCAGGGACTTGGGAGGGAGGTGCTATTCAAGAGGTACAAAGTTTATTGTGAAAGGTAAGTTCTAGGGACACCTGGGTGGCTCAGCAGTTAAGCACCTGGGTGGCTCAGCAGTTAAGCGCCTGCCTTGGGCCCAGGGTGTGATCCTGGAGTTCCAGGATGGAGTCCCACATCAGGCTCCCTGCATGGAGCCTGCTTCTCCCTCTGCCTGTGTCTCTGCCTCTCTATGTATGTCTCTCATGAATAAATAAAATAAAATAAAATAAAATAAAATAAAATAAAATAAAATAAAATAAAATGTAAGTTCTAGGATCTGCTATACAACACTGTTCAGTTAACAATACAGTATTGTACATTTAAAGATGTTAAGAGGGTAGATCTTAGGCTGAATGTTCTTACAATAAAAAATACCAATTTTTAAAAATCAGGCAATGAGTGAAAAGAATTAAAGGCAATTCATACAGTGATAAAAAGTTATATAGAGCACTAACCTAAACCACTGTGTGTGTGTTAAGTGTACATACATACATACATACACCAAAAGGTCAACCAAAATGCTGATAAGGGGCAAAAGACTTAAGTAAAATAACTCAGAAAATAGAGACACTTAACAGTGAAAAGTATGTCCCTCTATTTCCCTGAAGAGCTTGATGATGCCTACATCAGCAACTGGTTCCATCACTCTGTTCAGAATCAAATCCAGAAACGTGGTCAGTTCCTCATAACAAGACCACACAAAACAGTTTGTTCCTTTCTGATGAGTGGTCAGGACACAGGCTTAGAGTGACAAGACACATGGAATAAAGTTCTTAGGTTTCAAGTTGTAAAATAACTTGTCAGAAAAGAAACGGAGAAAAACTTAAGTTCTATAAATTACGCTTAGCTGGGAAAGGCGGGGGGGGGGGGGGGGGACTAACACTGAAAGGTGTACCCATACCCAAGGCCGCCCCCAAAGAAACTATCCTCCACTGTGATTCCATGTTGGAACCACTTATGAATTTTAAAAATACTATATATGTTGGGGTCCCCTACCCACAGAACTGCCGAATAGGCCTATGGAGCCTGAGCATTCGGTTTATAAAGCTCCCCCTGGGGCCATGGTTAAGAATCACCACCTTAAAGCAAGCAGGAAATCATTACAGTCTCATAAAAAATAACTTTTTTCAACCTCAAAATAAATCTACGCCTGTCAGAGCAGAAAAACAGTAATTTAGCAAATTCTGCTATGAGCAAGTAGGGAAGTAAAATATTCAAGTCTTTAGTAAACTTCCAATTCCCTAGGGATTGAACCACCAGCTAGCCAGCCACCAATAATCACGAACAAATGCAGAGTAACAGCTTTGAATTAGTACTTCTTTGATCAACTATTCAGCCAGTCATCATATCTTCCGTACTTAATTGTTTTTATCTGACCATTTATCTGCTGTCGAGGCATGGGTCAACTCCCTACTGTGGCTTACCATGGCTACCTGACTTAGAAAAATGATGGTACTGGGCAGCCCCAGTGGCGCAGCGGTTTAGCGTCTGCCTTCAGCCCCAGGGTGTGATCCTGGAGACCCGGGATCGGGTCCCACATCAGGATCCCTGCATGGAGCCTGCTTCTCCCTCTGCCTATGTCTCTGCTTCTCTCACACACACTCTCTCTCTCTCTCTCTCTCTCTCTGTGTCTCTCATGAATAAATAAAAATCTTAAAAAAAAATTTTTTTTTAATGATGGTACTATCCAACCGGAATTTAAAGGCTGAACTGCTCCTGGAGTTTTCTAACCAAGCCTTTTCATGTTTCTTGGAGGTAAAACCAAATCCTAAAGAAAACGTGTCTTCCTCTCAGCATTTAGCAGTTCCTAGTCCAAGGCACTCAATAGCTGAATGAACTAACCACTAGGAATCCTCCCGAAGAGTAGAATCTTCCTTGTGTACAACTCATCTTTATACTCCCAAGCTCCTAGGGATGCCTGAGTGGCTCAGCAGTTGAGCCATCTGCCTTCGGCTCAGGGTGTGGTCCCAGGGTCCGGAATGGAATTGAGTCTCCCATCAGGCTCCTTGCAGGGGGCCTGCTTCTCCCTGTCTGTGTCTCTGCCTTTTTCTGCGTCTCTCATGAATAAATAAAATCTTTTTTTAAAAATTAAATTAAAAATAAATTTAAAAATAAATTTAACAAACACGCAAACATCTGATGCTAGTGATTCTCAGATCACCCCCACCTTTGTATGGGTAACGTGGGATGGGGTAATTTCTCTGCCTGCAGAAACCTATCCAGACAGCTGAGAATATGACTAACAAGAAACTTTAGGATAAAGAAACTCAAAATCTCAACTTGCCACATTGTAGTTTGGTTCCTACCAAGGTACAAACAAGAGCTTTCAGGGCTGGCCAGGTTCAATGATAAAGCACATTTTAAAAGCCAATCCGTGGCTCCCTCTCTGCTTAAATCCCATTATTAGAGGATTATAGTTGAACTGTGACTGCTCCATTAAATTGTTAAATGCTAACATTTGACTTAAATGCTTTTAATCCAAGACAAAAAAAGATTATTGGAACACATAACCTCAATTTATACATGCTCAACTCCCTTTAAATGAAAGGACCTGAGTGGTTGCCTAATACATAGGGTCTTGCTTTAGAAAGTTTACGATTCTGACATTCATCCTACTTATTATTATTTCCTTTAGGCAACAATGAATGAACCTGTAAGTGGTGGTTATTATTTGATCTTGTGATGACAGTTACAGTGTCATGGGGTATAACAGAGGGGGGAAAAAATCCTCCTACAGCCTTTCCAAAACACTTCGAACTTTTGCTCTTATTTTTCAAACTGCAATTTACTACCCACTAGCAGCGGGCTATGATATCCACCCTAGTGGATCTCAACCAGAATTTTAAGACAATGATATTTAACAGGACAAGAAACTTCAGAGTACACCTCCCAAGATAAGGCTATCCAGTTTCAAGGTAAAATACCTTACTGTGGCTCAGTTAAAAACCAACAACAAAAACAATCCTAAAAGTCACTGATGTAACCAAAGCCCTACCCAGTGACAAAAAAGGCATATTCCAGGTACCCAATTTACTATTTTTATTTTTAAAGATTGTTTATTTATTTATGAGAGGCACAGAGAAAAGGGCAGAGTTCAAGCAGAGGGGGAAGTAGGCTCTCCACGGGAACCCAGTATGGGACTTGATCCTGGAATCCCAGGATTACCCCCTGAGCCAAAGGCAGATGCTCAACCACTGAGCCACCCCAGGTGTCCCCCAGGTACCCAATTTAGATCAGGTTATTTGCTGGGCTTCAAGGAACATATCCATAGAAAAAGTCTGTTCAAAAAAAAGAAAATAAAAAAAAGAAAAAGAAAAAGTCTGTTCAAATGGTGCAAGATAAGAACACTGATAATAAAGTATCATCATATCTCCTTGCTACATGGGTAGAGGGTATCCAAAATTGTGGCCTCCAAGTGGCTTCTGTTTAACATCTGCCAGAGCCTGACACTGAACCACCTCAATGACTGCAATCAAAAAAATCTCCAACGCCACCCAACAAGCTGTTAGTCTTCTGTCACAGTCTTGATTTGTCAACTTTTCTCTTGAGAGAAAGAAATGCTTCAAAGCAGCCAATAAAACTTGGGTTTCTGAATGGGAGACCAGAGTTCACTGCCAGGTTCCCTGTTAAAAACACACCTACTGAGGACACCCCAGGAGGAGCAGCGCTTTAGAGGTCACACCCATGTCAACCGCCCCACTCTGAAGGTGGAAGAAAAGGCATCTGGACCACTTGGGTATCACCTGGAAATGGGGGCCGCAAGGGTGGGTTGCAGGACCACCGGGTAGACACGGCAAATCCTCCTGGAAAGTCGAGGGGTGAGGGAGGATCATTCCTAACTTAAAGCAAATATTTTAAGGAGCATAAAATTCACAAATTGGTAAAACAGAAGATGTTAAAGAATACTCCCTGCCTGCAGAAGACCCCTTCCATCTCTTTTGGAGACAGGGCCCAAACTGCCCTAGTACAGAGTAAGCTCTAGACCCAAACTAAACTCTAAATCCTAAGAGAGCACTTAAATCCAGTCAGAGGGGCTATTCTGCTGATGTCAGTTCACATACAAGCTGAGCCATGAAAAGCAATGGTCATGGGACCCAGAGGGCAAGATGCTGACTCACTGACTGCTCAGCTAGGGGAAGAGAGAGTCAAGCATACAGTAAAAGGTCAAAGCAGCTCGTTTCACTGGTTTGGGGACTTTAAAATCCATACTGATCTTCATGTTTCTGACCTAATGCTGTAGGTATTAGATGCTATACAGCCACCTCTGGGGCTGATCTCATCCAGCAGAAGTTTCTTCCCCAAATTATGACAAGATTTTAAGATTCATTATCCTAACCATGACTCTCCTGCCCCAGGTACCATCCACATGGACCACATGAACCTGCAGTTCCCAGGATGAAGCTCAAGAAGTCCCCTCCCTCCTCCAAGAAGAATTCCTCCAGAAGAATTCCTGGGTTAGCTGTCCCTCTAAGCACATGGCTTGGGCCAGCTCCCAGACCACGCAGGAATAGGGACAGGGGCAGTGTCTACCACACAAAAGGCATTCAAATATCTAAAGAAAACTTATTTTCAGGGCCAGTCAGTAAGTGATACACCTGAAACAAAACCTAATCCTCACCCTCCATATTCATTCAGGGAAAGCATGTGCCCTGGACAAGTGAGGGGAGAAGGGGAGGTAATGGAGCAAAAGGTAGAGCTTATAGGCCAGAATCAAAATACAGAAGTATATTTGAGAAAATTCAAGCAGAGTCCAGAATTTTTCAAGATTTTATTTATTCATGAGACACACCCAGAGAAGGGCAGAGACATAGGCAGAGGGAGAAGCAGGTTCCCTACAAGGAGCCTAATGTGGGACTTGATCCCAGGACCCTAGAATCACACCCTGAGCTGAAGGCAGACAATCACTGAGCCACCCAGGTATCCCAAGGTTGGTTTTACTACATTTATTCCTACTGTATGTTTTATATCCCATTTTTGTACCAACAGTGTTTTCACAAAGACTCTCTTAAATGTATTAATCATTTTGGGGGCCACTGGAAAGCTAATTTTATATGCAATTTTAATGACAAGATAAAAACACATTCAGATTTAACTGACTGCCTATCCTATCCAAGACACAAACAGGATTTCGCTTAACCCTTGCAACAAAGCTGGGAAGGGCTATTCTTAATCACCTGTCACACCACTCAGAAAACTGAAGCAGAGAGGCTGATTTTTCCCTTGGACAACAGCCAAGGGCGAATGGCAGCCACAACAACCATTCTGAGAGCGTGAAATCTGCTCTCAATTCCCTTAGAGACTAACAGAACAGGGCCCAAAGATGAACGGAGGTCATTTTGGACGAGGCTGAAAAAAGCCCCCGGTGCTATTGAGGAATGCAAGGAAAGCTTCCTCCTCTTGCACACCTCCAAATGATCTTTGTCATTTGTTATCTCCCTGCCCCTTTCCCAGTACAAAGACAAACCTGCGTGGTCAGGTAACTTCCAGGGATGGCTGGCCCCTGCTAACCCTGAGCACCCCTTGGCACTGTTCCAGCTCCTGCTCCATCTTCCCTTTCCAGCACAACTGGGAACTCGTGCCTCCTGTTTCTCAGGGGAAGCCTCGGGAGAGCATGGAGTCACCTCTCACTACTCTGCCCTGCTGCCTCTGCGGGGGGCGGGGGGGGGGCACAGGTGCCTGCAGCAGCATTCCAAATGATAGTTCACTCCATCGCCTCAAGCTCCCTGTAGTTATCAGCCCTCACCATGAACTACTCTTTAGACCATACCATTCCTCTTTGGAATGTTCTTATCAGTTCTTCCTGTCCTTGGTGCCAAAGCCAAATTTCCTTCTCTCACCTGCAGAAAGAGGTCAAACTCCATCCATTGTTCCTTCATTTCTTAACTTATTCTTGCTGGGTTTTGCAGCACACTTCCTTAAGTCCTCTCCACTACCTGTCATCTGTTCCATCTGCAAATCTCTTCTGTGACATCTTTTTTCCTCCTCACCAACCCCTGCTTTCCCAAGAGTTCCTCCTCCTCTCTCATACGCTTTCCCAAGATAAGGAAAAGCACGCTCTGAAATTTCACCTACCCTGATGGATTACCTGATGACTGAATAATGGGTTTGCCTCAACTGCCCTGCAATTACCTGGGTCTGGGACACTGTAATTCTTCTCCAAGTTAACCCCAAGTACTCGGTGATCCAAATAGGCTCTCCCTGACCTTCGATAAACGGGAGCCTGTTTCCTGACGGTCAATAAACATCTTATGCCTGGGAGTAGGTTATATAGTTGGGTTGTGGGTTTTTTTCCCCTGCAAAGGAACATGTTCTTCCTAATTCATTAAAAAAAACAAACAAAAAAAGCCATTTAGGGGCACCTGACTGACTCAGTCGGAAGAGTGAGCGCTCTTGATTTCCGGGTGGTGAGTCTGAGCCCCGCGCTGGGTGTAGAGAGTACTTAAATTTAAAAACAATTAAAAAAATAAATAAATAAAGAGACTACAGTCACTTAGAATCCTATGCCACAGATGCACAGCTTTCTTTAGCATCTGAACCTAACATTTTCATAATCCCCAAACCTTAAAGGATTAAAAAATTGATGTATTCAGCTATAAAAGACTCCCGCTCTCCATGAAGTTTAATCTGTGTTCCTTACTTTTCCTTGAGGCCCTAAAAATCTGCATAAAAGAGCACATGAAATCTTGGATGGCCCAGGACTGGACCTCACTCAGAAAATAAGGTAAATGAGCACTTGAAAGCATAGCATCTGACATTTCAATTGCTGCAGATCGGGTTTTAAGGTCACTCTCTCACATGTTTAATGAAGGGCACTGCCTTCTAATTCTAAGAGTTGCATAAATGCTAATGTTTGTTTTTTTAAATATTGACAGTCCAGAGAACTCAGACTTTGGAGACTTTCTGGTAACTCAGCTGGGCAAACTTGAGTCACAGGCTCCTCACGCACCCACAGAGACACCCGTAGACATAGCTATGTATGTGCACAAAACCAGCCACTCAACCACAGACAGGAGCACACACAGTGATAAGGTATGTGGCCGCAGACGCAAACACCCGGCCCAGATGCACACACAGACAGACACAGACACTAATTCCCCAAAGCAGAGCTAACGGACCAAGAAATGGTCTTACCTGAAAAGAGAAATCTTACCCTCTCCACAAAAATACTCGTTAATCAGTGTCCAACCCACCAATTCTGTGCAGGCACCCGTGCTGAGCCGGATCGTCCTGATGCTCAGCATGAGCCGTTTCAGGTGCTGAAGGAATTTCGGCTTTTATAACCCACACAGACTTGCCAAAATTGTATAACCATACCACCTAGTCAGACATTACACAACAGCCACCACCTGGTTACAAATGGTTACTACATGCTTCTGGTATGGCCTGCTCACCATTGATCCAGAGCAGGTTTCTATGTGGCCGGGTGGATATTCTATTGTGGAAACCAAGCAGTTGCTGGGATTACATTTCTCAAACCCACACAAATAAGGGAAATTAAAACCTATCTTTCCAAACACTCCTGGTCAGATGAACAAGTCCACTCAAACTGTGTTCAAGCTCAGTGAAAGGAGCGATTAATTCTTACTTCCTGGTAATTTCTCATTTCCCCATCTAGGGTAGGGGCCCCAAAGCAATTGTTTTCAAAGCTCAAAGACTTTCAAAGATTAAAAAGACATCTCAAAGCACAATCTCTTCATTGAAATAGTAAGAAAAGCAACAACTAACTGCAATATTGAGAGTCAACCACTGAATGCGGGTTACGATGCGGTGTGGCATCTGATGTGCAGGTCCCCACTGCCGAGGCCCCAGTGAGGAGTGGAAGGGCCTGCAGACACACGCAAGATAGCAAACACACACTGACAATCTAGTACCGACAGAAGGGAAGAAGCCACACCTGTCATCATACTTTTGTCTTTCCTAGTCTTGGCTCCAGGCCAGGGCCTGCCAGAAACCCGGGTGGTGGGCACCTGCGCCCCTGGGATATGGTGAGAGGGCCAGAACCTGCCTCTATTTCCCCAACACCACACAGGGACCACATGGCTCAAGCAGGAAGGGGCAGCACAGTACACCCTGGAAGACATGAGAAAGGCAGAGGGAGAGACAGGACAGCCTAGACAACAGCAGCTCTGATGGTTACTCACTTGTGAATCATCTTAGGGGAAGTCAGTGGTGGGCACAAGAGAAAGGTGCCACCTGACTGGAGTAGAAGCTGCAGTGGGAGTGGGGAGAAGGCTGGGAGCCATGAGCTTTAACAGTTCTGGAGCAGGAGCTTCGTCACAGAAGTTCCTAGGGCCCCGGTCACATATGACACAGCCAACACCTCGGGTCTACATGCCCAGGTAGACAGACCAGAAAGCCCCTTACTTCCAAAGTGAGTGAAAAGAAGGACCAGTATGCGGCCTGTGGGCAAAATAATCCAGTCTCCATATCCTGAACATAAGAATCGTTCCTAGGCTGTTCTGTGAAGACTCTTAACCTCAAAAAGGTTAAACTGCAGGAATCAGAAGAAAATTTCAATTTGGAACAAAAAGGAATTTTAAAAAGTTGCTATTTTTAAAAAAGGGAAATGGGATCACACAATTATGTGAAGGAAATGGACACAGACCAAGAGAGGACAAGCTCAGGGTGGTGAAGAAGCAACAATGAGAAGTGAAAACCAAAGGAAAGAGCAGAAAACAAGCAGGTGGAGGAGGACAAGTCGGAGAAACACGGAGAGACAAGGAAAAGTCTAGAAAGGCCGTAACAGTTCACAGATGAGAAGTGTGGACGGACAAAAGCAAACAGCAAATACAAGACATGGAAAATTAGTGCTCCTTGACTAGATTTAAAAAGAACAAAGAAGGGCAGCCCCAGTGGCTCAGCAGTTTAGCGCCTGTCTTCAGCCTGGGGTGTGATCCTGGAGACCCAGGATCGAGTCCCACGTCGGGCTCCCTGCATGGAGCCTGCTTCTCTCCCTCTGCCTGTGTCTCTTCGCCTCTCTCTCTCTCTCTCTCTCTCTCTCTCTCTGTCATGAATGAATAAAATCTTTAAGAAAAAGAAAGAGGGATCCCTGGGTGGCGCAGCGGTTTAGCGCCTGCCTTTGGCCCAGGGCGAGATCCTGGAGACCCGGGATCGAGTCCCACATCGGGCTCCCGGTGCATGGAGCCTGCTTCTCCCTCTGCCTGTGTGTCTCTGACTCTCTCTCTCTCACTGTGTGCCTATCATAAATAAATAAATAAATAAATAAATAAATAAATAAATAAATAAATATAAAAATTAAAATTTATAAAAAAAAAAAGAAAAGAAAAGAAAAAGAAAAAAAGAACAAAGAATCCAGTCATGTAGCAGGACTCCGTTCACATGAACTGTCCAGACTAGGCAAATCCAGAAACAGAAGGTGGATTGGTGGCTGCCTGGGGTGGAGATGGGGTACAGGAATGGAGGTGACTATTAATGAATTTGGCATTTCTTTATGGGATGAAGAAAATGTTCCAAACTTGACAGTGACGGTTACACAAGTCTCTGATTCCCTGGAAGCTGCTGCTCTGTGCAGATTAAACAGGAGCGAACTCTGTGGCATGTGAAATCTATCTCAATAAGACGGTTTCATAAAAAAATGAATGGAACAGGCTTCAAGATATAAAAAGATACCGGGGATCCCTGGGTGGCGCAGCGGTTTGGCGCCTGCCTTTGGCCCAGGGTGCGATCCTGGAGACCCGGGATCGAATCCCACGTCAGGCTCCCGGTGCATGGAGCCTGCTTCTCTCTCTCTCTCTCTCTATCATAAATTAAAAAAAAAAAAAGATATAAAAAGATATCAAAATAGAAGGTTTTTATTCTCTATTAAGAAAAATCTGAGTAGAGAGATTACAAAGTAAGCCAGATTCATACAAAAATCAGAGAGAAGAAACCTGTTCTTGTACACACTCTGGCAAACTAATTTAGCTACAGGAAGAAAAAGTTGTAGAAACACCCAGGAAGAAGGAGAAAGTATTTGGGTTAAGTAGTAGCAATAATTAAGATGAACTCCAGGATTTTCCAAGGCAGCATAAAAATGCCAGAAATCGATAGAAAATGAAGACAGAACTGAAAAAAAGGTTTTCCCGAAGAATTTATATCCAGACAAGCTACCCTTCATGTGAGAAAGTAAAAAAATGCCACCTCAGATGTGCAGGGGCTCAGAAAGGGGAGGGACAGGTTAAGGTTATTCTTCCAACTATATAAAATTCAGAAAGGCCCCTAAAATACAGAGGTACTATTCACATATGCCAAACAAAACCATCAAGGTCAGGACGAAACTAAATAATGAAGATAAACCTGATTATGAAACAAAATGCATAGGTCAAATTATTCTCCAAGAATATGCTAGGTTATGTGGAAATGTAATTAATAAAGCAGGTCGAGCAAGATGACATTATTAAAGACTGAAGATAGGCAATAAGATAATGCTTAAACTTATCTCCCAAACATGCAGGACTTTTAAAATACCAATGGATCTTAGGGATGGGATAACTACTGGAGAAATGGGGTTTTTATGTTTTGGATAGGTTTTTAAAAAGTGTTTTTTACTTAAAGGAAACCACTATTAAAATCTGAAACAGAAAGACACCTGGGTGGCTCAATGGTTGAGCATCTGCCTTGGGCTCAGGGAGCGATCCCAGGGTCCAGGGAACAAATCCCCCATTGGGCTCCCTGCAGGGAGCCTGCTTCTCCTTCTGCCTATGTCTCTGCCTCTCTCTCTGTGTGTCTCTCATGAATAAAATAAATAAAATCTTTTAAAAAATGGGAACATTACAAACTAAAACACAAACTAAATGTGACTTAAATGCAAAGTATTCTCAGATGTATCAACATAAATGACAATGCCCAAATGTACACCTTAAAGTGACACAAGAATAAAGCAACATTAATGCTGCCTCATTTTTTTTAAATATCAGACACTATGAAATCATGCCAGGAAGTATCAAATGGGGGGAGAAAAAGGCTAACTTTCCATTGCTAAAGTAAAAAATTCAGACCAGAAATCTTATGCCAGTTTTTATGTTCCAAACAGTATTTCACTGAAATAAAGTCCACACTGGCTAACAATATGGAAGAAAGGACCACGAGTTCATAAACGTACCTGTTTCCAAGAAGATGGGGGCAGAAGGGTCAAGGGACAGGGACACAGGCGCAATCTCCACGTGGGCTTTATTTTTTATTGATTAGGAAATGTGACCAATATAACAAATAAGACTAACATAATAGGTACCAAACTGTGCACCCCACAGAGCTTTATTTTCATTGGTTCCAGAACATTTGTTAAAACTGGTCATCATGCCAAATGAAAAGTTCAGCCCCCAAGAAAAGGAGCATTTATTATTTCTCACTGCCTGACCATAATGTCAAAAGGATTATTAAACAAAGTCGCAACAACTTCAAAATCTTCAACTTTCTCCCAAGTAACTGATGAAACTGAAACTGTAAAAACACCCTTACAACAATAAAGAATGAGTAATAAAAGTACCCTAAAGAAAGCATAAGAAATTAGAGAAAGACAGAAAAATTGGCAAGAAAAAAAAAGTAAATTAATATAAATACATCCAAGAAGGTTCTTAAACAAGCCTCCCAAGGCCAAGGCAAGATAGAAACCTTCTACTCAAAAATACATGGACCCTGGTAGCCTCCCAGGCAAATGTCTCCAAGCACTAAGAAATAGGAACTTCCTAAGCTACTCAGCTCCAGAGCACTGGGGGGGGGGGGAGGGGGGGCCTATTAACCATTTTAGAAATTTAGCATCATCCTGATCACAAACTTGACAAAGAAAAGGGAGGGGAAAGCTAGTACTACAACTAAGTAAAAGGAAGAAACCAAAAAGGCATGGGATAAAACTCAGCATCAATTTTCAAATAAAACTCAGCACATTCAACAAAGAAGGAAAAAAGGTCCTCAAAAAGCATCCCCATCTCATGACATAACCAATGAGATACTTACCCTGAAATACCCCACACAGTACCCATAAAGCCAGGAACAGGAGTCTCACAGCCTCCAGTATAGAAGACTGTCCTAACAGGGGTGCTTGGTTGGCTCAGTGGTTGAGTGTCTGCCCTTTGCTCAGGACGTGATCCCAGGGTCCAGGGATCTAGTCCCCTATCCGGCTCCCCACAGGGAGCCTGCTTCTCCCTCTGCCTAGGACTCTGCCTCTCTCTGGGTGTAATAAATAAAATGAATGAATGAATGAAAGAAAGAAAAATAAATATTTTTTAAAAATACAATTATCCTAACTACTGCGTTTTAAAGCTCTAATATTGGAAAAAGGTTTTAAAGTTCTAATATTGGAAAAAGAAAATAATTATTCATAGGTAATGGGTCTCAGAAAATCAGTTTAAAAATCTAGAATAAGGGGATCCCTGGGTGGCTCAGCGGTTTTGCACCTGCCTTTGGCCCAGGGCGCGATCCTGGAGTCCCAGGATCGAGTCCCGCATCGGGCTCCCGGCATGGAGCCTGCTTCTCCCTCTGCCTGTGTCTCTGCCTCTCTCTCTCTCTCTCTCTCTCTCTCTCTCGTAAATAAATAAAAATAAATCTTTAAAAAATAAAAAATAAAAAAATAAAATGCTAAATTTATTTTAAAAAATCTAGAATAAGACACTTCAGAAAAATAGGTAGTTACTGTATGAACATAGAAAAAAAATCCTTAGCACTACCATTAACTCATATAATCCCCCCTCTTTGTAAAGTATTGTATACAGACACGGACAAGTATACTAGGAAAGTATATGGCAATACACCAATTTCTTTACAGTGGTCATTTCTATAAAGCAGGATTCTGAGTATTTCTTTTTTGTGTTCATCTGGTTTTCTAAGTTTTATGCCTCACCCATTATATTAAGAGACAAATTAGAAGTAGCTCAAATCGGGCAGCCCACATGGCTCAGCGGTTTAACACCGTCTTTGGCCCAGGGCATGATCCTGGAGACCCGGGGTCAAGTCCCACGTCAGGCTCCCAGTTTGGTTTGGAGCCTGCTTCTCCCTCTACCTGTGTCTCTACCTCTCGGTCTCTCTCTCTGTTTCTCATGAATAAATAAATAAAATCTTAAAAAAAAAAAAAAAGGTAGCTCAAATCTTAGTACCTATAAAGTTGGTAAATTTAGGACCAAAAAAATGATGCAAGCCAACTAAAAGGCTAAACTTAAGACAAAAAAAAATGTTTAACTCTTCAGAAATAATTATTTTAAAGGCTATTCATGAGAGACACAGAGAGAGATGCAGAGACACAGGCAGAGGGAGAAGCAGGTTCCATGCAGGGAGCCTGATGCAGGACTCAATACTGTGTCCCAGGATCACGCCCTGAGCCAAAAGGCAGACATTCAACTGCTGAGCCACCCAGGCATCCCAAGAAATAATTAAGCATTTGAAAATATATAATTTGATTAATGCAATATCCAGTTTATGTTTTCCTTTTAAAAACAAAATCTAAACTTTTGAGAAACATTCTTATATGTGCTTATTTCTATCTTTCCTAATAAACATTACACATTGACATTTCAATGTTGGAAACTGTTGAAAAACTGAGTAAGACAACAAAGAAAGTTTAGGATTACCAACTGGACAGAAACTGCTCTGATTCTATAATGAGCCCAACCTGGGAGAAAAAAATAGTTCTAGAAACACAAACAGCAAATGCACTGCCTAACACCACCCCCTAGTGTTACAATGTTGAATTGACACTTGGTAAAATAATTGGTAAATACAAAACTTTGTTTCAAAAAAATATTTTGAATAATTTGAAACATACAGAAAAGTAAAAAGAATTAAAATGTAAAATGTACAACTTATTTCCAACTATGCATTGTTTTGTGTGACTACTTCTATATTTTATCAGAAGTGTCAGAGACCACTATATATTTCCAAGAGTCCTCCCTCACTCAATTACTGTTTTTATAAAAACTCTTGATTTTAGGCTGGGCACAACCAATGAAATTCAGGCAACATTTCACAGCCTCCCCTGCAGCTAGATGTGGCCACACAACTACGTTCTGGCCCATGGGATATGAGTGGAAGTATGTCCTCTCCTCCCAACTGGCCGCAAGAAAACATCTTGAGCCATATTAATAAATCAGTATGTTAACAATGGTGAAACAGTAAGAAAAAAGGAGCCAGGTTATGTCAGAGAAAAAAAGCTTCTGTTTCACATTTGGTTATATTAGAAATGCCTGAGCCATACTTTTTTTATTACTATTATTAAGATTTTATTTATTTATTCATGACAGACACAGAGAGGCAGACACAGGCAGAAGGAGAAGTAGGCTCCATGCAGGGAGCCCGGTGGGACTCGATCCCGGGTCTCCAGGATCATGCCCTGAGCTGAAGGCAGATACTTAACCGGTGAGCCACACAGGCATCCCAGAATATATAAGTTCTGATGCTTAAATAGAATAAAAAAAGAACAACTAAAATGAATTCACTCTATCTAGCCCCTTGGGTCAACATGCCTTGAGACATTCCTGAATGAGCAAGCAGGCTGAAGAACACATGCCACATGAGCTTAAGGTTTTAAATCATGCAGTCAACACTGAATGTGGGTTTATGGGTATATAAACATGTAATACAAAAGTAAAAATACAAGAGGCGCCTGGGTGGCTCAGTCAGTTGAGCATGTGACCCTTGATTTCAGCTCAGGTCATGATCTCAGGGTCGGGAGACTGGGCCCCACATATTGGGCTCTGCACTAGGTGTGGAGCCTGTATGAGATACTCTTCCTCTCCCTCCCCTCTACCCTCCCCCCCAAAAAAGTAAAAATGTAAATGCAGAGTTACCTCTGCTAGAGAAGGGAAGGAGAGGACACTAGCAAAGAACAGATTATCTAAAATGTTTTTATTTCCTTTAAAAGAAAGACAGACAAAGCAAAGACACCAGCATGTTTAGATTTATTAAATCTGAGTATCTGGCCTCTGAGTGTTCATTCATTCATTTTCTTTACATGTGAAATTTCACTATTAAAGAACAAACTCTTACCAAAAGAATACACAGAACACACAAATAAAACCTGGTACAAGTACTTGCCTGCAGAGAAGGGATCTGCAATCAGACAGGAAGGAGACATAATTACTTGGTCTGTCCTCAGAAGCTCTTAGACTTTGTTCCATGTAGATCCACTATCTATTTTTCTTTAATTACAAATAAATTTCAGTTCCTTGTCACCTCCAATCCCACCTCCCTCCCAGGGGAAAAATATCTATCTGAAGTATTTTCATTTAAGATAAGGCAAGGCCACAAAAGAGGTGATGGAGTTTCCAGCCCTGACTGTGCCCCGGATGGGCTCTGTCATCTCAAGAGGGCATTAAACCTGCCGCAGCCCGAGGGTTGTGCCACTTCTAAGACCCCGCTTTCTGTGAAAACACAAACATGTCTCCATAAACCAGGGACCAGAAGTCCTAACGATGCCACTGGGACCAGGAAGCAGTTCTCCTGTAACCCTGGTAGGAAAACTTCTAGGATCTGTTACAACAGTTCCACACAGACCACCTGTGGGGTTACCTCACATCCTCTGTGGAACAAAGTGGGCAGAGGTGTACACAAATAGTCACTGTTTCTCAATGCTTAATGAGGGAGGAGGGCAGAAGTTGAGGGAACATCTACCTGGTAACTTGTTTTCTTAATGAAGAAGTGGAAGTCATGGTGGAGAGGAGAGAGGATGACATTGAAGAAAAGAAGAGTGAAAAGATTCACATAAGGAGAAAAAAGGAAAAAAAAGAATCAAGGGTCTGGCTGAGCCCAGAACTTGTAAATGGGTGATGGAGAAAGTCACTTTGATACCTGGTTTCTCTCCAAGCAGAGGGTAACCAGGACAAAAACTGTGGAAAAACTGAAATAGCAGAACTGTGCTACTGCGGAAGGCTGGTAAATCACCCAGACAGTTCAGTGAAGAAACCAAGATGCCAGTAAGTGGGCAATCACATGACTCCCTGTGGCATCCACAGCTGGTAAAAAAGGTGAGGAAGGGAAGAGGAAACCAGAGAGCACCAGAGTGCCTGAGGAGAAACAGTAGAGAACAAGTGAGACCTAGGAAGGACAGGATGTGTGCAGAGATTCCACAAGTGTTGTGTGGGAGAGGGCAAGGCTCAGGAGAGCTGAAGTAACTGGAAATAAAACTCCCAGAAAAGATCCTGTAGGAGCTCCTGGGTGGCTCAGTGGTTGAACATCTGCCTTTGGCTCAGGTCCTGATCCCGGGGTCCTGGGATTGAATCCCACATCTGGTTCCCCGCAGGGAGCCTGCTTCTCCCTCTGCCTATGTCTCTGCCTTTCTTTCTGTGTCTCTCATGAAAAAAAAATTTTTAATAAATTTTAATGTATACATATTAATTCATTAAAATCAATCATATGTAAAAATTGTAAGCTACAAAACATTTGTGGCTCTTGGGTAAAATAGAAAACTAGTTTAAAAAATTTATATATACAGGGATCCCTGGGTGGCGCAGCACCTGCCTTTGGCTCAAGTCGCGATCCTGGAGACCTGGGATCGAATCCCACGTCAGGCTCCCGGTGCATGGAGCCTGCTTCTCCCTCTGCCTATGTCTCTGCCTCTCTCTCTGTGTGTGTGACTATCATAAATAAATAAACAAAAATTTATATATACAAAAATATATATAAATATATAAATATATAAATTTAAAATACATTGAAATTTTTTTCTTCTCAAGCCAGGGAATAAATGAAATTATCTAGAAATACTGCCTATCAATAAATTTACTTATAGAACTAGTTCAGAAGCATTTTCCAGGCAACAGGAAATCTCTCAATTTGACAGGAAAAAAAATGAGAAAGGGAAGCTGAAAGAAGCATCATTTGACAATGAGTACATTCTATTAGGCAGCCCATGAACTATTATAATTACATGCTATTATGCAGTGGCTTATGTTATGAAATACCCCAAAATCCAAAAGCTTACAAGTTGAAAACATATTATTTAGTGGTGCAGAACAACGTGGGCCTTGAGCTGTGCCACCCAGTGCAAGAGCCAACAGCCCTACATGACTACTGAGCACTTGAAATGTGGTCAGTCCAAAGGAGATGTGCTGCTACATGTAAAATACACATGAAACTCCAAAGACTTACTATGGAGGAAAAAAGCAAAATATCTCTATCAATAATTTTATACGAAATTATAATCATATAATTAATTGTGAAATTATAATCTTTTCATATGTTATAAAGTACATTACTAAAATTAGTTGTACCCCCTTTTTACTTCATTTAATATACCTACTGGAAAATCACATATGTGACTCCCATTGTAACTGTACTGAACAGCACTGGTCTAAAGAAAGAAGATACCAGGAAACGAGAAAAGTTATGCAAGTACACAACCATGGTAATTGTGATCAGACTCCATCAAAAGAGTATGTTCCAATACTTAGGTTTTACAAAACGCACATACACGTAACATAGGCATGGCCGTGTTTCCTAGCTCAGACATCAGAACAAACCCTATATTACTATGCTACACTATCAGCTCTGCAGCACGCAATCTGATGGAGGGGAGCAGGTGCCAAAACCTTAATAACCTAATTTCTCACACTCACAGCACTGGAAAGAAGGAGGGAGCCAGATGTGAGAAAGGCCAAAGAGTAAATCCACTTGCTAACAACAAGGCTAGCTGAAAGGTCCTAAGGGGAGCCAGGGCAGGGGGAGTCTGCCCTACAAGCTCAGAACCAGCACAAGAAACCTAAATAAAACTAACAGGGTAGGGGCAGCCCCGGTGGCGCAACAGTTTAGCGCCGCCTGCAGCCCAGCGTGTGATCCTGTAGACCCTGGATCCAGTCCCACATCGGGCTCTCTGCATGGAGCCTGCTTCTCCCTCTGCCTGTGTCTCTGCCTCTCTCTCTCTCTCTCTCTATGAATAAATAAAATCTTTTAAAAAAATAAAATAAAACTAACAGGGTCCATCCAAAGGGCTCAAAACCAGAGGGCCCTTGTAACTACTGAGTTGCAAGTTCTGACTTTATATGGCAAACCTAAAGCCAAATAATACCTGTTTGGTTTTTTTAATTATCATTAGAAGGAATGGGACAAATTTATCGATTAGATTTTTCCATACCAAAGAAAAGCCAGCCAAGGACTTAGGCAATTTATCAATAGTTGGGTCTTAATTCAACACTAACACATTGATTTTATAACACACCCCACTGAAAAGGCCAACACTCTTCTAATATGCTTGGAGTCCCTTCATAGTAACTGTTCCATAGTAACCGTCTTCCTTCCTTACCTTCTTATGCAAGCTCCCTGATCATCATCAGTGTTTACATAGGTTTTTGAAAGTACCCACTTTTTCCAGTAAATATTTAATTCTCTTGTTGCTACCAATCAAACTATCAACAATGAATTTTATATAACATGTTTAGTTCTGAGAAAGTGGGGCACTGATGTCAACAGCACAGTCTGTAAACCAAAAACACCAGAATTACCACACACAGCCTCTCGGAAGTCAGCCACCAATAAAACACGGTTCCGCACAGCTCCGAGTCTTTAATCCAGTTTCTATCTGAACCCTTCCACGTCTATGGATCAACTTATAAAATGTGCCTGAATCAGAACCGGCCACATAGTCTACAGGCTCCTGGCACTGTTCTCAGCTATGAATGCCCAGACAGTGAACTATCACGTGTATGCTCTCGATAACATACTAATCAGCAAGCTTTTGCTTTTCCCAGCTTTGTAAGCTAAATATTTAGGACCTGTAGAGGAAAAAAAAAAGGGGGGGGGGGATAAACCAACCATTTGGCTAGTTTCGTGAGCCGCCACAAATCTCAGCACTGATGGAAATGGATTACATGTAAAGCCACCTGCCATCTCAGTGGACTAGGACAGTAAGTGAATTTGAGAGAAATGATAATTATTAAACTGTGCATGAACAATTGGGAGAAAGGAACTCACAAGGGCCAGAAATAGTCAGAAATTAATTTGGGAAAGTGGAGTTTGGATGTCAGCCTTGGAGGAGAGAAAGTCCTGAGCAGTAGGCCACCATGGAAACCAAGTATTGGGAATCTCTAGGCCATGCAAACAGCTTAGCCACAGCACACGAGAGGAGGTGGAAGACAAAAACACCTTGCAGGGTCAAAGGAGTCTTAAAAATCCAACATTAATGAAACACAGCTTTATGAAACATGAGTTTTTGGGCAGGTGAGGAAAACCGAGTCTACTGCTAAAAAAAATTTCAAGATGGAAAGTTAAGAAGCTACTGTGTTAACCCAAGTATGAGGATCTTGGCAACTGGGATGGTAGAAGGGACAAAGGGAGAGATCTGAAAGGGGGGGGAAGATTTGGTGTCAAAGAGGACTTCTAAAAAAAGAACAAGAGTATCTCCTTTAAATAAGGAAAGGGGCTTGACGAGATAAGTAATGGACAAAGTTTTTGGACATGCTGAACTTGAGCTGGGAGTGGCATTAACACTTGACAAGAGCCCCTGAAGGCCAGAGATTTGAGACAGAAGCTCTATGCACAAACAGAAGCTCTATGCACAAATAGAGCAGAGAAAGGGATGTGTGGACTAAAATAGAAAGACACTAACAAACTCTAAGACCTGAGAAACTATGTATTTTGCAGGTATCCATAGACAGAACAGTCTTCCCCTCACCTTCCTCATGGTTAATAAACATTACTTTTAAGAATGTATTAAATATAATGATACCAGCTTAAGAAAAAAAAACTGCATAGAAAACAAAAAGTGAAAGAAATCCACAAATGTTTACGGTGGCATCATTAGGTGGTAGGATCAAGAATCTTCCTCCTAAATTCTTGGAATTTCCTGTTTTAAATAGCAAGTACAGACTTTCTACTAGAAAATGGAAAAAGGGGGATCCCTGAGTGGCTCAGTGGTTTAGCATCTGCCTTCGGCCCAGGGTGTGATCCTGGAGTCCCGGGATCGAGTCCTGCATGGAGCCTGCTTCTCCCTCTCTCTCTCATGAATAAATAAATTAAACCTTTAAAAAAAAATGAAAATGAAAAAAAAATTTTAAGAAGTGCCTGGGTGGCTCAGTCAGTTAAGTATCTGCCTTCGGCTCAGGTCATGATCCCAGGATACTAGGATGAAACCCCACATCCGGCTCCCTGCTCAGCGGGAAGCCTGCTTCTCCCTCTCACTCTGCCTGCTATTCCCCCTGCTTATGTTCCCTGTCAAATAAATAAAATCTTTAAAAAAAAAAAAAAAACTTTTAAAAATGATCCCCTTTCAGCATCTGTGAAAACTCTAACTGTAAATTTTAATGTAAATTAAAAGAAAATAAATAAAAGTACCACTGACATAACATTCTACACCCACTATACTGAATAAATTTAGTTTTGACAAGACAACCTGTTTGAGAGACTTTATTAGTAGGAGTATAAATTCTTGCAGCTTCCCTACAGGACAATATGTCATAATTTTAAAACTAAAAATTGGGCACCTAGGTGCCTCAATTGGTTAAGCATCTGCCTTGGGCTCAGGTTGTGATCCCAGGGTCCTAGGATAGAGTCCCAAATCAGGTTCCCTGTTCCAAGGGTAGCCTGCTTCTCCCTCTATCCCTCCCCTCTGCTTGTGCTCTCATGCAAATTCACTCTCTCAAATAAAATCTTAAAAAAAAAAAAAAAATCTTAAGCACTGTACCCAACAATTTTATTGCTAGAAATTTACTTATGGGTATTCTCCCTAAAATAAGTATAAGAAATTTCACTGCAGTATTATTTGTAACAGCAAAAAATTTAAAATAACCAAAATGGGCAGCCCCGGTGGTGCGGCGGTTTAGCGCTGCCTGCAGCCTAGGGTGTGATCCTGGAGACCCGGAATCGAGTCCCACATTGGGCTCCCTGCATGGAGCCTGCTTCTCCCTCTGCCTGTGTCTCTGCCCCCCCTCCTCTATGAATAAGTAAAATCTTTTAAAAATATTAATAATAATAAAGGATTACCTACCTACCCACCTTTTAAAAAAATAAAAAATAAAATAAAATAACCAAAATGCCCCTCAAGCTTTGAGATGGGGGAAGGGAGGAATGCAATGTAATAATCTTACTACTTAAACTGCAGAATGCTTGAAAAAGAGGGAAGAGGTCTTTAATCTTAACCCCCAGGGTTCAGACCTGGGACCCAGACAAGGAGCCTCAACTGGCAATAGGTACTCAAATTTTTACTGATAATGTCAAAAGCATAAAAAGGAAAAGGAAAATATTTACTTCCTACCTTATCACTACCCCTAAGTGGCAAGACTTTGCCTATTTTCTACTGTAATCTGCTTACAAGGAATTTGGCCTAAAGCAGTCCATTACCTTATCATTAGCATTAATGGAACAATTAATTATTCCCAGGATTGCATTTAGACTGTTCGTGACATGTGCAAAGGGCAAGGTCAAGCACAAATGAATTCTAACACTAAAAGGCTGTCAGCACAACTGCATCACAAAATGCAGAACAAAAAAGGCTGGGTTTCAGACGCACCTAAATGCTGGGCCGTGGACCTGTCCATATGCTTTCCGTTACAATCCGCTGAGCTACATTTCCTGGTGCTGTTGAGGTCCAAGCTTGAAACCACAGGGGGGTCCCGGTTAGCAGAGTCAAGACCTAGCTAAAGAAAAACAGATGGTAAATAAAAACAGTAATAATAAATCTACCAGAAGGCTCTCCACATGAATGGAGTCTACTTCTCACTCAGCTGTGCCCAATCCTAGAACTTGCTCTGTTACGCCTTCATTCTTGAGGAGCATCTAGGAGGCCCCAGCCAGCTCCTGGGCAGGATCACAAATGGGACCTTCATTCATTCCCTTCAAAATGGACTCTTAATTTGCACTGAATGCTTTGTAAAATGGTATTTTAGAATGCCTGGAAACAGCAATTTCGTACTTAGTTGGGGTTTCCTCCTTGATAATTTTCAAACTCCATATTCTCTAGCATAAGATCTTAATATATTAAAATTTTTTTTAAGATTTTGTTTATTCATGGGGGGGGGGGGGGTTGCGGCAGGCTCCATGGAGGAAGTCAAATGCGGGACTCGATCCCGGAACTCCAGGATCATGCCCTGGGCCAAAGGCAGGTGCTAAACCGCTGAGCCACCCAGGGATCCCCTAAAAATTTTGTTTACATAATTCTCTAGTGCTCACTAAGGGCCAGGCACTGTACTAAGCATCTCTTAAAGTTTTTTTGAATATAATATTTATGTATGTATGTATTTATGTATTTGAGAAAGCAAGTGAGCTCAAAGAGCAGGGGAGAAGCAAAGGAGGAGGGACAAGCCAAATCTACCAAGCACAGAGAGCCCAAGCAGGGCTCGATCCCACAACCCTGAGATCATGACCTGAGGCGAAACCAAGAGTTAGATGCTCAAAAGACTGAGCCACCCAGGCACTCCAGTACCTGTTAAAATTAATAAATGGAAACCTCACTAATGTGGAGTGGGGAAGAAAGCAGCAGAGACTAGAAGGGGGAGCCAGTACCACTCAGTCAATTACAGGAAGAACTGTCTATTATAGAGCACAACAGAAAAATCTCAATAGGAAAGAATCAATGATAAGTCCCCAAAAGGAAAGATGTACACTGCAGCTCCTACAAGAAATCTGCTACCCTTGCCAACTCAGCCAATGACAATTTACCATCACCCTGAACTAGTATTTTCCTCCAATAGGCTTTGCTTCAAAGCCACCCCTCCCAACTTTTTCCTTCTCCATAAAATAACCTCCGTCTCTTTTGTTGGACTTGCCTATGGTTTGGCCATAGCTCAATACCCCAAATTAATTCATTTTTGCTGGTATAATGACCTATTTTTAAGGTTAACATTATTTGGTGACTAGAAGTGGGATCCACGTGCAGCCCAGGGGGCTTAGAGGTTTAGCATCGCCCTCAGCCCAGGGCGTGATCCTGGAGACCCAGGATGGAGTCCCACCCACATCGGGCTCCTGTATGGAGCCTGCTTCTCCCTCTGCCTGTGTCTCTGCCTCTCGCTCTGTGTCTCTCATGAATAAATAAAATCTTTAAAAAAAAAGGGGGGGGGGATCCCTGGGTGGCGCAGCGGTTTGGCGCCTGCCTTCGGTCCAGGGTGTGATCCTGGAGTCCCAGGATCAAGTCCCACATCGGGGGCTCCCTGCATGGAGCCTGCTTCTCCCTCTGCCTGTGTGTCTCTGCCTCTCTCTCTCTCTCTCTCTCTCTCTCTCTCTTTCTGTCTGTCTCTCTGTGTCTCTCATGAATAAATAAAATATTAAAAAATAAATTAAAATTAAAAATTAAAAATTAAAAAAAAAAAAAAAGAAGTGGGATCCACAAGGCCACCAACAGCTCCAAGGCTGGTGAGCAAATAGGTACCCATACTCACAGAGCTACCAGAGCTCACTGCTTTCTGACCAACCCTAGAATCTGAAGGTAACTTTTCTATCAGATTTTGAGCTCCACTCTGTGTTTTAAGCTCTCCATGAATTATTCGTGATCTGTTTTAAAGCTTTGTCCTTTACGAGAATACTTATCTAGGCCTTCGGTCCAACTCCTGTTACAAACCAGGCTACCCCTATTGAAACTGTGCTAGCCTTTCACCCAACTTCTTGGGAACAGGGTTGTGCCTACTGGAACAGAACTGGCTTTTGCTCTGATTCCTTTTAGAACCAGATTGTTCATACTGTTTAGAAGTTTTCTTTCTTGCTTCTAGGGGAAGAAGAAAAAAAAAAAAAAACCCAAAGAAATAGGATTCCAGTCATCAAAATGTTTTGAGGATGTCCCCACTTCTGGGACCCTAGCCAGTTTTCTGTTTAAAAACTGTGGTCCCTCTTTATGCACATAGTAATTTAGAACTCCAATGGCCATTACAGGGAACTTGCCATCTCCCCAAACTTACTCTTCTCAAATCTTAATTGCACAGCCATGGCCCTAAAATTGTCAAAACTGAATGGGATGCCTTCTGTGGGATTTAAGCTTCTGAACATTACCAGGCATCTAAAATTGCCTGTTTGCAAGATACAATTTCTAGACTACTGGACATAAACAAAAGGGGAATAAGACTTCTGAGGCCTTTTTCCTTCCTGTCATCTATGTCTCAGGATATGCAGCAGCTGTCTTGTGTTCAGGTCTGAACTTCCCCTTTCCTCTGAACCTCTCTCCCTACTCCCTCCTTTCCTGAACCTAATAAAACCTGCCCTTTTAAAGTTAAGTCTTCTGAGGATCTGAATAAACCCCAAATGTCGTATGTTCCCTGGACCAAGGGCAGACTGCGAGCCAGAGTTGAAAAGTTTCCTAATAAAGTGACTCAGAATTCACGTTTACTAAGAGTTTAACATACTTATTCCAACTTACCATCCTGGTTTCTCAGACTCGTATCAGCCAGGCCGTGTGCTTTTCAGTGAGGACCAGGCCAAACACTGGATGAAACTAGCCCCATGAGAACATCTAAAAGATTTAGAGAGACAAACCCCTAACTTTTGGCAAGATCCTAGAACACTCACTGGAAATCTCCACTTGGCAATCACAGTAGCTTTTCCTAATAAGCCTGTTGATTGGAACAAAATTCTGGCTTACACACAAAAACCTAATGAACCTGATCATTCTATTATCAACTCCAAACTGTCTTTGAAGAAGACTCTGATCTTCTTCTAAAGCTTGAATCCATCTGGGTAGCATTTAATTCTATGTTTACTAACAGGCTGAATGAACCAGGATCTTTTAGTTGAAGGGCCGGCATAGAATGGGAAAACTGTCCACTCTACATTTAGCTAGCTTGGCAAACCAGCTCACTCAAACTCTAGAAGGGGTCACCTGAAATAAAGACCACTAAAGTCTCAATTTCAAACCTGGCAAATGAAGGTCCCTCAACAGACCAAAACCTCCTGGTTTCTGCTAGTGCTGCCAAGGGCCAGGGTACTGGAAAAAAAGACTGTTAGAAAATTAAGCATTCCAGAAGCCCTCTAGCCAGTCTTTCCAACATCCTCCTAATCTCCAGTGACAGGGCTCCAAGGACCTACAGGGACTCTTCTCTTCCCAGTTCTCCCTCTTAATCAGTTCTGCTCAGAGAAACCACTCTCCAGACTGAGAATTAATCTCTTTGTCTTACTGACCCCAGAGCCACATTCTTGGTGCTCAACACCACTCCTGGAAAGCAGGTCCTGCAGGCATCAGGGAATGAAAACAGCTCAAATAGTGGGGGTCTCTCCTAAACCTCAACAGGTTTCTGTCTCTGCACCTATTCCCTTTTGTTTAGGCCTCAGAGATTCTCACCCTTCTCTCCTTGGTTTTTCCACCGCATTCATTTACTGGGCCAAGATTTCTCAGAAAAGTATCACGCCAGAATTTCTCCCAAAGGAAGGAAATAAATAACTCTAGAATCAAAATCGCCAACCAGGCAAATTAAATGACCCTTCAACATCTTTTATTTGCTCCATCTCTGGTGGCACTATAGGGGAGCCTGGGGATACTGATCTTTTGTCCCTATTGGGTCAGCTACCACCCTCTTCATGGGCAGATTCCTCAACTGATATTGGCAGGATTCACAGTGCACCTCCCATCAAGATTCAAACAGATCCCTCAAAACCTCTCCCCAGAACTAATAGCCTATAAATAATGAAGCTCTTTAAGGCACCAAGCCTGTAATAGGGGATCACAGGACTCAGGGTCTTATTTTCTCCTGCACTAGTCCCTGGTCGTCTATTTTACCTGTGAGAAGATCCAGTAGCCAACGATGGAGGTTGGTCAAGGACCCTGGAGCAATAAATAACATTATCCCGGGGGCCCTGTTGTTCCTAACCCCCACATACTGCCATCCATTCCCAATGAAGGCTAATTCTTCTTCACTAAAATTGTTCTATATAGTGCCCTTTCATATTCCAGATGATAAGGATTGCCAGTATCTTCTTGCTTTCACTTGGTAAAAACAGTAATAAACCTGGACAGTAATGTCCCAGGGTTACACAGGCAGTCCTTCTCAACTCTTTATAAACCTTAAAAGCTGATTGGAGGATAGAAAGTTTTCTGTAGGCTCTAGTTGGTTACAATATGTATATGGTTTGTTTCTCTGCTCCCTTTCTCAAAACTCTTCACAGGAGAGAGCATTCACCTGTTAGAACTTTTGGCCTTAAAAGGACCTAAGTCCTTAAAAGGACATAAAGTCTTCAAAAAAAACTTGCAGTTTGCACGAACTCAGGTTCATCTCAGGGCAAGGACTACATTTCAATCCAGGTAGGTTTCATGGCATCCTGAACGTCCCAAAACCTAAAACTAAGTGTCAATTACGAAGCTTTCTCGGACTGGCTATCTACTGTCAAAATTGAGATTGCAAACTTCTCTCTTACGGCTCAACCACTATATGCTTTACTTAAAAATTACAAACCTGGGGACATCTGGGTGCTGCAGTGGTCTGCCTTTGACTCAGGGCTTGACCCTGGGGTCCTAGGATCGAGTCCCACATCTGGGCTCCCTGCTTCTCATTTTGCCTATGTCTCTGCCTCTCTCTCAGTGTTGCTCATGAATAAACAAAATCTTTAAAAAGAAAATGAAAAACCTGACCCTGTCACTTGGAAAGATCAAGAAGACCTAAGCTTTGGAGACTTTAAAGAAAACGCTAATAAAGCCACCTGCCCTCAGATATCCTAATTATCAACTTCCCTTTTCCTCGTTGTTTGGAAAGAAAATGCCGTTGGAGTACTTGCCCAAAACTATGGGGGGGGGGGTCCTCATTGACCCATAGGATATGAGAGCCAACCACTGGAGCCTGTGACCAGATATCCTCCACCTCAGAACCATTCCTGCCATTGCCCTCTGGCTAAGGCCAGTGAAAAGTATAGGACCCCCTGGAGTGAAGCTTGTGCTGCTTGCAGCACAAGGCCCCCTAAATTCTGACCACACTCAACACCCGCCTCACTTCCTAAGAGATCCCCTAATAACTGCTCTCATATAACTCCTTCTCACTGCAGAAACCTTAATTAAGCCTATTTTCTCTCCTCCTTCACGGAGGAGACCACTCACAACTGTGTAAGACAAATAACCTCTTGATTCCATGTGACAATTCATAGAAAAATCCTCTAACCAAGGCAGATTTCTCATGTTTTACTGATAGTTCTTATTTAAAAGGTAAAAATGACAAATACCGTGCTGGGAATGCTAGCGCAGCTCCTTGAGAAGTAACTGAGGCAGCACTTTTACCTTTACCTACTTCAGCCCAACAGGCTGAAGTTACACAGCCTCAGTCAAGTTTGTACTTTGGCCAAAGGTAAAACCACAAACATACCCATAGCTGGTATGCCTCTGGGTAGCTCAGGACTCTGGAATGTTATGGCAACAATGTGGTGCCTTTACCTCCACGGGGATAAAATTAAAAATGGCTCCTAGGCTCAAAATTCATTAAGTGCTATACCTCTGCCAGCTGCTCTTTTATTAAGGTTCCTGGGCATTCCAGACTTGACTCTCTGGAGGAAACCACCTCGCTGATATTTCCACCAAAACACTGCTCTCAAAGAAATCAAGAGCCAAACTTCTGTCACAGTCCAAGGGGATGTTCTCCCAAATGATGATTTGGGAAAAACTGACAAGAGATACTCAATAACTGACCCCAGAAAAGGAAAAACAATACTGGGAACCTAATCACTGTTGGTTTGATAAAAAGAACTGTGATTTGGACCAAATTTGGCCTAATTCATGAACCAATCCAGGTGGGGAAATATAAATAAAGCCGCACAAAGTGACTGCACCTTGCTTGTCCCATGTGTCCAAAACACAATGCAGAAAAACATGCTCACAGTGCTCACTTTACATTACCTAAGGGGCCAAAGTTAGGCAAACGGATCACATAGAGCTACCCCCACCTCATGGATTTAAATGTTTTAGTCATGGTTTGTAGGTTTTCTCACTGGACCAAAGCTCGCTCTTACAGACAGGTCACTGCTGCTTCTATAGCTAAAATTCTGCTAGAAGAAAATTATCCCAATGTGGAGAAACCCTCTTTACTTCATAGTAATCAAGGAACCCATTTTACAGGCAGGTGCTTCAAAACATCTGTGCCGTTTGGCCAGTTTTACAACACTTTCATTGTGCATACCATCCTCAATCCTCAGGTTGGTCCAATGTACTAAGGCCACTATTAAGATTCAATTGGCAAAATGTGGAGAGACCTCCCCCGTATTATCTTGGCCTACAGCATGGCCAGCGGTCCTTAACTCAGATCTATCCCCTTGGAACTCAGACTTTTACCCTCCAAAAATAATCAGAGAACATCCAATGCACTTGAACCCTGCCTCCTTTGACCCACAATTGACAAAGATATACTTCACCACTGTAAAGGCCTAACTGCTTCTATGAAAATAACCAGGCTTTGGTAGAGCAATCTTTTCACCATGCATTCTTGAGAGACGAAAATTTAAGAACCACACCTTGCAACTAAAGATTTCATCTGTAGGAAAAGACACCTCTGGAATGACTCTCTGCGACCTCACCGTAAAGGCCCCTCCTATGTACTGCTAAACCAACCCTTGTGCTGCCAAACTCAAGAGACTTTTGCATTCACATGACATGTCTAAAGCAAACCCTGACTGGACCTACACACCATCTGGTGACCTAAAAGACTTCCTGGAATTGAAGCAGATGACATCTGAAGAGGTTGCTTCCACAAGATGTCCAGACCAGGTCTGTTAGAAGGTTCAGGATTCAGTCTTTTTCCTCTGGACTACTAACTGACTCTGGATTTTTATCCAAAACTCCTGGTTTCTGAATTTTCGACTTTATTTTTAACATATTTGATTAGAACAGTTCTCTTGAGATAACAATACTGTTTAAAAGGGTCTTTTGGAATGCCTGGGTGGCTCAGCAGTTGAGCGTCTCAGGGCATGATCTCGCGATCCCGGAATCGAGTTTCACATCAGGCTCCCAACATGGAGCCTGCTTTTCCCTCTGCCTCTCTGTGTGTGTCTCTCCTGAATAAATAAAATCTTTTAAAAAATAAAGTGTCTTTGAAGTTTTGCTGTTTTGTCAAAAGCCCACCAGCTATTGCTTCATACCTTCCCAAATGAACTCCATTAATTCTTAGAATGCTCTTATCACATGCACTATTCTGCTTTCGTGACAGCTCAATGGGGCAACTTCTAGTAGGCATTCAGGACTCTGGGTCTGCCTCCTGTAGAGGGAGCTTTTCTTCCCTAAATTGGAATCCATGCCAATTAATATTTTTAATTGGCTACTTTCAAAGATTTTATCTTTTTTAAGTAATCTCCACACCCCATGTGGGGCTTGAACCCAAAACCCCGAGATTGAGAGTTGCACTCTCCACCACTGGGCCAGCCAGGTGCCCATAGATGGCCTTCAGATCTAGGATCCTGGTTCAGAAACATCACACAATTGAGAGTTGTTATGTTACTTTTGACTCTATACTTGTTGCCTATCAAACTTTTCTAAAAATGATGTACCTAATGAAGAGACGATCTCCAACACTTACAATCTTGATAAATGTACCCTAGAGGTGGGAGATGCTTGAGTGTTCTCCGTGCTCCCCCTTGTTACTCAAATGTGACCTCAGGAGGTTTCCAATCTATAGACTTTTCCCCCAATGTGGGACATTTATACCCAGGAAAGATCCTTTTTAGCAGTAAGGAACAAAAGGTCACAAAATTAAAAGGATCTGATTGTTGATCAGTAAGGTTTTTGGGGAAGATCTTGATCAAAAGAGGGAAAAAATGTAAAAATTTATGAAACAATACCTCTCTAAGAAGGTTAGAAGGGGAAGCCAGTACCACTGAATGCCAATTACAGGAAGAACTGTCAGTGACAACCCCAAGAGAAGAATTTCAACAGCAAAGAATCATCAATAACAGGCCTCAAGGGGGAAATTTACACAGTGTCTCCTATAAGAAATTAACCACCTGGTATCCCTGGGTGGCGCAGCGGTTTGGTGCCTGCCTTTGGCCCAGGGCTCGATCCGGGATCGAGTCCCAAATCAGGCTCCCGGTGCATGGAGCCTGCTTCTCCCTCTGCCTATGTCTCTGCCTCTCTCTGTGTATGACTATCATAAATAAATAAAAATTAAAAAAAAAAAAAAAAGAAATTAACCACCCTTACAACTCCATCACCCTGAACTCCTGCTTTTTCCAAAGGACTTTTGTTCAAAATAACCCCTTCCGACTTCCTCATTCCCCATAAAATAACCTTTTTCTCCTTTTTTGTTGGTCATAGCTTGTGGGTCCAAAGTTACAAGTCTCAGTTATTCCCAAATAAGCCCATTTTTACTGATAAAATAACTTTATTTTTCAGGTTACTGTATCATACCCATGCAATTCCATCTTCACAGCAACCCTCGGAAACTACTGGACCCACACTTTACAAGTAAGAAAACCCCAGAGGAGCAAGGCCTGATCCAGGTCCCGGAGCTTCTAAGAGATGTCAGAGCCAATCACACCTGTGATAACTGAGCTTCATGACTCTGCACTGCTTTCAATGCCACCACGGCAATATACTGCTGGTTTGTGGGGGAAAAAAGAGAAGATTACCTAAAAATCACTTTTAAAGCCTCTTACAAATGTCTTGGGAGGGTGCTTATAAAAGAGCTGGCTTGGGGGCACCTAGATGGCTTAGTTGGTTGAGCATCTGCCTTTGGCTAAGGCCATGATCCTGGGTCCCTGCTTGGCGGGGAAACTGTTTCTCCCTCTAGGTTATCAACAGATACACAGATGTTCATTTTATTGTGTTTTATATGCTCTTATATCCGTGCATATGTTTCACAACAAAACAACCCAGAGCCTAACCCTGGTGGCTTCTCTGGAACACCAGGTACCAGGTCAGGAGCCTGGCCCATCATTATAAAGAAAAATACAGGTGATGAGTTTAACCAGATACCAACAGTTTCTTGTTAGGAAACAGTTATGAAAAAAAAAAAAAAGGAAACAGTTATGCTGTGATCCTTTTTTTTTTTTTTTTTTTTAATGCTGCGATGCTTTCTGCAGTTTGTTCTGGAGCAAGTTAGCATCACAATCACTGATGATTACTCTGAGTTAAATAAGCACACAAATGCCATCACTTGTACCAGGTCAGCCTTCAATAAGCCCCCAATGATCCTTTTTTTTTTTTTTTTTTTTTTTTTTAATTTCAGAAACTTAAACACTGGTCTTTCGCTGTCTGGGACAAAGAAAAAATTACTCCTTTTAATTGATGAGAATATAAATGGAGAAACTGTTTTACTCTTGCTAGAACATTCTGCATTCAAGGTGGGGAAAAAAGGTAATTTACTTCCCAAAATAAAATCTTCATAACCATAAATCTATTCTATGTTTATTAAAAATCTACAGTCAGAAGAAAAGCACAAAGGCAACATCCATCAATGAAGATTAGTCAAGAAGAGGAATAATGGAAATAACATGGAAAAAAGTAACAAAAGAAATGCTTTAGAAGAACAGCTTTTTTTCAGTTAAACTGAAATATATTTCATCCTTTGAGAGATGCAAGTCATACATTATGCATAGTATAATCCCATTTTTATTAAAAGTATAATTATATAGAACATATTTGTGGACACAAGAAAGGGCTGGAAAGGATAAAGATCAAACCACCTTGAAGTACAGGGGGTAAAAGAGGCTCATGTGACTTTCAAATTTTGCTTTATCCAATTCTGACAAGCTAGAATTATTTTCCAACATGTATATGCTTCCTTCGTAAATCCCTTAAAACGCTAAAAAATATTAATTAAAAAAGTTTCCATGAGGGCAAAGCTGCAAATTAACAAAATGTCACTTTAGCTAAAAATCAAAGAAAAATTGTACAGGGCAAGTCCAAGTACTATGACCCCATGAAGATTTGTTTTTGGAAAGTATTTTTTAAAGCTGATTAGTAAAACCAGTGTTTGGAAGGACTAGCTTTCTACTCCACTGGATGATCAGAGACCAAAACACAGAATTGGGTCAGAAGTTCTAATACTGGAAAAATACAAATGTACTTTAGAGAGGAATTAAGCAGGAGGAGCCGCTCCTCAAAAGCAAGACTGAGTTATCAGTGCACATCCTTGAACTTCTGTCCCAGCGCCAGCCAACACCTCTCCCCTTTGTATGCCATCATAATCTGGAAACATGAAGACTTGCCCTTTGCACACAAGGTAACAAGGCTGAGATCAAAGCCCAGGCCCCTGTGAGCAGTTCAGAGGAAACGTCACTTGAAGCTCAATGACACACCACCTGACTTTCCCCCATAAAGGCCACTTTGAACACACAGGAAAATATTCACAGTGCTTCTCTAGTTTCTTGCGGTATGCAAATGGTTTCCAGGTTTTGATTTCACAGAGAAAAAAACAAAAAAAAAAAATTGGGGGGTAAAAATACTGTGGGGGGAGCAGGGGGAATAACATACATCTATATAGAACTGTCTGTCATCTTTGTATTTTACCATTCCCTTAAAAAAGGATGTTAATACTTCAGAAGCAGGAAGGATATAGCCCTGGGGCCAGCACCATTCATAGGCCAGAAACTGAACCAAATCATTTTGTCAATTAAGCAGATGCCAAAAAAGCTGACAAAATACTTACTCCTCATTCAAAAAACAAACACAAAACCTCTTTGATGAAACTTAAAATACTTGCTGAATATGACAAAGAATATCATCTGAAAACAAGGGCAATTGGGACGCCTGGGTGGCTCAGTAGTTGGGCCCCTGCCTTCGGCTCAGGTCGTGATCCCAGGATCCCGGATGGAGTCCATCATCCGGCTCCCTGTGAGGAGCCTGCTCCTCCCTCTGCCTGTCTCTCTCAGTCTTTGTCTCTCATGAATAAATAAATAAATCTTTAATTTTTTTTTTTTAAAAAAAAAGGGCAAACACAAGATACTATATACTCTTGATGCTTTTACATTTTGTTTTTTGTTTTTTTTTTTTTAAAGATTTATTTATTTATTAGAGACACAGAGAGGCAGAGACACAGGCAGAGGGAGAAGCTGGCTCCTCGCAGGGAGCCTGTGGGACTCGATCCCAGGACTCCAGGATCACACCCTGGGCAGAAGGCAGGCCTTCAACTGCTGAGCCACCGAGGCATCCCAAATTTGCATTTTTTAAAGGACTTAACGAAGGAGCACATGTATGTACCCAAAAATCTAGAGGAGATGGGCCATTTTTTAAAACGATTTTTTTAATCCTAAATAATGGTATACAAATAAGAGAAAATTACAGAACCAAAGAACCGTGCTTAAAAAGACGCCAGGCTCAAGACAAATTTACAGACCATTTACATCCTAACTTTTCCTGGTAAAGAAATAGGAAATGGGAAACCTTCCCAATTCCTTCTGAGAACTGACAAGCTAACAAAGAAAGCACAAGAGAAGAAAACTGTATGTTAACTTCACTTGCCAGTCCTAGATTTTTTTTTTTGACTTTTGTAAATTTGACATGCAAAGAATGACATCTGGTTTCAATCTTGATTTCTTTGATCCATGTGTCTATAGTTCTCTTATGAACTGTTAAAGTGCCTTTTGTCCTTTTTTTCCAGTAGTTTTTTTTTTTTTTAATTCACTTCTAAGAGCTCCTTACACATTAAGGACATTAACCCTTTGTCATGTTGCAAATATTTTCCCCAGAAAAAGTAAATGACTGCTTTTTCCTGTTGATAGCACTTGAAATTAAAGGATTTTTTGTAATCACTCTAAAGTCAAATCTATTACCTTTTTGCAATTGCTTCTAATACTTTCATGCTTAGGAAGTCCCTCCTCATTCCAAGAACAGAGAAATATTCACCTTCATTTTCAGCTAGATGTTTTTGGTCAAAATAATTTTTAAATGTTTAACATCCATCCCTTTAAAAATGCATATCCAATAAAATCATTGTTCTAGGAAAATAACCAGATGAGTAAAATTATATTCACTTTAATTGTAGAACAAGTCAATGTCCAATATTTAAGGCTGGTTAACTAAATGATGACAGTAAAAGCTTTACAATAAAACACTACAAAGCCATTCAGGAAAACAGCCATGGGGGCGGCCAAGAACATCTCCAATTGTCATACAAAAACTACACTTAATTGGTAAACCACTGCACTCTAGATACTTTACCTAAATATTAACTGTGATCCTCTCTGGGTGTCAGATTGCATGTGAGGTCTTATCACTTTATGCTTTTCTGTATTACATTACTAATGAACATGTTTTTGTGATTAGAAAAAAGCTTAAAATTCATAAATATATATATGCAAAACAAGCCACTAAAAAGAATTTTGCCCACATGCTTAAGTCACAACTCTTTCAAAAAAAAAAAAATTAAAAATGCCTTTCCTTCACTTAACACACTTAATCCCATATTACAAATAGGATAATAATGACTTAATTCAAGAAAAATGGAGGCTTGCCAATCTTCCTAATTACCCAAAGATCTAAGGAGTAAGGTCTGATTTATATTCCTGGCAAAATGACCAAATTAAAAACACAGCCCAATGACAATTATCAGCGGTAATAAGTCAGGCTCAACTAACACAAACGGTTCCATTTTTCCTTAATAAACTGTGCCTTAGCATGTGAACAAGTACAGATGAGTTCAACTAAGCTGAAAAGCTAACCTCAAAAGCTTCCCCGTCTGACTGGCTGTGCTTTCATCCTTTAATGCCCCAATCTCTCTCTCTGAACAGCCCCATTCTCTGCCTATTGGTGCGGGGTGCTCCTTGACCCACCAGACTCCACAGCTCAAGGGGGCTCCCCTGCTAACCACCCCTCCCATCTTGTACCCATTTCTGGAGCCTCATCACTGTGGAAGACAGGAATAATTCTGGAGTAGAATAGGAGAGTGTGTATGATGAAGAGGGATGACAAATCCCCCAGGGACAAGCTAACCCCAGAACTCCCTAAAACTTTTCCAAACTGTCGACAAATGATCACAATTAGATAATACCTGTAATCAGATTAAAGTAGCTCAAAGTCAGAATTTTGAACTCAGAACCAGGGAAGACCTAGAGATGGTCATGCCAGGGTCCCAGACTGGCTACTTCTCCCCAGATGTACCTCATTATCCTGCCCAATAAAGGCTGGGTGGGAGAATGAATATGAAGGGTAAACTAGAAATCCCAAAGACCCACCCACCAAAGGCAGTAAGGGGCACAGATGGGAAGCAGAGACTCATGTCCATTTAGAAGCAGCAGAACAGATTCCAACCAGAAACTCTGAAGAGAAAAAAATAATGCCTGGATAGGCACAGAGAGTGTCTAGCGCCTACTCCAAGTCCTGTGCTACACATGTTATTAAATTCCTGCCCACAATCTCAGGAGTTAACAAGACTAAAAACTAGTTAGAACAAGAGTTTCCAGAGACCTGGAGTACAGACGAAGTCCCTACTTTGGAAAAAGCCTAAAGGACATAATTAGAGTTACTTGAGGCTATTACTGAAGTATGATGCACAAGTCCCAATTTTTTAACAGTACCAGTGCAAAAATAAGGAATCAAAGCACAAGAACTCCATCAACCCAAAACAGACATCATACAGGCCCAAAGGAACAGCAGACTAACCACCACAAGTGTCAAAATTTAAAACTGGAGTGGAAAGCTTATATAAATGGCATCTAGCCTTACTTTTGGCTGATCAACTTCCAGGTGGTCCCAATTCATGTTCCTGGTTATTGGGATGATGGTGAAAAATCTTCAAGTTTATATTTAACTTTTTAAAATTCTGATTATTCCCATCACACTTTAAAAGACAAGCAGATTTGAAATCTAAAAAACCTTTTAAGCAAAATCACATTCTGACAGATTTTTATTCATCTTTAAGAAAAACATTTCATTTAAAACTTTAGAGTCTGAAAAGTGAGATTTTTATTTTGAAAACTAAAGCCCTAAAAATGATCTACAAATAAAATTCCTGGCTACATCATAAAATTACAAGACAAAATGGGAAACATATCTGTAACATTTATTACAGTGCTAATATCCTTACTGTAACAATAACTGCTATAAATCACCAGGAAAAAACACAAAACTAGAAAAATTGGTAAAGGAAATAAATAAGCCAAACAAAAACTCAGAAGTGTTCAAACTCACTAGTTATCAAAGAAAAGCAGAACATAATGATTCTATTCTTTGCCCATATCGGTTTATAAAAAAAAGGGTGGGGGGGAGACAGAGAACTGGAAAGTTTAATTTTAATAATTCCCAGTATGTTAACCTGTATGCAGTAAGTATACTGCACATACCTTATGTAACAAAGCCTTAAAAATGCAAATGGTGTCCCTTCCAAAAAAGAAGTCTAAAGAAATAAGCTGAAAAATGCACAGATTTCCATACAAGGCTGTTCACTATTGTATTATGTTCACCACAGCAAAAAACGGCTCATAAGCTAAATGCCCAACAATAGAAGGATTTGTCAAACAAAACAGGATGCATTCAGCACAAATGAGCTGTTAAAAGCCATGTCTTAAAGGGCTATTTAATGACTTAGTCATATGCCTAAGGTACATTGCTAAATTTTTTAAAAATTGGTTTAAAAAGTTCCTATATCTCTATTTTAAAATATAAATATACATGCGTGTACAATGTGCATGTACACAAAAAAATTTACTTTCAAATAAACCAGAAAAAAACATTCTATGAGTAAAATAAACTATTTTATGTGTTTCCAACACCATCTTAATATTCCTTAATATTCTAAGACAGGTCACCAGTTTCACTTCCAGATATTTTTCCATTATTTCTGACCTTCATTCTGATCAACCAATGGCTTCGTATGCTTAAATAATTCTAACCAATAGCTTCAGCATTCTTTATATAACAATCTCTAAAACAGTTGTGCATTTCCTGCATATTCTTCTTCTATCAGTCCATTTCCTATGGCAGAAAAGCAGAAGACACAAAAATTCCTGAGAAATGACACTCCCCACGGATTACTCTATCCTTCCTCTCTATACAGACCACAGACCACTACACGCACCCAGGAGAAAATCAAAAGCAAAATAATTTTATTTCCTGGACAAACACTGTCAGTGGTCAGATTAAATTAAGAAAAAGTACAGAGACCTCTCTAACACATTCTTCACCAAAGTGACCAAATGTTTCACACATGGAGCTCTACAGCTAGTAGGATGCACATTTCCACCCCATAGTATGTCAGTCAATTTTGCACAGGCTTTAAAAGTGGGTAAATATCTGCACTTGAGTTCACTTATGGCAATGGTTCTCAACCCTGACTGTGCACTGGAATCACCTGGGAGGCTTTTTTTTCTTCTTCTTCTTCTTAACCCCAACACTCAGGCTGTACTCCAGATCTCTGGGATGAGACTAGGCAGCTGTAGTTTTTTAAAGTTCCTCAGATGATTCCAATTTGCTGTCAAGGTTGAGGATCACTGACCTGAAGCAAGTTTTTCAAACAATAAATAACTACCCATGAACATGAATAGAGAAATCAATTCAGTGAGCTGGGGCCAGCAATTATTTTAATTTAAAAAATAAAAGAATAAACTAGAATAGGCTAGAGTACATAAATGCATTGCTTCTAGTGCAAACAATATTATCTCATGAAATTTTTCAGTTAAAAATATGTAGTTCTTGGCAATACTACCGAGACTAAACTACAGATTCAATGCAATCACTATCAAAATCCCATCTGCCTTTCTGGCAAAAACTGACAAAATGATCCTAAAATTCAAATAAAAATGCAAAGGACCTAGAATAGCCAAAACAATCTAGAAAAAGAACAAAACTGGAGGACTCCTGCCTTCCAATTTCAAAACTTAATACAAAGCTATAGTAATTAAGACTTCTTGGTATAAGGATGGACAAATAGATCTATGGGATAGAACAGAGAATCCAGAAATAAACCTTAACTTTTTTTGTTGTTTTTAAAGATTTTATTTATTTACTTATGAGAGACACAGAAAGAGAGGCAGAGACACAGGCAGAGGAAAGAGAAGCAGGCTCCATGCAAGGAGCCCAATGAGAGACTCAATCCCGAAGAATCAGGGATACACCCTGAGCCAAAGGCAGACACTCAACTGTTGAGCCACCTAGGCATCCCTAAACCTTAACATTTATGATCAGGTGATTTTCAACAAGGGTGCCAGGACAATTCAATGAGGAAAAAAGTCTTCAACAAATGTGCTGAGAGAACTGGAAATCGCACATAAAGGAATGAAGCTGGACCCCTACCTCACACCACATGCAAAAATTAACTCAAAACCAATCAAAGACCTAAATCTAAAAGATAAAACTATACAACTCTTAGGAGCACCTGGCTAGCTCAGCTGGAAGGGCATGCGACTCTTGATCTTGGGTACCTGAGTTTGAGCCCCAAGTCAGGTATAGAGCCTTCTTAAAAAAATAAAGAATATCAGAAAACATAGGGGCGGGATCCCTGGGTGGCGCAGCGGTTTAGTGCCTGCCTTTGGCCCAGGGCGCGATCCTGGAGACCCGGGATCGAGTCCCGCGTCGGGCCCCTGGTGCATGGAGCCTGCTTCTCCCTCTGCCTGTGTCTCTGCCTCTCTCTCTGTGCGACTATCATAAATAAAAAAAAGAAGAAAAAGAAAACATAGGGGCACCACATAAGGTAAATCTTTGCGACTTTCGGTTAGGCAATGGTTTCTTAGATATGACATCAAAAGCACAAGCAACAACAACAAAATAGGTAAGTAAGACTTCCCCAAAATTAAAAACTTGTGTTTTGGGTGCCTGGGTGATTCATTAGGTTAAGCATCTGAGTCCTGGGACGCCTGGGTGACACAGAGGTTTTAGCGTTGCCTTCAGCCCAGGGCATGATCCTGGAGTCCCAGGATCAAGTCCCACATCGGGCTCCCTGCATGGAGCCTGCTTCTCCCTCTACTTGTGTCTCTGCCCCTCTCTCTCTGTAAATAAATAATTTTTTTTTTTAAAGGCATCTGAGTCCTGATTTTGGCATGATCTCAGGGTTGCCAGATTGAGTCCCATGTCAGGCTCTGTGTTCAGTGGGGAGTCTTCATGAGATTCTTACCCTCTCCCTCTGCCCCTCATCCTGCCTGTGCTCCCTAAATACATAAATCTTAAAAAAAAAAAAAAAAAAGGGATCCCTGGGTGGCGCAGCGGTTTGGCGCCTGCCTTTGACCCAGGGCGCGATCCTGGAGACCCGGGATCGAATCCCACATCGGGCTCCCGGTGCATGGAGCCTGCTTCTCCCTCTGCCTGTGTCTCTGCCTCTCTCTCTCTCACTGTGTGCCTATCATAAATAAATTAAAAAAATAAAAAAAAAAAATGTTTAAAAAAAAAAAAAAAACTTTTGTGTTTCAAAAGGACATCCAAAAGTTAAAGGTAACCCATAAAATGGGGAAAATTTATAAACTTTGTATCAGAGATTGGTACATAAAACACACTAACAATAAAAAGACAATGACCCAATTAAAAAATGGGCAAAAGATTTGAATAGATATTTCTCCAAAGACATTATATAAATGGCCAATAAACACATGAAAAGACACCCCACCTCATTAAGTATTAGGGAAATGCAAATAAAATTCACAATGAGATTATACTTCATACCCACTAGAATGGCTATAACCAGACAATAACAAGTGTTGGTGAGGATATGGAAAAATTGCAACTGTCATACTGCCAACTCACCTAACTTTGGAAAATTTTGGCAATTCCTGAAAATGTTAAGAATTACCATATAACCCGGTGATCTCACACTTTGATATTTATCCAAAAGAATGGATCACACAAACGTGTACAGGTACATGCACAGGAGCATTATTCATAACAGCTACAATGTAGAAACATCCCAAATGTCCATCAACTAATAATGCAGCACTGACACATGCCACAACATGGATATGTCATAAAAACATGCTAAAAGCCCATCACAGGGCAGCCCGGGTAGCTCAGCGGTTTAGCGCCGCCTTCAGCCCAGGATGTGATCCTGGAGATCTGGGATTGAGTCCCATGTCAGACTCTCTGCATGGAGCCTGCTTCTCCCTCTGCCTGTGTCTCTGCCTCTCTCTCTCTCTCGTGAATAAATATTTTTAAAAATAAATAAAAGCCCATCACAAAAGAACACATATGGTATGATTCCACTTATATGAAATATACAGATAAAGCAAACACACAGAAGCAGAGGTAGGTTAGTAGCTGGCAGAGGCTGAGGAGAAGGAAGAATGGGGACTGACCACTAATAGGTATGAGGTTTATTTTGGAGCTAATAAAAATGTTCGGAAATCAGACAGTGGTGGTGGCTACCACTCAGTGAATATACTAAAACAACTAAAGCATCCTTTGAAAAGATGGGTTTTATGGAACAACAACTCAGGAAAGTTTTTTTTCTTTTTGCAGGTTATTCTGTGTCAAGAGCTCCTTCCTTGTCATTCCCTCAGAACCTCATGCAGTTCCTTTACCACAGGATAGTACAGATAAATAATCTTTCCAACTCACAGAGCCAGGCATCAACTCCAGGACCAGATCACAAAATCAGTTCAGGGCATCACACTAATTTTTTCATGAAATGGAACTATACGATTTCCGAATACACGGCATACAAAGTTGTGTATGGTTTCTATGAAACTTGTTTGAGATGCACACAAGCACGCTTGACCTACACACACACACACACACACTTATCAATTAAAGTATGTCAGTCAAACAAGGTCTGGAAATGTTTTTGATTGACACCTGACACCTATTAAACAGTAATAAGTATGAGATTTTTGTTTGTTTTTTTAAGTATGAGATCTTAATAATTGAAAACAGAAACTGAAGAGTTGAAGCCACTTTGGAGCACTGCCCTAAGCAATGAACTAAATGCTAGGAAAGTGAGCTGGACCCCATCTGCTTTTACTGCCGAAGTAATAATAAAAGATTCCCTATCCCATTCACCTGCCAGGGCTTCTGAGAGGGTGCAGACCAGCATCTGGTTGGGGAGTCCACAGTAGACCCCACAGGGAGCTCACAAGGTGAGGGTGCAAACTCATCATTTGAAACTAGGAATGACAGAGGCTGCAGGAAGGGCAGGGTAGGCAGCCTGGACGTGCAGGGCCTGAACTCAACACTGGGTGTCAGGAAGCAGGTGCAAAAAGCAGAACTTCAACAGAAAAGGCAAAGCGAGATTGCTAGGGTATTTGGTTTATCTTCACAGGAATGAAAGAGAAAGGAAGGGAAACAACAACCCACAAAAACTTCTCTGAGGGAGAGCACATTTTCAGACTATAGGTCAGAAGTCTGGACACAAAAGACGCCAGCAGCTGCACAATACGACGGCATGGTCAGAAAATAGAAGCCCTTGGGATGAACCTGAAGATAAGATAGAACTCCTATAATTCTTCCTGGCAAGAAATCTGAGGTCATCCTCAATCAGCAGGGAAACTGAACTTCTTTGGAGAAATTACCACAATAACAGGGACAGGATTTCTACCAAGGATTTTTGCGGTACACACAATTCCAGGGTCAATGTCAAGGTGACAGGCCTTGTTCATTCAAAAACATTATGTCTATATAATACTTCAATTTAGTGAAAAAGACCTTGAAAAGAGGACACTACTTTAATATTATTAAAGACTGAGACGCCTAGGTGGCTCAGCAGTTGATCATTTGCCTTTGGCTCAGGGTGTGATCCCAGAGGCCCGGGGCTCTCTGCATGAAGCCTGCTTCTCCTTCGTCTGCCTGCGTCTCTGCTCCCTACTCCTGTGTGTGTGTGTGTGTGTGTGTCTCATAAATAAATAAAATCTAAAAAAAAAAAAAAATTAAAGATTATATACAATAACGTATTCTAGGAAAAACTGGCTAAAAGGACTGTTACATTAAAATCTGTTCTATAAAAAAAATTTTTTTAAAAACCCTGTTCTATAAATACTCTATAATTTATTAAGAAAAAGAAACATATGGAGTGCCTGACTGGCTCAGTTGGGAAAGTGTGCAACTCTTGATCTCAGGGTAGTGAGTTCAAGCCCCACAATGGGCACAGAGCCTACTTAAAAAAGAAAAAAAAGGAGGGCAGCCCGGGTGGCTCAGCGGTTTGGCGCTGCCTTCAGCCCAGGGTGTGATCCTGGAGACCCAGGATCGGGTCCCACGTTGGGCTCCCTGAATGGAGCCTGCTTCTGTGTGTGTGTGTGTGTGTGTGTGTGTGTGTGTGTGTATGTTATTTATTCTCATGAATAAGTAAAATCTTAAAAAAAAGAAAAGAAAAAAAAGGAAAAAAGAAATGTATAAACACACACACACACACACACACACACACACACACAAATGGGGGCAACTGGGTGACCCTGTCAGTTAAGCGTCTGTCTGCCTTTGGCTCAGGTCATGTTCTCAGGGTCCTGGGATCCAGCCCTGCATGGGGAACCTGCTTCTCCCTATCCTGCTCCCACTGCTTGTGCATGAGTGCACTCGAGTGCGCTCTCTCTCTCTCAAATAAGAAAATAAAATACTTAAAAAAAAAAAAAAAAAAAAAAAAAGGGCATCTGACTTCAGCTCAGGTCATGATCTCAGGGTCATAGGATCAAGCCCTGGCATCACATCAGGCTCCCAGCTCAGCAGGGGATCTGCTTTCTCCCCTTCGCCTCTACCCCTCCCCACTCATTTTCTCTCTCTCTCTCTCTCTCTCTCAAATAGACAAAAATCTGAGAAACTCAGGACAATCAACTGAAAAATAAAACAGTTAGGTAAGCAGAATAGCAAACACACTGCCATTTCATTTTCTTCTCAGATACACAAAATGACTTGTCTCCCACCACTACCACCACCACCCCACCCGCCCCCGGCCTCTAGGACAGGGCCAACAGACTGTGGGAGCAAATACTGCTATTTCCAAGCAAAGCCCATAGGAACAATCTTCCATGCCCAAAATTCCATGGCAAACAGAGACCACATTATAAAGTCAGCAGCAGTAAGATGGAAGGAGCCTAGATCCCCAACTTGCCACTTAAGGAGAACTAGTCAAAAAATATAAACAAGAAATAACTTTTCCAGGGACACCTGGGTGGCCCAATTGGTTGGGCAACCCACTCTTGGGTTTTAACTCAAGTCATGACCTCGGGACAACAGGCTCAGCAAGGATTGAGATTGTTTGAGATTCTCTCTCTCCCTCTGCCCCTCCTTCCGGTGTACTCTCTAAAATAAATAAATCTTTAAAACAAAAATAACTTTTTATTTTGTTAGGATACAGATTCTGACCAGCGTAACTGCCCTGAGTAATACATGTGATTGGCTAGAAGATATGGACGCAATCACTTTCTCTATTCTTTTTACCAGTTGGATGATGGTGTATGTTGCCGGGAAAGGAAGGGCAAAGGGAAATCACTTCATTCTAAATAGTAAATATTTTTAAATAAAGAGCAATTGGGGCACCTGGGTGGCTCAGTGGTTGAGCATCTGCTTTTGGTTCAGGTTGTGATCCCAGGGTCCTGAGATCAAGTCCCACATCAGGCTCTCCACAGGGAGCCTGCTTCTCCCTCTGCCTAGGTCTCTGTCTGTGTCTCTCATGAATAAATAAAATCTTTAAAGAATAAAAATTTTAAAAAATAACAAAAACAAAGAGCAATAAACAACCCGCAGACCATTTATTAGGAAGAAAATCTAGAAAAATGAAAGCTATAAAAGATCTGCATTATGGGGAACCCTGGATAGCTCAGCGGTCTGGCACCTGCCTTTGGCCCAGGGCATGATCCTGGAGTCCCAGGATCGAGTCCCACATCGGGGTCCCTGCATGGAGCCTGCTTCTCCCTCTGCCTGTGTCTCTGCCTCTCTCTCATGAATAAATAAAAATCTTAAAAAAAAAAAAAAAAAAAAGATCTGCATTATGTTCATGGACAGAACAATTCAATATTATAAAAATGACAAGTCTCCCCAAATTAATTTTTATACATTTAATAAAAATTCCCATTATTTTGAAACCTAAAATGCCAGGGGGAAAAAAACTGAGCAGTAAAGCCTACTATAGACTGACCATAATGAAGAAAATAGCAAAGTCATGGCAAAGGAATAGAGAATAGATAAATGGAATAAAACAGTAAGTGCCACAACAGACCTAAGGATTCAGCATATGATTAAGGGGTCATTTTAATTTAACAAGACAAGGATGAACTAATGAATAAATGGTGCTGGAGAAACTGTAGGGGAAAATATAATCCTTACTCCATGCCACACTCCAATAAAGCTTTAAATAACAGCCAAATATTTTTAAAAAGAAGAAACATATAAAGGAATATTAATAAAATCTTGGGGTAGAGAAAGCACAAGAAAAAGATTGACAGATCTGAATTCAAAGCACAAATATTTGTAACTTATGACAAAAAAAAATGCAAATCTTAATGGCTTATTTCTCAAACAGAGTGAAAGCAGAATTAAAATAACACATCCAGTAGCATCAACTTTACTCAAAGATTAAGGAAGAAAAATGTTTCATATTAAACCAAGCACTGATGTTTCTGGAATAGAATAAAAAATTCACATTATTTTTAGATAAAACAGAAGACTTAAAAGAAGTGCCATGCTTGTTATACTCCCAAACACTTCAAAATACACATATATTCCCCATACCATATTTCTGTGGAATAATTTGTGAATCAGTGTCTTAATATATAAAGAGGTTTAAAAAAAAAAGATTTTATTTATTCATGAGAGAGAGAGAGAGAGAAGCAGAGACACAGGCAGAGGGAGAAGCAGGCTCCATGCAGGGAGCCCGACGCAGGACTTGATCCTGGATCCCAGAATCATGCCCTGACCCAAAGGCAGACACTCAACCGCTGAGCCACCCAGGCGTCCAATATATAAAGAGTTCTTGATGATAAAATATGAATTCAACAGAAAGTGTTCAGCACTGATTTCATCCATACTACTGTGCCCTTCCTATAAAGGGCCAGATAGCAAATATTTTACGCCTGCAGGTCATAAAGCATCTTGAATGCACGTGGCTGTGTTTCAATAAAACTTGATTTACAAGAACAGGTGCCAGGGGTTATCCCACTGGCAGCATCCGAAATGCAAATTATCGGGCCTCACCCCAGACCTTCTGAATGGGAAACTCTCCAGTTTGAGTTCAACCATATCAGACAAGGAAGAGACTATACCCCTAAGCCAGCTGATTTGCCTTTGGAGACAGCTAAGGATTTCAGCCAGCACTGCAGAAAGGACGAGAAAACCAAACCAATCTGAGGCTGAAATTCCAACTACAGTAGCAATATATGAGGAACAGCGTTTCCAGCAGGGCTCTCCACAAGAAGAGTGGTGAGGAAGACCATCCAGAGTCCTAACAGCACAGCCTCCTCGATGAAGGGATGGTCCAGAACCAAAACACTAATGCCAATTAAATAAAGCTGATTGCAAAGGGACGCCATCTCAAAGGGAGACCACATAAAAGAAAGGTCTATGTGTTGGGGTGGGGAGGTTGTGGAAGATTCCTACAGGAAATGCCAGAAGGCACTAACAGAAGGACCCCGGCGCCTGGCTGCCTCAGTCACTGGACCATGGGACTCTTGATCCCAGCATTGTGGGTTCAAGCCTTCTATTGGGTATACAGGTTCCTTAAAAAAATAATAATAAACTCTGGTAGCCCGGGTGGCTCAGCAGTTTAGCGCGGCCTTCAGCCCAGGGCCTGATCCTGGAGACCCAGGATCGAGTCCCACATCAGGTTCCCTGCATGGAGTCGGCTTCTCCCTCTGCCTGTGTCTCTGCCTCTCTGTCTCTATATGAATAAATAAATACTCTTAAAAAAATAAAATCTATTTAAAAAAAAAAAAAAGGAGCAAAGGACCAAGCTAGGGTACTCAGAGGAATGAAAAGCAGTCCAGGTAAGAGGAAGGTGGGAGAAAGTGAGAAGGATCCAGACCGCAGCCCCTTCAGCTGTAAGGTGGGAACCAGAATCATACCCATCTCCTAGGGCTGCCGTGATTAAAGGACATTAGTGAACACAGGAGGTGCTAGCTTCTCTACCCTCTTCTATGCCAACAGGAGCTTACAAACCCAGAGCTCCAGACAAGACCTAGGAAGGGCACTCTATCACTAAGGGTATTACTCTCACTAAAGGTAGGAATCAAGACCCAAGAGTTATTAACTCAGATCAGTTAACCACATTCCAGTTTCTTCAATGATAAAAATGCAGCCCAGAACACCTCTGCCTGCCGGTGGCTGGGACTAACAACAATGACCTCAAGTGCTCAGCACAGAGCCGATGTACACAGCCCCTATCTTACGGGGCCCACTGGCCAGTCTTTCTTGGGTCTGCTCTATAGCCTGGAGAGGCTCCCGGAGGAGAAATGCTTTTTATGAAACTGTGCTCACATTCAACTTAGAAGATGAGGAGACTCAGCTCTGCAAGATTCATGTTGAGAGTGAAGAAAGGGAGGTAAAGCCTCTACCAGGCACTCACAGGGATGCCCGGGGCAAATGACACAAAGGGGCTACTTTGGGCAAAATCTATGGCAAGAACTGTAAAAGAAGAAGGTTCTCCTGACCAATGACCAGAGAAAGCCACGGTCTGGGGCAGCCAGGGAAGCAACGGCCCAAGGCAACTCTGACTCCTCACTGAAAGACTCACCGAGGCTGCAGAGAAACAATAAGAACTGGAGCCGAGCAAGACCAGGGCCAAGAGGAAGATTTCAGGCTGCCATCTAAAGCCACTGAAACAGCTCACGGCAGTAAGAACACTTAGATTTAAGTCCTGAGTATGATCCTCTGGGGGATTATCCATTGTTCACTACTGTGTCCGTTACACTCGAATACTTAGATGTTTCTGTATAGAGTATATATGCAGATCATGCCTGCCACACTTGCTGGGATATAAGAATTTTCAAAGGTCATTTTTGATTAATCCAGCTCTTTGCTTTTTGTGCTATCTTTAGATTCTAAGCTTGCATAACAAGCAACCCCACTGAAGTAGTGCAAGAAATGGTTAGTGAATAAACGAGTAGATAGAACTCTCCTTCGTGGAGTACATTTTCAGATGGCCTGAGAAGCCACCTACACTTGAGGTCAGGGACTTGCTGAAGTCAGAGAAGAGAAGGCTAAGGACAACAGTTCTCAGAAAGATTTACATTTCCACAGAGGAGGAGCTCCCCCAAAACACCCACTCCTTCCCTTTATGACTACATTTGGGTTTGTCAGGTTGGCATGACAACTTAACATGCCCTAAACTTGCTCTTCTACCATCTCAGATGTTTTGGGTTCCTTTCATTCTAAGTGCTCAGACCAGAAACTTGGACACTGCCCTCAACTTTTTTTATACTGCCCCCCTCACCTCCCATAACTGGTCTGTCAGTGATCTCCTCAGCCCCAACTCAGAATCCCATCACTTCTCACCACCTCCCTGGTTACCCTCCATCATCCTGGTCTGACAACCACCCACAGCCCTCACCCAGCAGGTCACCCTGCTGCCCTGCCCTCTCTGCTTCTAATTAATTCTCAAATAACAATAACCAGCAGATCCTTGTTAAATGCTAAATCAGTCCACAACCCCTCTACTCAAAACCCTCCATCAGCTCCCATTCCCCCTCAAAGTAAAATCCATAGGCCTTACAGCATATGGCCTTACATGATTCAACTCCTACTGCCCACTGCCTCTTTGACCTCAAAACCAAATGCTCTCCTCTTGCCTCAGGGCCTTTGCATCTGCTGCTTCCTCCACTGGGAATGTTCCTCCCCCAGATATCCATATGACTCACTTGCTTCACATATCCAATCAAAGATGACTCAGGCCTTCCCTATCTATCCTTTCTAAAATTTCAGCTCCTACCCCAACACTTAATACCCTCAATCCTGCCAGATTCTTCCTCAGGGCATGAAATATTGTCTGCCTCCTCACCAGAGTGCGAGCTCCATGTGGACAGAGAATCTCCATGCAGCATGCAGAGCACCAAAAACACTGCCTGGCACACAGCAGGTCCTCAATAAATATACGAAATGCATTAAAGTCCTATGAAAAGTATAAGCTGCAAGCCAAGCTCAATTATTCCAGAGTCAACAATCTAGAACCTGCAACAAAATTACAGGCTAGAAATAGCAAAGCTGGGAGGAAAAAGGAGACGGCCATACGGTGCCTTAAAGCACACACAGGGCTCGTTTAAATCCTGTGTCAGTAATGCACAGCTTAACCTGGAGCAGGAATGCTCCCTAGCAAAAGAATAAAAGCCCAGACCGGCAGCCCTCTGAGGAGAGAATAACTGGAAGAACAGCGGGAGTAAAAATGAATTAATGAGGTTATCTGGCATTGGGAACAGACTAGTGTGTTGGGAGTTTTATAGGAAAGGCCTGGAAACCGGTCAGGGAGGGACTGTAAAATGTTTAAATTAAAAAAGCCTAAGAGGATTAAAGAAAAATAAGTTTTTAAAAAGCTTTCATTTACAAGTACAAAGCACTATATAACTGCAAATTATGTATGACTGCTGACTTTTAATTCCCCTAAGCAAAATGGGAAAATTCCTCAAGGTATCAGTGGTGCCAGAAAGGAGTCTCCAAAAGGACCCCAGGTTTGTTTTTGGAGACACTGAACAGGATTTCTAGATACCAGACCTTAGGTTCCCTGAGGGCAAAAGACTAAGGGTTATTCAACAATGATTTGTTCAACAACACCTGGCACCAAATTAGCAGGTGGACTAATGGAAGGTTACGTGAGCTTGCTCCTGGGACACCTAAATAATTTCTGCACTACTATGACCTCTAGCCTTTGCTATACAAACATGACGGGCAGTGTGGCCGGCATGAAACCTAGCAAAACCCTCTACAATATTCTAGCCCGGTACTTTCATTAAGCATTTTTAAAACATCCTAACAGATGTTCGAACTCAGCTTCATTAACTTTGCCACAGTCAGAAAATACAACTACCATGCAACCATGTAGAAAAAAAAAAAAAAAACTGTCAATATATAAAGTTCTTGAAATACTTTTCTTAAAAAAAAAAAAAAATTTCACTCCCTACTCAGAGCAAAAAAAAAAAAAAAAAAGAGAGAGAGAAATGCCCTGGAATTCAAAGAAAGAAGCTGGTCGCCATTTTGACAAAGGAAATGGTCTAGAAAGCAGATAGCTCTCACGCTCAGGCTGTCAGGTGAAACAGGTAGCCTGGCTGGACACACCTGCTCACCTTCTTTCAACTAACAGGTGTGCCATGTGGGCTTACGCTGCACATCCACTGCTGGCCACTTTAAAAGGCGGGTGCCCAAAAGCTATTTAATTCTGGAGAAGTGAAGGGAGACCACTAGTGACAGGTTCACAAGTGATCCTGGTAGAGGCAACCATAACCCAGTACAGAATTCGGAATCTCTGCGCTGATAGACCTTTTATAAATCTCACCAGATTCAGACACCTTCCAGACTATCCAGGGAAAGTCATGTGCGAAGGTGAAAAGACAGGTGTAGACAAGTGCAAATGGGGGAGGCCCCAGCTCCACAGCATTATTCAAATGCAAACACGTTAAAAAAAAAAAAAAAAAAAAAAAAAAGAAGAAGAAGAAGCTTCAGCGACCCCTGATTTTTGTCTCTGGCTTTAGAGAGGAAGAACTGGCGGCGAGAAGTCACATGGCCAGTTAATGACAGCTCAAGCCAGACAGCCTCGGGACTGTCCTCGGGACTCCGGTCCCAGGGCCTCGCACATCACTGGCCTTCGCAGCACACCCAGACGTCAGCAGGGAGAGCATCTCCCCCCTCCCATCTTCCAGAATCGCAAGAATCAAAGTCACAGCTCCTGCTGACGCCCCAGAGCCAGAAATCCCTTATGGGGGACTCTCTCCCACATGCAATCGCCCTCATTTACCCTTTGCCCTGACAACCAAGAATTTCACATCCGTCACGCTCGCAGCCCCCAGCCTAAGGCCGAGCTCCCGCCGGCTGCCCCCTCCAGGGCGGACCCAGAGTCCACGGCAGGAGAAAATCCCGAGCCCTTAGAGTAGTCACACTCGAAACGTCAATGTCTGCTCCCGGCAAGGCAGCAGCAAGGGGAGTCGGCGACCCCCAGGATCCGGCCGGAGCGAAGGGCCCCGGTGGGAGCAGCGGCTTCTAAAATTACTTGGCGCAGCCTTTGTAGGAGAGGAGAAAGCGGAAAATGCACAAGGCGCCCCCCGCCGCCCTGTTGGTGGCCCTGAGTTCCGGGGCTCGGGAGGTCCGCGCGCGGCCCCGGGAGCGGGGCGAGGGGCGGGCGGCCCCGGGACGCGCGGCCCGAGGCCCGGCGGCGGCGGCGGCGGTGCCCAGCCCGGCCCCGGGGACCCGCTCGCCTCCCGCGGCGCGGCCTGAGGGCCCGAGCGCGCTGGGCTCCCGCGGCGGGCGGCGCGAGCGCCCGGGAGCCGGCCGGGCCCGGGGGTGGAGGGGCGGGGGGCGGAGGCCGGGGGTCGCCGGGCATCCGGGGGCCCCGCGGTCCGGCCGGCGGGGGCGGGGGCGGGGGCGGGCGCCCGGGGGCGGCCCGGGGCGGGGGGCGCAGGCCGCGGCGCGGGGCGGGTGACAGCGCGCGGGGGCCGTGCCAGGCCGGCCTCGTGGGCGCGGCGAGCACCTCGCGGCCCGGCCCGGCAGGTGCGGCTCGCGGGCCGGGCGGGGGGCGCGGCGGCCCGGCTCTCACCTGGCTGCAGCCCGCTGGGCTCCCGTCCTGCCGCCGCGCCTCGGCGCCGCAGTGCCCGCCGCCGCCGCCGCCGCCGCCTCCGGTCCCCGCGACAGCCGCCTGCAAAATGGCGCCGCGGAGGGGCGGGCCGGGGGCGGGGAGCCGCGGAGCCGCCCGCCCCCGCGCCGGCGGGGACCCACCTCCCTCCCCGCCCCGACCCCCGCCCGCCGCGTGCCCCCCGAGGGGCGGCCCCCTCCCCCGCGGGGCCCGGCCCGGCAGCCGCCGCCCCCGTGCCCCGCCGCGTCCCCTGCACCACCGCCTAACGTCCCTGGTCGCTCCCTCCCCGCGTGGAAGTCGCCCCCGCCTCGCGCCCCCGCGCCCCCGCGCCCCGCGCCCTCCCGCCACACCTGCTCCGGGCCCACCTGGCTCGCAGAGCGCGCCCGAGGCTCCCCCGCCCGCTGCCCCTGCACCCGTCAGCGCGGCGGGCAGATCCCGGGGCAGCCGAGCGGCGGACGGGGGCGCGGCGGGGGTGGCGGGGGTGGCGGGGCTGGGGCTCAGGCGATTTCGCCGCTTCTCGGGTTAGGCCTCCGGGTTCCTGGACTCAGTGGGGGAGACGTCCTCATTACCTCGCGCAGACACGGGAACGCCGCCCGGGGACCGTGCTTGGCCGCGGGCTGGGATGCGGCGGCTCCGGGGTGCAGCCCGGGAGCCTGCGTCGGCAGGAAGCCCCCCGCCCCGGCGACGGCCGCCGAGCGGAAAGCCTGCAGGTGAAACGCCGCGCGGCGCAGCCCCGCCTGGAGCGCAGGAGAGCGCACGTGGCTGGGCCCCACCCCCGGGCCGCCGCGGCCCGAGGTCTGCGGGGAGGAACTTGCATTTCTGACAGCTTCCCAGGTGATGCTGCCGCGGCTGCGGCCCGGTGTCACCCTTCGCGAGCCACCGCTGAAGACTCTCTAAATAACATGGCCAGAAACAAACAGAAAACACTAATAATTAGCACCTTCCATCTTGAAACCACTCCGGTGGCTGCTGTTTCCACCCAATAATAACTGACTAGTTCCCCCGAGCAACTCTCGAGAGAGCTGAAGAATTGTGGCCTGTTTGACCTGGCGTGGGGAGGGGCAGATCTTATCATCAGAATTTTCTGCCTGCTTTCCACGGTTTGGGGAACTCCGTGTTATAGGTAGCAGACATATCAATGAGGGGGGAGGCCTAGATGACCAAGTGGGAATTTCGTAAAATACACAAGAATAGTCCGTGTTTGTGAGAATCAATCATGTGTCATCATGTTTACTTCTCTAATAGCTTGTGTGTTTAAAATAGAAGAGTTGGCTGCTAAAATTCAGTACATATTGTCTTGTATGTCAACTATACTTGAATTTTTAAGAATGTATACATTGGAAGGCCAGGTGTTCTGATCCTCATTGAAGATGGAGGAAATAAGAGACACAGATTCTGGGGCACCTGGGGGGCTTAGTGGTTGAGCATCTGCCTTAGGCTCGGGTCAAGATCCCAGGGTTCTAGGATCAAGTCCTGCATCAGGCTCCCCACAGGGAGCCTATTTCTCCCTCTAAGTCTCTGTTTCTCTCTGTCTCTCATGAATAAATAAATAAAATCTTTAAAAAAAGAGAGAGAGAGAGAGAGAGAGTGAGACAAAGATTCTGTGACCAACACCTAGAAAAAAATTCACCTCCCCTCTCCAGGTAACATTCCCAATAGGGAGAGTGCTTTCCAGCCAACCTTTATTTGGGGGGTGGGGGAGTGCTATGTGGGGAACTCCATATTCTAGGTATCATACCTATCAATGAGGGGGGAGGGGTCTATGACCAGCAAGTGCGAATTTCATAAAATAGAGAAGTATAGTCTGTGTTTGGGAGAATCAATCATGTGTCATCTTATTTATTTCTAATAACTCGTATGTTTAAAATACAAGAGTTAGCTGGTAAAATTCAGTACATATTGTCTTATATGTCAACTATACTTGAATTTTAAGAAGTTTATACATTGGAAGGCCAGGTGTTCTGATCCTCATTAAAGATGGAGGAAATAAGAGATGAAGATTCTGTGACCAACACCTAGAGAAAAATTCACCTCCTCTCTCCAGGTAACATCCCCAGGCAAACTTCTTTTGGGGGTGGGGTCGGGGAGGGGAGTGCTATGTGTCCTGCTCAGCCAGGGATGTGAGGTCTGAGATAGAAAAAGGAAAGCTTCTTCAGTACATCTTCAGTGTCTCTTTCTCCCTCACAGATTTTCTCTATCCTAAAAAAACTTCCACCATCCCAGCCTCTCTTCCTTCCCCCTCCTCCCCATCACTCGTTAGGCAGGACTGCTGTCACTACCCACTTTGTCAGATGTCACCATTGACCTTCTAATGGCCAAATCCAATTGCCGGTTTAGAGCCTTTCTTTTCTACAGAGACGACTCTGTAATCTTCCATTGACTTCTGCCTCCTTCTTGAAACCCTTTTAGGGATAATACCACTGAGTCTTGCATGTCCTACAGCCTCCACTTACTTCTCAGTGATGTAAGACTTGCCCCATGATCACCCCTAAAAAGATTAGTTTTTACTAACATTTCTTTTCTCTCCCATCTTTTCCCTTGCTCTCTCCTTCTCAAACCCCTCTGAAAGGCAGCCATTTCCTCATAGTTCCCAATCTCTCTCTCTCTCCCCTAGATGGATATCTTTTTGAACTTCTAGACACACATTTCCCATTGCCCTAGACAACCTTCCTAGATAACACCAAAGAATTTTAAATATGGCATTTACCTATTCCTCTTTCTCCTACTACAAACTTGTTTCTTATCTGGATTCTCTCATTTTGCCACCAGAAACTTTGAAGTTGACTGTGACTGCCTGTCCTTCAGCCTTCATGTCCATTCTGTCAAACTAGAGCCAATTAGAGCAAGGAAGTGTATTCTCTCCTCTGCATGTACCATCCCAGACCCTCATTGGCTCTTCCTTGGACTGCTAGAAAAAGTTTCTCTCTGGCCTCTTGGCCTCAAGAGTTATCTCCAAAGCCATCCTCGTTATCATCCCAAAACACAGAATTGACCACTTCCCCCCATTCTGGAAATTCCTGAGAGACTCATGGTCTACAGAGTAACCTGGTAAAGAAATAGAATATAGGCTATTTCCCAGGACAGCATTCAAGGCCCTTTGCCAGCTAGTCTCCAGCTGCTGCTTTTTTTTTTTTTTTTTTTTTCTGGACAAAGTACTACTTTTTGCTGCTGCCAGACGGGAGTTGGTATCAGGGGATGACCTTGACTTCAACTTGCAGGGTTCTTGTGAGGATTAAATAAGATCATTTATATAAAGTGCTTATTCAGTGCTGGAATACATATCTTGCAGAGTCCATATGTATCCATGTCCTTATTTTTATATAAATATCATCACCAATTCAAAAAATACATGAATAATTTCCTGTTCATTTCATTTTCCTTTTTCCTATTCACTTTCCTTTCCTATTATAGAAGATACAAACCGAGTTTTTTTCTTTCCCTTTAACTTCTCTAAACTAAATCAGCAGAATGCTTTGTGACCTGGATAATTTGATTGAAATTTCTGTCATTTCCAGGCTGTGTTATTTTTGAGAGGTAATTGTAGCTTGGGGCTATTCCATCTTTATACAGTTCTTTTCTTTACAATATTTATTTCCGATATCTCTTGGGAGCATAGAACCAAGATTGGCAAACTTTCCACAAAGGGCCTGATAGAGAAAGTTTTAGGCTTTGTGGGCCAAGAGGCAAAATCGAGGATATTCTATAGGTCGTTGTAAAATGAGAGAAAATGAATTTCCACAGGTTTTTTAAGTGATGAAATTCAAAGTATAACAAGAGCAATTGAGTATAAGCTTTTTGTAGCACAAGTCTGCTAATGAGAACAGGTTTGGGGTATAAGAGGGAATAAGATTTTGCTTAATTTGGGCTCAAAGTTAGTGTCTCCTATCACCAAGTTGGTCACAAATGCCCATCTGTAAAAACCATTCTTAAGGCAGCCCAGTGGCTCAGCGGTTTGGCGCTGCCTGCAGCCTGGGGTGTGATCCTAGAGACCCGGGATCGAGTCCCACATCGGGCTCCCTGCATGGAGCCTGCTTCTCCCTCTGCCTGTGTCTATGAATAAATAAATAAAATCTTAAAAAAAAAAAAAAAAACATTCTTAGCTGGTACAAAAACAGGCCATGAGTCATAGTCTGCTGACCCCTGATCTAAACCATAACTCCCCTCACTGGGGTTGTCTTTTCAGGGTAATATGGGGCTGATATCATTTACAATAGATCTTCAATGATAGAAAAAAGCAAAATGATGGTCTTTTCAAAGTCTTTTCTTCTGACTCTGAGAAAGTGCTTGGAGCAGAGGGCAAAAGCTTCATCACGTCTTGGTGTCAGAGGAACTGACAATTTCTAAAACAGACTCACATTAGGACATGCCCAGGTATGAGGCAGCCTGGGAGAGCTCAAGATTGGCCTCAATATTCTCTCTCTCTCTCTCTCTCTTTTGTCCCCACACGTTTAATGATCTTCGTTGCAGCATTGTTTCAAATAGGAAAAAAAAATTGAAACACAACTCAGGGGCACCTGGGTGGCTAAGTCAGTAAAACATCTGTTTTCAGCTCAGGTCATGATCCCAGAGTCCTGGGATCCAGCCCTGCATGGAGCCCTGTCTCAAGCTCCTAGATGAGCCTCCTCGAGATGAGCTCCAAGTGGGGCTCCCGTGGCAGGCTCCCTGCTCAGTGGAGAGCCTGCTTCTCCCTCTCTTGCCTGCTCCTTCTCTCTCTCACTATCTCTGTCACTATATCTGTTTCTCTCTCTCAAATAAAATCTTTTTAAAAATAAAATTAAAATGGGCAGCCTGGGTGGCTCAGCAGTTTGGTGCTGCCTTCAGCCCAGGGCGTGATCCTGGAGACCTGAGATCCAGTCCCACGTCAGGCTCCCCGCATGGAGCCTGCTTCTCCCTCTGCCTGTGTCTCTGCCTCTCTGTCTCTGTGTCTCTCATTAATAAATAAATAAAAATCTTTTTTAAAAAATTAAAAAATAAAATTTAAAAAAAGAAACACAACCCAAATGTGCATCAACTGGAGAATGGCTGAATAAACTGTAGTATAAGCACTGTAGCCCCAGCCTCTTTTCTATTTTTTAATTTTTTAATTTTTATTACTTTAAAGATTTCATTTATTCATTTGGCAGAGAGAGAGAGAGAAAGCACAAGCAGGGGGAGCAGCAGAGGGAGAGGGAGAAGCAGGCTCCCCACCGAGCAGGGAGCTCAACATGGGGCTAGATCTCATCACTACCTGAGCCGAAGGCAGACGCTTACAAACTGAGCCACTCAGGAGTCCATGATCTTTTTAAAATTATTGTATAATTCACATACCATAGTATTCACCATTTAAAGTATACAGTTCAGTGGTTTTTACTATATTGGCAAAGCTGTAAGGCTGTTACCACTATGTAACTTCAGAATATTTCATCACCCCAAAAAGAAACCCTATACCTATTATTAGCAGTTTACCCCCACTTTCCCCCTCCCTCCAGCCCCTGGCAGCCACTAATCTACACTCTATTGCTATGGATTTGCCTATTCTGGGCATTGAATAAATAAAATCATATTAATATGTGGTCCTCTGCAATCAGCTTTTTTCACCCAGTACAATGTTTTCAAGGTTCATCCATGTTGTAGCTGTGTCAACACTCTGTTTCTTTTTTTTTTTTTTTTTAAGATTTATTTATTCAGGGGTGCCTAGGTTGCTCAGTCAGTTAGGCATCTGCCTTTGACTCAGGTAGTAATCCCAGGGACCTGGGATTGAGCCCTGCATCAGCTCCCTGCTCCGAGGCAAACCTGCTTCTCCCTCTCCCTCTGCTGCTCCCCCTGCTTGTGCTCTTGCTCTGTCAAATTGATAAATAAAATCTTTTTTTTAAGATTTTTATTTATTTATTCTTGAGAGAGAAAGTCAGAGACACAGGCAGAGGGAGAAGCAGGCCCCATCCTGGGAGCCCAACATGGGACTCGATCCTGTGTTCCCAGGATCACGGCCCAGGCCGAAGGCAGGCGCTAAACCGCTGAGCCACCCGGGCTACCCAATAAAATCTTTTTTGAAAAATTATTTATTGGGTGGCCCTGGTGGCCCAGCGGTTTAGCTGAGATTACTTCCTGACCTGAAACCAAGAGTCTGACACTCAAATGACTGCACTACACAGGCACCTCTTGTTTCTTTTTATATTTGTGTCTGTAACATAAAATTTACCATTTTAACCATTGAAGTGTACAGTTCAGGGGTATTAAGTCCATTCACACTGTTTCGTAATCATTGTCACTATCTACCTCCAGAATGAATTCATTATCCCAAACTGAAACTATGTCCCCATGAAACACTAACAAATTAATAACATCCAAGGCTGGTAAGAGCACAATGTGCAGACTTTCTCAAAATCTGTGGGAAGGAGTCTAAGTTGGTCTATCTTTTGGGAATATAATTTCACAATATCTCTCTGTTTCAATGCACAACCCGTATCTGCTAAAATATCTATTTAAATGTACATATCCAGGGATTCCTGGATGGCTCAGGGGTTGAGTGTCTACCTTCGGCCCAGGGCATGATCCCAGAGTCCCAGGATCAAGTCCCACGTCGGGCTCCCTGAGGGGAGCCTGCTTCTCCCTCTGCCTGTGTCTCTGCCTCTCTTTCTGTGTGTCTCATGAATAAATAAATAAAATATTTTAAAAACAAAAATAAAAATAAATGTACACACCTGGGGCACCTGGGTAGGTCAGCGGTTCCCACAGGGAACCTGCTTCTCCCTCTGCCTATGCCTCTGCCTCTCTCTGTGTGTCTTTCATGAATGAATGAATAAAATTTTTTTAGTAAAAATAATAATAAATAAATGTACACACCCTTACCCCAGAATACCAGTTCTGGGAATGGGGAATGGGTCTGACACAAGTCCACATTGGAGAGCACAGGGATTTATGCACATTGTGCTCAAGGAAGCAAACTTCTGTGCCCCTTGAGCCTCCTCCACACCCCCTGACCTCACTCAGCAGCCCATTCCTGGCCTCCTGGCTCTCTCTCCCCAACCCTCTCACTGTGCTCTAGCTGAGCCGTGCGCCCACCTGAACCAACTGAAGTCCAGCCTGGTCAGCCACGAAGGCCTGCACCAGGACACCAGAGGGGTCTCCCATCTGAACAGCCCTCTGCCCTTTATTTGTCCTTCACAAGTGACCTCTCCTACCTGTACTCCCCCACCCCCACCAATAACCTCAAAGTCCCTGTCTAACCATGTGGTCCCTCAGACCCACCTGCCAGTGAGGGACCCTTCCTCCTTCCAGCCTCCCCAGAGATGCCCCTCCCTCAGGCAGCCTCCTATGCATCTCAGCACTCACCACCCTTTCTACTGCCCACATCCTAACCATTCTAGTACCTCTCTCCCCTTCTCCACTCACCTTCTAGAAGTGAAGAGCCACCTCCAGTCCCTGTCTCAGTCCTGACGTCCTCTCACTTCTCCTGGCACTCTGGCTTCTGTCCTCTGAATCTACGCAAGTAAACTAGCCATTTCCTCCAAATTGCACAATCTAGGGCATCTTTTCTGTGTGTAACTTACTAGAACTTTCTGGAGGCATTTGGCACAACTGGCGGTGTGTTCTGTCAGGAAAAATCTCTCCTCCCTTGGCTTTGTGGCTGCACTTCCTACTGGTTCTTCTGTCTCTGGTCATGTATTGTCCCCTCACCTCCTTCTCAGACTCCAATTCCTCCTATCCCTTCAGACAGGGGAGGGACAAGAGAGGGAGAGTGTGTTGGGAGAGGGAGAGTGTGTCCATTTCTGTTTTCTCCTCAAAAATCCCTTTAGAGCCTTGGCTGTTCCTTCTGCTTGGATCATCTTAACCTTTCCTCAGGATCATTCTTGCCCATTGTTTAAGTCCCACCACCTTGGCCTCTCCTGGAAATCTACCCCCTGAGCTCCTAGGTTGGTGTAAATGTACCCCTGCATACCTCCCAGGATTCAGAATGAAACTATATTGAAACAATTTGTTTTCCTGTCTTGTTCCCCTGCCTCACTAATTGATAGCTCCTCCAGGGCAGATATCTTGATTTGTGTAACTGCATGCTGCTCCTCACTTGATACCTGCCCCATAGTAGATGCTCAGTAAGTAGTAAGGATTTCAGCTGTTGGAGGGAAACACCCTGGCCTGAGCACTGATGAAAGATGCAGTATGGGGTCGCCTGGGTGGCTCTGATCTTGGGGTCCTGGGATGGAGTCCCACATCGGGCTCCCCACAGAGAGTCTGCTTCTCCCTCTGCCTCTGTCTCTGCTTGTCTCAGGATTAACTCTACGTTCCTGAAGAATTGGAAACCAAGAGGGAGAGGCAAAACACAAAGGCCTCAAATGCCTGGGGAAATGCTTTTGTTCAGTAAAGGAGTCTTTTGAGTCTAGAACCTCATGGTCTTAGTCTCTGGAGGGGAAGGGTAAGTGAAGGGACAAAAATCCATCAGTAATTACATAAAGTAGGAAAGAGGTAAAATTAACCCAAGCTGTTGGAATTCAGGATGCTGTCACCTCTGTGCAGGGGACAGAGACTAAGGAGAGAGACCCCACAAGGTCTTCTGATTAGCTGATCACGTTCTATGCCTTGATCTGGGCACTAGGCATGCAGCCATATTCACTTTGTGAGATTTCATTAGGCTGCACACTTATATGTGTTTTTCTGTATGTCTATTACAGAGCATTTTTATTAAGTCATAAGTGCAATAACTAGACAGAAAAAAATTATGTTCAATACATAGGGTGTGTTTGGGGTTTTTTGTTTGTTTGTTTTTTGGTTTTTTGTTTGTTTGTTTGTTTTAGATTTTATTTATTCATGAGACACACAAAGGGAGAGGCAGAGAAATAGGCAGAGGGAGAAGCAGGTGGGACTCGATCCCAGGACCCTGGGATCATAACCTGAGCCGAAGGCAGATGCTCAACCACTGAGCCACCAGGCATCCCAAATTGAGTGCTTCCTGTTTTATTTTTTTTTAAATGTTTATTTATTTATGATAGTCACACAGAGAGAGAGATAGAGAGAGGCGGAGACATAGGCAGAGGGAGAAGCAGGCTCCATGCACTGGGAGCCTGACGTGGGATTCGATCCCGGGTCTCCAGGATCGCGCCCTGGGCCAAAGGCAGGCGCCAAACTGCTGTGCCACCCAGGGATCCCTGCTTCCTGTTTTAAATAACGTGGCCCATCTCCAGAAGAAAGTGGAGATGAAAAAAAAAAAAGAAAAAGAAAAAAGAAAAGTGGAGATGAAGCCCCTACCTAGAGCAGGCCCTGAGGTGGAAAGTGAGGCCCAGGGAGGTGAATTGGTCCAAGCTACTGTAGCCAGGAATGTGTACTTTAGGAAACAAAGACATGCATATACACTACGGGATGTGAAGGTTTATTTTAGAATATTTCTTTGATCTTCAAACAAATGTGTCATACAACTCACGCAGGCTTGGGGAAAGGCACAGGGTTCCAACTCCACCTCTGCCTTATGGATGACCTTGGGGAAATCATTTTACCAGCCTATATGTAGGTCTCCCCATATGCAAAGTCAAGATAATTCTGTCTGCCCCATCCACCACCTCGGCTGGAAAGCATTGAATGATATCATTACTGTGAACATGTTTTCTGCAAATGTTTTTTATATCCCTTTACAAATACAAAGTATTAGTATAAGAGGCCTAATCTAGTTGCAGGACTGAGTCCACAGTTGGTTTTGAGCCCATAATCACATACTCAATCTTTCCCTAGAGTATGTTTACACTTCATTTATTTGAAATTTCATTCTCTTTGTTTTTGATAAGGTCTCCAGCTATGTAAGCTCACTTGGAATTTAGGTCCTTTGTGTCCAGACTGTTGGCTACACCACTCACTCATCTGATATAGGTTCATACAGCCATTCTTGATCACATGCTGATGATCACATGTACCTGGTAGGCATGGGGCTAGACACCATTGACAGAACGATAGATAGGAAATTCATCTCACCTGCACCAAGTGACTCTGTATACTGGTAAGTATGGAGAATAGAGGAGAAATCGTCTACCCAGTGTCTGGCTGGGTTCCTGGTTGCTGTTCAGTGGACTTTTTTTTAAGACATGAGATGGCAAAAAAAAAAAAAAAAAAAAAAACATGAGATGGCAACCAGTAAATAAGTAAATAAAAATTAATTATGTCTGTGGTAAGTGCTAAAAAGGAGTCATAAAAAAAGCTATGATCCAGATTGGGGTGCCATCAGAGGTAAGGTAATGAAGAAGCACTAAAAAGGAGACATTATTCCTGAGCTTTGAAGAAGCCAGTTATGCAAAGAGCTGGGAAAAGAACTTTCCAGAAAGAGGAGGCAACAAGTACAAAGGTCCTAGGGCAGGAAAGAACTTAACGCATTTGAGAAACTGAGGAGCCACTGATATGATTGGGATGTGGACAGTAGGAGGACAAACGAAATGAATGAGATTGAAGAGGAGGTCATGAGGGGGCTAAATGGAGCAGGTCTTCTAAGTATGATGGGAAATCATCAGAGGGTTCCAGCAAAAGTGACACGACCTCATTTCTTTTTTTTTTTTTTTAGGTTTTATTTATTTATTCATGAGAGACACAGAGAGAGAGAGAAGCAGAGACACAGGCAGAGGGAGAAGCAGGCTCCACACAGGGAGCTTGATGTAGGACTCAATCCTCTGACCCCAAGATCACAACCTGAGCTGAAGGCAGGCACTTAACCGTTGAGCCACCCAGACCTCCCAATGACCTCACTTCTGTTTTATTTTATTTTATTTTATTTTATTTTATTTTATTTTATTTTATTTTATTATTATTATTTTTTGCATTTCTGTTTTTTGTGGTTTTTTTGCATTTTTTTGCATTTTTTTTTTTTTTGCATTTCTGTTTTAAGATCACTCCACTGCCCTGTGGAGAATGGATAGGAAGCCCAAGTGTTGAGCAAATCAAACATGGAGGAATTACAGTTTAGGTGGAAGATGGTAGCTTGCCCTGGGATGAGAGCAGGAGAAATGGAGATGAGGAACATATCAAAGTACTTTGGATATAAAAGTGACAGGGCTTGCTAATGGGCTGCATATGGAGCACAGAGGAAAGAGTGGAATCAGGGGGTGCCTGAGCTTGGAGCTTAGGCAGCCAATAGGTGAGGGGCCACTCTGTCGATGGGGGATGGATGGAGGAGGGGCTGGGGTGGAAAGACTTCCATCTGTGACATCCCCAGAGGAAACAGTTGCATAGCTGCCTCCAGATTCCCTTACTAGCCTCAGGGAGAAGGATAGGGCTGGAGTTGTGCACATCTGAGCCAGCAGTGCTATGTGATATTTAAAGCCAATGGATTCACTAGGATCATGGAGGGAAAGAGCATAAAGGGAAAGGAGTAGGAGTGGGGCCCGGGGGCTCCTCCAGCACAAGAGACTGCATCCAAAGCAGGAGAGGACGGCGGGTGAAGAGGACACAGAACATCAACATAGTTGATGGGAACTCCCCAGCAGTAACACATCCCTTAATAAATCATACTCAGCCCAGTTGGAGGGCATAGAGAGGAAAATTATGATGCAAAACGGGTTCATGCATGAGACTGGCCTGGAGAAAACCAGAGATCTTGGTCTGAGGGGGGTTAGATCCTTTTTTAAAAAAATGGGGCATCGGGATGCCTGGGTAGCTCAGTGGTTGAGCATCTGCCCTCAGACCAGGGCGTGTTCCTGGGGTCCTGGGATTGAGTCCCTCATCGGGCTTGCTACAAGGAGCCCGCTTCTCCCTCTCCCTCTCTGTCTCTGTCTTTCCTGAATAAATAAATAAATACAATTTTTAAAAGGGACTTAAGATGGACAGATAAAAAAAAAGGCAATGTTGATGCAATAAATGAGCTTTAAAAGAAAGCAAAACTAGAGCACAATACCTACAATAGAGCACACAGCTTAGTGAGCTGATTGATGAATTTCTACCTATATGCACCTGTGTAAGTATAAGCTAAAATGTACATATACATATGTGTGTGTGTGTAAATATATATGTATTTATATACACAGATACACACACTTTATAGGAGTCTGGAAATAGCCTCCTATATACAGGCTATTTCCAGATTCCCTTTTTTTTTTTAAGATTTTATTTATTTATTCATGAGAAACACACATAGAGAGAGAGGCAGAGACACAGGCAGAGAAGCAGGCTCCATGCAGGGAGCCCGACGTGGGACTCGATCCCAGGTCTCCAGGATCAGGCCCCGGGGCTGAAGGCAGCACTAAACTGCTGAGCCACCCAGGCTGCCCTGAACTTTGTATATACAGAATTGTGCAGCATGTCCTCTTTTGTGTCTGGTGGCTTTAACTCAACATAATGTCTGACATTGATTCACGTTGTTCAAAGTGACAGAAATTCAATCCTTTTCGCTACTGCACAGACTTCTATTGCATGAAGACCATCATTTATTTACTCTTTCTGCCACAGATGGACATTGGGATTACTCCCAGTTGGGAATATTCTATGCTATGAGCCTTTATATACAAGTATTTTGTAAAAGGTTTACATTTAAGTTTCTGTGTGGTTCTAAGAATAGCCTCAGATAAGTACCAGAAGAGTTTTGTTAAAACTCAAGGAGATAAAAAAAAAAAAAAAAAAAAAACTCAAGGAGATAGAAAGACGGAATCCTTCCAGCTAGAGTTGCCATATATGTTTGGAACATCCATATACTAAAAAAATATTCATTATATATCTGAAGTTCACATTTAATTGGGCATCATGTATTTTTATTTACTAAGTCTGGTAACCCTGTCAGACCTGGCCTCATTTTTGTATATGGTAGGTTTTTAATAAGATATTTTTAATGGGCAAGAGTGCACCTGGATGTGTCTCTCCTCCATGAACTCATGCTAACCAGATCTCCCATGTAAAAAAGCCTCCTGGATATCTTAACCCAAAGAAAATTTAAAAACTAATTCAAAAAGGGGTGCCTGCAATAGCCAAACTATGGAAAGAACCCAGATGTCCCTCGACAGATGAATGGATAAAGAAGATGTGGTATGTATATATATACAATAGAATACTACTCTGCCATCAAAAAATGAAATCTTGCCATTTGCAGTGAAATGAATGGAACTAGAGGATATTATGCTAAGTGAAATAAGTTAATCAGAGAAAGACAATTATCACAAGCTCTCATATGTGGAATTTAAGAAACAAAACAGAGGATCATAGGGGAAGAGAGGAAAAAATAAAACAAAATCAGAGAGGGAGACAAATTGTAAGAGTCTCTTATTCATAGGAAACAAACAGAGGGTTGATGCAGGGGAGGGGATGGGGATAGGGTAACTGGGTGATGGACATTAAGGAGGGCACATGATATAATGAGTACTGGGTATTATATAAGACTGATGATTCATTAACCTCTACTTCTGAAACCAATAATACATTATGTTAATTAATTGAATTTAAAAATTTTTAAAAGAAAAAACAAACAAAAAGGGGTGCCTGCCCCTTGCTATTCTTTTTTTTTTTTTAAAGATTTTATTTATTCATAGAAACACAGAGAGAGAATGAGAGGCAGAGACACAGGCAGAGGGAGAAGCAGGCCCCATGCGGAGAGCCGGACGTGGGACTGGATCCAGGGTCTCCAGGATCACGCCCTGAGCCGCAGGCGGCACTAAACAGCGGCGCCACTGGGGCTGCCCGCCCCTTGCTATTCTTGATGTCATGAGTTCAAGCCCCATGTTGGGTGTAGAGATTACCTAAATAAATAAAACTTTAAAAAAAAAAAAAAGGACACTCAAGAAAAAAAACAAAAAGATAACATGCACTCCTACATTTATTGCAGCATTATTTACAATAGCCACGATATGGAAGCAACCTAAGTGTCTATCAATAGATGAATGGATAAAGAAAATGTGATGTATACATGCAATGGAATATTGCTCAGCCATAAAAAGGATGAGATCTTCCTATTTATGAAAACATGGATAGACTGAGGGTATTATGCTAAGTGAAATAAGTCAGAGAGAAATAAGTACCATATAATTTACATGTGGAATCTAAAGACAAAACAACAAACAAGCAAAACAGATAGAAGACTCATTCAGAGGAAAACTGGGGTTGCCAGAGGGTAGGACTATGGGAAAAATGGGTGAAGGGCAGAGGGAGATACAGGCTCCCAGTTACGGAATTAATAAGTCATGGGGATGAAGGGTACAGCATAGGGAATATAGTCAATGGTATTGCAGTAGCGTGGTGCAGTGACAGGAGTTATACTTATGGCGAGCACAGCATAACATGTAGACCTGTCAAATCACTATGTTGTACGTCTGAAACTCATGTAACATTGTGTGTCAACTATACTTCAATTAAAAACAAAGAAAAAGGGATCCCTGGGTGGCGCAGCGGTTTGGCGCCTGCCTTTGGCCCAGGGCGCGATTCTGGAGACCCGGGATCGAATCCCACGTCGGGCTTCCGATGCATGGAGCCCGCTTCTCTCTCTGCCTGTGTCTCTGCCCCTCTCTCTCTCTCTGTGACTATCATGAATAAATAAATAAAATCTTTAAAAAAAAAAAAAGAAAAAAAAAAAAGGAAAAAACCTTCTGAGGCATTTAGCCCAGTGTTGGCCATCCTCTGGAGAGGTGGGATCTATATTTATTTGCTTGTTCTGATTTTCTTTTAATAAGTTTTTTTTAAGATTTATTTATTTATGATAGAGAGAGAGAGAGAAAGAGAGGCAGAGGGAGGGAGAAGCAGGCTCCATGCCGGGAGCCTGACGTGGGACTCGATCCTGGGGCTCCAGGGCTCCAGGATCACACCCGGGGCCAAAGGCAGGCGCCAAACCGCTGAGCCACCCAGGGATCCCCTAATAACAAGTTTATTCTAGAATCTAGATCCAACATATAGAGGTGTGGAACTGTGTGTCAGAAAATGCTGATCACTGCCGAAAAATCTGATTTTGAAATGGATTATTTCTTCTTCTGGTGTTTATAGGTGCCTGCTCTTTGGGGCTGCCTCACCACAGTTCTGCAGACACTTATTTGCACAAGCAGACAGCCTCTAAGGACAGACAGCCTCTGCTAGAGCAACCCTTGTCACCACACTTCAAAATACTGTCCCCTCAATAAATAAATAAATAAATAAATAAATAAATAAATAAATAAATAAATACTGTCCCCAAGCTGCTACCTGCCATTTGCTCCCCATCATGTCTTCCCTACCTAATTTCTTTAAATGGAAATTATATGTGGAAATAGCTTATCAGCTTATTCAGGGCATAAAAATAGAGTCCACAAATCAATTTTTTATTTTTTTTATTTTATTTTTTTTTCACAAATCAATTTTTTAAATACAGACTTTAAGTGATATAGATAATTAAGATACAACTTTTTTTTTTAAAAAGATTTTATTTATTTATTCATGAGAGACAGAGAGAGAGAGGCAGAGACACAGGCAGAAGGAGAAGCAGGCTCCTCACAGGGACCCTGGGATCACGCCCTGAGCTGAAGGCAGACGCTCAACTGCTGAGCCACCCAGGTGTCCCAAGATACAACTTTTTTATCTTTAATTTATATCATGACAAATACTGGTTATAGAAAATGTAAATCAAAACAAGGAAGCATGTTTTGCCTCTCAAATCGGCAAAAATGCCCGAAAGCGCGACACATTGTGCTGGTGACAATGTGAGGAGGTGAAAACTCTCCCACATTCCTGATGATAGTGTTAAATTGGTACAACCTTTCTGGAAACCTTAGTAATACACATTGTAAAACTTTGAAAACATGTCTGCCTTTTAATCTTTCAAGACTACTCATTGAAGTTTATCCTAAGGAAATCATTAGAGATGTATGCAAAGATTTATGGCCATTGATGTCTATCGTAGCATGGTTTATACTGATAAAAATTTGGAAGTCTCCCGAGTGTCTAATAAGAGAAAATTGTTAAATACATTGCAGCACAAGTGTTCTACAACCATTCTGTTTGATGATGTACAGAAATAGCAAATGACAGGAAAAAGCGTTCCCGGAATGTAAGTGAAAAGTAGATTAAAATGTATATGTACTAGATTGCTTTGGGCTGAAACTCACACAGAATGCTGAGTTCTACTTCTGTGGAAGAGATAATGAATATAAGGAGGTAAGGAAAATGTGTTCTGTCTGACAGCCAGAAGCCCAGAGGTAAGGATGGGTTTGTGCTGATGAGTGGCTTGATGACATCTTCAAAGACCCAGGTTCTTTTCATCTGTTGTCCCATCTCATCAACAAAGCAGCCTACCTCCCCTCGGGGTTGCAAGATGGCTCCACAGCTCCTGGTGTCATATGCAGGTGACAGCAATGCCCAACCGAAGAAGAGTGACCATTTTATCCTATGCATTTTATTTTTTCAGAGCAAGGAACTCTTTTCCAATGGTCATCACCAGAACCTCACAACTAGGGATGCCTGGCTGGCTCAGTCAGGGGAGCCTGCGACTCTGATCTCAGGGTTATGAGTAGCCCTGTGGTGGGGGTAGAGATTATTTAAAATCTTTTTTTTTTTTAAGATTTTATTTTGATTTATTCATGAGACATACAGAGAGAGACAGAGACATAGGTAGAGGGAGAAGCAGGCTCCCTGTGGAGAGCCTGATGGGGGACTCGATCTCAGGACCCCAGGATCATGACCTGAGCCAAAGGCAGACACTCAACCACTGAGCCACCCAGGTGCCCCTAAAAAGCAAAATCTTAAAGAGGAGGAGGAGAAGGAGAAGGGGAAGGAGGAGGAGGAGAAGGAGGAGAAGGAGGAGAAGGAGAAAGGGAAAGAAGAAGAAGAAGAAGAAGAAGAAGAAGAAGAAGAAGAAGAAGAAGAAGAAGAAGAAGAAGAAGAAAAAAAAGAGGAGGAGGAGGAAGAGGAGGAGGAGGAGGAGGAGAGGAGCAGGAGGAGAAGGGGGAGGAAGAGGAAAGGAGGAAAAGAGGGAAAAGAGGGAGAAGGAGAAGAAGAACCTCATATATCAGCTCAACTGATCAGAAAGGCCCCTCAAAGGGTAATCCTTAAGCCAGCAGCATCAACTGGGAATTGTTTTAAAAGACAAATTCTTGGAGTGGGCCCCACCCCCAGATTTTCTAAATCTGAAACTCTGGGGGTGGGACCCAGGAATCAGTGTTTTAACAAACCATCTGGGTGATTATAATGTTTGAAAACCATGGAGTTGGACTATTCAGGATTTGCTCTTATATTGGGAATACCTGAAAAGATGCCTTTTGCTGGTTGATTTCGGGATTCATTTTCTAGTGCATCTTCCTGGACTACAAAGGCTAGAAGCTAAAACAACATTTCGACCTGTCAAAATGCTCATGTGATTTTCTCTATGAAAGCTGAGTCACGTGGAGGAGAGACAACACTCAGAGAATAGTGACTTGCTAGTGTGAACTTGGCATTGAGGTTGGGGTCCTGGAGGTGGTAGGTATGGCAGCAGCTTCTTCATTTGCAACATCCTGACTGTGGCAGGGACAACAGAACTCTTGGCACCCCAGTTCTGTGTGGTCTGGGGGGTCATTCTGTAACTTCTTTTTCATTGCAGTAAAAAACACACAGCATTAAATTTGCCGTCTTAACCATTTTCTTTTCTTTTCTTTTTTTTTTAAAGATTTTTTATTTATTTATTCAGAGAGAGAGAGAGAGAGAAAGACAGGCAGAGGGAGAAGCAGGCTTCATGCAGGTAGCCCGATGTGCGACTCGATCCGGGGTCTCCAGGATCACACCCCAGGCTGCAGGCAGCCCTAAACCGCTGTGCCACCGGGGCTGCCCTCTTAACCATTTTCTTAAATATTGTATTTATTAATTTAGAGAGAGAGAGAGAGAACATGAGTGAGGAGAGGGGCAGAAGTAGTGAATCTCAAGCAGATCCCTCACTGAGTGTGGAGTCCAATATAGGGCTCAATCTCAGGACTCTGAGATCATGACCTGAGCCGAAATCAAGAACCGGATGCTTGGGACACCTGGATGGCTCATGGGATGCCTGGGTGGCTCAGTGGTTGAGTGTCTGCCTTGGGCTCAGGGCTCAGAGTCCTGGGATCGAGTACCACATGAGGCTCTCTGCGTGGAGCCTGCTTTCTCTCTCTGCCTGTGTCTCTGCCTCTCTCTCTCTCTCTCTCTCTGTCTCTCATGAATAAATAAACAAAATCTTTACAAAAAAAAAAAAAAAGAACCGGATGCTTAACCGACAAAGCTATCCAGAACTGGCCATAATTTGCCCACCACTAGCACAGACCATGTTTCTTCAGCCCTGCCAATGATTCTGTAAGCAACACATATCATTTTCTGCTAGAGTATAGACTATGTTGCCTGCCACTAAGAATCCTGAATAATAAAATTTGAATGAACTGGTGTTCTGTTAACAAGGGGGAATGGCAGTTGGGTTAGCAACCAGTATCATTTCCTACAAAAGACACTATATTTAGTAAAAGAGAAAAATAGTAGATGAGAGAGAAGACTGGAAGGGGATTGTGATAGCCAACCTTCTCTATGGCCCCCAATGATCTCATTTCCTGTTATTCACACACTTAGGAATGGTTTACAGGTAGATCAATGGTTTACAGGGTAGTTCTCCCCCATAGTGAATAGGGCAGACCTGTGTAATCAAAAAATGTTGAAGAAATGACAATGTGTGCCTTCCAAGGTCAGCTGTGCAGTATAGGCCACTAGAAACAAAAGCACAGAGAAGCCAGGTGAGTGGCATACAGAAGCAGTCAATGGGACTCTTGAGCCCCTGGGTGGCTCACTGAGTGAGTCTACTAATACCCCATGTGGGCATTTTTAAGATGTTTGTGAAGAAACTCATTGTCACTAGTGTGTAGGATGGAGCAATGGGCAAAGAGATGGAGAGAAAGACTACTTAGAAGGTGATGAAAAGTCTGGATAAGAAGTAATGAGTGCTAAGGTAGTGAGGATACACACCCAGAGCCAGGCTGGAAAAACCCAGCTCTGTGAGCTTTGAAGAATTGCTTAACCTCTCTGAGTCCATTATAATAATAGTGAAAAAATAAGAGTAGGGGTAGTAACATTTCCTGAGCACTTCACTCTTCTCAAGACACTGCTTGTTCCAGGGGTACCTGGGTGGCTCAGTGGTTGAGCATCTGCCTTTGGCTCAGGCCATGGTCCCGGGGTCCTGGGATCAAGTCCCACATTGGACAACCTGCATGGAGCCTGCTTCTCACTCTCCCTTTGTCTCTGTCTTTCTCTCTGTATCTCTCATGAATAAATAAATAAAATCTTTAAAAAAAAAAAAAAAAAGATACTGCTTCTTCCAAAGAGGTTGCAATTGTTACTCTCATTCATCCTCACCACAACCTAGGAGGTAGGCCATCAATAAAGCTCTTTTTCATGTAAAATACCCAACAGATAAACTTTAGATATGGAAATGTATGCTATGTGCCTATAGACAAGTAATAAGTGGTTTTCAATGATAATAAAGAGCATTTCATCATGGTGAGAAAAAAAGAATTCTTCATATATTCTGGATACCGACTCCTTTCTCACATGTATGTATTGGCTCAAGGCAAAATTGTGAAACTGAAGTTCAAGTGAACATGTACGTGTGTCTCTGACCAGGTGCCAGATGCTCTTTGTGCCACATGCTTCTCACTCTCACGCCGCAGGGAGGCATTGTGTTTTCCATCTTGACTCTGAGATACCAGAGCCCAGAGAGGAGAATCGGGTGGGTGCTCAACCAACTGAGCCACCCAAGCACCCCTATTTTTTTCTTTTTGATCCTGAGTCCAACTAAGGATCAGGAGTTGCATTTGCATGTCACGTCCCTTTAATCTCTCTCAATCTGGAGGAGGTTCTTTGCCTCTTTTTATTTTTCATGTTGTGGATATGTTTGAAGAATTCAAGTCACTTGTTTTGTAGAGTGTCCCTCTATTTGGGTTTGTTGATGTTTCCTAATGCTTAGATTTGAATTAAAGTCTTAACACTGACTCTCCACCCATCCATCTGGTAGGATAATTCAGAGTGGGAGTTCTACGCTGGTTCCAGAGCTTCTCAGCAGGATTCAGCTTCAGTGCATCTTCCTGGACTTCCTGTCTGCAGTAGTAGTTGGTTGAATAAGCCACTTATTATAGGCTGCTCTTCCCTGTCTCACTTCTTCATTACTTTTCTAGTGTTTCTAGCTCACTTCCCAAACAAACTGCCTGCTCTTAACCAAGACCCACAGTATACCATACACACTATTTCATAGCCTGCTTGGTTTGATGAACATAACCTGGAGATAGTCCCATATCCCTACGTACACCAAGCCTTCCTCATTCTTACTGAGGGCAACATGGTATATCCCCCTCCATGGCCATGGGTAAGAGAAGCCTCCAAGTAACTCATCGTATCAGAAACAGGACTAGCCAACTTTTCTGGAGGCTGGCCTGCTCTCTCTCCACTCTTTCCTGCTTCCATGATTCTCCCAGGCACTGCTCCCAAAGTCTGGGAGGCAGTCCTAACCTAACCCCTCTCTCACTCTGTTGCTCCATAATAATATATAAATTATCAGATCTACAAATTGCTACTCCCAGATGCTTCCGCTTTAGCCTATGGAGTTCTAGAGTCCTCCCTTCTTTTCTTTTTCTTTCTTTCTTTCTTTCTTTCTTTCTTTCTTTCTTTCTTCCTTCCTTCCTTCCTTCCTTCCTTCCTTCCTTCCTTCCTTTCTTTCTTTCTTTCTTTCTTTCTTTCTTTCTTTCCTTCTTTTCATCTTTCCTTCCTCCCTTCCTTTCCTCTCTGGTTAGAAGAAAACAAACTTGTTTTATTTTTTTCTGGTTTTTTTTTGTTTGTTTGTTTTTTGTTTTAATTCTCAGGACACCTGGGTGACTCAGCGGTTGAGTGCCTGCCTTCAGCCCAAGGCGTGATCCTGGAGTTCCGGGATTGAGTCCCGCATTGGGCTCCCTACATGGAGCCTGCTTCTCCCTCTGCTTGTGTCTCTGCCTCTCTCTGTGTCTCTCATGAATAAATAAATAAAATCTTAAAAAAAAAATCTCAAAATTAAGCACAATTTAAAAACTTGTCAGATTAAGAAGTCAGGAGATTTCACATTGGACTCTGGATTTCACGCTTCTCTTGGCAAATCAGAAGTCCTGGCAATGCCTCTGTTCTGGCATGACCACAATCTTCAGGGCTGCACCTGAGGGTCCCGCCCCCACGGGAGCAAGAAGGGGCAGGGTCGTTCTGCCATCTGCTCTCTCCTCACAGTGGGCTCATTTATTTGGGTGACTGGGTTTGAAACCCCTGGTTTGGCCCTCACTGATGCAGGCTTGAGGTACTTCTAAATCCCCTAAAGTTAAAATGCAAATTCTGATTCAGTAGGTCTGAGTCAGGGCTGGAGATTCTGCGGTTCTGACAAACTTCGGGGTGATGCTGACATTTCCTGGTCTACAGACCATTCCTTCAGGACCAAGGGTCTAGTCTCTCCCCAGTCCATTTTGCACATCATTGTGCATTTCTTTTTTTGAACATTATTTTTCTCTGTTCAAATCCCAGTGGTTGTTGAATATCCACACAGGTCCTTTTTACTATTTGATTTTCTTTTTTAAGCAGGCTCCATGCCCAGCTTGGAGCCCAACATGGGGCTTAAACCCATGACCCAGAGACCCAAACTGAGATCAAGTGTCAAACACTTAACTGACTGAGCCACCCAGGCACCGACACCCCTACTATTTAATTTTTTAAACCACAGAATCTTTTGGCTTCCTCGGCACAAAGCGCTCGCTCAGTCCCCAGTGTACAGTATACCGGGGAGATAGAACAGAGGTGTTACTGAGGTTGGAGAGAGGGCCTTGGAAAATAGGACCTGAAGTTTCCTCCATGGATCCCCAGATTGTGGCCAAGCCAAACTCCATGGATCCCCAGATCCTTGTGGCTAAACCAAAGAAATATAAAATTGCAGGAAATTCTGTTGCTACTCAGAGACCATTTTCTGATGTTCCAAGGCTGTAGGAGTTAAGTAACTTGCCCGAGGTCACACAGCTGCAAAGCTCTGGATTTTCCCAACCCACTGTGCATTCTTGTCCCAAGGCCACTTTCACACCCTTTCCTCCCAACACCAGGCAAAATCATCCCACCTGATTGCAGGCTTTTCTAGCCCTGGTCACGCCTGAGACTCCTCTCCTCTGGGGAAGTGGAAGTGGGGGGTGGGGAGACATCGCCTCTAAGCTTCAGCCTCTCCCGCCTTAGCGCTCCTCCACTCCCAAGCTGTCTTTGAAAATAGGGCTTTAAAATAGTAAGAAAAGGTCTGTGTCCCCACCCCCACCCTGCAATTCTTTCCAAAACAGTGCATTTGGCAAAAGACAGGAGACCTGGTGACTTTAGGGTAAAGTTCTACCTCCTTGGCTTAGCCTCCAGGTCTCCATCATGTGGCCACAGGCTTGGTGTGCGATAAACCTCTTGCCTTATCTGGTGCCTGTGCCAGGAAAGCCTCCTCTTCCCCCCATTGGTTTTCACCTTCACCTGAAATCACCTTTGGGGCTCTTGCCTAGCCTGTGGGCCCCTGAGAGTAAAGCTACCCACCGAGAACATCTGTGTTATTCAATGAGCTTTTTAAAAATCATGATGAAAAAAATAAAAAATAATAAAAATAAAAATCACGATGAAAAGTCTTTAGAGAAATTATCAGCTCCTCCCCCATTTCTTTTAAACTTTCCGGTCATCAGGGGTGAATGAAAGCATCTTTGGTCCTTGTATCTTTCTGTGTCTGCACAATTTTGTCAGGGGAGGAGTGGGGAAGAGACAGGTGACCTCAAATTATGAACTTTGCATGTTAAACTATACATTTGAAAAATGAGAGAAAATGGACAATTATCTGGAAAAATATCAATTACCAAATTGTTCAAGAAACTGAAAACCCAAATATACTTGTATAATAGAGATTGAATCCAAATTTTAAAATTCTACAAAATACTGCACCAGGCCTGCCTGTCCTCGCAGGCATTTTCATGACCCTCAGGGAGCAGAAAACCTCTATCTCACTCAAGCTCAGAAACAAGCTTCATCAGTTTGTACAAAGCTAGTCACTGGCTGCTGCCAGTGTAACCCTGACACCAAGCCAGCAAGGACAGTGGAAGTAGCAAATTGTCTAACTTCATGTATATAGATGCAACAATTATGAAAAATCCATTACCTAATGGAATGCAGCAATGTGGGAAAAAACATTACCAGGTAGTGTTCATCCCAGGAAGAAAGGATGTCATTTGACCATTAAAAAATAGCAATATAGCTCACACTGCTATAGATTAAAGCAGCAAAAACCATCTGCTCATCTCCATAGATTCAGAAAAACAAATAAGTAATAAGTCCCACAATCATTTTATGAAAGCACAGTCTTCTTCTGTGTTCCCCTAGAAGCAGACCCGCACAATTATCCCACCAGAGGGCAGAGGGCTGAGTGAGCTGGGGAATTTATTTTCTGGTTCCCAAGAGAAAGTCATTACTGAGTAGTGACTCTGGAGTTCTTGATTCCCCAGCGTGTTCAGCCTTCCCTTCACTGGGAGCACAGTGGCCTTCTCCAGTTTGGGGAGGATCAGAGGAGGCCTCTGGCCCAGAGAAGCGGATTCTGGCATTTGAATATGGGTCCAGTCATCCTAAAGGGGGATCTAAGATACCGGTGGGGCACACTCAGCACTCAGAAGAGAATTACTCTGGGGCTCCTGGGTGGTTCAGTTGGTCAAGCTGCCAACTCTTTTTTTTTTTTTTCTTTAAGATTTTATTTATTTATTCATGAGAGACACACACAGAGAGAGAGAGAGAGAGAGAGAGAGAGAGAAAGAGGGGGGATGGGGCAAAGACACAGGCAGAGGGAGAAACAGGCTCCCTGCAGGGAGCCCAATGTGGGACTCCATCCCAGGTCTCCAGGATCACGCCCTGGGCTGAAAGCAGGCACCAAACCACTGCCAACTCTTAATTTCGGCTCAGGTCATGGTCTCAGGGTCGTGGATTGAGCCCCACATTGGGCTCTGTGCTCAGCAGAGTCTGCTTGTCCCTGCTTGTCTCTCTCTAAAATAAAAAAAAAAGTATATTTTTTTAAAGAAAAGAATTACTTTAACCTGTTTGTTGTTGTTAAGAAATTTGCCAAGCAGGGCAGTCCCGGTGGCTCAGCAGTTTAGCGCTGCCTTCAGCCCAGGGCCTGATCCTGGAGACCCAGGATCGAGTCCCACTTCGGGCTCCCTGCATGGAGCCTGCTTCTCCCTCTGCCTGTGTCTCTGCCTCTCTCTCTTTCTCTCTCTCTCTCTCTGTCTCTCATGAATAAATAAATCTTAAAAAAAAAAAAGAAGAAAAGGGAAAGAATTGGTAAGAAAACAAAAAAATCTGTTACTATCTGCAGATAATACTTGAGTAATGCTGCGTCACAAATTATCCCAATCCTTAGCAGTTTAAAATCACAAACATTCATTATCTCATATACTTTCTGAAGATTAGCAGTCCAGAGTGACAAAATGGTCCTGGCTCAGGGTCTTTCCTGAGGCTGTAAACTAGTTGTTGGCCAGGGTTGTAATAATACGAAGGGAGGAAAATCTGCTTCTAAGCTTATTCACATAGTTATGGGCAAGACGCTTCTGTTTTTCACCATATGGGGCTACCCATAGAGAGGGCTGCTCACACAACATGGTAACTGGCCTCCTTCAGAGTGAGTGATTTGAGAAAGTGAGAAAGATAGAAAGGCCAAGATGAAAGCCACAATCCTCTTATCATAACCTAGTTTCAAAAGTGACATACTCTCATTACTGCCATTTTCCATTCATTCCAAATGAGTCACTCCATCCAGCTCACCCCCAAGAGGAGAGGACTGATAAGGACCTGAATACCGGGACACCTGGGTGGCTCAGTGGTTGAGCATCTGCCTTTGGCTCAGATAGTGATCCCAGGTCCAGGGATTGAGTCCTGCATCATGCTCCCCACAGGGAGCCTGCTTCTCCCTCTGCCTGTGTCTCTGAGCCTCTGTGTGTGTGTCTCATGAATAAATAAATAAAACCTTAAAAAAAAAAAAAAAAAAAAAAAGAACCTGAGTACCAGGAGAAAGGATTACTGGGCATCTGCCTACCAATGGAACTACCTACCACGGTGCATAAGGGAAATGGAGTTACAAATACATGGCAAAGGGGTGGACCCTTTAGTAACTGGGACTGAGACAATTGGTTATCCGCATAAAGAAAAGCACCAATGAGATCCTTAGCTCATACCACACTCAAAATAAATTGCAGGGGGATTAAAGACTTAACTATTAAAAGCAAAACTCGTGGAAGAAAATTATAGAGAATTATCTTTTTTTTTTTTAAGATTTCATTTATTTATTCATGAGAGACACAGAGAGAGCAAGAGATAGAGAGAGAATGAGAGGCAGAACACAGGCAGAAAGAGAAGCAGGCTCCATGTAGGGAGCCTGATGTGGGACTCAATCCCAGGACTCCTGGATCATGCCGTGAGCCAAGGGCAAGTGCTCAACCGCTGAGCCACCTAAGTGTCCTTATAGAGAATTATCTTTAAACCTTTGGATAGGGAAGAATGCTTAGTAAGATTCGATATTGTCAAATTTAACTACATTAAAATGTAAAGCTTTTGTACAGATACATTGACAAATCTTACACAATCATGGAAGGCCATGAACAAAGTGGAAAAGAAAAGCTACAAACTGAGAGAGAATATTTGTTATGTATATAATTGAGAAAGAATTGGTACTCCAGATATTTTTCCCATGTATTTTTTTAATCTACAAATAATAAAGGCAAAAATCCAAAAAGAGAAGAGGCAAAGGAATGGTTTCTACGACCAATAAACATGAAACGTACAAAATGTGGAGAAACACCCAGCTTCCTCAGCATGCGGGGAAATGCATATTAAAACAGTGAGGGTGGGATCCCTGGGTGGCGCAGTGGTTTGGCGCCTGCCTTTGGCCCAGGGCGCGATCCTGGAGACCCGGGATCGGGTCCCACGTCAGGCTCCCGGTGCATGGAGCCTGCTTCTCCCTCTGCCTGTGTCTCTGCCTCTCTCTCTCTCTCTCTCTGTGTGTGACTATCATAAATAAATAAAAATTAAAAAAAAAAAAAAAAAAAAAACAGTGAGGGTGCCTGGGTGGCTCAGTCAGTTTGGCATCTGTCTTTGGATCAGGTCATGATCCCAGGGTCCTGAGATGGAGCCCCTCATCGAGCTCTCTGCTTAGTGGGGACTGCTTCTCCCTCTGCCCCTCCTTGCATTTGTGCTCTCTCTCAAATAAATAAAATCTTTAAAAAACCCAACTCAACATAGTGTGATACTATTTACATCCTCAGACTGGCAAAAACTAACAAGCTTGACTGTATTAATCAGGAATGCATTAGGCTACAAGTAACAGAAGATCTAACAGTAACTCAGACAATTATGAGATTCTTTTTCTCATATAACAAGAAGTCTGGAGAAGTCTGGAGGTAACCAACTGTGGGCACCTGTTCAGTAGCTCAATTCCATGATTGTAAGGTAGCTCGTGTGCCTTCCGGCATTTCACCCAGTTTTGAAGCCAAAATCAAAGAAGAAAGAACAAAGCAAATCACTGATCCTCTGTCAGAAAAGCAAAAGCTTTAAAATCCATCCAGCCAACTTTTGCTGTATGAAGTATTTCAAACACCCACAAAAGAAGAGAGTGACGTGACAACACTTTTGCACCTGCAATCAATTCTTCATGTTGACATTTTGCCAATTTTGCTTCTTATTCTTTTCCTTTGATAAAGCATAGGAGGTATAGTGTCCAAAGCTATGTTCCATGGTCACCACAGACAAAAGGGTGTTGAGAAGGTGGGTGTTTGGTTGTCTCATTTCTGCAATAGAGATAAAGCAGGCGGAAAGGGCTAGAACACTACTCGGTTAGCCAGCAACCAGTGTCCAAGACACCAACATAATCAAAGGTGGTGAGGACTTGAATACAGAAGAATGCTAGCAAGCACACAGTTGGCATGAGTGTGAACTAGCTCTGAAAACCCTCTCCTCGGTATATGCCTTGTGAAACACACCTGTACACAAAGACCTGCAAATGTTCATTTCAACTTTTTTTTGGGTCATAGCAAAAAATTGGAAAGAGCCTAAATGTTACTCAGCAGGAGAGCTAACAAATACATTTCACAATATGCCATCAAAGGAATACAACACGGCTATTAAAATGAGTTAACTCAGCCCCGGTCCAGTCAGTTAACACAGATCAACCGTTAAAACTCAGTGCTGAGTTATAAGGGCTTTGGGGTGGCTCAGTGGATTGAGCATCAGACTCTTGATTCGGCTCAGATCATGATCTCAGAGTCATGAGATGGAGCTGTATTGGGCTCCATGCTCAGCAGAAGTCTACTTGAGATTCTCTCCCTCTCCCTCTGCCCCTTCCTCACCCCATCCCCCTGCTCTCCTGCTCAAATAAATAAATAAATCTTTTTTTTCTAAAGATTTATTTGTTTGTTTATTTATTTATTTATCTATGTATTTATTTATGATAGATTGAGAGAGAGAGAGAGAGGCAGAGACACAGGAGGAGGGAGAAGCAGGCTCCATGCCAGGAGCCTGACGTGGGCCTTGATCCCAGGACTCCAGGATAGCGCCCCGGGCCAAAGGCAGGCGCTAAACCGCTGAGCCACCCAGGGATCCCCTAAATAAATAAATCTTAAAAAAAAAAAAAAGACTCCATGCTGAATTACAGAGGCAAGTTGCAGAAAGATACATAGGGTATGATACCATTCATGTAAAATTAAATGCACATAAAATAATTGTTTCTGCATCCCTACATCTGCAATAAAGGTGTAAATAAAATATAGGAGAGGAAACACCAGCTTTTTTTTTTTTTTTTCAAAGATTTTATTCATTTATTCATGAGACACACAGAGAGGGGCAGAGACACAGGCAGAGGGAGAAGCAGGCTCCATGCAGGGAGCTCAATGTGGGACTCAATCCTGTGACTCCAGGATCACGGCCCTGGGCTGAAGGCAGGCGCTCAACCGCTGAGCCTCCTGGGCATCCCAGAAATACTAATTTCATAGCAGCAGCTATCTCTGGGAAAGGGAAGAGAATGGGGGTGAGGGGGTGGCATGGGAGGAAAAAGTATACCTTTCTTCTTTTTTTTTTTTTAACCTTTCTTTTTAGGAAAAAAAATAGATATGAAGCAAATTTGTCAATATGCTAACATTTGTTATATCTGAGTTGTATGTTCTTAAGTGCTTGCTGCATTATTTTTATACTTCTTTGGAGATTTAAAATACTTCATAAACTAAAACTCAAGGGAAGAAATGTGACATTTCTTGCAAAGCAGCACTGCTCAATCTTTCACAGGCACTCAAAATCCCTCCCCACCCCCATCTTGCTAAAATGCAGATGCTGAATCAGTGGGCCTGGGGTTGGGGCCTGAGGTTCTTACATTCCTAACAAGCTCCAGTGATGGGGTGTTGCTGGGCAAGGGCCCCACTTTGAGAAGCGGTGTTCTAGAAAATTCTGCCCCAGGTGTCCTGAAGTGGAAGTGAGGGGCGCAGCCCGGAGATGAGAGGCTGCAGATGCAGAGGATGCCCGCGGCCTTCTTGCCTATTTTAGGACAAGCTAGAAGCTTGACGTGTCCTAAAAACCCTCTTTCAATCTCTGCTCAGCTGCCTCCAGTGAGATTTTTCCACTCTCTCTTCTTTTTAACCTGCTCATGGATTATTTTTTCATGCATGGGTTTGGCTTCGGTTTCTTTTATATCTTTGTAAACCCTCTTTCATTGTGCTTTACCTTTGTGTTTCTCCCTTGATTGTTCTTTTTTTAAAACTCCTAATCTTACTTTGCAGGATTTTAAACTCTAGTCTCACCCGGCTTTGTCTTCCTTCCTGGCCTTCTTTGGCTTCCATTTGAAACCTCACTGTTTTATTGATCTACTTTATCCCTTTATTCTCACTGCTTTCTCTCCCCCACTCCCAGCTTCCTTTTTCCTGCTCTATTTCTTTCTTTTTTTTTTTTTTTTTTTTTTTTTTTTTTTAGTTTCCCTTTCTCTCTAGCTCTTCTGATTTAATCCTCATTTTTTTTCATGCCCACCCACCGGTGCCCCATGGAGGCAGTGGGGTACACGGGGTGACAGCGTGACTTCAGCACCAGGTTATTTGAGTTCAATTTCTGCCTCCATCCCCACTGGCTGTGAAGCGTTGGGCCAGTGGCTGAACTTTTCTGTGCCTGTTTCCTCGTGTGAAACAAGAATAAGAACCTATTTACCGTAGAGGGTTAGAAGGAGAATTAAATGTGTTACTACATGAGGACAGTGCCTTGCTCAGAATAAGCACCACAGACACATTACCTCCTGTTTGTGTTTATATAGTATGGCACCTAGATTGTCCCCAGTGATCCTTGCCTCCTGGAATTCCAGTCCTGTGCGGTCCCTCCTATCGAATGGGGTGGGGGTGACCTGTGTAAGGAATAGGACATTACAAAAATGATGGCGGACAGCTTATGTCATCTTGGACACCTTGTGTCCCTCACTCTGGAGGGAGCCAGCTGCCATGACCTGGGGGACTGTGGCCTTGTGCCAATTGCCACGTAAACCACGAAAGTAGATCCTCCTGCTCCACTAAGACTTCTTCAGACCCCTGAAAGACTGAGGCAGAAATATCCAGGTAAGCTGCCCCCAAATCCCTGACCCACCCAAGAAACGATGTGAGATAATGAATGTTTTTAGTAGTGTTGAGTTGCTAAATCGGGGATGCCAGTAGTAAGAGTCCAGAGGGACCGGAGAGGAGCCAGGGACCTCAGCTCAGACATCTGGGAGGCAGCCCAGGGACTTGGGGTCACATCCTGGAACAGTCTATGCAGGAGTTGGCCTCAGGCATTTAAAACAGTTCTCCTGGGCGCCTGGGTAGCTCAGTGGTTGAGCATCTGCCTTTGGCTCAGGTCGTGATACCAGAGTCCTGGGATCTAGTCCCACGTCGGGCTCCCTGCATGGAGCCTGCTTCTCCCTCTGCCTGTGTCTCTGCCTTTCTTTCTGTGTCTCTCATGAATAAATAAATTAAATCTTTAAAAAAATACAAAAATAAATAAATAAATAAAACAGTTCTCCTGGTTCTCTTTAGTGACCTTGGCTGCCAGACTAGTCTATCAGGGGTGCACATATCCCTGCCTTTTTAGATGATGAGCCCCCTCTTTCCACCCAGGGAAATGTTGAGGCAGGGATCATGACTGAGACCAGCATGTGACCCTTGGTAGCACAGCACTGTAATAAGGGGCCCGGACTCTGGAGTTCAAGTGGAGACTCTACCACTTGTGACCTGTGTGTTCTTGGCAAGTACTTAACTCTTTGTGACTCACTGACCCCTCTCTATATGGGAAAACAATAGATCAATCTCATAAGGTTATCATGTGAGGTTTCAAGGATATAAAACACGTAGAAAGGATCTTGACTCAGCATAAGTGCTCAGCCAATGTTAGCGCTTCATTACTCAACCTTGGGTGCACATCAGAAGCACTTGTGGATGGTTCAAACCTCCCTGAGCTCAGGCTGCACTTAGATCAGAACCCCTGGGGATGGGGGCCCGGGCTTCAGCAGTTTTGTAAAGCTCCACAGGTGATGATTCCATTGTGAAGAGAGAGCCTGAAAATAGACCCGCACATATATAGTCAAATGGTTTTGACAAGGGTGCCAAGACCATTCAAAGGGGGAAGGACAGTCTTTTCAAAATATGGTGCTGGGACAACTGGATAACCACATGCCAAAAAATGAAGTTAGACCCTTACCTAACACTATATACAAAAATTAGCTCAAAGTGGATCAGAGACCCAAATATAAGAGCTAAGGGGGGTAGCCTGGGTGGCTCAGCAGTTTAGCGCCGCCTTCAGCCCAGGGCATGATCCTGGAGACCCGGAATCGAGTCCCGCATCAGGCTCCCTACATGGAGCCTGCTTCTGCCTCTGCCTATGTCTCTGCCTCTCTCTCTCTCTCTCTGGGTCTCTCATGAATAAATAAATAAAAATCTTTAAAAAAAAAAAAAAAGAGCTAAGGGGGCACCTGGGTGGCTCAGTCATTTAAGCATCAGATTCTTGATTTCGGTTCAGGTCATGATCTAGGGTTGTGAGATGAGCCACAGGTTGGGCTCTAAGCTCAGAGGGCAGTCTGCTTGAGATCCTCTCCCTCTGTCCCTCCCCTCTGCTCACCAGTCTATGCTTTCGCTGTCTTTCTCAAATAAATACAATAAATAAATAAATAAATAAATAAATAAATAAATAAATAAATATATAAAAGAGCTAACTAAAAACTCTTCATAGAAAACATGGGGGAAAGCTTCATGATATTGGATTTGGTAATGATTTCTTGGATACGACACCAAAGGCACAGGTGACAAAAGAAAAAATAAATACATTTTGACCTCATCAAAATTAAAATTTCTGTGTAAAAAAAAATTCTGTGTAATAAAGGACACTGTCAACAGAAGGAAAAGGCAACCCATAGGGTAGGTGAAGATATTTGAAAATCACATATATGAAAAGGATTCATACCCAGAATATATAGGGAACAACTCCACAACAAAAAACCAACTTGAACACTCTCCAAAAAATATATACAAATGGCCATTAGATTATGCACATGAAAAGATGCTCACCATCACTAATCACTAGGGAAATGGAAATCAAAACCATAGTGATATACCACTTCCCACCCATTGGGATGGCTATAAAAAATGGAAAACAAGTGTTGGTGAGGATGTGGAGAAACTTGAACCCTTGTGCATTATTGATGAAAATGTAAAATGATGCAGCCACCATGGAAAACTTTATATTGGCTCTTCAAAAAATTAAAAAATAAAATTACCATAGCATCCAGCCATTTTGGGGCACCTGGGTTGGTCAGTCGTTGAGCCTCTGCCTTTGGCTCAGGTTGTGATCCCGGGGTTCTGGGATCGAGTCCTGCATCAGGCTCCCTGCTCAAGGGAGACTGTGCTTCTCCCTCTGCCTATGTCTCTGTGTCTCTCATGAATAAATAAATAAAATCTTAAAAAAAAAAGGATCTAGATATTTCATTTCTGGCTATATAACGAAAATAATTGAAAATGGTGTCTTGAAGAGTTATTATACCCATGTTCGTAGCAGCATTATTCATAATAGCTAAAACAGAGACATAGGAGCAACCCAAGTGTCCAACAGATACAGAAGAAAAAATTAAAAAAAAAAAACTTAAATAATCAACCCTAGATAGAATGTATAGTGTGCTGTAAATTGATTTTTGGTGAATTATGTGAAAGGAGAAATTAAATATATTCCCAGCATTGCTAATCAGTTATCCTACTGTGATTTATTAAAAAATCCTTCCCTATTCTTTGTGTTATTTTGTTGAATGTGTTATTTCCTTAATTAAAAAAAAATTCTTCTTTGAATCTGTGAATTCTTTTATAACTCCCTGGTCTTTTAAATCCTTTAATCCTTAAAGTCTTGGATATTTATGTGATTACTCCTTAATGATACACTTGTCAGATTTGTCTATTCTATTAATCTCTTCAAATAATTCCTTTTTAAAAGTTTAGTTTGTTTATTTATTTATTTATTTATAAAAAAAAAAAGATTTTATTTATTCATTCATGAGAGACACAGAGAGAGAGAGGCACAATCACAGGCAGAGGGAGAAACAGGCTCCAATCAGGCAGCCCCACACGGCACTCTGGGATCACATCCTGGGCCCAAGGCAGCGCTAAACCGCTGAGCCACCGGGGCTACCCTATTTTGTTTATTTTTTTATTAATCTCTATGCCGAATGTGAAACTTGAGCTCATGACTCTGAGATTAAGAGTCGTATGCTCTTCTCACTGAGCCAGCCAGGCACCCTTCAAATAATCTATTTTTTTAACTTGTTTAACAAGCTTCATTTTTAAAAAATATTTTATTTATTTATTCATGAGAGACACAGAGAAAAAGGCAGAAACATAGGCAGAGGGAGAAGCAGGCTCCCCACAGGGAGCAAGACTCAATAGCAGGATCACAACCTGAGCCAAAGGCAGATGCTCAACCACTAAGCCATCCAGGTGCCCCTGAAAATATTTTTTTTTAATAAAAAGTTCTGTAGCCTCAACCATGCCTTCATTCTTAATTCAGACCAGTGTGAGGTAAATGATAATCAGATTATCTAGGTGACCTCATGCCATATCACTGCTGACAGAGCCCCTGAAAAACACCATCATAATAAATATTATTTAACAATGGCAAATTTGATCCTTTGTTTAAAAATTAATATCAACAGTAATGAGAAATTTATTTTGTATTCTAAAAAATTCTTTTTTTATTAGGTGTTGCTTTTTTATTAGGTGCTGCCTTATTTTATTAGGTGTTGCTTTTAACTGATCAATTTCCTTTGTATTCCCTAGTTTTATCTCATTGCAATTTTCTCAACTTCTTGAATTATATTAATTAATTTTTATTATGTCTTGTCAATGTTGAAAACTTATAAAGGTATGAATTTTCCTCTAAAGTTTTGGCCCCACCACATAAATTTTGATAATTTTGTCATTTTTATTTTCTCAAAGTTGTGGTCTTGGTTTTTCTTTGTTGTCTTAAGTGCTATTTAGAAGGGTGCTTTCTAAAATAAAAATTTCCCAAGTAGTTAACTTTTATTTTTTTAATTTAAACTTTTCTTTAAAAAGAAAAATATTTTATTTACTTATTTATGAGAGACACAGGCAGAGGGAGAAGCAGGCTCCCTTTGGGGAACCCGATGTGGGATATGATCCCTGGACCCAGGATCACGACCTGAGCTGAAGGCAGACGCTCAACCACTGAGCTACTGAGGTGTTCCTAAACTTTTATTTTTCATCTGCAGATTTGATTGCATTATGGTCAGAGAAAATGATCTGGATGTTTTCTGCTTTGGCAAATATATGGACTTTTTAATCTCTTTCCATTTTTTTTTTTTTTTTAGTTTAATAAAAACCGCATGTTTCCAGTGTCCTTTGAGTGCTGAGAATATAATGGCATATTCTATGTTCTAGAGGATATGCTTTGACTTAAAATTAATAAATCAGTTTTATTAATTATATTATTCAGAACTTCTTTAGGGTTATTTATTTCTTAAACTCTTTGGTAAGTAAATACTGAAAGTAAATAAAATTCCTATAATATCTGTTTTGTTTACTTTCTCTTAAGATTTTGAATTTTTTTAATATTGTATTTATTTATTTATTTGAGTGGGTGGGGGGAGTAGTAGCAAGGGGAAGCACAGAGGAGGAGAGAGAAGGAGGGGGAAAGAATCTCAAGCAGATTCCATGCTGAACAAGGGGGCAGACCTCAACCACTGAGCAACCCAGGTGTCCCAAGTTTAATTTTTCAATGGGTAATACTTTCACATGGCTCAACCAAATTAGTATATATGAAGAATTACTCAGGCTCTCCCCATTTTTGTCCCCCACCCCCCTGTATAATCTCTCCCAACAACCATTACCCACAGTTCCTAATTTCTTATGTTTCCCTTTACTTCTTTACAAATAAAGGAGCCAATATTGATACAGATTCTTATTTTCCTACCATTTTAACCCCTAAAGTAGCATATTATAATACTATTCTGCAATTTCCTTCTCTCATAGATCAATAGTCTTTCCATATCGCTACTGAGAAAACTTCCATGTTCTTTTCAAGAAAATAATTGCATAGCATTTCACTGGATGTTAGGTATGGTGTATTTTTGAGCTCTGGCATGTCTGAGAATGTCTTTCTTTTCCTCCCACATGTATGAAATCCTTGGGTCCCAATGTATTCCTTACTAGAACTCTATAGATGCTGCTATTAAGACCAGGTTGAGGGATCCCTGGGTGGCGCAGCAGTTTGGCGCCTGCCTTTGGCCCAGGGTGCGATCCTGGAGACCCGGGATCGAATCCCACATCGGGCTCCCTGTGCATGGAGCCTGCTTCTCCCTCTGCCTGTGTCTCTGCGCCTCTCTCTCTCTGTGACTATCATAAATAAATAAAAAAAAAAAAAAAAAAAAAGACCAGGTTGATCCTTCTTTCTTTGTTAGTATCCCCATGTTTTCTATCTAGATCCTATCTTTTTCCTCATAGTTTAGGTACTTGAATGGGATGTCTTTAGATCTTTTTGCTGATTCTATTCGGAAGACAATAAGGATTTTTATCAGCATGTTTTTTCATCTAAGGATAATTTTATTCTCATATAACTTCAATTATTAGGTCTAATTCACTTATTCTGCTCTCCTCCTGAGAAACACTAATCATACTCATGCTAGCCCCTCATGCTAGGGATCTTGGGTTCTTATTTCAGAAAACCCAGATTTTCAATGGCTTAAATAAAATAGAGGTTTGTTTTGTTCACATAATGAAATGTCCAAGGATAGGAAGTTACTAGTCTTGGTTCAGTGTTTTAAGGATGTTGGAATCTAAAGCCCTGATTTCCTTTTCCTTTTCCCTCATGACCGAAATATGGCTGTTCCAGCACCAGCCATCGCATCCATGATCCAGTGAAAAGAAAGGTGAAAGAAGCCAGAGGGAGGAAAGGATGGCACCTGTATCAGAAAAACAAAACTGTCCCAGCAATCCTCAGCAGAGTTTAACTTAATATCTACTGGGTAGAACTATGTCACAAGTCCACTTTTATGTGCAGGAGAGATGGTGAATGTTGTTTTCAGTGCCACTTCCAACAAAACTAGGACTTTGTCAGTACAGAAAAGGAGAGCATGGATAGTTCTATTGTGCCTCCGGTACAGCCATGGGTTCTCTGGCCTCTAATTCTTTGTAGCTATCATCTTCCTGGGTCTCTTTTTGCATTCTAGGTGAACTTTTAAAAGGCATCTTCCAAAATGGATTTTAATTCTGTTCTTGAATTTTCATTTTTCTATCATAGTCTCTGATCTCATTCATTTTTTCCCTTCCAACTTCCTACTCTTTCATCTTGGTCTTTTCTCTGTGTGACTTTTTGCTTGCTTTTCAAAGAAGCCAGAGTTTCTCCACGTCTATCATTATAGTGGACACTTCTCTGGGATGCCTGCTCAGCCCATTGCCCTACCCTCTTGTCTAAGAATAGGCTCCTGGGCCTTGGAGGACAAGTTCAATACTGTGTGATCCTGCATCCTTGGCTCTCTCTGAGTGGACCAAGGACAGCCAATTGACGCATGCTATCAGATTAGATGATCTCCCCTGGGAATGCAGAATTGGAATTTAAAAGCAGTATTTTAATCTGGTTGGGAAAAAAGATGTTATTTTAAGAGTGTGAGGCAACCATCCAGTGGGATGCTTTTAGTTCCAACTCTTCATGAAAAATAAGTGGGTATATATATATATATATATATATATATATATATACCTACTTATATATATATACCTATTTATATATATATTTAAATATATAAATATAACATATTTTTATATATAAATGTAATTTGTTGTATATATATATATAAAACAAGTGGGTAAACGGGTATATATATATATATATAACCAATCTTACTGATGTGTAGCATACAATTTGTATATAATAAAATATAAAAAAAAAAAAATATATATATATATAATACTCTGTTGCAAATCCCATGTAGTGAATTGATTCTAATGGAAAGCCTTTGTTGATTTTTGCTGAATTTCTGTATTTGCAGCGAAACCTCAGTCACAAATGATGAATTGAAGATAGTTCCACCATGAATGTTATGAACATAAATTATCATTTATGTTGTTATCTTAGGAGGACCAAAGTAAAACGACAAAGGCATATATTAAAACTTTTCTTGTTAGTCAGTGGTATGAAGACTTCTTTGATGAAGAGGGTAGTAGTTTTTGAACACTGACTGAATGTTTCCTCAAATTTTTGTGCTATTCCCAAAGCAAAGGCTATGGTGTATTTTAAAGTCTACCCTGCATTATTTTAAAGTCTACCCTGCATTATTGAGTCTACCCTGCATTATTTTAAAGTCTACCCTGCATTATTTCACCATTACTTTCTTAAGTTTTGGACGGTCAACAAAATAACAAATTAAGCCTTGACTCATAATATCTGCCAATTTCTGTGGTATAAATATTCCCACCGTGGCTGAGGTCAAACTCCCAACACGAGATAACCAAATGCAGAGTTGGAAAGAGATGCACAATGACAGTATTTCTAACATATGGACACAACCGACATACACAGCCTCCAGATAAGAGAAAATGTAGTGAAATACATAATTAAAAATGATTATTTTTGAGTGCTTATTACTCTTTGTTTTAATATAATTTATTTAGCTTGAATTTATCTCATTTTTTAAAAAGATTTTATTTATTTATTCATGAGAGACACACAGAGAGAGAGGCAGAGACATAGGCAGAGGGAGAAGCAGGCTCCCCACAGGGAGCCCGATGTGGGACTCAGTCCTAGGACCCTGGGATCATGACCTGAGTGGAAGGCAGACACTCAACCACTGCAGCACCCAGGCATCCCTATATCATTCAATTTTTAATTATAGGCATGCTTAACAGCTGGCCTAACAAAATTCCTGCAAACAACAATTGGTTTTCAAGAGTCTCCGAGAGCCAGCTCCAGCACCCCACTACAGCCATTCTCCGCCACAGGCCCAGGAAGCAGAGAAGGCCAGTCTGCCATCACCAGGGGAAGAGAAGGGATGAGGGGGGAGAAGAAGGAGGAGGGAGAAAAGGAGAAAAAGGAGAATGAGAACAAAGCGAGAATGCAAAGAAAAGTGAAGAAGAGAGTTGTGGGGGGGGGCTGGCCCCTATTCCTGACTTGTCCAACTACTTGATTCCAGTGCCTCCTGCAGCCCTGGAGCACTTCTGCATTTCTCTATTACAGATATGTACTTCAGACCCTTGTCATAAATTATTTTTTCTTGTGTTTTTTACACATTATTAAAAACAATTTGCTGAATCCAAACCAACCTAAGATTAATAATTGCTGTTTGTGCACTGAATTATATGTTGAGGATATTTATTTATTTATTAAGATTTTATTTATTTATTCACGAGAGACAGAGAGACAGAGGCTGAGACACAGGCAGAGGGAGAAGCAGGCTCTGTGCAGGGAGCCTGATGTGGGACTCGATCCCGGGACTCCAGGATCATGCCCTGGGCCAAAGGCAGGTGCTAAACTGCTGAGCCACCCAGGGATCCCCATGTTGAGGATTTTTTAAAAGATTTTTTGAGGATAAAATATTTATATCAATTAATATTTAGAGGTACAACCATAACAACTGGGATATAGACTTCCCTAAATGCTTTTGACCTGAAGTACTATACGACGTGTGTAGTGCTTGACCATAACACCAGAGCTTACTATTCATGTGCCTTCTTGATTTGTGGATCAAAAAAAACAAAAACCAAAAAAAAAAAAAAAAAAAAAAAAAAAAAACAAAGCAAAACAAAACAACTTAGCACTTAAATAAATCTTTCTGTTCATGAATTTTTTTTCTTGATTTCAACTAGTTCAGAGGTGTATGGAAGGGCAGTGTAGAATGAGGTCGAGTTTTCTAGTTTGTTTTTTACATATATTTGCAGCTATGTTTAGTGATGACTATAAGATGTTACACTTGATTTTAGTCGAAATTGTGTACAAATTCCATTGTCAAAATTCAAATCTTTCCTTTAGAGGGGAGCTGTCAGATTTGTGTGAAAAGATAAAATGGTGAGGTTTTTGTTCTTAAGTGAAAGATGAGTTTAATGAGTACACATGTACATATCATCTATCTTTAACAATTACTAACTCCTGGTCCATTTTGCTTCATACAGACTCTTCCCCCCAGATTACTGTAAAGCAAACGTCAGACATAATGTCATTTTCACCCACAAGTTATTTAAAAAATGCATTTCTACTCTTAATTTGTTTTATGTGGTTGCACTTAATATTAGCATAATATTCTCTTACTCAAGTTGTAATTTTTTTTTTTTTTTTTTTTTTTTTTAGTAATCTCTACACCCAACGTGGGGCTCGAACCCACAATCCTGAGATGGAGAGTTGCATGCTCCTCCCACCGAGCCAGCCAGTCATCCTTAGTATTCTTATACTTTCCTCTATTGAGAAATCCTGGGGGGGCCTCAGATGTCACAAATGAATTAATCCAGATGCCCAGGAAAGACTCCTTTCCTACTTTAAGCTGTTCAAGTTTACAACCAGAACAATGTGTAACACAATTGCAGTTTCCTTTGTGTGGTGGGCCCAATTCCAGTCATGCTTTTTGTGAGTCCCCCAAAGTCACTCCCTTTCCTCAGTTTTATTTTTCATTGGCCCAGCAATCTTTTCTCTGTACTACTTTTGGAACACCAGGTTCAGAGTAGACTCCAGGAATCTCTATTTTTAAAAAAATATTAATTAATTAATTAATTAATTAATTAATTTGACAGAGAAAGAAAGAGAGCACTGAGAGAGAGGAAGAAGCTGAGTAGGGGGGCTCCTAGGGCTCTGGGATCATGACCTGAGCCGAAGGCAGACGCTTAACCAACTGAGCCACTCAGGTGCCCAGGAATCTGTATTTTAACAACCATCTGGGTAGTTCTGACATTTGATACATTTGAAAAAGACAGGTGGGAGATCTTTAGGTAAGTGAATCACACAGAGCGCTTGGCGATCTATCAGCATTCTGAAGGATTCTCAAGGATTTCTCTTTGTGTCACCCTCTAGGCCATCAGCAAATCCTCTCAGCTCTACCTTCAAAGTATATTGGGTCTGATCCTTCCTCACCAAATCCACTGCTACCACCCTAGCCCAGACACATTCTTCTGTCCTCTCGATTATTGCCGGAGCCTCCTGCTGGACCCAGCTATACTGGTCCTTCAAAAAAATCAGATACCATCTCTCTCCTGTTTAAAATCCTCTGTTAGAGGCTGAATTATGTCCCTTTAAAGTTCCTATATGGAAGCCCTAATCCCCAGTGCCTCAGAATGTGACTGTTAAAGAGGTAATTAAGTTAAAATGTGGTCCTTAGGGTGGAAAGAGGAAATGTGGACAAGGACACACACAGAGAGGACCATGTGAAGTCACAGTGAGAAGACAGCCGTCTGCAAGCCAAGGAAAGAGGCTTCGGGAACAACCAGCCAGCCTACGCCTCGGATCTCAGACTTCCAGCCTCCAGAATTGTGAGAAAACTCATTTTTGTTGTTAACCTCCCCAGTCTGTGATACTTTGCTGTGGTAACTAGCAAACAAATATGTCACTGGAGAATGGCTCCTGATCTCACCTAGAGAAAAAGTCAAAAGTCTTCCTCAAACCTACCAAACCCTAAATGACAAATTTGCCAGACTAGGTGCCCACTGCTTGGGAACTCCTTTCAGCAAACTGGAAGGCTGAGGAATTACCATTGTTACATGGAAATGAGATCCACACGGTTACTGTTGCCACAGGAAAAATCCAGAGGTGGAAGGAAAATTACTCATCAACAAATGTTAACCTTAATATAATTGATGGTCACATCAATTAAAGTCTCATCTCAGGAAGCTTAACCAGCTCGGCCTCCTCCCTTTTCCACTGTTCACTGCAAATCTTGGAAACAATTCTTTTAGCTCTTCGGAGATGACGTAGGACCACACAGATTCGCCCTTACCATTGGCACTGGATATTGATGGTGGGTTAAGGGCTGAAATATAGCAACATATGCGATTGCTCATTTTAACTGAAGGACCATAAATCCTACCTGGTTGCACTGTTTCCACTGAGATGTCACAACCACTTTAGGGAGGCTGTGCTGGCGACTCCTGTCTGGGGCAGGCGGCCAGTATTCCATCCAGGAAATTAGCTGTTTCTTGCCAATGGTGCTGTTGCTCTTAATGAGAAGAGGGAAGACAGATCTAAATGAACTGTTCTGGGGAGGGAGGCGGAGAAGGAAAGGAGAGATGGTTTGGGTGAAGAGCGTAAATGAAGACGTAGTGAATATTGCTGGCACCATCCCTATCCCGCTTACCTGCTTCTTAGTTCTCTGGGGCAGCCATAACAGCATACCATAGGCTGGGGGGAGCTTCAACAATAGAAATGTATTTTCTCACAGCTCTGGAGGCTGGGAAGTCTGACATCAAGGTGTCAGCAGGAGTGGTTTCTTCAGAGGCCTCTTCTCCTTGGTTTGCCAATGGCTGCCTTCCCACCGTGCTCTCACAATGGCCTTCTCTCCTCACATGTGCAGGTCCCCTGTGTTCTCTGAGGGTCCTGGTCTCCTCTTCTTAACAGGATGCCAGTCAGATTGGACTAGGGTCCACAATACTGGCCTTATTTTAGCTTAATCATCTCCTTATAGGCCCTATCTCTAAATACAGTCACATTCTGAGGTTCTGGGGGTTCATGCTTGAGTGTATAAACTTGAGGGCTGGATACAGTTCAGCTCACAACACCCACCTGGTACATTCCTCTCCCAGCTGGTAACAATTTACAGCTGTCTCCTCCAGAGAATTGCTTTTGGCCAACCAGGGTCCCCTTCCTGAGTGGTTATTCTTACACCATTGTGTATGAAACCACACACACCCTTCCAGCTTCTTCCTCCTCATGATTCTGCTTCCCTCACTCCTCTTCCTCTGGGAGCACTCCTCCAGGCATCATGTATACCTGAATCCCTGCCTCAGGCTCTGCTTCTAGGGGATTTGATTTAAGACAGTGTTACTGGGGGATCCCTGGGTGGAGCAGCGGGATCGATCCCGGGATTGAATCCCACGTTGGGCTCCCGGTACATGGAGCCTGCTTCTCCCTCTGCCTGTGTCTCTGCCTCTTTCTCTCTCTCTCTCTCTCTGTGACTATCATAAATAAATTAAAAAAAAAAAAAAAAAGACAGTGTTACCTTAGATCTTCTTTAGGGTTATTCCCATTTTAACTCTAGAATCTAAGAATGGGAAATGGAAGTAACTGCCACTGTATTTTGTCTCCTCCATCTTTGAATGGCCCTTGAAATGGACCTTGAATCTGGCCTTTCCTCTTCACTCCTACAACCACTATCCTAAGTCAGGACATCATCACCTCTTGCCAGGGAAATAGCTCACAATAAGGCTCCCTGCCTCTGTTTCTCCACATTTTTTTCAGAGTGTGTTTTTGTAAAACTATTAGGATTAACTTTAGTATGGCTTAAAACCTTTTAATACCTACCTAGCTTCCTCCTGACACCACCCTCCATCACTTACCCTTTTCTGCCTACAGGAGAGTCCATATTCCTTAGCATAGCCTTCAAAGCTCTTCCCAGCTGACCCCTCCTCACCTTTCCAGTCCCTAGACTCAGCAGATGTGGTATTAATTCATGTCACCTGCCCTCTCTATCTAGAATGAATGCTTTTTTCCTACCCTTGCATCCTCAATGGGAAAAGTTTTGCTTTGTTTCCAAGGACTCACCACCTCTTTGTGCCCCCATTCTTGTCTGTTCCCCCTCCTCCCACTGTCATAGCATACCAGCAACTTCTGCTTCACTGCTCTGTTACTCGTATGTGAGCCTTTCCTGCTAAAATGTGGGCTCTCAGAGGAGGAGAAGCAATACATTTTGTCCTTGAACTCTCAGAACCTAGCACAAGGCCTGACACACAGCAGGTACTCACTAATTTCTGATGAATTGAACTGAACATATCTTAGGGGGAGAAGGAGCCTGATTAGATATTACCTCACATCTGTTAGAATGGCTAAAATTAAAAAAAAAAAAAAAAAAAACCACAAGAAATAAGTGTTGGCAAGGATGTGGAGAAAAAGAAACCCTCAAGCTCTGTTGGTGGGAATGCAAACTGATACCGCCACTGTGAAATACAGTATCGAGGTTTCTCAAAAAATTAAGAATAGAAATACTGTATGATCCAGTAACTCTACTAGTGGGTATTTACCCAAAGAAAATGAAAACATTAATTCAAAAAGATATATGCACTTTTATGTTTATCGTAGCATTGCTTACAATAGCAAAGATGGAAGCAACCCAAGTGTCCATCCGTAGATGAATGATAAAGAAGACATGATATCCATGTACACAGTGGGATGTTACTCAGCCATAAAAAAGAATGAAATCTTGTCATTGCAACAACATGGATGGAGCCAGAGGCTATAATGCTAAGTGAAATAAGTCAGTCAGAGAAAGACAAATACCATATGATTTCACTCATATGTGGAATTTAAGAAACAGAACAAAGAAAGAAAGGGAAAAAGAGACAAACGAAAAATACAGACTCTTAAATATGGAGAACAAACTGATGGTTACCTGAGGGGAGGTGGGTGAAAGGATGGGGTTAATAGGTGAAGGGGATTAAGGGGACACGTTATTGTGATGAGCACTGAGGATTGTATAGAGTTGTTGAATCACTATATTGTACACCTGAAATTAATATAATACTGTATGTTAATTATACTAGAATTTAAAAAAATAAATTATAAATTTAAAAGTCATCTAAATGTGGAAAAGAAAAAAATAAAGTATTTCTAGAGACTTAAAAAAGCTTTCACACCTTTAGTGTCCTTAAATGATATAATTTAGTGTTTCCTGTTTCTGAAACTTATGGAGTAAAATGATATATGTACTCTCTTTTGTGTCTTGCTTGTCAGTATTTTGTTTGTGATATTTATCTGCACATGCCTATAGTTTTGTCATTTCTATGATCACATAGTATTTCATTTGGAATTTGCCACAATTTACCCATTTTCCTCTTCAGAGATATTTGTGTTGTTTTCAATTTGGGGATAGTACATAAAATGCTGCTATGAATATTTCAGTCCATGGGTCTCAGTGCACGAGCACCTGAGTTTCTCTCATATGTGTGCCCAGAAGAAGAATTAGCGTGCTAGAGGTTGGATGTCCTCAATGCCAATTATAGTGCCACACAATCTTCCAAAGTGGTTATACCTGTTTACATTCCAGCCAGCCATGCAACAACATTCCTGTTTTCTAAAGCTTTATCAAGTCTTGAGGTTATCAGGGTATATGATTACTGATTATTTTACACAAATGGTAGAGTAGCATATAGTTTATCTTATCTTTTTAAAAATATAACAATATGTCTTGGAATTTATGCCGTATAGAAGACATAAGCATCCATTTTCTTGCTTTTATAATACTCTTCATTTGAATGATCCTTTTTTCTCTAGTCTTAAATAATACATAATTTTCTACATAGAGACTTATAGGGCAAAGATGGCCTGTATTCACAGCTCACTCCTCTGCCCATGGCAGGCATTACTAATTGATCATGGCACTCTTTCCCACTGAGCACAAATGGGGCCTCAGAGTCTTTCTCAGCACAGTGCTCTAATACCTTCCTACTCTAGGACTGGCAGAGTCAGCATCACCTGGGAGCTTTTGTTGGAAATGCAGGATCTCAGACCTTGCTTTAAATTCACTGAATCAGATTCTGCATTTTAGCAATATTTCCAGGTGGTTTGCTTACACAAGGAAGCCTAAGATGGGCTGGGGTAGGCAGCGTCTGTCAAAGTTGTTGGATGAAATAAATATGTCCTCCCTAATCCAGAGGCACACTTCAAGGCTCCGTCTTTGGTCCTTTCCAGGCACTTATCTGCATGGCATAATACACAGGGGGAAGGCTGCTCTGATCTGCTGATGGTAAGAAACACTGGATTGCAGAATCAAATACAAACTTACTGAGAAGTCAAAGTGAAGGACTGACTCTAACCATTAGGCAGAATAAAATTTGACCAAGACAAAAGCCTTCATAGGAGCACATTGAGAAAGGGCAGCATGGCATATTGTATCTGTTCTGGAGCATTAACCCTGTGTCCCACAGAAGTGTTCCATTCCAGATTAGATTGTGGAACCCATCATGCTTTTCCCTCCTCTTATAAAGTCAGTTAACACACTAGCAGATACAGAGGCTCTGAGATGCCATAGCAATCAGTTCTCTTTGTTTAATTCAACAGTCCCCAAACAGAACCTTTCCTGTGTATCACCTATTAATACCTACAGAATTGATGTTCTATGGAGCCCAGTATGGGAAACTCTGGTTTGGAGCTTAATTTACAGTCTGTGAGAAAGACAAAGCTGGCTTTGAAACACACAAAGGGAAGTATGCTTTCAGGGAGAGAGGAAGTGCACAGCTCCCTACAGTCTGATGAGCACCAGGTTGACTTCAAAGGTTTGCTAAAGAGGGACACTAAAGGTTCAAACATCTCCAGAGATGAACTCCAGGACAGGATGGGCATGCCATAACTGTCCTACTGTGAATATCTAACTCAGAGCAGATTTTCCTTTCCTGCCTCAACACATGATGACAGTGATAGGGTGGGAGACGGAACGGCAGGGCATCTGAACAGCTTAAGAAGCTCCCAGAAGATGAACTACTCTGGGGGATCCCCTTCCTCCTGAGGATTGCTAAGTAACTGCTATCAAATTTTTACTAGAGTATCTTGTGAAAGAGGAATTAAAATGTCTTTAAGAGAGACCAGAGAACAGACCAGAGACAGGTAGATAAGAATTAAGTGAAAAGTGAAAAGTCATACAAGTTGTATCTTCTGACCACTAGGCAATAGCATTACAAAATAATGAGAAAAATTTAACCAAAAATTCGTTAACTTGAAAAATCTTATGAAAGCTTACTAAATGATTCTTGGTTTCAAAAGGAAATTTTAAAAAATTATGAACTATTCAGAAATAATAATTAGAGAGCTACATGTCAAAATCTGGGAGATGTGCTCAAAGCACACTCGGGACAATGCACACCCACAGGTTCACTGAAAACAGAACCGAAAGACTGATATTAAGTCAATTGAGTTTCAGCTTAAGAACCTGATAGGTCTCTCTCTGTGTGTCTCTCATGAATAAATAAACAAAATCTTGAAAAAAAAAAAAAAAACTTGTTAAAAAAAAAAAGAACCTGATAGGTCGGGCAGCCCAGGTGGCTTCACGGTTTAGCGCCGCCTTCTGGCCAGGGCCTGATCCTGGAGACCCGGGATGGAGTCCCACGTCGGGCTCCCTGCATGGAGCCTGCTTCTCCCTCTGCCTGTGTCTCTACCTCTCTCTCCTCTTTCTCTCTCTGTCTCTCTCTCTCTGTCTCTCTCTCTGTCTCTGTGTCTCTAATGAATAAATAAAATCTTAAAAAAAAAAAAAAACCTAGTAGGTGAACAGCAAAATAAATCCAGAGGAAGTATAAGCAGAAATTATTTAAGATAAAAGCAGAAATAAATAAAAGAAAAAACAAATGAAGCAGAACAATGAGTTTGACAAAAAGTGCTATTAAAGAAAAAAAGACAATAAAAATTAACATTTGTAATAAGAACAAAAAAGCCTAGACATTTGAATAGATTAAAAAAAAAAGATTAGGGAGGGGATCCCTGGGTGGCTCAGCGGTTTAGCGCATGCTTTTGACCCAGGGCATGATCCTGGAGTCCTGGGAGCGAGTCCCACATCAGGTTTCCTGCATGGAGCCTGCTTCTCTCTCTGCCTGTGTCTCTGCCTCTCTCTCTCTCTCTGTGTCTCTCATGAATAAATAAACGAAAGCAAGATTTAGGTCTTCTCTTAAAAAAATAAAAAAATAAAAGAAGATTAGGTATAACTCTACAGCAATAATTTTGAAAATTTGGACAAAAGCTATGATTTTTGTGAATGAAATTCAAATATCCAATAAACATATGAAAGATGGAAAATATAGGAAAGCAGGTTTGGTTTCATCATGTGCAATAATTTCCCAACGAATTGGAATGCTCCATGAATGGCATGACCTATGTCTCTAGGAAGGGAATATCCTAGGCTTAGATACAGGTTGATCAGTTGTCAGAAGTGATGAAGTTGGTGCTGTTAACAGGGACAGAGCAGGGAATTCTCTGTGTCTTTGATTTCCATGACCCACTTCCCTTAACCATTTGTTGTTTTTTCTAGTGGCCCTTGTTATGGGCAGCAGGGTTGCTCTGATAATCTCTCGGAGACCAGTAGGCAGCAGTGAGGCAGTGGGTATGGCCAGGAGGCCAGAGCAGAGGTCTCTTACTACCATCAGCTTCCCAGATTCCCAGGGCACATGTGGGGATGCTTCTTAAATAATTGGGTTAAAGTCAGGGCCTGTGTAATGACTGGGCTCCAGAGCAGGGCTCTGGCCTGGAGGGCAGGAAGTGACCAGCCCACAGACCGGACCACAGAGGCTGTGACTCACTGGTTGTGTGGGATGCAGATCACGCCCTGATAGGCAAGATACCACAATTGTAGGTCAGATTGGAGTTGCACCAGAGGTGGGCAGAACCAGTATGAGGGCTGGGCTGCACTGGAAACCTCCATCCCTGTGAGGACCAGAGAAGCAGGAACTGATCTGAGCAAGGGGGAGAGGAACTGCCACGCAATGGAAGGAGCCTACAAAGTTTCCTGGCTTTGGCCTCTGCCCTCACCCTTACCTCCACACACCCACACTGACCCAGACTGGGAAACCTCACAGACTTGCCCAGTCATGGTCAAGCCAGTCATGGCCAGCACACCAAGCAGGTGACGCATCACTGCCACACTGGCAGGCCGCCTGCATTGGGCTGGGACTGGCCAGCCAAGTCCTGGGTATTGGCCTTGGGCCATTTCGTCAGCCTGTCAGGGTGGAGTCACTCTTCCCTGAAGGACACTGCCTTCCCTAATGGAGGATGTGAAATGCTTCTCTGTCCTCCTAGAGTTCTGGAAGCATCCCAGAGGGGGCAAGGGTGGCAGTAGAGAAAAGAACCTTTCTTTAAAAACAAAAAATGTCAAAACCCCAAATATACCCAAAGAACCTTCTTTCGGTGTTACTCACACCTGTGATTCACAGAGCTTAAGCCTGGAACTCTCTGGAATCAGACGGAACGTCACACAAGTGTGCTCATCGCCCCCGTGACTTCTTTGTTTGCAATCTCTGCCCCCGACCAGGGTCCCCAGCTGCCAACCCCTACGGATCTGAGGCCCGGTTTCCAGGGGCTAGGTGCTCCCGCTGACCTCACATGAAGCTAATATTTGAGCTGGTCTTCCCTCGGGTTCCAACAGAGGTAGAGTCTGGGTACTCATAGTTTGGAAGTGATCCCAGGAAGCAGTGGGGACGCGATGCGGCAAGGAAGGAAATCCAAGGATGAGAAGCCAGGAATGCCTGGGAATCTCACCGGCGCGGAATCACAGCTGCCCACCGCGCTGCACTCCCGTTCCAGGGGAGCCGAGGGCCACGGCGGGTGGCAGGTGGCACACTTCCGCCACAGTGGTTCTACTCAGCCAGGTGTAGGTGGAAGGGAGTATTTAATTATTGAGTGGGAGAGGACTCAACAAATATTTGCATAAAGGATTTTTGTTCATCCTGGGCAAATCACCCAGGAGGTTTTGTCCGTTTGCTGTGAGCGGTGGTGGTGATGGTGTTTGCTCTGAACTGTGCCAGGGGACAGAGAAACAGGCTTCTCAGAAGATGCTGGGGACTTTTTTGTTTGTGTGTTTGTTTTTTCTTACTTGGTAGGAGCCGTCAGCGCCCTGTTCTTCAGTGAATGGCAACAGAGTGGCTGTCAGGAGGTACTCAAAAGTCAGATGATCATATACTTTGATGCCCCAGAAATGATAGGAAAACTTGGGAGTGGGAATGCATTTGATTCCAGTCATTAGTGACTGTCTGGGCTCAGGAAATATGCATCACTGTGCTCCGTGGCTTATTGCAGGGCCGGGGCAAGTCAAGATTACACAAACAGGAGCGCCTGGGTGGCTCAGTCAGCTTAGCATCAGGCTTTCGATTTCAGCTCAGGTCATGATCTCCGGGCGTGAGATCCAGCCCCACATCAGGCTCTCCCCTGGATGTAGAACCTGCTTAAGATTCTCTCTCTCTCTCTCTCTCCCTCTGGCCTTCTCCACCTCTCTCTCTCTTAAAAAAAAAAATTCACAAACACACTGACAGAAACAATATGGGTATGGGGATATGGGGAGCCGGAGAAAGATGGGACATAAATATACATATAAGGAAATACAGGGTTTTGTGTGTGTGTGTGTGTTTTTTTTTTTTTTTTTTTTTTAATGAAAGACACAGAGAGAGGCAAAGACATAGGCAGAGGGAGAAGCAGGCTCCATGTAGGGAGCCCAATGCGGAACTCGATCCTGGGACTCCAGGATCAGGCCAAAGGCAGACGATCAACCGCTGAGCCACCCAGGTGTCCCGGAAATACAGGTTTTAATTATAGTGATATAAATAACAAGATGAATAAAGACACCAATATGCACATTTAGAGGAAAAGATACCCAGAAAAATACAAAGAGGTGTTACAAATATATAGGAGTTTATTTACCTGTGTCTGGTGAGATTCATGGATGTTTTTCCTTTTGGCTTATCTAATATATTCTGCTTTTTCCTTTTTTTTTTTTTTTAAAGATTTTATTTATTTATTCATGAGAGACAAAGGGAGAGAGAGGAAGAGACACAGGCAGAGGGAGAAGCAGGCTCCACGCAGGGAGCCCAACATGGGACTCGATCCCGGGTCTCCAGGATCACGCTCTGGGCTGAAGGCGGCGCTAAACAGCTGAGCCACCCGGGGTGCCCTATTCTGCTTTTTCCAAAATGAACTTGCATCATTTGTACAAAAAGAAGGTTTTGTTTTTGTTTTTTAAGACTGAAGATATTGAAAACGTATAAACTGCTTGTAGGAAGGCTTCAGACTGGTGGATAACTTTCAGTTATCTCCCACCTAGTTAGTGTTGAGGCCTATTGGGTTTCCAGCATCAGGGAGAAGAGAGAATTGGTTACCCTGGAAAAAATCAAAAGCTATGTCCATGGTCCAAACAGCTAATAATGTTCCTGGCTATGTTTCTTTCTTTCAAAGCAGCAGACTTTGATGAATATCCAGTTTGCAACCCAGCTGTTTGAGGAGGACAGTAGTGATTCCTTGTGTGTATTCCTGATCCCGACAGCTTTTCACTTGCACATTGCTTTCAAAGCCTGGGGCACATCCTTTAAATAAATCACATGAATATGTCCATAATTACGTGGACTCATTTTATAGTGAACAACCTTTCATTCTTTGAGAGAGGATTTGAAAGATGAAGCATCAAAAGTTATTGCTAGCCATATGTGGGGACTGAGATAGTTTAGGAGAGGCATTGTATTCGTTGTTTGTTGCTGTGTAAAAATTATCATAAACTTAGCAGCTCACAACTACACCTGGGTAGGGATACCTGGCTGGCTCAGTCCGTGGAGCATGCAACTCTTGATTTTGGAGTTGGGAGTTCGAGCCTCCCATTGGGGATAGCATTTACTTAAAAAAACGAACACACAAATACACCTACTTATTATCTCATACTTCTGGAGATCAGATATCCAGGGACACTTGGCCAGGTCCTCTGCTTAGAGTCTCACAAGGTTGAAATCAAAGTATGGGTAGGGATACATTCCTCTCTGGAGGCTCTACTGAGGCAGAATCTACTTCCAAGCTCCTGCTAGGTGTCGGCAAAATTCAATTCCTTCTTGTTGCAGGACTGAGCACCCCATTCCTCACTGGCCACTGACTGAAGGCCTCTCTCTTACTGGTTCCTTAATGTTGCCCACATCCCTTCTTATGGGGTCCTCAGAATCTTCACACCAGGAATGACATATCAAGTCATTCTCCCGCTGTGAATCTTTTTCTTCTGCCTTCTTCTGGTGCTTTGCAATACACTCATGGTGATTAGATCAGCCGAACCCAGAGAACCTCCGTGTGTTAACATCAATGGACTAAGAACTTTAAGTACAATTGCAAAAATCCTTGATAGCAGTACCTAGGTTAGTGTCTGGCTAATGAGAGGTGAGAATGTGATGTGGAGAGACTCCATCTTTAGAATTGTGCCTTCTATTGGCATAAAATAGACACTTGAAGATGGATCAAATGTCCCACTGGAAAACATAACTTGGAGTGTTCCAGCATACAGAGAAATTATTAAAACAATGTTAACTAATATGGGCAGCCCAGGTGGCTCAGCAGTTTAGCGCCACCTTCGGCCCAGGGCCTGATCCTGGAGACCTGGGATGGAGTCCCACGTCGGGCTCCTTGCATGGAGCCTGCTTCTCCCTCTGCCTATGTCTCTGCCTCTCTCTCTCTCTGTCTCTAATGGATAAATAAATAAAATCTTAAAAAAAATCCAACCCCCCCCCCATGTTAACTAATGTTAAAATCTAAAGTAGGGACACCTGGGTAGGTCAATGGTTGAGCATCTGCCTTTGGCTCAGGGCCTGATCCCCGAGTCCCACATCGGGCTCCCTGCATGGAGCCTGCTCCTCCCTCTGCCTATGTCTCTGCCTCTCTTTCTGTGTCTCTTATGAATAAATAAATAAATAAAATCTTAAAAAAACCTTAAAGTAATATATGTTATAATTTAAATATTAATGTAAGTTATGAATATTACATATAATTTAAATATGAATTGTACTTTTTAAGTAACGTATTTGTCTGCTATTAGTTCAGCAGATAAATTTATTTATTTGAGAGAGAGAGCAAGAGAGAGAGAGCATGAGCGGGGGAAGAGAAGAGGCAGACTCCCTGCTGAGCAGGGAGCCGGATGTGGGGCTTGATCCCAAGACCCTGGGATCATGATCTGAGCTGAAGGCAGCCACTTAAACAATTGAGCCCTCAGGCACCCATAAATTTATGTTTAAAAAAAAAGAGCTTGGGGTGCCTATGTGGTGCAGTAGGTTAAGCGTCCAACTCTTGGTTTTGGCTCCAGTGGTGATCTCAGGGTCCTGGAATTGAGCCCCATGTTGGGCTTTGCACTGGCATGGAGTTTGCACTGGCATGGAGTCTGCTTGGGATTCTCTCACCTTCTCCCTCTGGCCCTTACCACCCCCCAAATAAATAAATAAATAAATAAATCTTTTTTAAAAAAGGAAAGAGCTTGGGCAGCCCCCGTGGCACAGCGGTTTGGCACTGCCTGCAGCCTGAGGTGTGATCCTGGAGACCCAGGATCAAGTCTCACGTCGGGCTCCCTGCATGGAGCCTGCTTCTCCCTCTGCCTGTGTCTCTGCCTCTCTCTCTCTCTCTGTGTCTCTATGAATAAATAAATAAAATCTTAAAAAAATAAATAAAAAGGAAAGAGCTTAAGAAAGAGTTGTACATGGATGAACAAAATGTGGTACATATATGTGTGTGTGTGTGTGTGTGTGTGTGTGGTGTGGTGTGTGTGCAATGGATATTATTCAGCCTTAAACAGGAAGGAAGTTCTGACACATGCTATGTCAGGATAAACCTTAAGGACATTATGCTAAGTGACATAAGCCAGCCACAGAAAGATCAGTATTATCTGATTCCTCTACTATGAGGTACTCAGAGCAGCGGAAGTAACAGAGCCAAAGGGCAAAGTGGTGGGTGCCAGGGCTGGAGGAAGGGAGGCTTGGGGAACTAGTACGCAGTGGGTGCAGTTTCAACTGAAGAAGATAAAAAGAGCTCTGGAGACGGACAGTGAGGATGGAAGCACAATAACGTGAATGTCCTCGGGATCCCTGAGTGGCTCAGCGGTGTAGCCCTGCCCTCGGCCCAGGGCATCATTCTGGAGTCCCAGGATCGAGTTCCGCCTCGGGCTCCCTGCATGGAGCCTGCTTCTCCCTCTGCCTGTGTCTCTGCTTCTCTCTCTCTCTCTCATGAATAAATAAATAAAATCTTCTTTTAAAAAACAACAACAACGTGAATGTCCTTAAAACCACTGAACTGTATATTGAAAAATGGTTAAGATGGTATATTTTATGTTACAGATATCTTCCCATGATTAAAAATGAAAAAAAGAAAAAGTTGTATAAAAGACATAGTGAAAAAAAAAAAAAAAAGAAATAGTGGTGAGCAATGAAATTGATAAAATCTTAAACTAAGTCTAAGTGATTCTTGTTTATATTATTACAAAACATGACTGATGTAAAAAGTTACTAAAATAATTAGAATTTGTTATTATTTTTTTAATAATTAGAATTTTAAAATAACTCATTACAGGGGCACCCGGCTGACTCAGTTGGTGAAGCATGCAACTCTTGATCTCAGGGGCCGTGAGTTTAAGCCCTACATGGGGTGTGGAGATGACTTAAATAAATAAAATTTAAATAATAAAAATAAAAATAACTCATTACAAATAATAATACCTAAAAGTTCAAATGATTAAATAGAAACAGGAAGGTGAGAGAGGAGAAAGAAAACTTGTCCTTCCACTACCTTACAAAATAAATAGGAGTCCATAGATTTGATTTCATTGATGACATCTGGTCAAGAAGGTAAGTTCAAATGTCTCTACATTAAGGGTCACGCTTAAACCAAGATGAGAAATACAACTTCCAAATTACTTGATGGAGGGAAAAATTAAGGGTGGAGACAAATACTGCTTGTCAGCAAGATTTGAATTGCTTAACTTCAAACTGTGGCCTTGCCATTTCCAAATAATAAATCTGAAGACCGCAGAAACAGAGATCACTTATTGAAATGATTTCAGTGGGGAGACAGCACCCCATGATTGTCACTATGCAGAAATAGGTGTAGGGGAAGGATAAAGAAAGGGAACTAATATTTTTGAAAATCTATGATGACCGAGCAGGTGCCAGATACTTTAGGTGTGTTATCTTAGTTGCTCTTCACTACAACCATAATTTTACTCCAATTTACATCTGATCTTAAGTCATTTCTATAACTTCACACAGAGAGTTAAGCAGCAGATCCTGAATTTGAAGCATGGAACAATTGACTCTAGAACATAAATTATTGAGCCTGGTGAGACAAGATGGGCTAGACTATGAAGAGGGTTGGTCATTTTATAATTTTTTAAAGGTTTTGTTTATTTCAGAGAGAAAGAGAGAGGGAGGATGAGCAGGGGAGGGGAGGAGGCAGAGGGAGAAGCAGACTGGGATGCAGAGAGCTGGGATGGACGTGGGGCTTGATCCCAGGCTCCTGAGATCATGACCTGAGCCGAAGGCAGATGCTTAACTGACTGAACCACTCAGGCGCCCCAAAGAGGGCTGCTCATTTTTAAAGTATTCCTATAAATTTCATTATTGTTGTTAGGTTATCTTATTAATAAAAACTAGGGTTATAAAAACTGTCAAACAACCTGTAAATTAATTATCGTCAAATTTGAAAATTGAGGGATCCCTGGGTGGCGCAGCGGTTTGGCGCCTGCCTTTGGCCCAGGGCACGATCCTGGAGACCCGGGATCGATTCCCACGTCGGGCTCCCGGTGCATGGAGCCTGCTTCTCCCTCTGCCTGTGTCTCTGCCTCTCTCTCTCTCTGTGACTATCATAAATGAATAAAAATTAAAAAAAAAAAATTTGAAAATTGATATATAGAATAGCATGTGTACAATTACATACAAAATGCATTCAAATTATATACAAAAACCTCATACTGAAATGGCAAGATCTGGAATGAAATGTGTGAAATGTATGAAGGTCAGGTTCAGGGAATGGGTTGTTGGGGATTACTTTTACTTATGATTCTTTTAATGTTATGTTTGCATTATTTTTCAATAACTTTTTAAAAAAGATTTTATTTATTTATTCCTAAGAGACACAGAGAAAAAGAGAGGCAGAGACACAGGCAGAGGGAGAAGCAGGCTCCATGCAGGAAGCCCAATGTGGGACTCAAACCTGGGTCTCCAGGGTCACACCCTGGGCTGAAGGTGGCACTCAACCACTGAGCCACCCGGGCTGTCCTATTTTTCAGTAACATTTGAAAAGCAAAAGTCAAGAAGGAAAGGGAGAGAGAATTAAGTATTGAAATATAAAAAGATGGCTCACAAGCAGGGACAGTGGCCTGCGTCGATGCTACCTCTACGGTGTCTCAAGACGAAAAGACAGTAGGATTGGCCTCTTATTTCACTGGCAGAACTTCAGCATCATGATGGGCGGATGCTGGCCATGTGGAGGTTCTCTGAGTCCTTCTGTAGGAAACCAGGCCAGAAAGTAAACACGAGAAAGAACTGATTCACTCATGCCCTTGCTCCCTCATTTAAGGAGGCCTGACAGCCTCCTGCTTGGGCTGCGAAAAGCCAGGAAGCGTGGTCCTCTGTGGTCTATGCCGGGAGCACCTACACGCCCAGGATACCCTTGGGCTGCCCGTCCTTGTGGAGCTCTGGGGTTCTTGCAGAGACAGAGCTATGAGTGGGAGCTGAGACTAAGAATGGTGGGAGGAACAGGACCGAGGTCTACTTTAATTCCAGAGGATAGAAGCCTGAGGATGTTCTTTTTTTTTAAGATTTTATTTATTTATTCATGAGAGACACAGAGAGAGAGAGAGGCAGAGACACAGGCAGAGGGAGAAGCAGGCTCCACGCAGGGAGCCTGATGCAGGAGACAATCCCTGGACCCCAGGATCACACCCTGAGCCACCCAGGATCCTTGTCTGAGGATGTTTTTAAAGGGCTGTGCCTCGAACCTGCTGAGTTGTATTGCCACCTGTGCTCAAGCCCCACCCTTCCCCCCCAATCTGCCTGAACTGCTGGAAGGTACAGAGAAACATTTGGGCCACTGTACCACGGGACTTAGTTGGCTTCTAAAGTGACTTTCAGGGGATCGAGTCACACACTGGGATTCCTGCGAGGAGCCTGTTTCTCCCTCTGCCTGTGTCTCTGCCTCTCTCTATTCCTCTGTCTCTCATGATTAAATAATAAATAAAATCTTTTAAAAAATTAATAAACTGGGATGCCTGGGTAGTTCAGTGGTTGAGCATCTGCCTTTGGCTCAGGTCATGATCCTGGGATCCTGGTATCGAGTCCCGCATTGGGCTCCCTCTGCTTCTCCCTCTGCCTATGTCTTTGCTTCTCTGTGTCTCTCATGAATAAATAAATAAATAAATATTTTTAAAAATTAATAAAGTGACTTTCATTGATCTCATATCCTCTCCTCATCCCCAGTTAGTCATACCTACCATCTTGCAATACTCTTGCTAAAATACACGTTTATTTATGTAGCTTCCCTTTCAAAAACCTTTAAGAACTCCCCATCGCCTGCTGGATTGTCAATTTTTTATTCCTAGTCTGTCATCAGCTGACACTAACTTTCTAGCTACCTGACTTCAGACAAATCAACCTAATCAACACCCCGTAGAGGTGAATGCCAGTGCCTCCCAATGTTGTGACTGTGGACACAGGTCCCTCTGCTTCCCCAGAGCTGACTGGGTTTGGGTCCTATGACAAAAGTTGTAGTAGAAACAAACTGAAGAATGGTGAAATATATAGCAGACACCTTTGCAAACGGGGTTATGGTAGAAAAATGCCAGTGAGAGAGCTGAGGAAGAGATAACACCTGTTGAAGGTAATTTTTTTTTTAATTTTTATTTATTTATGATAGTCACACACGGGGGGGGGGGGGTGCGGGCAGAGACACAGGCAGAGGGAGAAGCAGGCCCCATGCACCGGGAGCCCGACGTGGGATTCGATCCCGGGTCCCCAGGATTGCGCCCTGGGCCAAAGGCAGGCGCCAAACCGCTGCGCCACCCAGGGATCCCTGAAGGTAATTTTTTTTTTTGAAGGTAATATTTCTGATGGGTTCCCTGAAACACCCCGCCCTCCCGGAAGTGTCAGAGGGTGTGAATGCCATCCGTGTCGCCCGTGGGAGTGGGAGTGTCCTAGAGTGCATGCTCACATTTCCAATTCTGAGAAGTCCTGCGATTTAAAATAAGCACAACCACAGAACTTACAAAAATATCTTGCATTTATCCCCGCACATCCCAAATGCATTTGATTGCGGAACCTCAATTTTCAGCTACACCCATCAGCATCCATTGGGGGAAAACATTTTAAAAAACGTTTTGGAGAAAATGACTGAGAAGCATTCTTTCAAGTTGTTCCTTTTTCACGGTGGCCTGCTCACCATTTTTTGTTTTGTTTTGTTTTAAAGATTTTATTTATTTATTCATGAGAGACACAGAGAGGCAGAGACACAGGCAGAGGGAGAAGCAGGCTCCATGCAGGGAGCCCAACGTGGGATTCGATCCCAGGTCTCCAGGATTACACCCTGGGCTGCAGGCAGCGCTAAACCACTGCGCCACCAGGGCTGCCCAGTTTTGTTTTGTTTTTAAGTCTCAGTCGCTTTTTTCTTATATGCCCGTAAATAGAGTATTTGAAGGGAGTCTTGGAAGACCAGTTGTCTCCCAAAGTTTCTTTTCCCTTTCTTCCAGAATCATGATATTTTAGCTGGGCACGTGGCTGTCAAAAATAAAATTGACTCTGCTCAGCCTCCCTTGGGGCTAGATATGGCCATGGGACTAAGTTCTGGTCTATGGAACATGAGAGAAAAGGTTGTAGGTTTCTGGTTATATTCACACACAGAAAAGGAATATGGTCTCCCCTCTTTTTTCCCATTCCTCCCGCACAGTGATCGCAATGCAGAGGCATAAGGAACCATATTGAATCATGCAGTTAAAAGCAACATAGAGCAGGAAGGAGCAGAAGGAGCCGAAGCTTCTGGCAGCATTACTGAGCTAAGATGCTAGACCACCTTGTACCTCTATGTGAGAGGAAAAAAACTGTATCTATCTTGTGTAAGGTGGTATTATTTTTGGTCTCTGTCACATGCAACCAAACCTATATATATTTTAGGGAGACAGAAGGGTGAGACGCAGGGGGAGAGAATCTCAGGCAGACTCCCCATCGAGCATAGAGCCCAACACTGGGCTCAATCCCAGGACCCTGAAATCAAGACCTGAGCTGAAATTAAGAGCCAGACATTTAACCAACTAAGCCACCCAGATGCCCCCCCAAAACTATATTCTTACAAATGCAATCACTGTTTATTGCTTTGTGTGACTGGAACAGTATCTCTGTCATTTAGGAAATGCTTCTTCATTATTTTTTTTTAAGATTGTATTTATTTATGAGAGAGAGAGAGAGAGAGACAGACAGACAGAATAGGGGAGCAGAGGGAAAAGGAGAGAGAGAATCTCAAGCAGACTACATGCAGAGTGTGGAAGCCTGACTCGGGGCTAAATCCCACAACCCTGAGACCATGACCTGAGCTGAAATCAAGAGTCAGCTGCTCTACTGACTGAGCCACTCAGTTCTTGGGGAATTTGCAGAACCCCATTTTCCTGTCCATGGTGATGGTTGCCAGGATGGACACGTGATCCATGTCGGCCAAGCAGAACTCGCTCTAGAATTTTTCTATTTGGAGCTGACAGGGAAGAGCTTTTTTCTTTGCTGGTCATGAGGCTGTAAGCACATGAACTTGGAGCCTCCTAAAGATCTAGTTCCAGCCTCCTGGGACTGATGGCCTGAGTAACCTGGGCCAACTGGCATAGCAATTTAGGTCAGATTACCCAGAAACATCCCCAGAAATGAGGATCTGTGTGCGCTAGAGATTTTTTTTTTCTTTTCCTTCTAAAGATTTTTATCTATTGGGGCAGCCCGGGTGGCTCAACAGTTTAGTGCCGCCTTTGGCCCAGGACCTGATTCTGGAGACCCGGGATCAAGTCCCATGTCGGGCTCCCTGCATGGAGCCTGCTTCTCCCTCTGCCTCTCTGTGTGTCTCCCACGAATAAATAAAACCTTTAAAAAAAAAAAATTTTGTCTACTTACTCATGAGAGACACACACACACAAAGAGAGGCAGAGACACAGGCAGAGGGAGAAGCAGGCCCCATGCAGGGAGCCCGATGCGGGACCCGATTTCGGGACTCCAGGATCTCGCCCTGAGCCGAAAGCAGAGGTGAGGTTAACCGCTGAGCCACCCGGGCATCCCTGATCTTCTTTCTATAGCTACGTTCCTCCAGGCCCAGAGTGGGTGGTCCTTGGCCATACCTGCAGCTTCCTGCTTTCGTGTGGCGCTTCTGGCAGCAACTGCCCTCGGAGTACACCACTTGTCCCTGCCCTGCTCACAGGCTCCCTGTCCGTCTGGCATCAGCTTTCACAGCAGATCCTGGTCACAGCTGCTTTGCAGTGGACTCTGTCGAAGGCCCACCTTTGATGGGCTCTGTGCATCCATATCTTGCCAGCTTTGCTGAGAGTGGCTGCCACCAGCAAACTGCATACCACCACCCTTGGGCATAGGAGCCTCCCTGATTGCTTGGAGGACGGGAAAGTAACTGAAAGTTTTAAATCTCCCTTCACCAAGGCCAAGTAGCTACAGATTGGGGTGAAAGTATGATGACAGCTCAATTCCTTTTCTTGGGGGTATAACTTTATACTCAGTACTGGAGGGAACAGGCTGGAGCTGAAATGTCCCCCCAGTGGCATCCTTGCTGGGCCTCCTCTCCTTCCTGGTCTTGCTCCCCCTACCCCATCCCCTTACAGGGTTCTCCTGGGAGCACCTTCTTCATAAATCACTGGCACCTGAATCCTTGATTCAGGATCGACCTGAACCAAAGGTTCATCAGGATGCTCACTTTGTTACTGGAACTCACTGAATACTGAATCATTGACTGATCCAATGATATATAATGATGTCAGTGATGACATCACAGTGTTGCCCCAGCATACATTCCCCCTTTTTCTTTTTCTTTTTTTTTAGATTTTATTTATTTATTCACGAGAGACAGAGAGACGGCAGAGACATGGCAGAAGGAGAAGCAGGCTCTGTGCATGGAGCCCGACGTGGGACTCGATTCTGGGTCTCCAGGATCATGCCCTGGGCCGAAGGTGGTGCTAAACTGCTCAACCACCCGGGCTGCCCACATTACCCCTTTTTCACCTGCACCCAATTTTCCTTGGTTAAATTGTCACTCTCTCATTCTCAGGGGTGCAGCTTTGGGGAATCAATCCCTACCTGAGCTCCCACATGGACCCCAATTAGTTTGAGATAATCAACCTACTCCATTTTCTAATTATAGAGATTAGTTTTGTTGTGGGCAGGAAACCCAAACTGATCCAATGGGGACCTGAGGAGGCATCTGCTTGGGTTGCCAGGAAGGAAGAGGCTCCTGTCCCAAGGCCCAGAAAAAGAGGGTGGGCTGGTGGTGCTCTTGCCTATCTAGGAAGGGACCCAACACCCAGGGACAGAGCTGAGAGGTGAAGGAAGAGAAGCTAGGTCAGGTCACATCATTAGAGCCCCCTGTAGAAGAATGTTCTGTTATGGAGTCTCCAAATTTCTTTTTACTATCTAGCCAATTTAAGTTGGATTGTTTTTCTTTTATTTGCATCCTTGAGAGCCCTTATTTGCACCTTAATGATTCATTGACTGTTTCTGGAAGTGGCCCTATTTTGAGATTTAGAAGTTCCTTACACATTCTGAAGGGTGAAGTAGAAGAAAACTTTCCCCTGGGGGAAGGAGGGAAATGTGTTTAAAGGGTCTAGAGTTTCAGTTTTGCAAGATGGTGGAAGTGTAATGTGAGGCAGAGCAGGGAGGAAATTGTTCCGGGAAGAAAGGGAGGATGCAGAAACATCAGTTACATAGGGCCAGGACAAGCTTCGTGGGTGTGCGATCTGTGCATGTGTAGCCACACAGAGACCCAGGCTCAGAAGGACCCCACGCATGCTTTAATGCTCTGCTGTCACCATCTTGACCATTTTTAATAGTTTTTCAATACAGGACCTGTGTTTTCCTGTATTTTTTTTTTTTTTTTTTAAGATTTTATTTTTAAGTCATCTCTACACTCAACATGGGACTTGAACTCACAACTCTAAGGCCAAGAGTCACATGTTCTTCTGACTGAGCCAGCCAGGTGCTCCTTAAGGGGCCTGTATTTTCATTTTGCACTGGGGTGCACGGATTATGTAGCTGGCCCTGTATAGAGCACTTTATTTATTTATTTTTATTTTTATTTTTATTTTTATTTTTTTAAATTTATTTATGATAGTCACAGAGAGAGAGAGAGAGAGAGAGGCAGAGACACAGGCAGAGAGAGAAGCAGGCTCCATGCACCGGGAGCCCGATGTGGGATTCGATCCCAGGTCTCCAGGATCGCGCCCTGGGCCAAAGGCAGGCGCCAAACCGCTGCACCACCCAGGGATCCCTATTTATTTATTTTTAAAGATTTTATTTATTTATCCATGAGAGACACAGACAGAGAGAGAGAGAGAGAGGCAGAGACACAGGCAGAGGGAGAAGCAGGCTCCATGCAGGAACCCAACAGGAGCCCAGCAGGCTCCATGCAGGAATCCAACAGGAGAAGCAGGCTCCATGCGGGACTCGATCCCAGAACCCCAGGATCACGCCCTGGTCCAAAGGCGGACACTCAACCGCTGGGCCATCCATGTGTCCCTAAACAGCAAAGGTTTATTCCCCTCTCACACTATGTACTCCTCGTGGGTCAGCTGGGGAGCTGGGGGCTCTGCTGTGCGTCATCTTCACTCCCCGACTGGGGCAGAGGGAAAGTGAAGACATGGGAAAATATGTAATGGCTCTTAAAACTTCTTCTCAGAAGTGACACCCATCTTCTGAGATGGAGCCCCACATCCTCTCCCGGCTGGATGTGTATAGAGCCTGCTTAAGATTCTCTCTCTGCCCCTCCTCCTCCCTGCAAAAAGTGACACCCATCACTCAAACTCCCATTTCATTGGCCAATGCTGATCACATGACAACATCCAGCCTGAAGGGAAAAGGAAATCCAATCCAAACAGGGAGGGGCCCAGGAGAATTAGGCAGATTTGTTAATCTGTTGTTTGGACACCATTTATTAAATAATCCATCCTTTCTCTCTTAATTTTCATGGTCTATTTATCACATACTAAATTTTTTTGATCTTCAGGCCTCTTTTTGGATTGTCTTTCTGCTCCACTGATTTCCCTTTCCATGGCTGTGCAGAGTACTGTTTCAATTTCCATAGCTTTGTAATGCCATTGAATATTAAAGAGGGTAAGTACTTCTCCAAGGTTCTCCTTTGACATTTTTTCTGGCTATTGTCAACCTTTAATTTCTAGACTGAGTTGAGAATCCCTTTGTCAAGTCCTCTTTACCCCTCCTGTGTGATTTTGATTAGAAAGGGATTGCATTGGAGACAAATTTGCATCGCTTCACACCGTAGAGTTACTAGTAAGAAAATCTATCTCAGTAAGGTCTTAATGATGTTTCCCAAGAATATTCAGTCACTTTCTACTAATTTGACCTCTTAGCATTTTGTTCCATAGTTACTGTGAATGAGACCCTTGCTATATTGTTTTCTAATTATTATTCTAGCTCAGGTGAAGGGCTCTTGATCTTGATTTTCTTTGTAGCCATTTTATCCTATTGAACTTTATTACAAACGTTTTGTAGGTTGTAATCTGTTTATTTATAAATTATGATTAATCTCTCACTTCTTCATTAAAACACCAACAACAACCCAATCTTCCTTCTCATTTTGGCAGCAAGAGAGAAATATGCTGCATGAACTGATGCAATTTTCGTTTCCACTATTTTCTGTAACCTTATGAGCACTTCTCTCCAGCCTGGCAGCAGCTAGGGTGTTCTGTGCCCGTTGGCTTAGGGAAGGGGTGACATAGCAGAATGCACGGGAAAGGGAAGTCAAGTTCTTGGAATTTTTTTAAGACTTTATTTGAGAGAGAGAGAGAGAGAGAGACCGTGGGTACATGAGCGCATAAGTGCGGGAGGAGGAGCAGAGGGAGAGAGACAAGCAGACTCCCTGGAGCTCGATCCCATGACCCAGACCCCAAGATCATGACCTGAGCTGAATCCCAGAATTGAACCAACTGAGCCACCCAGGCGCCCCAAATTTTTGGAATTTTTGTTTTGAATGTCTTGACCAGATTTAGAAGAACAGAGGAGGAGGTAACTAAGCCTTTATACCAGGTTCCTCAGAGAGGCTTCTGAGCACTGCTGGCCCATGAGCTGGTTGACGCTGGCCCACAATGAATTAAGTACAGATCATTTAGAAACTTTTATTTTTATTTTTATTTTTTTTTTCATTTAGAAACTTTTAAAGCAATCTGATGTCATCACGATACCCAGATCCAGACCACTGGCTTCCTTGAGCGGTGTGTTGACAGCAAATACTGATCCATGACACCCAGAAGTAAAAAGAAAGATTCTTCAACATGAGTTGTTGCTCTTTAGATTTGCTTCTTTAGTTGATGTGCTATAGTTTAGTGCTTCTTTAACCAAAAGGCTCCAGATGGAGAGAAAAGAAGAGAGTTGGAGGGAAGCAAGTGGGTCTGGAGCCTCAGTGTGTGGCTGTATCTGACCCCCACCCCCAGAAGCACTGCCCCCCAGTAGAGGGGGTGGCGGGGTGGAAGAGGAAAGCTGCCAGCAGGAGAACAACGGAGATCCTTGACAGCCTGGGCAGCTGGAATTGGAAGGGGCCCCTGCCCTTTTCTAAGGAGGGCCTGAGAAGCAGCAAGATTCTATCATTTCTTTGAGCAATGAAAGGGCTCTCGGCAGAGCCAGACGGTTGGACTGGAGACACCCCATACAGTTCCCACACACCCCAGCATGCCGTGGGGAGCAGGGGAATAATTTACTGTAAGTCCAGAAGGAGCCCAAAGGCAGTGGAGAACCTTGAGCACTCCCACTAGGTAGGCACCAGGGCCGCCTCATGTCCTCATGTGCCCAAATGGGGTGCAGAAGGGGCTGAGCGAAGAGACCTTAAGAACATATGCAAGGGCACCTCAGTAGGTAGAGCGTGCAACTCTTGATCTCGGGGTTGTGAGTTCAAACCCCACGGTAGGTGTAGAGATTACTTAAAAATAAGATCTTTGGGGTGCCTGGGTGGCTCAGTCACTTAAGCATCTGCCTTCGACTCATCGTTATCCTGGGGTCCTGGGATCGAGTCCCACAGGACGGTCCTGCTGGGAGCCTGCTTCTCCCTCTGACTATATCTCTGGCTCTCTCTGTGTCTATTATGATAAATAAATAAAGTCTTAAAAAAGAAAATATGCAGCTGCTACATTCACGGCAAGCATTGCATGATGCATAGAATTGTTGAATTGCTATGTTGTACAACTGAAACGTTGTGTGTCAACTACACCTCAGTTTTAAAAAGCAAGGAAATGTGCAGCTAAGAACAACGGACAACACCACAGCTACATGTAGAGACCAACACTTAATGACTAGACCAAAGTACATCTCGGCAAATGCTATGTTGAAACCCCGGCCACCTGCTTGCCCTCCCCGGAGACTTTGGCACTCTGGACACTCCCCTCCTGCAACTGAGATGGTAAACCCTGGCAGCAAGGAGGCTCCCGTAATGGCCAAGAGTAAACTTCAATTGCCTGGTGAAATGAGGACTCACTGCTAAAATTCAAGGGGATTATTTAAAAAGCAGAAAAAAATTGAGCATGCTACTTCCTGCAAACTTTAGTCAATGGATGGAGATCCATGCCCATGTTCATTTTGTTTAACCACAATGACAGGTGTTAGTGGATACCTCTCCCTTGCTCCTGATTTTAATGGGAATAAATCTGGTATTTGATGGTTTGGCATTTGCTATTGGATTCTTCATGTCTTTAAAGATCTTTTCATTTTTAAAAAGATTTTATTTATTTATTTGAGAGAGGGCAAGAGATCATAAGCAGAGGGAGCAGCAGAGGGACAGAGAAGCAACCCCTCATCCCCCGAGCAGAGAGCCCAGGCTCGATCCTAGGATGCTGAGATCATGACTCGAGCCAAAGGCAGATGCTTAACCGACTGAGCCCACTCAGATGCCCCAAAGATCTTGTTTTTAAGTAATCTCTATGCCTATCATGGGGTTTGAACTCACAACCCCGCGATAAAGGGGTTGTGAGTTCTACCCACTGAGCTCTACCCACTGAGCCAGTTAGGTGCCTCCTCTTCAAAGTTTTTTGTAATGTTAAGGTTTATCTATTTGAAGATGGCTTTAGAGTTTTGTTATTAAGTCAGGAATAGATGCTGAAGTCAGGGACGCCTGGGTGGCTCAGCAGTTGAGAGTCTGCCTTTGGCTCAGGGTGTGATCCTGGAGTCCTGGGATCGAGTCTCGCATTGAACTTCCCGCGGGGAGCCTACTTCTCCTCCCTCTACCTTTGTCTCTCCCTCTCTCTGTGTGTTGCTCATGAATAAATAAATAAAATCTTTAAAAGAAACATTCATTTGGGGACACCTGGGTGACTCAGTGGTTGAGTGTCTGCCTTCGGCTCAGGGATCCTGGGATTGAGTCCTACATTGGGCTCCCCCATAGGGAGTCTCTTCTCCCTATGCTACTCTCTTTCTGTGTCTCTCATGAATAAATAGACAAAATCTTTTTAAAAAAATCATTCATTTGGACAAGCTGTGATAAGGGGGTTATACTAGGTTTTTTTTTTTTTTTTAAGATTTTAATTATTTATTCATGAGAGACAGAGAGAGAGGCAGAGACATAGGCAGAAGGAGAAGCAGGCTCCATGCAGGGAGCCTGACATGAGACTATCCCGGGACTCCAGGATCACACCCTGGGCCAAAGGCAGGTGCTAAACCGCTGAGACACCCAGGGATCCCTATACTAGGTTTATAACATTTTCTCATGCTCTAGATTCTAGAATGTAAAAATTATCAACAGCCTTTCTTGAAGATTAGCTACATTTCCATACTATTGTTCATCTGGGTCCAAAATTTGGGTAAATAAGACCTTTGAGGACCTTCCTCCTATCCTCTAGAGTTAGTGGGTTTATTCGGGTTTTCCATTTCCTTTTGAGTCAATTTTAGTAACTTAAAAAAAAGATTTTTAGAAATGTTACCCATTTGAGAGAGAGAGCATGAGCAGGGGGAGGGGCAAAGGGAGAGGGAGGAAACTTCCCACTGAGCAGGGAACCCCACTCGAGGCTCTATCCCAGGACCCCAGGATCATGACCTGAGCCAAAGGCAGATGCTTAAGCAACTGAGCCACCCAAGTGCCCCCAATTTTAGTAACTTACATTTTATTCTAAAAGGACATTTCATTTTCATGTTTAAATCTCACATCAAGCTGTACCTAACATTCTTGGGGCACCTAGCTGGCTCAGTTGGTAGAACACATGACTCTTGACTTTGGGGTTGTGACTTCTTTAATAACTAAGAGACTAATTTTTTTTTTTTTTTAAGAGACTATTCTAAAAAATAAATTAAGGGATGCCTGGGTGGCTCACCGGTTGAGCTCAAGTCTGCTTTGGCTCAGGATGTGATCCCAGGATCCGGGATTGAGTCCCACATCGGGCTCCCTGCATGGAGCCTGCTTCTCCCTCTGCCTGTGTCTCTCCCTTTCTCTCTGTGTATCTCCCATGAATAAATACATCTTTAAAAAAATTAAAATAAAAAGTTATACCTAACATTCTCTTTCCTGAGTGCCTACCTCTGAGTCCTGAGTTCATCTGAAAGCAGTATTCCTGGACTCCAAGTGGCCCCTCTGATGTCCTCTCCAATCTCGCCACAAACATGAAACTCCTCTTGGCATACATTTCCCGTTACTGGAAGCAATGTTCCTCTCATTTTCTCGCTCCATTTTCTTTTGTGTTCCCAAATCTTTTCATCTTTACCTAAAAGAGTCTGTTTTTATCCAGTGTCAGGAGTTTTATGTGCTTGATCAAAAGCTGGGATTTTCTATTCTAATCTTCTAGCCTCAGAGAAGGAACATCATACTTTCTGTGGGTTATTTGCCAGATTTAGAAGATGAGCTGAGAGTGAAGAGGAGGGCTGGACCCCTATCTGGGGTCAGAGATGGGAGGCTCCCCTCTTTCCCCTGGCACAGAGGACTCTGCAAGATCTCACCTGCCTGCATCCCTTCTCAGGCCCCTCCTATTACAATGTACCAGCCATAACGGAGTCAGGTGGTTCTCAGGCAGCACCTGCTTTGCCGCCTCTCACCTTGCTGTCAGGGCTGCCCCCACTGCCCAGGATGCTGGTGTGGCTTCCTGACTTGACAGGTGCTTCCCTGAGTTTTTGATTTATGATTATCTAAGCCATACATTTATGTTTTGCGTGCTTTTCTGTACGTTATATTTCACAATGAAAAGAGTTGAAAAAGAATATTTATGTAGCTTTATATATGCACTTTTTTTCTAAAAGAATACAATGGCAAACTATTAATGGGGGGGCGTTTTTTTATTTAATACAGCTCCATACTTAAATAAATTAGTTTTTCAAAGCCTGGGAAATGACCAGGTAGCCCAGAAATGCCAGGTTGACCCCAGATGACCAGAGACACTCTCACAGTCTTGGCTATGTCCAGACAGATTTCAACATGCAGCTGTCTCCTTCCTGGACTACAGACAACCTACAGACAAGCAGCCTTTGACCTGCTGCCTTCTACCCTCATTGCAGACTGTCAATTACTCACCATGTTTTGAACTTCAGGACCTAATCTTTGCCAGGTCTGGCTCTACAGGGCTTTCTAAGGATCTCAAAGAGCAACAAGACAGCCTTAGAAAAGAAAACCAAAAAAACCTTCAAATACAATTAGTTCTCATCCAATTTCCCTTAGAAAAGAAAAATGAGTCCTTTCCAGGGTAGAGATTTGAAAAGGAAGGAAGCTATTCTGTTTGAGAGTGTCATAACATATATTTATTGAGTACGTTTGCTAGACAAGTCAGTGAGGGAAGTGGTGCTCAGGTCTCCTGACTTGGCGAGGTCAGAAGTGTGAGCAAAGGCTGGACAACCGGGTCTAATAATAGCATGATTTTATGCAGGACCCCTCAAAACACATGGAATTGGTGATGCCAAGGACCTCTAAAAGTAGGGACAGGGATCCCTGGGTGGCGCAGCGGTTTGGCGCCTGCCTTTGGCCCAGGGCGCGATCCTGGAGACCCGGGATCGAATCCCACGTCAGGCTCCCGGTGCATGGAGCCTGCTTCTCCCTCTGCCTGTGTCTCTGCCTCTCTCTCTCTCTGTGACTATCATAAATAAATAAAATAAAAAATAAATAAAAGTAGGGACAGAGGTCAAGCGTACATGAGTGGACTGGCTAAAAATCTAGTTAAGAATTAGACTTTAGGGATCCCTGGGTGGCGCAGCGGTTTAGCGCCTGCCTTTGGCCCAGGGCATGATCCTGGAGACCCGGGATCGAATCCCATGTTGGGGTCCCGGTGCATGGAGCCTGCTTCTCCCTCTGCCTATGTCTCTGCCTCTCTCTCTCTTTCTGTGTGACTATCATAAATAAATAAAAATTAAAAAAAAAAGAATTAGACTTTAGAAAAAAAATTAAAAAAAAAAAAAGAATTAGACTTTGGGGCAGCCCAGGTGGCTCGACGATTTGGCACTGCCTTTGACCCAGGGTGTGATCCTGGAGACCTGGGATCAACTCCCACGTCAGGCTCCCTTCTTGATTCTTCCATAGCAAGTGTTGCTTTCTAATTTGCTGATTTTATTTATCTATTATGTGTTTTTTCATCATTCCATTCCACTCCGTCACTCCACCCTACTTAGAAGGGCAGACATTGGGACACCTGGGTGGCTCAGTGGTTGAGAGCCTGCCTTTGGCTCAGGGCATGATCCTGGAGTCCCGGGATAAAGTCCCACATCGAGCTCCTGCGAGGAGCCTGCTTTTCCTTCTGCCTGTGTTGTCTCTGCCTCTCTCTCTCTCTCTCTCTCATGAATAAATAAAATCTTTTACAAAAAAAGAATTAGACTTTATGTGTTTATGGAAATACAGCAAGCTTTTGACTTGTGTACTTTTCTGTATGTATATTATACTTCAATAAAAAGTAAAAAAAAAAAAAAAAATTAACCCTATCTCTCTCCTCCCTGGCCCTAAGCCACAGGGCAAAGATCACTCCCAGTATTCTGGCGGAAATCTGGAAGCCTGAACTTTGGCGAGAGTTTGTGAAATCGGGCTTTTTGATGGAGAGGCAGGGAGATAACCACTCACAGCCGAGGTGGGAACAGCAAACTGAGAGCAGGGCGCTAAGTAGAGTCCACATACTGACTGTCCAGACTCAGACTCATGGCCTTTGTTGCCAAGTTGGTTCTCAGGCAGTGGTGGCCAGCCCTCTCTGAGAAAGACCAGCCTCAGGGAAAGATCTGAAGCTACCGACCATGAGTATTCCCCAATGAATGGCCCACGTAGGTGACTCTCAGAGGATTCATCCCATAGTCAATGAGGCCATTCCATAGGCATACAGTGGCACTGGGTTTTATGTCCTTAATCTTTAGTATGAGCTGACAGCCTAGATAACCTGAAAGATAGAGACTGAAGCAAAGAAGTAGAAAAAGCAACCTAGAGAAAAGACCAGCATGCAGGGAGAAGGAAAGTTCAAAATCAAACCATGAAAATTCTTTTTTCGTTGTTGTTTAAGATTTTATTTATTAATGAGAGACACAGAAAGAGAGAGAGAGAAGCACAGAGACACAGGCAGAGGGAGAAGCAAGCTCCGTGCAGGGAGCCCGATGTGGGACTTGATCCCAGGTCTTCAGGATCAGGCCCTGGGCTGAAGGCAGTGCTAAACCACTGAGCCACCCGGGCTACCCAAACCATGAAAATTCACAAAGACATTCATTCATTCATTCATTCATTCATTCATCTTTTCACCTAACAAAGACTACTGCTGCTCTCTGTGCCAAGCATAGTTCTAAGTTGCTGGGAACACTGGTGAACAAAACAGATGCCTGCCCTTCTTTTCTTTTTTTTTTTTAAGATTTTATTTATTTATTCATGAGAGAGAGGGGGAGAGAGAGAGAGAGAGAGAGAGAGAGGCAGAGACACAGGCAGAGGGAGAAGCAGGCTCCTCGCAGGAGCCCGATGTGGGATTTTATCCTGGGGTTCCAGGATCATGCCCTGAGCCAAAGGCAGGCGCTCAACCACTGAGCCACCCAGGTGTCCCAATGTCTGCCCTTCTAAGTAGGGTGGAGTGACGGAGTGGAATGGAATGATGAAAAACACATAATAGATAAATAAAATCAGCAAGTTAGAAAGCGACACTTGCTATGGAGGAGTCAAGAAGGAGGAGAGAGGAGGCCAGGAGAGCTGGTGCTCTAGGCATGGATGGGACATGGTCGTGAGCAAGCTGCAGTATTACACGTGGAGGCCGGGGCAGGCCTTACTGAGAAGATGCAAGCTGAGCAATGTCTTGAAGGAGAGGGGGATTCTGGGCAGAAGGAACAGTTATGGCCGAGGTGCTAGGGTGGGAGTTTGGGCCTGGAGAAGTCAGGGAGCACTGAGGGGCTGGTGTGGCTGAAGCAGAGTGAACAGGAGGTAGAACAGCTGATGCCAGGGAGGCCCAGGGGAGGAGAGATCACACTGGGCCACCGCAGCCACTGCAGGGACAAAGGCTTCTCCTGTTGAGTCAGATGCAGAACCACTGTGGTGTTTTTTTTTTTTAATTTTTTAATTTATTTATGATAGGCACAGAGTGAGAGAGAGAGAGGCAGAGACATAGGCAGAAGGAGAAGCAGGCTCCATGCACCGGGAGCCCGACGTGGGATTCGATCCCGGGTCTCCAGGATCATGCCCTGGGCCAAAGGCAGGCGCTAAACTGCTGCGCCACCCAGGGATCCCACCACGGTGGTGTTTTGAGAGGAATGACAAGATAGGACGTATTTTTATTTTATTTTTTTAAAAATATTTTATTTATTTGCTCATGAGAGACACAGAGAGACAGAGACATAGGCAGAGGAAGAAGGGGGGTCCCCGTAGGGAACCCGATGTGGGACTCAATCCCGGGACTCCAGGATCACGCCCTGAGCCAAAGGCTCAACTGCTGAGCCACCCAGGCATCCTAGGACATATTTTTAAAGGTCTATTCTGACTGCTTTGCTAATAAGTAAACACTTATCTCTCTCTCTCTCTCTCTTTCTTTTTAATAAGTTCTACACCCAATAAGGGGCTTGAACTCAGGACCTAAGGTCAAGAGTCACATGTTCTAATGACTGAGCCAGCCAGATACCCTGATTCAGTGAATACTTATGTTAATATATTGAGATAAGAAAATATGTTATGGCCCCAAAATTAAATTTTATTGCCATAAAAAGAACACCCAGAAGATTAAAAAGAGTCCTTGGATATTAAAACTATGACAGCAGAAACCCGAAAAGTACAACATTAGAGTTGGAAGACAGAGCTAAATAAGCCCTCCATAGAGAAGATCAAAAAGACAAAATATGGAAAAAGGGCAAAAATGTGAAAAATAGGAGAGAAAAGATAAAGACCAACACCTAAAGAAATAATTCCAGAAACAAAAACCAGAGACCTTAGAGTGAAGGAAATTATCAAAGAAATTAATTTCAAGGGTAGTCTGGGTTGCTCAGCGGTTTAGTGCCACCTTCAGCCCAGGGCCTGATCCTGGAGACCCTGGTTGGAGTCCCACGTCGGGCTCCCTGCATGGAGCCTGCTTCTCCCTCTGCCTGTGTCTCTGCCTCTCTCTCTCTGTCTCTAATGAATAAAATAAATAAAATCTTTTAAAAAGACATGAGTTTCCAGAGTACTTGTGCTGGAGAAAAATAGGCCAACAACAAGACATGTCACTGTGAAATGTCAGAACACTGAATGCAATCCTACAGGCATCCAGAATGAAAAAATGGTAGCAAAGCGAAGAACCCAGAATCAGAGTGGCCCCAGACATCCCCACAAATGTCACATGGGAAAGGTGAAGGCTCTGCAGTCACATCCTCACCTCTGGGGGTACAAAAAGCAGGTAGAGGACAGGGCAGCAGGCTCGAGAGAGAGTTCTCCATGACATGGACAGAATACCAGGGGATACATAAAGAAATGGCAGAATCTGAATGAGTGACAGTTGCAAAGAAAATCACAGAAACAAACAAAATAAGATTGTCAACTCCAGGGAAAACTAAAAGTTGTGCCAGAAGGGAGAAGTAAGTCATAATATGTCCTGGGTAAGCTGCAAATAGGGTTTATATATTCTTAGTCATTTCACAACGTTTAATATTGATCTAACCAAAATCACACAATTATATGGAGAAAACGGACGGCCTGCGAGTATGTGAATAGGACAGGAGACAGAGAAGGCATGGAGCAAAATCACCATTTTCTAGCAGATAAAGTTCATTTAATTAGGCCTAGTACTGAAAAACTGTGAAGTGGTAATATGTCATGTGGAGATTCAGGGTCAATACAATGAGATTCAGCTGGAAGAACAAAAGGTTCTTGGTTTGTCCCTTGGGGAATGAGGGAGAAGGGGTTGCTAAGAACTACTAATTTTCATAATGAGTTTGATGTAACTAACTTTTATGATATGTGCACCGTTTCAAGAAAAATAAAACAAAATTTAAAAAGAAAACTACCACAGTTTCCCATTCCTTAGCTGGTCACAACCTAGGCCCATATAACCTAGCAACCTTAATTCCCAACTCTCCCGATGCCCTGCCTGGACACAGCCCCCATTACCAGTTGGGGGCCAGCCCAAGTTCAACCAATTTCCCTCCTGCCCGTCCTTGGTCTAGCTCAAGTCCTGTCTCTCCCAGACCTGTGCAGAGCCTGCTGAGCCTCCTTTCCTCCCCAATCCCCTTAGAGCAACAATTTTCTAAATTATTCATAGATGACTATCACTTACTACATTTAACTAGTTCAGATATGGGTCTCTTCTCCCTAAGTAAGTTGCAAATTTTGGGAGGAAATGGATGATTCCTTTTTGATGTCTGGCAAATGTCTATAGTACGTGCCCAAAAAACATTTCATGAATAAACTTTTTTATTTTTTTCATGAATAAACTTAAAAGTAGAATGCAAGGTGAATTAACAGACAGATTTAAAACAAAGTCTGGAGATAAAACTAAGGTTAGATTAAAGCTGTAACTGGTAATAGTTAAGGCATCTAGCGGACCTAACTGTATCAAGATAGAGCTGCCTTCAAAGCGCTGTGGCCTACTTTTTTGGTTAATGTTTAAGTTGAGTTGTTTTAATAAAGAGATATTTTCCACCCAAAGTACTCTCAAGTTTCAAGTTTTGGTGACCTGGGCCTTGGAAAGTAAATGTACTCTACCCTGCCAAAAACTTAAGTGACTTTGGAGACTTTGTGTCTGCCTTGTTTTTCTACAGTGCAAAATCCTAATCTCTGCGCTTTGAGAAGTTAACTTCTTTTACTGCCAATTGATGAGGCCTGGCCCCTTGCTGGAGGTGGGATGCAAACATCTGGGAGAGCAATATGGTGGAAGACTATCTTGGGTCATGTTCAGAATGAGCAGGAGTTCTTGATCTTGGCCCGGCACCATTCTATGCTCTTTGGTCCCACTGTGATTTCACTCCCATTAAATGGGGAAAATACCTGGCATTTTCTGATATCCCCAAGAAGGGGAACTTGGAGCTGTCTGCAAGTACCCTGTCAATATGCTCTTAAGTCTTTTTTTTTTTTTTTTTAAGATTTTATTTGTTTATTCATGAGAAGCACAGAGAGAGAGGCAGAGACATAGATAGAGGGAGAAGCAGGCTCCCTTTGGGGAGCCCAATGTGGGATCCAATCCCCTGACCTAGGATCACGCCCTGAACCGAAGGCAGATGCTCAACCGCTGAGCCACCCAGGGGTCCCCGACATGTTAATTCTTAAAATGTTCAAGGATGTCTGCCTTTGGCTCAGGTCATGATCCTGGGGTCCTGGAATCTATCCCCACATCGGGCTCCCTGCTCAGCGGGGAGTCTGCTTCTCCCCCCCAACCCACCATCTGCTGCTTCCTGTTTGTATGCTCTTTCTCTCTCTGTCAAATTCTTAAAAAACAAAACAAAACAAAAACACCAACTTAAAAGTTCAGATCATGGCTACAGTGACAGAAACCGTAGCTATATCCAGAGATCTGACTCAGCCCCAGCTCCTCATGCTTACAACTCTTGCCTGGTGCCAGTCGTCTTCCCCATTCTGCCAGGCCACAAACCCTCCTAGCTGTGTTGGTGATTCTATTGTCACCTTTTCAGTCGTAGGGGCATAGCGCGCCTGAGGATGATGGTCTCAGAGCCAACTCTGTGGATATTAATCCTAGAGAAAACCTTCTCAAAGGATTAGCACCTTAGCCAAGACTGGAGCATTTTCTAGTTGGCTCTTTTCCAGTTAGTGAGAAGAATGAAAGAATGGGGTGCTTAGGTCCTCTACCTTCCCCTCTTGCTCCACAGGACTAGAGCATACAGCATCCCAGCTGCATGCTGGCAAAGGGCCAGGGGCTGGAGATCTTCTTATCCCTCCATTCTGTCAGCGAAGGGGGCCCTGCCTTGGCTGGGGCTGACTGCCATGCTAGCTCTGGCCACGCACTCCATGGTGGTTCCACCACGGACCAGCAGACTCTTCAGGTTGGCCCCAGGGATAACAGATGGGCTCTCTCCCCTCATAAACTTCACCCGAAGCACTAATCCCTGAAGCCAAAGGAATGACAGTCTTCACTTTCTCAAACAGCAGCTTTCATTTACTGAGCGTTTTCTAGGTGCTGGGCTCTGTGTGAAGCACACTTCCACAGTTTTATTTAATCTTCACATTTACCCTAGGAGGTAGAACTGGTTTACCCCCACTTTATAAGGAAATTGAAGCTCCAGATGTAATTTGCCCAATGCCTCAAGAGCTAACAGGACTCTACCTTTCCCACCCTGGCATGAAACCATAACTAGTTTACTTGAGGCCAGGAGGCTGTCTAGGAGATGGATCATGTCTAGGAGAGAAGCCTCAAGATAGTTTAGATGACACAAGACAACTAACTAAGGTGAGTTAATTTGGCTTATACCCCTTTGACGGTCAGCAAAAGGTCAAAACTGTTGTCTTTCCACCAGCTTCCCTCACTGAACCAGTAACAGAAGGCTCTTCCAGGCCAGCTGACTGGGACACTGGAAGACCCCGTAGGAGGGAACGTGCAGACGGTTGTGAATTAGGTGCAGTGGCCTCAGTAGAAGGTGCCAGGCAGAGACTGAACTCACCAGGTAGCCCCAAATCTGTTTGAAGGGGAGCAGCCTGCCAGGCAGCTGGCGGGAGGGTCATTTAGGAGCATCTAAATCAAACGGTACCAGCCCAACTGTCCATACCTCAAAGGAACAGAACTAGCATCCTGGGATAGAAACGTACTTTCAACTTTGGTTCTTCATCTAATAGCCTGAAGTGTCCACCAACACTGTGCTAGACTTTGTGGGACCCTAAAACACACTCTTGCCCTTAATGAAAACAATTAGCAGGTTAGGCACAAAGGTAAAGCAACAATAAGAACTTTGGTGAACTGGAGAATTCTGCTCCAGTTGGTTGTAGCCTCTCAGTAAGGAAGAAAAATATACTGAGTTTCCAAGAAAAGCCCCAAATCAGATCATTGAACTTTTCCATTTTTAAAAACAAAATGCAGGCCAACATCTGTGTCCACTAGTTTGCAACCTCTGCTACCCGCTGATCATGCTCAATTTTTCCTGTTATGCCTTTAGCACCTAACAAATCCTGGCAGAAAGGAAGCAGTCGATATGAGGCTGGCACAGACTGGGTGAAGCTTATCCAGGGGCAATGGGTCTGAATTTCCATCATAGGTAGAACAGCTGATTCAAGTGGGGATGATTTTTAGCCTTGAAATGACTATTGAAAGGTGTAACAGTTGTTGCAAATAAGAAAATCCTTATAAAGCTAGAGCACGTGGTTTGGCTAACAGTAAGGGCAGGGAGGGAAAAGGCTGCTTTTACATAAAATATACATTTGACAATTGACCTTGGTCCCCACCACAGTTTATGGCTCTGCCTACCCTCACCCTACTTCTTTACAAATGTCCAACCTAGGGTAGCCCGTGTGGCTCAGCAGTTTAGCACCGCCTTCAGCCCAGGGTGTGATCCTGAAGACCCGGATGGAGTCCCACATCGGGATCCCTGCATGGAGCCTGTTCTCCCTCTGCCTGTGTCTCTCATGAATAAATACATAAAATATTTTTAAAAAAATTTTACAAATATCCAACCTATTACCTAAGAATATCATCCAACTCGGTGTTTTTTCCAAGCATTAAAATGAAAGTTATGTAATAAAAGTGCTTGGTACATTTGACAGAGTTCAAGAAACATTCACTATTATGAAGGTTTGGGTGTTTTCTATAAAGAACCAAAATAGGGATCCCTGGGTGGCGCAGCGGTTTGGCGCCTGCCTTTGGCCCAGGGCGCGATCCTGGAGACCCGGGATCGGATCCCACGTCGGGCTTCCGGTGCATGGAGCCTGCTTCTCCCTCTGCCTGTGTCTCTGCCTCTCTCTCTCTCTGTGACTATCATGAATAAATAAATAAAATATTAAAAAAAAAAATAAAGAACCAAAATAAACATTTACTGGCAGTGTAGTTACAGGGAGTCTGATTTTGTCTTAATAAATAATACCTGAGGGGTGCCTGGGTGGATCAGTCTGTAAAACGTCCAACTCTTTTTTTTTTTTTTTAAAGATTTAATTATTCATGAGACACAGAACAAGAGGCAGAGACATAGGCAGAGGGAGAAGCAGGGTCCATGCAGGGAGCCTGATGCAGGACCCAATCCTGGGACTCCAGGATCATGCCCTGGGCTGAAGGCAGGCACCAGGGATCCCCGGGTGGCGCAGCGGTTTGGCGCCTGCCTTTGGCCCGGGGCATGATCCTGGAGACCCGGGATCGAGTCCCACATCGGGCTCCCGGTGCATGGAGCCTGCTTCTCCCTCTGCCTGTGTCTCTGCCTCTCTGTCTCTCTCTGTGTGACTATCATGAATAAATAAATAAAATCTTTAAAAAAAAAAAAAAAATGAAGGCAGGCATCAAACCGCTGAGCAACCCAGGGATCACCTAAATGTCCAACTCTTGACTTCAGTTCTGGTCAGGATCTCAGGATCATGAGATTAAGCCCCACATTGGGCTCTGTGCTCAGTGTGGGTGTGCCGGAGATTCTCTCTCATTCTGCCTCTACCCCTTCCCCTGCCACTCTCTCAAAATAAAATTTTTTTTAAATAAATAAAATCTTAAAAAAAAATCAAACAATTAATAACAATCCCACCTGGAATTAGATTGTAAGTGTGAATGTTCAAATAGAACAGCAAGGACCACTCATTAGGGGACATCAGAGAGGGAAGGATTAGAACTTTATGATCTCTGCTCTTAGAACCCTAAGACTACATGCACAACATGAAAACTATATTCTAGTGTAGATTTTTAAAAAGGCTGTGATCTTCATGTATATGGAAAGATACACCCAACAGAATAACTGGAAAAAAGGGAAATTATAGAACTATACAATGGGAACCTGAGTTTGTTTGTTTTTATTTATTTTTTTTAAAGATTTTATTTGTTTATTCATAGAGACAGAGAGAGAGAGAGAGAGTCAGAGACACAGGCAGAGGGAGAAGCAGGCTCCATGCAGGGAGCCTGACGTGGGACTCAATCCAGGGTCTCCAGGATCACGCCCTGGGCTGCAGGCGGCGCTAAACTGCTGCGCCACCCGGGCTGCCCGGAACCTGAGTTTTAAGAAGAAGGATATATATGTTTATGTGCTTACAACACTTCTGGATAGGTGTCTAAGAAACTTCATTAGACAACCTTAGAGACTGGATCAGGGAGTAAATGTTTACCTTCTACTGCAAAACGCCTACTTCTCATTTTATAACCATGTTCCATTTGAGTGTTTTCCCCTTACCAGGGACACGATTACCCTTATAAAAAGGACCAAATAGGGGCAGTGCCTGGGTGAATGAGTCAGTTAAGTGTCTGACTTCGGCTCAGGTCATGATCTCGATCCTGGGATTAAGCAAAGTATTGGGGGGGGGGGTGTCCTTGCTCAGCGGGGAGTCTGGTTCCCCTCTTCCTCTGCTCCCTGCCCCCTAGCTTGTTCTCTCTCTCTCTCTCTCAAATAAAACCTTAAAAACAAACAAAAACAAAAAATTTGGTTTGGTTAAAGCCTTCTGGTCTGAGCTTTACTTTAAAAACAGTTCCCAGGGGATCCCTGGGTGGCTCAGTGGTTTAGCACCTGCCTTCGGGCCAGGGCATTATCCTGGGGTCCCAGGATGGAATCCCACATTGGGTTCCCTGCATGGAGCCTGCTTCTCCCTCTGCCTATGTCTCTGCCTCTCTCTCTCTCTGTGTCTCTCTCATGAATAAATAAAATCTTAAATAAATAAATAAAAATAAAAACAGTTCCAAGGATAATGCTTTACAGATCTCTTTTACATAGGAACTTCAATAAGAGTACTGGGCTCCCCAGCCTGCTCTCCCATTACCAAATGAACTTAACTTTGGAGGTTGCTTCAGGTCAGCCCTCTCTGTCCCTCACTTCGTGAGTCCTAATTTTTTTCCCATATGCACTCACTCTGTGAGTGGTATCATCCAGTTTTTAGTTAGTGTCCCAACAATGACTCCCTAATTTCTATCTCGGGCCTAGACTCCCTCCTGAACTTTAGATCCATGCTTTGCAACTGCCTACTCAACAGTCCCATGTGGATGTAAAGTACAGATCTACAATTTAACACATCTGAAAGTGAACTCACCTTCCCCAATAAACCTGTTCCACCTACAGCCCTCCAAATCTCAGTTGATGACCCTTCCTGGCTTTTAGTCACCTAGGTCCATAAGCTCACAGTAAGAGGAGGATTGAAAAGCAGTCTGACCCATATGGTCAGTTATCTAAAAATGAAGTTGGTCCTGAGTATTGGGATCAAATATATCATATAATCATTAAAATGTTTTCTGAAATATACTTAAAATTAATTCACTTTAAGTCTAGGATTTAGATTTTGGCATTTTAATTTCTTTTGAATATGTCACTTTGTGCAAGCTAGGAAGCAGAATCAAATTAAGGCAGTCTGGTCCACCTAGGGATCCAGGCTGAGTCTTGCAATCTTCAGCAGAATGACATCATAATATAAGGTGCTAATAAGAGGTTTATAATCTCTAAGTAACAACCATTTATCTACATTTTTTCCTTAGGAAACAGCCAAAGTCCAGTCCTTAAAGGCATGATATACAGAACACCTTGATCTACAAAGAACAGAATGACCCAAATTAAACACTGGTCAACTTACTGGTGGACCAAATCAAAGCTGACCAAGGATTCCTGAGCAGAGAAAATGTTTACCTTTTGGAAACTTGCTCTGAGATTTAAAAAAGTCCTGGCTATTAATGAGAAAGCAAGTAAAAAATATTACAGATGCACCCACACTGACATTTGATTTTGCCAAGGTCTTCCACTAGAACACAAAGTTAGAGGATAAGTGTAGGGGTAAGATACTTAGATGTTTTCAAAATAAATTACTAGTAATATGAAATTTGACATATTGAATTCTTCCATTTGCCACCAAAACAAACTGACAATGAGGACTATTTAAAAGAAATGCTGAACTCTAAAAAGGGTGGCAGCAGTAACACCTTCCGCTATATAATAACCTCCTGCTTTCCCACACCATTAACATTGCTATTCTTCCAAGATAGATATTTGTGTGGAAAAAGTTGTCAGCTTTTGCCAGGGCCAGTTAATTTGTAATTGTATGCTCGGTTGACATCTGAGGGTGGACCTTTAAATCTGGCCATTCTTTTGTTTAACTTCTGCAAACTACAGAATTCCTTAGCCAGTTTCTGTTCTCAGTCCCATCTGTGTTTCTTCTTCTCAGGGTTGAGGGTGGGCGCTAGTCATCAAAATCTGGAATGTCATCGTAGGAGTAACCCCGGTAGCCTTTGGAAGCATAGTAGGCAATGCGCAGGTGGTAAAATCCTGGCAGGAACACCAGAATGCCAATGATCAGGACAGGAACGGCTCGGTCTGCCCCCTGGTGGCAAAAGGAGGCAAACACATTAGTAAGATACAAATTATAAGTTGTAAAATAAAACACAGCCATACATCAGGGTTTTACAGTCTTTGGAGCATTTCCTTTGGGTAGTATGCTACCAAGGGAACAGGTTTACATCTCTTTTTCCCCTGATTATAAAATGCAGAAAAACTGCAAAGCACTAAAAATTAAAAAGTCAATTGTCCATCTTCACCCATATTTTGCTTATTTCCTTCCGTTTCGCCATTGTAGTTTCCAGTTGTGAACACACCATACCCTGTGCCTTGTTTTAGTCTCTTATTACAAAACAAGCAATTGCCAAAATACTATGAAAAGTTCTGCACTGGGGGGTGGGAGATAGGCAAAGGATGAAGACAGACAAAAGGTACAAACTTCCAGTTACAAAATAAGGAAGTTCTGGAGAAGCAATGTATAGCATGGGGACTATAGCTAATAATACTGTATTGGATTAGCAAGTTGCTGGGAGTGTATATCTTAAAAGTTCTCACCAGAGGGAAAAAACAATGTAACTATGTAGTGCTAACTGGACTTATTCTGGTGATCATTTCCCAATATATACATATATTGAATCATGTTATACAATTGAAATTAACATGTCATAGGTCAATTACACCCCCCTCCCTCACTGTTAGATACTTTGGTTGTCTCTCACTTTTTGTAACTGTACAGAATACCACAATAACCGTCACTGTTTTTCCTGGCCTTTCAGATTATTTCTTTAGTGTATATTCCCATGAGCACAATTCACAGGTCAAAGAGGAAGAAATGGTGTTTAATGTTTTTATCAGTAGGGCTTCAGGTATTTGGGGAGTTCCAGGAGGGCAGAGACTTTGTTCATCCCTATATCCCCAGCTGTGCCCAACATATAAATGTACTAAATAAATGAATCCACTTTTATAAAATTGCTCTGTCTTTAGGTAGAATTTTAAATGGTTATATAGTTAAACTTATCCTCCTTTTCTTTTGTGATTTTTCCCATTTTTTAAAAATGATTTTATTTATTTATTTGACAGAGAGAGTATAAACAGGGGAAGTGGCAGAGGGAGAGGGAGAAGCAGACTCCCTGCTGAGCAGGGAGCCTGATAGAGGGCTTGATCCCAGGGCCCTGGGAGCATGACCTAAGCCAAAGGCAGATGCTTAACCAACTGAGCCGCCCAGGCTCCCCTTTATCACAGGTTTTAAGCTTTTCCTCATCTAAAGATTTAAATCCAATCTAAAAATCTCCTTTTAACAGGGCTAGTTATACAGCGTACATTGTTAGGTTATCTTATGCTGTTTTGTTTTGTTCTGTTTTTAAAGATTTATTTATTCATGAGACACAGAGACACAGAGATACAGGCAGAGGGAGAAGCAAGTTCCTCGAGGGGAGCCTGAAGTGGGACCTGATCCCAGGTCTCCGGGACCACACCCTGAGCTGAAGGCAGATGTTCAACCACTGAGCCGAGCCACCCAGGCAGCCTTATTGTTAGGTTATCTAACTCAGTATAATTTTGGCTGTTTCACTTACAAACATAAATCAAAAGAAATTAAGTTCTAATTAACTCTACTCTTAAATTTACACTGGAAATTGTTTTCTAAAAGATACCTATTTCCTGATTCCATCACAGAAAGGGCCTAGAAACAATGAAAACCAAAGCAGGAGCACCACTAATGCCCAGTCTGTGATCTCTCTAAATCTACTTCCTATAAAGAAACTAGGGCTCTTCAGAGAAATGGCTGTTTACAAGCTGGGAGACAGGAAATATATAGATGAGCCTGGGATAATTTGCTGTGCCAGAAAGCAAGAAAGCTATCAAAGGCTATATGGGTCACATTTAAAAGACATAGGAGTAACACGAAGGGGTCCTACTGATCAAATATGGAACAATTTAGGTATTAAAAAGAATATGGGGGGCACCTGGGTGGCTCAGTCAGTTAAGCATGTGACTCTTCATCTCAGCTCAGGTCTTGATCTCAGGATTGTGAATATAAGCCCTGCTTTGGGTTCCACGCCCAGCATGGAACCTACTTAAAAAAAAAAAAAAGAATATAGACTATGACTGAAACACAAATATGTGAAAGAAAAAATAGTTTACAATGATACTCACCATTCTCTGACCCCTTTTAAGATTGCTAGATATATTTTTATACAAGTTGTGAAACAGAAGTAAACATTTTTCCTATTTTCACTATACAGATTATATTTTGGGGTAACTAGATGGTAGATTTGAGAAAGTGCTTTATACTGGAATTTCAGCTAATGACTACAGAAAATGATAGAAATGCATTCATTAGTATAAACAGTGATGGGGGGGGGGGCATCCCTGGGTGGCTCAGCGGTCTAGCACCTGCCTTCGGCCCAGGGCATGGTCCTGGAGTCCCGGGATCGAGTCCTACGTTGGGCTCCCTGCATGGAGCCCGCCCACTTCTCCCTCTCCCTGTGTCTCTGCCTCTCTCTCTCTCTCTGTGTCTCTCATGAATAAATAAATTAAAAATCTTAAAAAAAAAAAACAAACAGCGATGGGGAAGTTTATAATAAATGAATTAAGCTGAAGACACTTAAATCCAGCAATCTATCTTAGTATCAACTAAAAAAACCCTGAATCTAAGCAAGTCCCTAAATCTAAAAAAAAAAAATATGAAGAACAAGGTCAAAAATATCAATACAGCACCCCTAAACTTAAGTAAAAACTGTTATAGATGCATACTGAAGATGCACACTTAAGAATACCAGCAAAACAGAGGTACCTGGGTGGCTCAGATAGTTAATATCAGACTCTTCATTTCAGCTCAGGTCACAAGCTCAGGGTTGTGAGACTGGACTCCGCATGGAACCTGCTTAAGATTCTTTCTTTTTTTTTTTAAATGTTTTTTTTTTTTTTAAAGAATTATTTATTTATTTATTCATGAGAAACACACAGAGAGAGAGAGAGAGGCAGAGACACAGGCAGAGGGAGAAGCAGGCTCCATGCAAGTAGCCTGATGTGGGACTCAATCCCAGGGCTCCAGGATCACACCTTGGGCTGCAGGTAGCACTAAACCGCTGTGCCACCAGGGCTGCCCAGATTCTTTCTCTCTCCCTTTCCCTCTGTCCTCCATCCCACCACTCTCTCTCAAAAAAAAAAAAAAAAAAAATAACGAACATCAGCAAAATGTAAATTTGGTATTTGGCTTCATACACAGAAAAAACAGTTGGAATACACGAAACAAAATGTTTATAGCTGTTGATGATGAATGGTAAGACACACGGGGGTTTAAAATATTATTTCATTTACTTCTGTTTTGTTTCAAATACCTGTAATAAAAAGTAAAAAAACTTCACAAAACCCAAAACTTATTAGTGATTTTTAAAATTAACATATTTATCCTTATTTAAAAAGTAGTCTTTTAGGGGATCCCTGGGTGGCACAGCGGTTTGGCGCCTGCCTTTGGCCCAGGGCGTGATCCTGGAGACCCGGGATCGAATCCCACGTCGGGTTCCCAGTGCATGGAGCCTGTTTCTCCCTCTGCCTATGTCTCTGCCTCTCTCTCTGTGACTATCATAAATAAATAAAAATTAAAAAAAAAAAAGTAGTCTTTTAGGGATGCCTGGATGGCTCAGTGGTTGAGCATCTGCTTTCGGCTCAGGGTGTGGTCCTGGGGTCCTGGGATGGAGTTTCAAATCAGGCTCCCAGAAAGGAGCCTGCTTCTCCCTCTGCCTATGTCTCTGCCTCTGTTTCTCATGAATAAATAAATAAAATCTTAAAAAAAAAAAAAAGTAATGTTTTATAAACCACACAAAGTAAAATGGTTATTTGCTGCATGTGGATCTCACCTCTACTCTCAATTTTTAGAATATAATTAAGAGTCCTCTGGGATTGATACTGCATGCTTCAATTAAGGTTAACCAAAGGCACAGTCCTGAAGTTAGGTGTTCAAACACAGACTATACCAAGTAAGTATCTGGTGACCATATAATACTTTTAAATAGATAGGGACCAAAGGCAAATCAGATTACTTCTTAAAAGCCATATACAACCATTTTATTATAACAGTGCTACTATTCCTAATTTCTGTCATGTCCACAGTTTTTCAGGTTGTGGCTGTGTTCTCTGTGTAGAACAATATGACCATCATCCCCTGACCTGGTGTGTGTTGAAGAACACACATGACTTAAGATCATCATTACTAGTTCAGATCAACATGGATGCTGTTTATTACTGTATGTATATAGCCTGAGAAAAAGAACCACCAAATACCACTTTAGGTTTTGAAGATAACACTTTGAAGCTCAACAAGAATTCCAACCAAACCTAATGTAAGAAGGATCAGACTCATGAGTCACAAGTCCTGGCTTAGTTGGTGGCTCCAGACCTATACAAACCTCACTGCTTCTCCCCAAACCTGGAATAGTATGTCTGTGGCACTGCGAAATTACAGTAACACATTCTACTCCAGTTACAGCCATTACCAATCAGGAATCCTCAATTTTAGGCTTGGCTTTGCTGTTTCAAACCATGACCGGGAAGGTTGCTCTACATCTTGGAGGGAAAATGTACCTACCTGTCCCCACCCACCTAGAAACTGTGGGACAAGCATGCTGTTACTCAGAAGAGGAAACGTATTTTGTACAAAACGTAACAAAACGTATTTTGTCATCTGAGAACAAAATCTAAAAGAAAACTCTTTTCTTCTTTCTGCTAGAGTGTACAGGAATCATACTAGACATGAATATAAAACAATAGAGCCCAGACTCACACTTTAAAGATCTCATGGCACATTCCCACAAACCCTTCAGCTTACCCCTTTGCTGATATAGCCAGCCAGAAGGAGGGAGCCTATGATTATGAGAAAGGCACCAATCAAAAACAGCACTGTAGCAAGCGCAATGGCCTTATATGGGATCTTAGGAGGGCTCTTCTTAAACTGGAGGAGAAACAAACAAAGAAGGCAGAGCATTGTGAAAATACCAGGACTCAGATACTTTAAAACAAGGACAATAATAAGAACCAACCTAGATGCTTTGTGTGTCTTGAAGGAAGTCCTACTTACCCACGATAGTTCTGGGAGAGAAAGGAAAGGGACAAGCCGGAGGTGAAGCTCCAGTTATTGCTCTAACAGTCTCCAGAGGAGTCCCAGCAGAATGTTACTCTTTCTACTTCTAATCTCATTCCATACCATTCATTGTACCATAAGAAAACTTTTTTTTTTTTTTTTTTTTTACAAAAATAAAAGACACTTTATGGTCATTCATTGATTAGACATGTGTTTATTAAGTGCCTGGCACATGGAAGGTTGTACTAATCTACAGGAATTCAAGAGTGAACATCATGCTCTGGAGAAGAAAATATGTGATTTTTGGCATTCAAAGTTAAGCCAGCACATAGTCAAAGGTCTTAGAGATAGCTTTTTCTAAAGCATTAGTTGCCCACCCCCTGGATCAAGTAACCCGACTTGTTAATACGTTTGATTCAAAGTTAAGATTCAGAGACAAGCTTTCTAAGATTTGCCTCATTTCTGTATCTGACCTAACTGGCTGGAAGCTTCCCAGATGTACTTTCAAAAAAAAACCCCCAAACTTCTCTCCTTCAAATAGGAGTCCAAAGAACACAGAGTAATTGATTTGTTTATATTTAAAGGGACGGGTTCCTGCTTTTTCCTCCTTGGCCCTGGGTCCACCTAAACTATCCTAAGGGGAAGTGGGCAAAAGGAGATGCTACACCATTAAGAATTTTATAACTAATGATCAGGGTAGGATACAAACTTAACAAATATTCTGTTTTACTTACTGTTTGCCACAAAGAATACCTTTAATAAATTGGATCTCATGACATCAGGAAAGAAGGAAGATTCCCACAATTTGCTGGCTTTAGCAGTTAGTTTCTCCCTTAAAAGATGAACTGGCTTTGACTAAAGTGTAAACGAACCAATGACACAGTCCTTAAAAAAAAATTCTACTTAACAAAACACAATCTGAGTATTTTCCAGAAAAACCAAATATAATTTGTAATTACTGGGCTTTGGCATTACAACTAAAAACTCTTAGAAATGAACAGTATTTATATCGGTTTGAAACTGCTCTACCAAGGTCCCTCCTTCAGCAAACTATGGTTGAAAGGGTCTCAGAGCTTAGTTTCCTTCTTGTTCCTTCTAACCCCTAGGGACAGTTAGCAGAACCTCTGCCTGGAAGGTCTTCCTGCTAACTCAACAGAAACAGAGCCAGCCAGTCTCACCAGCTCCCTTCCGCATCTACCTGAAGGTCAATGTAGCCATCGTCTGTGCTGGAGAGCCTTGAGTATTTCACTTTACTACTGGGGATTCCAGTAGCCAGGTTGGTACGAGACGGCATCATAACACACTGACAGAGCTATAGCCTAAAGAAAAAGAAAACTGTTATTGTTGCAAGTGACAACAGTGTGCTACATATATTGGAGTTTTGAGCCTGAGATGTCATACTAAGCAACTGGCAATTAATGTTCCATTGCACTTGAAATATGGTATTTCTTTGACAGAGTGAAAACATTCTCATGTATCTACCTTGGTTTGTCCTTGTAGAATGAGAATCAAAACATTTGCCAAGAAACAGGCCTCATATTTGTCTTGTCACCAATGTTCCCTTGCCTCCTAATTTTTCCAAAGCCTCACACAGAGTAGGTGAAGAGTGGTGACTTAAATTCTGCTTTAGTCCTGCCTGGCCCCAGTCCCTGCTTCGGGAAAAGGCATGAGGAGCATATGCTCAAATGATTCTTTTATTTGCCAGGGAGGAAGTTGGGTGGGATATGGAATACACTCACATCAGCATTTTGTTGATTCCCTCTAATGGCATCATTCTTTTAATGCAAAATATCTGTAGAGCTTCCTGTAAATTTGGCTGTCAGCACTATCAGTACTGGTTATCAGTCAGCACGGTACCAGTGCCAATCTGCCTGCCTCTCTGCCCCACCCCAAGCACTTAAAGTAGTGATTTCATTTTCCAGATTACTTCTATGGTTTCCTTAAAAGAAAAAAAGAAAGGAATAAAACCTGTTTTTTGTTCAAAATAGTCAAAGTCAACTTCAGTAATTAAATCACAGTTATTTTGTCACCAGTTTAAGAGATAGTAGGGAAGATTAAAAAGCAGTGACATTTAAATCAGAAAACATTTGTAATTTGTGCACTTTTCCTCCATTAAATCACAAAATCATGATTAAAAAGTAAATCTATTTTGATTGTGAAGCTATTTCTAAAGGTGAAGTATAGGGGCAGCCCCGGTGGCTCAGCGGTTTAGCGCCGCCTGCAGCCCGGGGCGTGATCCTGGAGACCTGGGATCGAGTCCCACATCAGGCTCTCTGCATGGAGCCTGCTTCTCCCTCTGCCTGTGTGACACACTCTGCCTCTCTATCTCTCTCTCTGTGTCTCAATAAATAAATAAAATCTTTAAAAAAAAATAAAGGTGAAGTGTATCTGTAAAAAGAGAAAATTACGTATTTTACAATAAGTGCAACATTAAAAAAACAAACTAACCAGAAACTATAAAGACTTTGCCTTCCTCTGGTATGACACTTTGGAAACACCATCATCATTATAATAACGTCAGTTAATAATTACCCAGTGTTGGTACCTACCAGGTACTATTATTCTAAGTGCTTTCTATATATTTTATCTATAATATTAATGAGCTGTTTCCAGTGGCCTGTAGTCAACCTCAAATAACTAGCATTATGATGGAATTGGTGCTAAATGCAAATGTCCCTTTTTAGCAATTATACACCAGTGCAGAAATCAAGTACTCAATCAAGTATGCTAATTTATATGCTTTTCTAAAGTTAGCTCAAACTGCATCTAATACTAGATTTTTAAGTGTTGCGATCTCGGTTTCATGATAATCTAAATTTAACTCTATAAAGTCCAAATTACCGGTATGTGGGAGTTTGAGGGCATTTAATCACTTCAGATTTATATTCTTTTCAAAAAAAGTTTCCGTACTTTGCCATTACCTATTCCTACACCTGCATCAAAACATAAAAAAGCGCTGGGTGTAATAAGGAACAAGGGAGACGAAAGCTTACTGGTGTCAAAGAGTAAGAATTCTGCAAGAGAAAGGAAAAACGTAAATCGAGGTTTTCAAAGTAGCAGCCCAAGTTCCCAAAAGGCTTTTTTTTTTTTTTAACCGGTTGCACCACAACCTGCAAACTCCCTGCCCACGCCAATGTTGCAAGACCTTGAAAGCATCAGTGAAGCGGTCAGCGCAGAGCCTGGCATCACGTGCCTCCACACACACACTACCTTCCTGCCCATCTCCCGACCCAGCCAGGAAGACAAAGAAAAACCGACACGAATTTAGGCGGAAAACAAACAAAACCGGCTTCTGGGAAGAGGCCAGCATCGGCCGGTCTGGCGAACGCTCCACATCCCGGACGCGGAGCTAGATTTCGACGGGCAGCGCAGTCTCGGCCCCGCCGGCGCCTGAGGGGGGCGCCTCCGCTCCCGCCCGCCGCACGCACGCCTTACCGGAGCGCCGCGCCAGGCCGCCCGCGCGCCGACGGCTCACTCACGGTTGGCAGCGGAGGCGCCCGAGGCCTCATGGCACGCCTCGCCTAACTGTCACCCCGCCCCACCCGCCCAGCTCGACGCCGGAAGCGACGCGCCGAAAGGCAGCGCGCCGGAAGCGGCGTCACCGGGAGCGACGCCCCCTCCTTCCGCTCTCTGGAAGGTCCGGCTTTGGCCCTGCGCTCGGGGGAGCGTGCTGCGGAGGCTCCGGGAGCTGGGGCCGGGGAGGGGGGCGCCGGTGGAGTCTCGCCCTGTGAGGTCGCGGGAGTCGCTGCTGCGGCTGGGGCTGCGGCCCGGGCTTGCTGCCGGCCGCTCCCGCTGGGTGTCTAAGGTGACCGGCCACCCCGTTTCTTTCTCTGATCCCAGGCGCAGTGTTGGGAGCTCAAGCGGCACCCCTGGGAGACGGAAACCCCGACAGTGCAGCAACCACTGGAATGCCGAGCCGCCTATTCACTGCCCGGGCTGTAGGCCTTCCTCGCCCTTCCTCGCCGTGCCGCGTGGGCTCTGCTGGTCAGTACCCCACCACTACTGTCGTGGCCCCACATTCTAGTGCTGGTTTCCCTCTCCTCTCGATCAGGATGTCGATCCTTACCCAGATAAGAGGCCCGCCCACAAGGGACATTTTGCAGCACATGAAGCTTTGTAAATGTCAGATTTATTAAAGTATAATTTACATACAATAAAGCACAATTGGATGAGTTTGAGAAGTGCATACAGTCTTGGAACCATCATCACCAGTCATATAAGTTACATCACTCCCAAAACCCGTCAGGCCCCTCGGCAGCCAACGTCCTTCCCCACCCCCAGGCACACAGAAGGTCCAGTAACTAGAACTCAGTCCAGGTATTACAACAAAGAAACCTGTCATTTAAACCACCAGCACAAAATACACTGGGATAAAGGACTTTAATGAAGCAATTCTCAACGTGTACTATGCCAGTTTGTGACCCAATTAGTAACACTTCAACAGTCTGTTTCACAACTACTAGTCCCAAAAAAGGCTATTTATACTAGAAAAATCATTTTTGCACAAACCTATTGCTTGGGCCCTATCAAATCTACTAAATCTTTCAAGATTCTTTTAAAAGGCTCCCTAGGCTAAAGAAACACTGGCCTATAGCAATGCTAGTCTTCTAAAGCCCACAGCTTTGGATACAAAAAGCTTCTGAAAAAAGTGTTAGTTTTTGCTAAAAAAATATATAGGGTTTGGTCTACTCCCCTGTTCATTTCTTGAACTCAAGTTAGAATACCAAAATAAGTTTGACAAGTGAATCCCCAAAAATATCTTGTCACCTACTGTATTTGGAATACTTCATTTACATGAAATGGTAGCTTGAACTGAATTCCTTAGGATACTTGCAACAGTCCAAATGAAGGCACGGTCTTCTGATATTTGAAATTCAAAAAACCTTTATTTAAATTGAAAAAAATTATTTAAACTGCATTTAGAGTCAAAACCCTTTTGTTATGAAAATCACGAGAACTTTTTAGGTAAGGCAGAAATATTTCTAGGTTAACAAGTCCAGATTTGATTTTGTTCTTTAAACAAATTGTAAAGAATGAAGAAAAAATAGGTTATTTACAGAAAATATCTACATATGTACTCAGAGGTACAAATTTGATGACAGAAGAAACATAAGTACATGTTGGCATCTCAGAAGCAGTTCTTAAAGAGCTTAATTTTATTTTCTTGGATTTTAAGAAAAATATCTAAGATCCTTCTTCATCCTCAATCTTGGGAGCCAAGTAGTACTTTAAATGTCCCATATCAGCAATTTTATACTCTACAACTGAAAGAAGACAGGAACATAATTAATTATTGAGAAGTACCACATATGCAATCTACAAAACAAGATTCAACAAACTGATTATCTTACCAAGGGGTACATCTGCAGACATACTGAGTGTTACTGTAGGAGAGAGCGGAGTGGCTTTTGTAAAGAAGTTCAAGTATCTCAGTGCAAAAGTTAGCTGAACTGGCTCATTCATCTCTATGGTAACCTGAAAGAGAAAACAAAAGATTAATCATATTGAAAAACATCAAGAAAGTTACAACTCATTAGTTTGGAATATACATTTATTTTTAAAGATTAGAGAGCAAGAGAGAGAGAGCGCATGCATGCAAGAGTGAGCAAGTGGAAGGTGTTAATATTCAAACACACTCCCAGCTAAGTAAAGAGCCCAAGCAGGGAGATCATCATCTGAGCCAAAACCAGGAGTTGGGAGCTTAACCGACTGAGCCACCCAGGCACCCCTAGAATATACATTTAAAAAACAAAAAAACCATGTATTAGTTTCATATCATTCTTCAAAGTAGCCAATTTTGAGTAATGGTAAATAAAGCAAAAGACTCAGGTATTTAGTCTTTCCCATTTGAACTATATATAGCTCAGGTAAACAAATTACGTGATAAGAGAAAGCTCTTTATGGGAATGCTTTTAATAATTAAATCAGCTAATAAATGAATGAAATATATTATTATAACCCTAATGACCTAATGATTCTAAATGATTATTATGGCTAAGAAAATATATGTACACACCTCACACCTACTAGAGGTACACACACCACCATCTGTAGAGTATTCTTGCTCTCATTCCCAAAACAAAGAAAACACTGAATATCATCAAGCCTCCGGAGCTGTGGCTACCAGTTTATAGGAAATACAGGTTAGATAAACATATTAATTGACATAGGGATACAATGGGTAAAATCCAGACTTTGGGAAAACTCAGTGACAAAGGACTTGCTTCAACAATTGTAATGGGGGAGAGGGGCAGAATTGAATGGAGAACCAATGAATTAAAAGAAATCTGAGGGATGCCTGGGTGGCTCAGAGGTTGAGGGTCTGCTTTTGGCTCAGGGCGTGAATCCTGCAGTCCAAGGATCGAGTCCTGCATCGGGTTCCCTGCATGGAGCCTGCTCCTCCCTCTGCCTATGTCTCTACCGCTCTCTCTGTGTCTCTCATGAATAAGTAAAATCTTTTTTCTTTTTAAAGATTTATTTATTTATTTATTTATTTATTCATTCATTCATTCATTCATTCATTCAGAGAGAGAGAGAGAGAGGGGCAGAGACACCGGCAGAGTGAGAAGCAGGCTCCATGCAGGAAGCCTGATGTGGGACTCGATCTGGGGTCTCCAGGATCACACCCCGGGCTGCAGGCGGCGCTAAACCGCTGCGCCACCGGGGCTGCCCAAATCTTAAAAAATAAAAGTAAAATAAATTAAAAAAGAAAAGAGGGCAGCCTGGGTGGCTCAGTGGTTTAGCTTAAGCCCAGGGCGTGATCCTGGAGATGAGGGTTTGAGTCCCATATCAGGCTCCCTGCATGGAGCCTGCTTCTCCCTCTGCCTGTGTCTCTGCCTCTCTGTCTCTTGTGAATAAATAAATAAATAAAATCTTAAAAAAAATTTAAAAAATAAAGAAATCTGAGGGTCTATCAACAAACTAAAATGTATAGTGCCTATTAAAATCTTGATTCAAATTTCTGAAATAACCAAGAAAATAGGAAACACTGCTAAATTTCTTTTTCATTTTATATTTTTGCTAAATTTCTTAATATCAAATAATGAATGTCATTAAATGCTTATCCTTCAGATATAAGACTATTTAAAAAAGAATTAATTTGATTATAACAAAAAATCGGTTGGCAGGTGAATTACAATGTGATTTAGGAGACAGATAATGCAGAATTAGCCTCTGGACTTTTGCTACTAATATTTTTAAGTCTTTATTTAACCTGAGGGTTGACTACTTACGCAAGGGACAAGAATATCTAATATAGTTACTGTAAACTTAAAATGCCAGACACAATAAATAAATAAATAAATAAATAAATAAATAAATAAATAAATAAATAAATAAGTAAATAAATAAAAAAAAAAAATAAAATAAAATAAAATAAAATAAAATGCCAGATACTACGTTAGGCACTTTGAATATGTTACCACATATTTAATCCTAATAATCCTGTGAGGTTAAAACCATCAATTCACTTTCATTTACAAAATTAGCTGATTTTTAAAAAATTTTTATTTATTCATGACAGACACGAGAGGCAGGCTCCATACAGGGAGCCCTATGTGGGACTCAATCTGGGACTTTGGGATCACACCCTGAGCCAAAGGCAGACACTCAACTACTGAGCCATCCATGTGTCCCATTATTAGCTGATGTTGGTTCAAAGGCTACAAACCTTTTAAAAAATGCAATTACAAAATATTAGCTTATAAATGAGGATCTGAAAAAAGCACTTGAGGAACACGTGGGTGGCTCAGCGGTTGAACATCTACCTTTGGCTCTGGGTGTGATCCTGGGGTCCTGGGATTGAGTCCCACATTGGGCTCCTTGCAGGGAGCCTACTTCTCCCTCTGCCTATGTCTCTGCGTCTCCCTGTGTCTCTCATGAATAAATAAAATCTTAAAAAATAAATTAATAAAGCACTTGATTATATTGGAAAACCTTAATTGCCCCCTACTGGGCATACAGTGTAGAAAGCTAATATAAAGATTTACCTAAGAGCTCCTAAATGGTAGGTTTTTACCTCCAACTAGATCCCTCTGTTGAGTTGCAATTATCTTGCTATAGACTGAATGTTTCCACAAAAACTCATGTTAAAACCAAATCTTCATGTGATGGTACTTGGGAGGTAGGGCTTGGGGGGTTGCTTAATGCTATACCCTTCTAAAAGAGACCCCAGAGAGCTTCTTTGACCCTACCTGTTGAGAAGCCCACTGTCTGTGAACCAAAAAGCAGGTCTTCATAGACCCTGACTCTGCCAGTTTCCCAGCCTCCACAACTGTGAGGAATAAACTTCAGTTGTTTCTAAGTCAGTGTCTATGGTATTTTGCTGTAGCAGGCCGAAAAAACTAAGGACAACCTAATGTTAAACAGGGTCAGAATTCTCTTCAAAGTATTTTGTTTACTTAACACACTACTTACAGCTTCCTCCTCCTTATCGACATTACTTGTTTGTGACAACTTGATATTTCCATTTCCTAGTTCTCCACTTGCAGAAAATTTCACTCCATCTTTTGCGCAGGAAATTACAACAGCATCTCCGATGTGACTCAGATCTCGGCATATACGTGCAAATTCTCCAGAAGGCATCTTTACCACACAGCTATATTCTTGTTCCTGTTAAAATGAAAAATTAGAGTTCACTTGCTGGAAACTAAATTTGGCATTCTCATTTTTCTGAAGCCTCAGCATTTAGACAAGAATTCAGAATTTAAGGTTTTCTGATTACTTTAAAATATCACTCATTGTGTATTTCCATAACATAATCTCTAACTCAAAAAATAAATGCAGATATAAAACAAGTATGGGGATCCCTGGGTGGCGCAGCAGTTTGGCGCCTGCCTTTGGCCCAGGGCGCGATCCTGGAGACCCGGGATCGAATCCCACATCAGGCTCCCGGTGCATGGAGCCTGCTTCTCCCTCTGCCTGTGTCTCTGCCTCTCTCTCTCTCTCTCTGTGACTATCATAAATAAATAAAAATTAAAAAAAAATTTTTAAAACAATATGTCATAAGAATAATCATACTAAGAAAACTAAAATTAAAGTTTAAATCTTTAATGATAAATGCACTATCCAGGAGAAAAGAGCCTCCCCCTAAATCCCCCTCCAGGGCTAAATCAAGAGGACATTAGGGTATGGCCTACAAATGATGATGCGTGTGCAAGCAGGCCCAACTGCTTACCAAAACAAAACAAGAAGATAAGATAGTAAGGATTTTAAACATCTCAACATTTCTTATGTTGATAAACCTCACCTGAATGAATTTCTGCTAACACAGCTTTATTTTTATTTTAAATATTTTATTTATTTATTCATGAAAGACACAGAGAGAGAGGCAGAGACACAAGAAGAGGGAGAAGCAAGCTCCATGCAGGGAGCCTCAATCCTGGGACTCCAGGATTATGCCCCTAGCGGAAGGCAGGTGCCAAACCGCTGAGCCACCCAGGGATCCCCTAACACTGCTTTAAAGTCTACTCTTAATACTCACTGGAATTCCAAGTTGTTCAACATCTAAATCCATTAACTTCATTTCATAGTCTGAAACTTTTTCTTGATCTACCAAAAGAAAGCAGATTGAAGAAAAGTATGTAAGTTTATAACTATGCCATTAATAAGTTTTACAATCATTAGGAACATTTTCTTAAGTTTTTCACAACTAAGAGAAATCTTTTACACTGCATTTAAATTTCCTCTAATATAATTTAGTAGAAGAGTATCACCTACTTGGAGCTTCAAATACTAGTGCCAAGGTGTCCGCATTATCTTCAGCCCTTAGTGTAATGATGTCTTCATTGCCAGCACATTTTAGTATTTTGGACATGCTAGAACACGGAAGACACAGGATTTAAAATTGCCACAACGTTCTCAGAATCGTTAAGATTTCTGACCCAATTAAAACAAGGAGTTACCATCTTTATTTACCAAGGTCGTCTGAGGAATTGGTGAGTGAGGTAAACTAATCCGGCCATTTTGTAACCCAATTTGGCAGTATTTATTCTTAAACAGGCACACAGCCTACCATGAGCAATTTCACTTCTAGATACAAATAAAAGAGCAGCATTTCACGCATTGCAAATTGCAAATCCCTTTGGTGCGCGAAGCAAATTATTGGGTCCTGACGGTCAAGAAAAATGAGCTAAGATACTTATTAATACACACTGCATGCAGTCGAGGTCAACTATTTCTCATAAGCCTCATATTTGAACATGTTTTTGGAAGGCGGGGTGGCTCAGTGGTTGAGCGCCTGCCTTTGGCTCACGTCGTGATGCCGGGGTCCTGGGATGGAGTCCCACATAGAGCTCCCTATGTGGAGCCTGAGGGAGCCTGCTTCTCCCTCTGCCTGCGTCTCTCACGAATAAATAAAATCTTTAAACATGTTCATGTACTAGACATGTAGTGATCAAAGAGTTGAAAGCCACTGCCCTGGAGAAATTTTAAGTCCAGGAACTTAGGGTGCTCACTGCAACTTCCTAATAATAAAGGACCAGAATCAACCGATGATCCCTAGGTAGGGTGACGTAACTCGGGCACATTATAAAGCGGTTAAAGGCAGTCAAGCCAAAGGGTTCTCATCCAAGGCCGCCGGCACTTAGTGGCCAAGGTGCTGTGTAAGTCTTTTCCCGGCACCACGAAGAAGCCCGTCATTTTCCCGCCACCACCCGCTTTGTGACTTTGGCGCGGAAAACGCCGGTTCGCGCGGCTGCCAGCGCGGGCTTTCGGAACCGCGCGCTCCGCTAGATCCCGCCCCTGGGCGCCGCAGGCCAATGAGAAGGCGCGGGTCGCCCACGCCAGCCAATGAGGACCTAGCTCGCAGGCGCTCCCGCCAAGAGCCGGAGGTGGGGGTGCGAGAGAGCCCGGCCCTTGGCGACCCCAGGGGCTCACCTGGTGAGGTTCACACCCATGGCCAAGTTGCGGTCGCAGCGGTACGTGTCGAAGCCCTCGGAGCGCAGAGTGAGCTGCACCAGGGAGACGTGGGAGGAGTCCATGCTCTGCAGGTTTACGCCGCTCGAGCTGATGTCCCAGCAGGCCTCGTTGATGAGATCCTTAAGCGCCTCCAGCACCTTCTTCAGGATGGAGCCCTGGACCAGGCGCGCCTCGAACATGGTGGCAGAGTCACAACGACACAGCTGCAGGCGGAGACGAAGAGGAAGTTGTAGCCGGCTTGGCGTCACGGGGTACGAGCGAGCTGGCGAACGCAGCGGCGAGGGCCGGGGAGCCGGGACGATCACCGCCCGCCCGCTCCGCCTGCAACCGTTTAATAGCGCCGCGTCTGCTGGCGCGCGCGCTCCGCCTCTGCGCCGCGCGTGGCGCGTCACCGCGTTGCCCCGCCCACTCCCTGGCGGACGGACTCCGGGGCCAATAGTGTCCTTGGCCTCCGCTCCAGCCCGTCCTCCCTGAACGTCCACTGAACGGTCGGCCGCAGGGGCGGGGCAGGGGCGGGGCAGGAGCGGGGCGCCTCCGCCTCCCGCGGGACTGCCTTCTCCGCCCCGCTCGCGACGCCGGGCGCTGAACAAGTCTGGGCTTGTGACGGCCAGACCCAGGTTGGGGTTCTTTGAGTTACAGCCTTGTGCTGCCTCCTCAACCTCCCGCTTCAGGACTAGAGAGGCTTTGGCCGTGAAAGTGAAAGGCAAATCCAGCCCACCGGGAGGAAGACGCCTGGCGGCCCGAGGAATACAGCTGTTTTAAAAGTGCATTTTATTTTTGCTATCGTAGAAGTGATGTGTTGATAAATGTTGCTAAGCTGACCACTGAAAGATGGCAATCTACAATATTTTCCTAAATACAGATATCAGCAATCTTGTTTTAAAAATCTAAGCTTATTTGCGTGAAAATTCTGATCTGCATATTAAAAACTTGTTACAGGGGGCACGTGGGTGGTTCAGTCAGTGGAGCCTCTGCCTTTGGCTCAGGTCATGACCCCAGGGTCCTGAGATCTAGATCCAAGGTTGGCTCCTGGCTCCGGGAGGAGTCTGCTTCTACCTCTCCTTCTCCCTCTGCCCCTCCCCAATATGTTTTCTCTCTCAAATAAATAAGATTTTAAATATTTTATTTACTCATGAGAGATACAGAGAGGCAGAGACGTAGGTAGAGGGAGAAGCAGGTTCCCTGCACAGAGCCTGATGCAGGACTCAATCCCAGGACCCCGGGATCAGGCCCTGAGCCAAAGGCAGATGTTCAACCACTGAGCCACTCAGGTGTCCCCATTTGTAAATTTTTTTTTTTTTTTTAAAGATATTCGTGAGAGACACACAGAGACAGAGAGAGGCAGAGACACAGGCAGAGGGAGAAGCAGGCTCCATGCAGGGAGACCGCTGTGGGACTCGATCCGGGGCCTCCAGGATCACGCCCTGGGCTGAAGGCGGCGCTAAACCGCTGAGCCACCTGGGCGTCCCCTCCCCCCACCTTTTTCCCCCACCCCCTTTTTAAAAAAGTTTTTAAAGTCACTTTGAATAAAAACAAGAAAGCAATTCACCCATTTCTCCCACTCCCACCTCTAGTAACCACCCATCTGTTCTCCATCTGTGAGCTCCGGTTTTTGTTTTTGCTTTTGTTTTAGGTTTCATATAGAGATCAAATGGTATTTGTCTTTATCTGATTTATTCACTTAGCATAATGCCCTCAAGATCCAACCATATTGTTGCAAATGGCAAGATTCCATCCTTTTTTGTGGGTGAATAATATTCTGATGTGTATATGTGTGCATATGACAATTTCTGTATCCATTAATTCATCAATGGATGCTCAGGTTGTCCCTATAGCTTGGCTGCTGTAAGCAATGCTGCAGTGAACATGCAGATATATTTATCTTTTCAAGTTAGTGTTTTCATTTTTTTAAAATTTGTTTTGGTTGTCAAATTCTTTTTTTTAAAAATGATTATTTATTTATTCATGAGAGACACACAGAGGAGACAGAGGCAGAAACACAGGCAGAAGAAGAAGCAGGCTCCATGGAGGGAGCCCGATGTAGGACTCCATCATGAGTTTCCAGAATCACACCCTGGGCCGAAGGCGGCGCTAAACCGCTGAGCCACCAGGCCGCCCCTGTGTTTTAATTTTCTTCGGATTACTATCCCAAGGTAGAATTGCTGGATTACATCGTAGTTCTATTTTTAATATTTTGAGGAACTTTCATACTCCATCATGAACTTTCATACTTCCATCATGGGGGGCAACCATTTACATTCCCACCAAAGTGCACAAGGGTTCCCTTTATTCATCTCCTTGTCAACACTATTTCTTGTTTATTTGATAATAGATGTGAGGTGATAGCTCATTGTGGTTTTGATTTGCATCTCTCTGATGGTTAATGATGTTGAGCATCTTTTATATGCCTGTTGGCTATATGCATGTCTTTGGAAAAATGTCTATTCAGATTTTTTGCCCAATTTTTAAATTGGATTGTTTGGTTTTTGCTATTGAGTTATGTAAGATTAGCCCCTTATATCCTTTATACGATTTGCAATTATTTCTTCCCACTTAGTAGGTTGCCTTTTCATTTTGTTGATGGTTTCCCATTGGTAAATTTTGATAGGGGGACCTTCATGTTTTATGTATGATCAACTATCCTTTGCATACATTTTAATATCAAAACATAATAGTTTTATCCATCTTTATTTTCCTTTCTTAGTTCTCTTGGAGTCTCCATTCCTTTGCAAAATGTGGAATCTGTTCATTCCAAGGAGGAACATTTGCTTCACTAATAATAAATGTATATTTGGCTACTCTATTTCTTGGTTTTTTGCTTACATAATTACATTTTGGTTTAATGCTAGATCTAAGTGTAATCAACTTGAAGACATTTTAAATGGTGATTAAACTCCACCCATATGGTACCCACATTGCACATGGTCAGTTGAAATGAGGATATATGGAGGGCAATGACCTGTTGTAGAAGGCCCTCTTAGGTAGTAGGATTTTACCAGAAAAGCTAGCTGTCTGGAGAGTGGAAGAAAGAGTATTCTGGGCTGAAAGAATAATATGTTGAAAAAGGACAGCATGTTTAGAAGATGTGCAGATAGTACTTCATTTTAGAATTCGAAGATATTTTTTATGGGTAATTTCCCTCAGTTTTATTGAGATATAATTGACATATAATAGAACTCAAAGATTGATATGTCTGGAACACACTGGTAAAAGGGGTACTGGTGCAAGGTGAGGTTGCAAAGGGAAGTAGGAGAGCTTGTAGGACTTTGCAAGTGTGAGAGAAAATTATCAGAAGATCTTTGACATGATCTAATTTGTGTTTTAAAAGGATCACTTTAACATCTGGTAAAGGTGCTATTCCAGTCAGTGAGAAAAACAATGTATTAAGTGAATTATCAAAATTGATTAAATGTTTAGGAAATAATAAAGGTATAGACTCTTCCTAATAACTGTTCACCAAAATAAATTCCAGATAGATTAAAGAATTAAAACTCAAATAAATAAATTCAAAATTCAAATCCATACTGGCTCAGTCAATAGAGCATGTGACTCTTGACCTTGGGGTTGGTCCCTATGTTGAATGTAGAGTTTATTTATAAATAAAATCTTAAAATTTTTTTTCAAATAAATATAAACCCAATATAATGTGTGAAAGTCTTTTGGTAAATATCCATGAGATCTTGCTATGGGCTTCTAAACATAAAAGGAAAGCCTCCATAAAACTAAGGAATGACTACATACGTTTTATTTTATTTATTTATTTTTACTACATATTTTTTTTTAATTTATTTATTTATGATAGTCACAGAGAGAGAGAGAGGCAGAGACACACAGGCAGAGGGAGAAGCAGGCTCCATGCACCGGGAGCCCGATGTGGGACTCGATCCCGGGTCTCCAGGATCGCGCCCTGGGCCAAAGGCAGGCACCAAACCACTGTGCCACCCAGGGATCCCCACTACATATGTTTTAAAACTCAGTATGGCTAAGAGCATTGTGTTGGTTAGTACAGTTTAAGTTTCATGACAGAGAAGCTAAGTCAAACTGATCAAGAAAAAAGAGGACTTTATGCATCAAACAAAAGCCAGAAGTAGCTAGCTTGCAGTGTCCAAAGCTCAGTCTTAGTAAGTATATGAACAAAATGGTTAGCCACATTAATATACAAAAGTAAGTTAATGGGAGACAGAATTTTAATCTACCAAATTAATGAAAATTGTGTCAACATTCATTGTTAGAAAAAAAAAAAACATTCACTGTTAGGAAGAAATCAAGGAAGGGGACACTTTCATGCATTGAAGATTACAGTATAAATTGTAATTTTTCTGGTGGGAATTTGGTAATGTGTATGAAGCCTTCAAATTTTATTTATTCTTTGACACACAAATTCAACCTCTAGGATATTTTCTTAAATAAGTAATTAGAGATACTTACCAAGATGAAGCACATTTAAGAATATTTCTTATAGGGGGGGATCTGTGTGGCTCAGTCAGTTAAGCATCCAACTCTTGATCTCCGTTCAGGTGTTGATCTCAGGGTTGTGAGTTCAAGCTCTGTGTTGGACTCCACGCTGGGCCTAGAGCCTACTCACAAACAAAAGAATGTTTCTTGTAGAATTATTAAAAATTCCTCTGAAATTGGAAATAACCCTGAGGTCTAACAAAATATTGGTAAATTATGTTAAATCTATAACATGGAATACTAAACAGCCTTTCAAATACCATTCTTAGGGCAGCCCGGGTGGCTCAGCGGTTTAGCGCCGCCTTCAGCCCAGGGCCTGATCCAGGAGACCGGAGACGGAGCCCCATGTCAGGCTCCCTGCATGGAGCCTGCTTCTCCATCTACCTGTGCCTCTTTCTCTCTCTGTCTCTCATGAATAAAAAAACAAATACCATTCTTAAAGGGCACTGAATGATAAACAGAAAAGTCAGGTTATGAAATGGTATAAATAGTAGTATTCCAATTTTCTAAAATTGTTATACTAGGTGCAAGTGCATGGAAAATAGAAGGAAAATGCAATAATGTAAATAGTAATTAATTACCTGTGGCTGATACTACCATGAATGATTTTAATGTTTTCCATTATGCTTTTCTGCATTTTCCAAATTTTCTTCGTGGGACATGTATTGATCAGAAAATGTTAATGAGGTACACCTGGGTGGCTTCTGCCTTTGGCTCAAGTGGAGATCTCCCCCGCACCCGCACCGGGATTGAGTCCCGCCTCACACTCCTTGTGGGGAGCTTGCTTCTCCCTCTGCCTATGTCTCTGTCTCTCTCTGTCTCTTGTGAGAGACATTTATTTATTTAATTAATTTATTTAATTTATTAAATTTATTAAATTTAATTAATTTATTTTATTTATTTAATTTCTTTTATTTATTTATTCACAAGAGACAGAGAGAGGCAGAGACATAGGCAGAGGGAGGAGAAGCAGGCTCCATGCAGGGAGCCTGATGCAGGGATCACACCCTGAGCCGAAGGCAGATGCTCAACTGCTGAGGCACCCAGGCGTCCCAAAATAAAATCTTTTAAAAAAAGAAAATGTTAATGAATGTTTGGAGAGAAAATGCCGTAAACTATTTTATATGATTTCTGGCAACTTTCCTTATAAGGTGATATCTGTTAGAGTGATTTTTTTTTTTTCTTTTTATGATAGTCACAGAGAGAGGCAGAGACATAGGCAGAGGGAGAAGCCGGCTCCATGCACCGGGAGCCCGACGTGGCATTCGATCCCAGGTCTCCAGGATCGCACCCTGGGCCAAAGGCAGGCGCTAAACCGCGGCGCCACCCAGGGATCCATGTTAGAGTGATTCTTAAGTCTAGCTGCCCATTAGAAACACCTGGGGATGAGCCCGTGGGTGGCTTAGTCAGTTAAGTATCTGCCTTTGGCTCAGGTCATGATATCAGAGTCCTAGAATCCAGTCCTGTGTCGAGCTCCCTGCTCAGTGGGAAGTGTGCTTCTTTCTCTTCCTATGCTCTCCCCTATTAGTGCTCTGTCTCTTCAATAAATAAAATTTTAAAAAGAAAAAAAAAGAGAAACACCCAAGAAGATTAACAGCAAAAAAGCCTATTTTCTCTAGGCTCCATCTCTAGAAATTCTTATTTAGTTGGTCCATTACTATCTTTTAGAAACTCCCCAGATAATTCTGATAAATAATCAAGACTGAGTAGTACTGTTTCATGTGGGATCATGTGGGATCAATAGATGAATATTTGCTTAAAGCCACCTGCGCCCCTACATAGACTATTGGTTTGAAAAAATGAGACCTAGAGTTTTGCCGACATCTAGACTCTAGTTTAGATGGACTAATGATTGAGTACGTCTGTAAGTTTGTGGGAGGGCAGGATTTGCATTTTTGAAGCTTTAAGAAGTTTGACAATTCTGCAGAGCACACTCTCAATTCCATTTTGTATGTTGCCTCATTAAATTGAGGAAGTTTAGTTATCTGAGAACATCTGTCAAAGTAAATACTGAAAGGGCAATGTTGAAGGGCAAGATAAAAAGCAGATAGTCTGTTTATGTTTACTGACAATTTTTAAAAAAGATTTTATTTATTTATTGGAGAGAGCATGAGCACAAGAGCAGGGCCAGAGAAGCAGACTCCCCACTGAGCAGGGAGCCTGTTGTGGGGTTAGATCCCAGGACGCTGGGATCATGACCTGAGCTAAAGGAAGATGCTTAACGGAATGAGCCTTCCAGGCACACCTATTTATTGACAATTTTTATTTTTTTATATTTTTATTTTTATTTATTTTTATTTATTTATGATAGTCACACACAGAGAGAGAGAGAGAGAGAGAGAGAGGCAGAGACACAGGCAGAGGGAGAAGCAGGCTCCATGCACCGGGAGCCCGACGTGGGATTCGATCCCAGGTCTCCAGGATTGCGCCCTGGGCCAAAGGCAGGCGCCAAAACGCTGCGCCACCCAGGGATCCCGACAATTTTTAAAAGAAGTTGCTGTTTAAGGAATTGTTTATTGACAATTCTTCCCAGCTAAGAGATGAAAAACACTATTCAGGGAACTGAAGGATTTTCTTGTTGTTTGTACTAATACAGTTTTCAAATGTTTTTATTATAAAATAATTTTTATTATAGAATAATAATTACAACAATAGCTTTCCACTTATACTGAACTCACAGCCCAAACATTCTGGGGGACTTGAGAATTTCTTGCTAGTTATATCAAGTAATCAAAATAACATCTAAAAATAATGGGAACTAATCAAGGAATGTAATGAAAAGAAGTCATTGTAAACAAGATAAGCCACAAGCCTGAAAGAAATGACGCTACATGAAGGAGCTAATATGAGGACTAGAAGGGAAAACTCAGGGATAGAGGAGCAGGTGTAAGGTAATGTAAAGGATCAAAATTTTTCTTCAGGGTGGAGATGGGGGAGATCCTTACTTTTAATTTCTTTCTATAGTATATATATATCTACAGTATATATATATATATAGAGAGAGAGAGAGAGAGAGAGAGAGAGAACCTAATGCTTGCCTAAAGGTCTATTAGTATGACTTTCAGTGGTCTGAATACCTGCTCCTTGGTTCTCTACAGCACTTTAGATATGTACTTGGTTTAAGCTCAGTTAGCCTGGAAGGGCTTAGAGCAATGGCTGAGAAATTTGTTCAGGCCAAATTGTAGGGGTTTATCTACCCTAGTAATCATACTGTACACTCTGAAACTGATTGCTATGCACTGCTCTTCAGCCTCCTTTATATTAGGCTGGGTTTGAAAGTCAACAGCTGAGCTGGAAGGACTGATGCGATGCTTACTCAGTTGTACCTTTCATAATTATGTACCCTAACCGTGAGGATCTGGATACTAACACCTCTATGTCAGAGGATGACCTTTGTGGCTTTCTCTGTGTTGACATCCTTCTACATCTCTTAGGTAATAAACCTTGCTTCATTTACTCAAGAGGTGTCTGATCTTTAGATGAAGAAGCAATCACTGACATTGGTCATATGATGGTCACACAGTCCTCAACAGATTAAAAGAGCTTTAAAATGACCACTACTATGTTATTTATTTTTTATAAATAACATTGAAGCAAAAGACAAAATAAAATACAAAAGCAAAGCTTTCTAAAAATTATGGCCTGGAAGGAGCGGTCTGTTTCTTCTCCCACAAAAAGCCCGCCAAGAATTTGTGCAATGCTGTGGGTAGGAAACCAAGCACACCCCATACCTAGTCTACTGTCACTGTGAAGTATTGTTACAGAAACTTGGGGCTATACTTACAGAAATCAAGAAAATAGAATGCCTTTCTCAGAATTCTCACTACCTTATCCAGAAGCCACAGCTAAGGACAAAATTGCTGACATGAAATCGCCACTCCTACGTGTGCGCGTTTCTCTGGGTTCAGTGACGGTATGCTTACAGGAAGGGACCCCATCTCATGCTTGTTTCACACCCCTCGTAAAGCTGAGAATAAGAACGGCTGAAGGCGATGTTTGAACGAGGCAATATGGACAATGATTGTCGTGGGCTTTGGTAACTAACAGATCTGTGTTCTAATTCCTAGCGGGCAATGTCTTTGTAGTTACGAGACCTTGGTCGATCCTTTTCCTTTAGGAGAATCTTTAAATCCATTCAAGTACTAAGGATATGTCCGGTACACAGGGGGATCCCCTGTGAACGAGGCAGCCGGCATTCCTGTCCAAGAAAAGCTCTTTCAGCAGTCCAGGAGGCAGAAGTTTGAAAAACCGCGGAAGATCTTATCTGTAAAATAAACACCGTGTCTACTTCTCTCTTTATGAGATGAGGCGACTACTTAGCTCAGAGGCTAGCCTATCTAACACTCCGGAATTGCTAGAGACAGATTGGCAAAGCCAAAGCCAAGCCGACTGAAGTTTGGGCTTCGCTTCCTTATCACGTGAGCCTCCTCCTACACAGCGCGGCTCCCTCGGCTTTTCCACTCGAGGACCTAACGAGTGTCTCTCTGTACACGTGAGGGACGAGCCGCGGCCACGGAGGACCCCAAGCCGAGAGCAGCAAGCACCCAGCAGGGGAGAGCTCGGAGGATGCCGCCCCGCCCCCCGGGGCACCCGATTTACCTCTAGGACCCCGAGTGCCAGCGCCCCCAGTCCGCTGTCAGCCCGGCGCTCCCATTGGCTCGTCTGCTTCGGAAACGCCCGCCTCCTCGCGCAGCTGGCCCAATGCACGCCTCAGCGCGCCGCTCTGCTCCGCCTCCCGCGGCCCCGCCTCCCCGACGGATTCGCGTCATTGGTGGATCGCTGGAGCCGCGGTGGCGGCGGTGCGCGTGCGCGCTCGCTCCGGGGTCCTGCTCCCTGGAGGGGAGAGCTGGCCGGTGCGGAGCGGGCCGACTGTGCTCCGCCCGGGTGAAAGGGCGGCGGCGGCGGCGGCGGCGCTGGGCGGGGCCGAGCTCCACCGCCCGCGGCCCGGCTGCGGTGGGTCCTGCGAGCCGCTCGCGCGGGGCGGGGCAGGGCGGCCGAGCGGAGTCCGCGCGCGCCCGCGCTGAGCTGCACGCTCCGGCGGCTGCGCTGCTCCCCTGCAGCGACGTCGCGCCGGGGTCCCCAAGCATGACCGAGCTGAGGCAGAGGGCGGCCCGCGAGCCGGACGCGCCGCCGGAGGACAAGGTAGCGGCGGCGGCGGGGTTGGCGCCCCCGGATGTTGGCGGGTGGCGCGCGCGGAGCGCACGCTCGCTCTCTGACCCTTTGTCGGCCCGGGGCCTGGGCAGCGCCGCGGGTCTCTGGGTGAGCGCCCCGGCGGAGCGCGCGGGAGGGGGCGGCGGCCGGGACCGCGGCTGCGGGCTCTGCTTCGGGTGGCATCCCTCGGGCGCGGGAGGCAGCGCGCGGCGCCCGGCCTCGCAGGGTTGGCGGGGGTCCCCTGCCCGTCTGCCACCTCGCCCAGGCCTTCCTGGGGTGGAGGCGGCGGGACCCCGCAAAGCCTGGACTGGCAGGAGCCTCCTCTGAGCCTGCCTAGAGCTCTCTGCTCCCCCTTGGGAATATTTGGGCGGGGAGGCGGCGATTCAGAGAAGGCCGTTGGAATTTGCCTCTAAGGAGATTTAAATTCTTTCTTGAAAGTTCAATCTTTTCGCTTTAAAATAAGCAGGTTTCTTGACTCACGTCCGCAGGTGTTGGAAGGGTTACTCCCAGGATGGGTTTCCTGCCTCGAGTGTGGGCATTGATGGAGCAGAGCAGGAGGGTAAATCAGAGGCCATCTTGGCGGGGACGCCGCTGGGGGGGGGGGGGGGGGAGGAGACACCTTTCGTTGAAGTGAAGGGTTTGTGCAGGGGAGTTGGGGACGGCGGAGAGCGGCTCTGTGGACGTCGAGCGACAGCAGGAGGGTTGGGACTTGGCTTCAGGAGCCGTGTGTTGGGTAAGCTGAGCGGGCAGTGATGCGAAGGATGGATTGAGGGAGCCTGGACGGAATGGAAGACGCTGGTTAACTCGAGGGTTGCCAGCGGGTGGCCTGCACATGTGTTCTTTGGTTCATGCTGTTTTATTTTTTTCTTAAAGTTTTTATTTATTTATTCATGAGAGACAGAGAGGGGCAGAGACCTAGGCGGAGGGAGAAGCCTGATGCGGGACTCGATCCCAGGACCCCAGGATCAGGCCCCGGGCTAAAATTAGACGCTCAACCACTGAGCCACCCAGGCTATCCCTCGCATGCTATTTTAAAAACCAGAAGGTTTCTCCTAACAGCCTGAATTTCAGGTCAATGTGCATAATTGGAGGACCTGCCATCATAGTCCCACCTGATTAACACGGGGCTGGGAGCTGAGGAACGGCTGTTGCCACCAATCCCTGTTGTCCTACACTGGGCCTCACAGCACCCACTTACGGATGCAGCTTGGAGGTTTTGATAACTGGAGGAAAGGGACATTAGGGAAACACCAGGAAGGGAGAAAGCACAAATTTTGGGGACAGGGTGTCAACAGAGTAGTTATACTAGGAGGCATGGAAGGATAATAGGGTGTTAAACAAGTTTTTTTGTTGCTGCTATTAATAGTGGATCTTTCAAGGAGAACTCTTCGTATTAATTTTTAGAATACATTTTGGAGAAAATTTAGGGTTTCAGCGCAAGTTTAGGAGTCATTTGTAGAGAAAGGTACTTTGAACTCTCTTAGCTTCCCATTAAATATCCTGGTTGGGCCTAAAAGAACTCTGCCCTACCCTGCATATACATGTTGGTGCGTGTTTAGAGATTTTAAAAATATTTTATTCATGAGAGACAGAGACATAGGCAGAGGGAGAAGCAGGCTCCCCGCTGTGAGCCTGATGGGGGGCCCCCTGTGAATCTGCTAAGGGGGGGATATGGGACCCCTGGATCACAACCTAAGCCAAAGGCAGACGGTCAACCACTGAGCCACCCACCCAGGTGCCCCTTAGATATTTAGAGATTGCGTAGCCTTGTTTGAGACTTAATGTTAATGGAACTTTGGAGACAAAAGAAGGCATGGTAGCTAGTGGGATATATTTTTTTTGAAAAGCTGTTTGTCATAGACATACTTAGTGGTGAAAACAAAACCACCACCACCCCCCCCCGCCCCCATGGGATTATGAGGTGAAAAGTTTTTACCCTTCCCACTCAACTCCTTGGATCCATCTCCCAGAGAAAAAGTGCCATTTGAGTCTTAATTACTTTCATATTCCGTGTTTTAGGTAGGGAGACCATGAGGAGCTGTCCAGCTGAAGGTACCTTAAATGTTTGCAACTGCATTTAAACCACTTATACAATGACAGAGTGACTGGGGTTGTGAGCTCTACTAAGTGCTTGTTCCCTAAAACACAGCGGCTACTGCATTCGGTTAAAAGCCTGATTGATGTAGTCCATTAGCCCACAACAAGGCAGTCAGCTCCTCACCCTGTCACTCAGTATTTCTGAACTACCGTGTATGGTATTTTTAATAATAAAGATACATTTTAAGAACTGTGAAATGCTTTATGTGCCTTTGATGAATGTATAGAGTCTTTAAAAATGTTTACTCTGTTTCATAGTTTAAAAAACCTATCTCCATGATTCTTGTTTTGCTGATGTTCTTGTGTTAAAACTTAAGGAAATTGGGATAAAACAAGGATATCTCTTTAAAGAAATGAATCGTGAGGGATGCCTGGGTGGCTCAGCTGTTGAGCATCCGCCTTCGGCTTAGGTCGTGATCCTGGAGTCTCCAAATTGAGTCCCACATTGGGCTTCCTGCATGGAGCCTGCTTCTCCCTCTGGCTAGGTCTCTGCCCCTCTCCGTGTTTCTCATGAATAAATAAATAAAATCTTAAAAAAAAAAATGAATCGTGAAATGAGAACTTTCTTCTTTCATAGAAAAATTCAGAAAATATTATCAGGTCAGTTCATTAGAAGAACTGGAACAAACTTGAAGGATTCTTTAAAATGTTCCATTTGCTTAATGGTTGTGGCAAAATTGTTTTGTAAATAAGCAGACAATCATTAGTTTCAAAATAGTCTGGAGAATGTGTTTATTAGAAGTCAGAAGGTATTTTGTTATATTTAGCATCCTAGAATGGAATTTTCAAAGCCAATTGCTAATAAAGGAAATGTTTTCCTCTGGGAACCGTGCTTATAATTTTAAAGTCCCAAAGCACAGTATTGTTGCCAAATTTAAGAAGCTTGGAATTTAAGCTTTGAGAATGATCCTCCTTCTGCCCAACCATGTTTTTCCAATGGAGGTTAGGACAGAAAAGGATGAAACATGGGCCAAAAGATCGGCATCTTAAAATTTATGTCTGGGTTGGCATTTCAGGAGACTGTTTTGGAGGTTACAGTGAAGGCTCTGCTGTATTTAGGTGCTGGAGTGCTACTTAAATTAGAGCTCTGCTCGTCTCAAGGCTTCCTTTGTAGATAGATAGACCAGCCTGGGAAGGAAATAATGACATTGTTTAGAAAGAGGAGTTTAAATTTTAACAGGGAAAAAAAAAATTTTTTTAACTGGAGGTGGTCGTTAGGTGCAGGGACTGTGCCACTTACCAGCTGTGTAACTTTGAGCAAGGCACTTGTATAAAAGCCTCCGTTTGTCTATCCCTAAAATGGAGGTGATAGGATAGCATGTGTTTCAGAGGATACTCCTGTGGTTTAAATTAATATGAATGTTAAATAGGGCAGAAGCCATCACATTGTGATGGTGTATTAGCTAAGACTGTTTCTGGCTGAAATAAAGTTTTTTTTTTTTTTTTTTTTTTAAGATTTATTTATTTATGATAGACATAGAGAGAGGCAGAGACACAGGAGGAGGGAGAAGCAGGCTCCATGCCGGGACCCCGACGCGGGACTCGATCCCAGGACTCCAGGATTGTGCCCTGGGCCAAAGGCAGGCGCTAAACTGCTGAGCCACCCAGGGATCCCAAGCCACCTAGGGTTCTTATAGAAAAAAATCACATTCACCTTCTCTCTCTCTCTCTTTTTTTTTTTTTTTTTAAGATTTATTTATTCATGAGAGACAGAGGCAGAGACATAGGCAGAGGGAGAAGCAGGCTCCCTGCTGTAAGCCTGATGCAGGACTCGACCCCAGGAGCATGCCCTGAGCCGAAGGCAGACACCCAACCACTGAGCCACCCAAGTGCCCCTCACCTTCCACTCTTGTAAGAGGATTAAATCACCAAGTTATGAATGTTTGGAATAGTCTTTCCCTATTCATCACTTTTTAAGGAAAGTGTTATAGACAGGGCTTGCACTCTGTGATGTATGTTTTCAGGCCAAATTTTTTAGTGTTCCAAAACACAGATAGAAGTAGCATTGCCATACACAATTATCTTCCCTTTATTGCACTGGTGATAATCTATTTTAGGATAGTGGTGAATAATTAAAAATGTTTTTCTGATTTTTAAGAGTAAATTACTGAAATAATGAAATCTTAGTTTAAGAGCTATAAAACTACAGATATAGGAGAAATGCTCTATTTCAACTCTTTTGTTTTTATATTGAGAAATACTTCAGGTATCGAAAAATTAGTAAACCTTGGCTATGGTTCTTAAATAGGGAGAGAAATTACAAGATTTTCTACATAATCCACCATTTTAAGTTTCTTATTTATGTTGATCATGGTGTATAATTTTATTTTAGTTTTTTAAAGTGTATAATTTTATAAACTCAACTCTCATTTTGTGACTACTTAAAATTAGGCTTTTTTATTCATTAGGTTTTTTAAAAAGCTAATTTTGGGGGTGCCTGGCTGGTTCACTTGGTAGAGCATGTAACTCTTGATTTTGGGATTATAAATTTGAGCCCCATGTTGGGTGTAGAGATTACTTAAAAATAAAATATTTTTTTAAAAACTGATTTGGTTTGAGATGTTTTGTGTTTGTACACATTTGTGATATTTCATTGGAAGAATTTGTATCTTTTAAAAATGTTAAATTGTTCTCATTGGTTATTAGAACTAGAAGGGTCTTAGAGGTCATTATTTGATAGAGGAGGATACCATATCCCAGAGAGTTTCTTTGCTCAAGGTCACACAGCTCCTTGGAGGGAGATATGGGTCATAGGGTATGAAGGTTTCCTAACTATTTTTTTTCTCATTATGTTGCATAATGCTGCCTGCAAAGGTACAGAATTAATTTACAGACTTTAAAAGCATGCCCACATATCACCTATTTTTCTTATGTGGCTACAAAAATCAGAAAAATAGCAAAGGTGTTCAAAATTTGTGTGCACATGTATATGTGCAAGTTGTCAGTAAATGTGGAGATTCTGAGGGGAAAAAAATTGGCAGAAAAAGCTGATTAGGTCCAATTTTCCCAGGTACTGGTGGTTTATGTATTTTGGAGTCTCCATCCCTGAGGGCCACCATTCGAGTATCCTTGAAAGAAAGTCCCAGTGTGGTGTGGGCTCCTCACACTGAGCTGCGTATGAGGTTGCTTTCCGGATGACTTTTAATATCAGAATTGTTTGTTCCAGCAGTAATCAGTCACTCAGTATTCAGCATACCTTCTCCTTAGAACCTTCACTGAATCCTGTGTCTGCTGTATACAGTCCCTTTAGCTCTGAAGAAGGGCTGGTGTCTGTGTTCATAAGAAAATGTTCAGGATTTTATACCAGTTTTGGCTTCAAATATTCCATTCTTTCTCCATTGATTTGAAGAAATAGAACTAAATGCACAAAAATGAATCTTGTAACTAATTTCATGTTGCAAAAGGATGCAAATAATTATCCTTTAAAGTATTTGAAAGAGGGATGTGTGAGTGGCCCGTGGTTGAGCGTCTGCCTTAGCTCAGGGCATGACCCTGGGGTTCCGGGATTGAGTCCTGTATCGGGCTCCCCACATGGAGCCTGCTTCTCCCTCTGCCTATGTCTCTGCCTCTGTCTCTCTGTATCTGTCATGAATAAATAAATAAAGTCTAAAAAAATAAAGTGTTTGAAAGAATGTGAACATCAATACAGTACCACCTCCCATCCCTTATCTGTAGAGGATTTGTTCCAAGACCCCAGTGGATGCCTGCAACTGCAGATCACTACTGAATCCTAGCTCTACTGTGTTTTTTTTTCCTATACATACATAAACCTGGGACGCCTGGGTGGCTCAGCGGTTAAGCATCTGCGTTGGCTCAGGGGGTGATCCTGGAGTTCTGGGATCAAGTCCCACATCGGGCTCCCTGCATGGAGCCTGCTTCTGCCTCTGCCTATATCTCAGCCTCTCTATCTGTGTCTCTCATAAATAAATAAATAAAATCTTTAAAATACATAAACCTATGAAAAAGCTTAATTTGTACATTAGCACAGTAAGAGATTAACAATATTAAAATAGAATAATTGCAACCATATCCTATAATAAAAGTTATGTGAGTGTGTTCTCTCTCTCAAAATATTGTTCTGTACTCACCCTTCTTGTGATGTGAGATGGTGAAATGCTTATGTGATGAGATGATGTGAGGTCAATTACATAGGCACTGTGACCTTTTGAGGATATCTCAGGAGGATCACCTGCTTCCAGACCCTGGTTGACCTTGAAAAGCAAAACTGCTGCTAAGAGGACTCTTGTGTTTCTGATCTGTGCATTCTTCTTCTGTTCTCAGATCTATACCAGTGGAGTATATTAAACTTGTTTGCATTTCTAGTAGGCTTGCAGAGTAACTCTCCTGCACACGGTTTCTTATTTCCTGTGCTGTGACAGCCTCCCCGACTTTCCTGACTGGTGCTGGAGGCTACTGGGCATGAGAAAGCAGAGACTTTCATGTGCTATACTGCTTCTGATTTGTGAAAGAGACATAGAGACCCTGACTCTTGATTAGTGTTTTTGCCAGAGTCTTCTTGGAAAAATACCAAGTTGCTCTTGGTGTTGGGCAGAGTTCTTGCCTTACAAGCCTGGTGGCAGGGTGGTGCAGTGCCAGCAATGGTAGGCTGGTTCCATTAGGCAGCTTGCCGGTCCAGTCCCCAATCTTTGTTCTCATGCTCTTTGCCCCAACAGTAGGGATGGCATAGGGCCCACCAAGTTGAGTGACCTTTTCAAGAAAGTTAAACTTTATTGTGTCATTTTGACTAGGCAGTGCATGGTTCAGAATTTGAAAGGTGCAAAGTGTATGCTGTGAATTACCCCTTCCCTCCTCCCCAGTGCTCCACAGAGGCAGCCTCTTGAGCCAAGTTGCAGTGCTCATGAGTGCCTCTTGTTGGTGCAGGACCTGATATGTCCTTCCAAAGTTAGACATCTATTGTTACCTTTTGGCAGCAAGTCATTTGTATTAGGGTCTTGCAGGGCCAGCCTAGGGCTCCTCTGTGATGACTCTGCTGTGTTTTAATTTTTTTATTCATTTATGATAGTCACAGAGAGAGAGAGAGAGGCAGAGACACAGGCAGAGGGAGAAGCAGGCTCCATGCACCGGGAGCCGGACGTGGGATTCGATCCCGAGTCTCCAGGATCACGCCCTGGGCCAAAGGCAGGCGCTAAACCGCTGCACCACCCAGGGATCCCTCTGCTGTGTTTTTGAAAGAGCTGTTGAGATGTGGGATTTTCTTTTCTTTCTTTTTTTTTTTTTAAGATTTTATTTATTTATTCATGAGAGACAGAGAGAGAGAGAGAGAGAGGCACAGACACAGGCAGAGGAAGAAGCAGGCTCCATGCAGGGAGCCCGACATGGGGCTCAATCTTGGGTCTCCAGGATCACGCCCTGAGCTGAAGGCAGCGCTAAACCGCTGAGCCACCCGGGCTGCCCAAGATGTGGGGTTTTCTGGCAATAGTCTTTGCTCCTGGGTCCCTGACATTGAGGGGATTTCTGTCATGGACTCCAGATTCTTTTTTTTTTTTTTTTTTAAAGATTTTATTTATTTATTCATAGAGATGCGGAGAGAGAGAGGCAGAGACAGAGGCAGAGGGAGAAGCAGGCTCCATGCAGAGAGCCTGATGTGGGACTCGATCCAGGGTCTCCAGGATCACGCCCTGGGCTGCAGGCGGCGCTAAACCGCTGCGCCACCAGGGCTGCCCGACTCCAGATTCTTTAGTGGGCGATTCTCAGAGCCTCCTCCCCACAATCTGTGTCCTGCTAGTCCTGGTGGTTTCATGACATCCAGGACATTCCTTGGTGCATATCCCTCAATCAGTGACTATCTCAAATCTGACTTCTCTTGCTCTAGACATTGACCCTCCTGTCATTTGTCCAGTGATATTTTTCAATGTGTTTTCCTGTCCCTTGAATTTCCTGTAAACTAGTACATAAAACGGACATCTTGTTCAGGCTCAGGTATGATTTTTGGACAAGACTGCTCCATTGGTTGTATTGTGTACTTCCATCAGGAGATACATGATATCTGGCTGTCTGATGGTAGCATTGATGGTTATGGTCTCATTCTATCAATTCCCTGGGGAGTTGAATATATTAATATTGTATCACTCTTTTTCCATTTGTTCAATAAGGAAACACTTCTAGGGGCACCAGGGTGGATCAGAGGTTGAATATCTGTCTTTGGCTCAGGTTAGTGATCCCAGGGTCCTGGGATCGAGTCCCGTACCAGGTTCCCTGCAGGGAGTCTGCTTCTCCCTCTGCCTAGGTCTCTGCCTCCCTGTGTTTCTCATGAATAAATAATAAAATCTTTTTTTTATTTTTAAAAGATTTTATTTATTCATGAGACAGAGAAAGACACACACACACACACACAGGCAGGAGAAGCAGGCTCCATGCAGGGAGCCCGACGTGGGACTCGATCCCAGGTCTCCAGGATCATGCCCCGGGCTGAAGGCAGCGCTAAACCGCTGAGCCACCCGGGCTGCCCCTAAAATCTTTTTAAAAAAAGAAAGAAATGTAAAACTTCTAATCAACTATTTGGTTACTCAAAGATACAGTTCCTATGCAAAAAACATAATAATGCCTCAGAATAACTTCATCCTAAGCCTCATTATTCAGAAGAGAAAACTGAGGCAAATTATTGGGGGGAGCCAGGTTATAAACCAACTAGTCCAACTAGGAGTCTGTGCTTGTAACTACTAGGCTGTAATGCCTCTTCTAAGATCAGGAAACAAGTGAATACTCAATATGTCTTTGTGGGGGAGGAGAAACCACAAAGATAGACACTCTCATGCAGTTAGGGTGGCTACAAATTTACTGCAGGAAGGAAATACATTAATTGTATCAAAAGTTTAGACAATGTACATCCCTTCTTAAAATCAGCAGTTCTAAACATAGAATTTCTCTAAGAACACCATGTGCAGAAAGGGGTTTTTGCATTTTGTTTTGTTTTAACAAGGGTATTTCCTGCAGCTTGCTTATAATAGCAAAAAATTTAAAACAACTTAAAACCCTGATTGAAAAAAAAAAAAACAAAAAAACCCTGATTGATTCAATAAGTTAAGGCACAGCCACACAATGAAACGACACATAGCCATTAAAAATGATGGTGGTTAAATGTTTACAGATTTGAACAATGTTTAGAGCATATTCTTAAGTAAAAAATGAGTTCTAAAACAGTAGTATACATAGTACAGGACTGTGCAGTGCATATAAAAAGAAAGGCTACACACCAAAACATCAATGACAGTGGTTATCTCTCAATGTCAGGCTTAAGGTGATTTCTTTTCTTTTTGGTGCTTCTACAATGAATATCTTTTATTTTCACCTGTTTCTTCGTAATAAGAAAAAGTTTGAAATACTGTTTATGAAGAACGAACCTTAATGATGTGGAGAATATGCTTCTGACAGCGTAAAAAGGCAAGCTATCAGATCATATGTGGTAACTGCTATTACAGTCAGGTGCAGCCGCATGCATTTGAACAGCTCTGCATGATGGGATTATAGGTGGATTTCATTCTCATATGTATACATTTCTGTGATTTCTACAATAAATATATGCCTGATGAAATAATGAGATGGAGAAGAGCTAAAACAGATTTTGAGAAAATAAGATTTAAATAAGTAGAGGTAGGGAGAGGGGTGACAGACAAAGAGCACAACTCAGGAGTTGGAAATAGCAGGAGCCAAGATTGACACCACAGGGGCACCAAACAAGAGGAGAGACTGGTTAAGAGAGAAGACTGTATTGTCTTCTATGTCCAGAATTCTTTTTTTCTTTTTTTCCTTATCATTTATAGGGTGGTTTCAGAGCTGTTAGCAGATAGAAAGGACAGATGGACTAGAGGTGACTAGGTACAAATCCTAAAGGGATGGTACTCAATTAGAAGATTTCACAATAGTGCTGAACACGTGAAATATTCAGGAGCAACAGATAAGGAATACAGGTAACACCTGGCTAGAATCTGTGACCTGGACGGGATGAGAGAGAAGACATAGAGAACAATGTACTCTAAAGCTAAAGCAACTTAGAGATCTGATTCTACTTGCAGAGACAGGAGGGTCAATGTCTAGAGCAAGAGAAGTCAGATTTGAGATAGTCACTGATTGAGGGATATGCACCAAGGAATGTCCTGGATGTCATGAAACCACCAGGACTAGCAGGACACAGATTGTGGGGAGGAGGCTCTGAGAATCGCCCACTAAAGAATCTGGAGTCGGGCAGCCCTGGTGGCGCAGCGGTTTAGCGCCGCCTGCAGCCCAGGGCGTGATCCTGGAGACCCTGGATCGAGTCCCACATCAGGCTCTCTGCATGGAGCCTGCTTCTCCCTCTGCCTCTGTCTCTGCCTCTCTCTCTCCGCATCTCTATGAATAAATAAATAAAATCTTAAAAAAAAAAAAAAAAAAAAGAATCTGGAGTCCATGACAGAAATCCCCTCAATGTCAGGGACCCAGGAGCAAAGACTATTGCCAGAAAACCCCACATCTTGGGCAGCCTGGGTGGCTCAGCGGTTTAGCGCTGCCTTCAGCTCAGGGCGTGATCCTGGAGACCCAAGATTGAGCCCCATGTCGGGCTCCCTGCATGGAGCCTGCTTCTTCCTCTGCCTGTGTCTGTGCCTCTCTCTCTCTCTCTCTGTCTCTCATGAATAAATAAATAAAATCTTAAAAAAAAAAAAAGAAAAGAAAATCCCACATCTCAACAGCTCTTTCAAAAACACAGTAGAGTCATCACAGAGGAGCCCTAGGCTGGCCCTGCAAGACCCTAATACAAATGACTTGCTGCCAAAAGGTAACAATAGATGTCTAACTTTGGAAGGACATATCAGGTCCTGCACCAACAGGAGGCACTCATGAGCACTGCAACTTGGCTCAAGAGGCTGCCTCTGTGGAGCACTGGGGAGGAGGGAGGGGGAATTCACAGCGTACACTTTGCACCTTTCAAATTGTCCAGTACTTTAGAAAACACATGACAAGGAGACATCTTGCCCCACTATAAAAAAAGGGGGAGCAAGAGATATAAAACTTGCACATTAAAAGATATAAGGTGTATTAATGATTTCTGGACCTTATTTGGGTCCTCATTCAAACTGCTATGAAAAGAAAAAAACTAGAAAATTTTGGATAAATTCAAATCCTGGAGATTGATTGATTGATTTTAATATTCCATCCATTTACTCATGAGAGACACAGAGAAAGAGAGAGAGAGGCAGAGACACAGGCAGAGGGAGAAGCAGGCTCCATGCAGGGAGCCTGAGGTGGGACTCAATCCTGGGACTCGATTCCAGGTCTCCAGGATCAGGCCCTGGGCCAAAGGCAGCACCAAACTGCTGAGCCACCAGGGCTGCCCAAATCCTGGAGATTTAATGTGAAGGAATTGTTAATTTTTATAGGTGTGATAATGGTATAGTGATATTTAAGAACTCTTAATAAAAATGCTAACTATAAAGGAAACCATTGGTAAATAGAGCTAAATTAAAATCAAGAACTTATGTTTTTTGAACTAAATGAAGAAGTCTACAGATGAGAAGATAATAAAAAATATATTTGACATAAGACTGATATCCAGAATCTATGGAAAGCCTACAAACTAAATATATGAAAAAGAGAACTAAAAAAATGTGCTCTTCAAATGGTCAATAAATATATGAAAATGTGCTTGACATCATTAGTCATTAGAGAAGTGAAAAAAAAATTTTTTTTTGAGAAGTGAAAATTAAAACCTCCAGTGAGATTCCACTGTACACTCACCAGCATGGCTAAGATTCAGAAGACTGAAAATACTAAGAGATAGCAAATATATGGAGTTCACATACTGTTTGTGGGAGTATGAACTGGTATTACCACTCTGGAAAACTGTTTGGTAAATATTTACTGAAGGCTGTGTATAGGGGTGTCAGTGTCTCCATCCTTTGGGTGTCCAACTCTTGCTTTCAGTTCAGATCATGATCAGGGTCGTGAGATTGAGCCCCCTGTTGGGCTGAGTTCTGTGCTCAGCTTGGAGTCTGCTTGAGATTCTCTTTCCCTTTCTATCTGTTCTCCCCTACCCCCTCATGTGTGCACTCTTTCTCTCAAAATCTTTTTTATTTTATTTTTATTTTTATTTTTATTTATTTATAATAGTCACACACAGAGAGAGAGAGAGAAAGAAGCAGAGACACAGGCAGAGGGAGAAGCAGGCTCCATGCACCAGGAGCCCGACGTGGGACTCGATCCCGGGTCTCCAGGATCGCGCCCTGGGCCAAAGACAGGCGCTAAACCACTGCGCCACCCAGGGATCCCTCTCAAATAAAATCTTAACAGAAAATAAAACCTACTTTACACAAATCCTATGAACATTCATAGGTGATTACCTGATAGAAATCTGTACACAATGTTCATAATGGTCACTAGAAAACAAGTTATAGAATATTGAAAGCAGTGTTCTCTATAGTAGCCACAACCTGCAAATGACCCAAATTGTGAATAGTGCTGCCATGAACATGGGTGTACAAATATCTGTTGGGATCTGTGCTTTCAGTTATTTTGGGCATGGACCCCAAAGTGGAATTGCTGGATCATATGGTAATTTTATGTTTAATTTCCTGAGGAACTACCACACTTGTGTATTCTGGGAATTTCTGTTTTAATATCTAATAATGGCAAGTATTGATTGATGTAATCTACATAGACCACTCTTGTCTTCAATAATTAAGAGTGTAAAGAGGTCTTGACATTTATTTACTTATTTATTTTTAAAGGTTTTATTTATTTATTCGAGAGACAGAGAGAGAGAGGCAGAGACACAGGTAGAGGGAGAAGCAGGTTCCATGCAGGGAGCCCGACGTCGGATTCGATCCTGGGTCTCCAGGATCACACCCTGGGCTGAAGGTGGCGCTAAACTGCTGGGCCACTGGGGCTGCCCAGGTCTTGAGATTTAAAAAAAAAAAAAAAAAAAAAAAAAATGGCAAGACCTGCAGCTCTAATGAACTGTGTTATTCACCAAGGAGGAGAAAGGTTGAAGCAGTCATTGCCAATGGATGTGGATTAGGTGGGTGATACTCTCCTTTGATCTCTAATGTCCCAATTTGGAGGATACTTTATATGGTCACCCTAATAATGGGATCCATTATCAGGTGGATCGTCAGACTGGGTAACCCAGTCGCCTTTGCTTGGTGTTGTAGTAGAGCTTCCTGAACTGGCAAGCTTTCATCTTCTTGTAGACCATGCTTTAGGATGAAAAAAACTACAGAATATAGTTTTATTACACCCCTGATTGTTACATTAAAAATTTCTTTGTACGGTGCTATAAGACATCAGATCTTTTTTATTCTCTAAAATAAAGCCTCTTATCATATGTTCATAAAACATATGTTGCCAATGTGACTCTCAAATACCAGTAATTTTAGAGACTGTACATTCCTTTTGAATTTTGACTAATGATTTGAAATCTAATGATTCTGACCTCCTCCCACTGTTGTTTGAAATGTAACTCAAAAATTTCCCCACTCACTGTTTTGTTTAGAATGTCAAATGGGGATCTCTGGCTGGCTCAGTCAGTTAAGTATCTCTTGATTTTGGCTCAGGTTGTGATCTCACGGTCATGAGGTCAAGCCACATGTTTGGCTCCATGCTCAGTGGCGAGTCTGCTTGGGACTCTCTATCCTCCTCTCTCTGCCCCTCCCCCCAAACATCTTTCACTCTCTCTTCCTAAAAATAAGTAAGTCTGTAAAAAAAATGTCAAATGGATTTTTGAGACACAGATGCTTCCTATGTAAACATTGACTAAAAACACGTTGAGAAACGTGCATTTTACGAAGTTTGCATTTTAACAATCTGTGTGTGTCTTCCCAGGAAAACACTAACTGGGGAGGGTTTGTAGGGTGTGTTTGCTTAATCCAGTCTTTTCTTCTGGTCTGCAGAACACATCACTTCCTCCCAAGGCAGGTGACACCAAGCCTATTTAGTTGCAAGTCCTTGTAGGTGGCCCAGGGTTTTGTATTACAATTTGATGTCCAGTAGTCTTACTGAATCAGGGGACTATGTACTAAAGATTATCTTCTGTCCCTCTCCTCTTCAAGGACAATTGTGGATGAGGGACAGGATGGAGGGGGCAGGATAACCCAAATAAGCTTTCCCGTTTGGACAAGGAAAGAATGAGTAGCAGTGTCTTGCCTTGCCTTTCTCCTGACTGGGAATTTGTCTGAGACCTCTTTGTGCTTAGATGGGACCTGGTGCTTGATAGGCTTCATTTTAGGTTGAGTGGATAGGGAGCTGAACCTCCTAAATCTCATCCACATCTCATATATCAGATCTCAGTCCAGAGACAACTCCAGGGGGTAGCAGAGGACAGAGGGCTTTACTTTCTCTGGAGCCTTCTTCAAGTATATACTCTTGGCTACACTTTCTGTTTTATTTCCTCCATCTTAGTTCTTTTTTTTTTTTTTAATTTTTTTTTTATTTATTTATGATAGTCACAGAGAGAGAAAGAGAGAGAGGCGGAGACACAGGCAGAGGGAGAAGCAGGCTCCATGCACCGGGAGCCCGATGTGGGATTCGATCCCGGGTCTCCAAGATCGCGCCCTGGGCCAAAGGCAGGCGCCAAACCGCTGCGCCACCCAGGGATCCCCTCCATCTTAGTTCTTTAGTCTACTTTGTTATCCAGAAATTTGTTGAAATCTCATCTGTGGTTGGTCCCTGTCCCTATTATTTCTGCCTAAAAGATCATGGTTTTATTCCTTACTGTGCTTATTGACATTCATTATCAGGGGGATATGAGGCATGCTCTCTGTCTGCTTTCATCAACAGGAAGTTTTCAGTTTTGAGAGACTGAGCTGATCTTACATTAGAAGCAACTCATTGCAACACTTTTGTTGTTCCGTGTTTGGGGTGAAGGATAAACATGGTTCCTCCTGACTCATGGCACCTCTGAATTCTGGGCTTCTTTACATTAAGAAGGACAAGAGCTGACACTTGACCATGATAAGTGCCTGTGTTTGATTGGAATTGGCTGATGGAGGGGAGGACACTGGGTAGGAGACCAAGGAAGAGTCAGAAGAGGATGGTGTGAGACCAAATTCTGAAATAACAAGTGTTTGAGAAGAAAGAAAAGCTGTGTTGAATACCATGGAGAGGTCAAGTGGAAGGAGCAGACAAGGTTTTACCTGGCCAACATTATTTCCCACACAATGGTCCAAAAATTCCTTCATGAAAGATGGTATCTCAGAAGGTGATAGGACCTAAGTTTTTCCGAACAGTAAACCTTTATATATTTCCCATTTTATGGATTTTGCTAAGCTTTTATGATACTTTTAAGCCCCTGTTGGGCAGCCCGGGTGGCGCAGAGGTTTAGCGCCGCCTATAGCCCAGGGTGTGATCCTGGAGATCTGGGATCGAGTCCCACGTCGGGCTCCCTGCATGGAGCCTGTTTCTCCCTCTGCCTGTGTCTCTGCCTCTCTCACTCCCGCTCTGTATCTCTCATGAGTAAATAAAATAAAAAATCTTTAAAAAAAAAAAAAGCCCGTTATCTTATGAAATAACCAGTACTTGTGTGTGTTTATAACCTATTTCTTTAAACATTACCACGAAGTATCATGTTTCCATACCAAAAACTAGTTGCTGTCCTGTTAAGCTGCAAGTGACTGAAAACTAAAAATGATAGTGGATGAAACAAGACAGAAGTATAAGTACACTTCTTCCTCACACAGAAGTCTGGAGGTGGGCATTCCAGCACCTTCACAGTGTCAAGGATTCAGGTTCCTTCTCTCTTGCTGTTCCACCATCCTGAGTGTGTGACTTCCACCCCTAGTGCAGAATGGCTGCTGGAATTCCAGCTATCACATCCATATTTCAGGAAACAGGAAGAAGGGAAGGAGAGAGAAAAAGCCTGTTCCTTTCCTGTAAGGACTCCTAGAAAATGCATGGTTTTTGCATCTACCCCATTGGCTAGAACTCTGTCACATGTCCTTGCCTGGCTGCAAGGGAAGCTGGGAAATGCCCTTTCTAGGTGGCCATGTGCTTGACTGAGCCCTGGGGTTCCTATTACAATGGAAGAAAAAGAGGATAGATGTTGAGACAAGACAGAAACTTTGAGTACTTCAGAGGCCTGAAGATGCCTATGAAAAATTGGCAGGCATTCTACAAAGCCACTGCACAGAAGCAAAGCTGTGGGAAGATGAGGGCAGAGAGTAGAAGAGTCCAGTTGTGGTCTCCTTTGGTGGTGGAGGTGGTGGTACCTCCTCAGCCAGGTCACTGACAGCCAGACAAGGAGAAAAGCGGGACTGTTTTGCAGGTGTGAGAATGGGAAAGAATGGTGGGGACCAAGCACAGATAGTTGCCTGTGGCTTAGAGAAAGAACCCTCAAGGCACAGGCCTTGAGGATCTGTTGCTGAGTGGTCTGTAAATGTCTAGTAAACAAAGGAATAATATCTAGAAAACTCCCTGCATCCCAGTAGCTCCCAAGACCCTGAGATCATGACCTGAGCCAAAACCAAGAGCTGGACACTTAACCTACTGAGCCACCCAGGCACCCTACCCCCACTTTTTAAAGTAATCTTTACCCCCAAAATGAGGCTCAAACTCACAACCCCAAGATCAAGAGTTGCATGGTCTACCGATTGAGCCAGCCAGATGCCCCTAAAATGATGATCTTAAGTCTTATGAAATTGTATGGAAATGACCTGTTAAAGATAGCCAGCAATTATGCTGCCTTAACAAGATGACTTTATTTTATTTATTTATTCATGAGAGACACACAGAGAGAAGCAGAGACACAGGCAGAGGGAGAAGCAGGCTCCATGCAGGAAGCCCGATGTAGGACTCGATCCTGGGACTGCGGGACCACGCCCTGAGCCAAAGGCAGATGCTCAACCGCTGAGCCACCCAGGTGCCCAACAAGATGACTTTAGATAAAAATTATTATCACGCATGCAGCCTCTTTCCATCATTGCAACAGAAATGTACATTCCCTAGATGTTGAAACAGTCACTTGCCAGAGGTGGTGCAAGTCCTGGCAGGGTTCTCTTGCTGCCTGAAGGGCCTAACAAGGATGCCATGATTAGGTTCTTAGTGTAATGTGGCAGTTCTCTTTGGAGAAATGAATCAGTTACTGATAAATTTAGGCTTCAAAATAATAATAGTCGTCTAAACAAGAGGTCATTGGTGGAAAAATAATCAGTTGAGAAATGGTCCCGTTATGTCATATATGGAAGTGGGCTCGGAGGGACTGACCAGCCAATCTGCATTCTGATCACCTTTAGCCAGTTTTTCCAGGGGCTTCCCTCTGAAGGCATAAATCATAAATCTTCTGTATTCCCTTCAACTATAGGTGGGTAGTGTCCCATCCTACTTTGAATATGAGGGTAGTTTGTGGAAGCCCAAACACCTCCTTTACTGGCCAGTTTAAATAGAATCTTCCACTACAGTCTGGTCTATGCCATGTTGAGGCTGATGTCTGTCACCCCCTATAGTTTTGGGAGAGCAAGGGCCACATAGGCTTTGTTTTTTTACAGGGATGTCAGCCAGACTCAGTTTTCTCTTGAACGGTTGCCATTTCTATCTTCTGTCTGTTCCACAGAGAATTCTGTACAGAGAATTTTCAATTTTCACATAGTGGTCTGTTGAAAACACTTTGGGACAGTAACTATTTTGAGCACTTCTGTCAAAGAACCATTTCTTCTAAAGATATCAGCCTTTCCTAGAGGCTTTTTATCAGACAAGTGACATCTCATAAATCTAGAGGATCCTGCTTGAGTCCTGAAACTGGTTAGATATCTTGTTTCCTAGATCTCAAGGAAAAATTACCTCGATAATGGGCTTTGGTGTTGTAACACATGGCTCTTATATTTCTCATTGGTTTTAAAATACCCAAAATACAAGCTCTCTGTCTTCTCTGCACTGGGAACAGCTCTCCTGCCACAACTGCTCATCCCCTGAAAATGTACACCTGTGCAAAGTTTGTCTCCAACCCCTTGGGCAGGAGCACCTCTCAGCTGTTGAGCCGATCAATGTCTGCAGCGATGTTAAAAGCAACGGGAGACACTGACAGATGAGAGCCTCGACAGCTTGGCAGCCCCATGTTCCCTGACCTCACTTATTCCCAGCCATAGCTTCTGAACCACAGCCATTTCAAGAGACATCAACACAGCAGCCAAGTTCATTGGGGCTGGGGCTGCCACGGTAGGGGTGGCTGGCTCTGGGGCTGGAATTGGGACTGTGTTTGTGAATTTCATCATTGGTCATGTCAGGAATCTGTCTCTGAAGCAGTAGCTCTTCTTTTACGCCATTCTGGGCTTTGCCCTCTCGGAGGCCATGGGGCTCTTTTGCCCGATGGTGGTCTTTGTCATCTTCACCATGTGAAGGAGCTGTGTCTCATCTCCCATAGGTCTTTATCCTGTGTCTCGCCCTGTATGTTCCTTTTTCTATACCTCTACAAGCAGCCTGGGGAAAGTGGTTGGCTCAGGATTTGACAGAGGGAAGACAAATAAATACTGTATTAATAAAAGAAAATCTAAAATACAAGAAGGAGCCATTATATGAAGTTGAAAAAACATTTTGGTATCTAGGGGATCAAGAAAGGGATGGAAAACCAGGATGGTTTGAGATTTTTCAGCCCCCCCCCCTTTTTTTTCCAGGGAAAGTTAGCCCAGGATTTCCATCTTCATTCATCACAAATCTGTCTTAGCTTTGATGAGTTCAGTATAGATATGGAAGCTGACCTCAGGGGCTGGTGGTTTTGGTTACTTTGAAGAATATCATATTGTCTCCTATGGTCATCCATGTGGGACTCTAGGGCTTGCTCATCATTCTGACTTGTTTAGCACTGCCTGGGTGAGGGCAGGGGAAGGGCTTATGGGGGGTGGTGACAGTTTAGCTGGAGGAACAGGAGTGCGTCTGGAAAGATGGACGAAGAATAAGTTAGGGGTCCCAGGGGGAAGGCCCTGAAAGCCAGGCCAGAGAATTTAGGGGGAAGCCAGCAAAGGTGGCTCAGCACCTCAGCACAGAGGAGTTGAGAAGCTTAGATCTATCCATTTGGTGCATTTTTAAAGTATGGAAGCAATCAATACTTGTTTGGTGGAAAATGTGGAGGTGATGGGAAAATATTTAAACATTTAAAATTACCTTTAATTTTACCACCTAGAATGTAACTGCTGCTATCATTTATATTGTGCCCTGGTAATCTTTTTTTCTGTGGCTGCTTGGTGTTTTCCCTATCTTTTTTTTTTTTTTAAGATTTTATTTATTTATTTATTTATGAGAGACACAGAGAGAGAGAGGCAGAGACACAGGCAGAGGAAAAAGCAGGCTCCATGCAGGGAGCCCAACGTGGGACTCAATCCCGGGTCTCCAGGATCATGCCCTGGGCTAAAGGTGGCGCTAAACCGCTGAGCCACCCGGGCGGCCCTCCCTATCTTTGTTAAGTAGGTCGTCATGTAAATGGTTTCTTCTCATAATGGCATGATGAACATCCTCCTGTAAATGAGGTATTTCTCTAGATACTCACTTTGGGTATATTTCTCACCAAGGAATGACTAGATCAGAGGAGATGTGAGCCATTTAAAGGTGCTTTTTTTTTTTTTTTTAAGATTTTATTTATTCATGAGAGAGACAGAGACATAGGCAGAGAGAGATACAGTCTCCTCACAGGGAACCTGATATGGGACTCAACCCCAGGACCCCAGGATCATTACCTGAGCCAGAGTCAGATGCTCAACCACTGAGCCACCCAGGTGCCCCTAAAGGTTCTTAATACATATTTCCAACTTGCCTTTCATAAAGTGGTGGTAATTTACATTTGCATGAGTACTATATGAGCATATTGGTTTTCTCTGAGCCTGGTCCAGTCCACTGTGAATGTTCTTTTTATCTATTCAGTTTGATGTGAGAAAATGGCTTCTATGGCCATTTTATTTATTTACTTATTTTTAAAGGTTTTATTTATTTATGGGAGAGACAGAGAGAGGCAGAGACATAAGCAGAGGGAGAAGCAGGCTCCATGCAAGAAGCCTGATGTGGGACTCGATCCTGGGACTCCGGGATCACATCTGAGCCAAAGGCAGACACTCAACTGCTGAACCACCCAGGTGTCCCTGTCCATTTTATTTTTGATGTCATTGATTATTAGTGAGGTTAGATAAATATACAGGTTATTTGACAAATTGTTTCTCGCTGATTTTTTTTCTGTTGGCATGACCACATTTTATTGATTTGCAAGAGTTTTTTGTTCTTATTTTGAATAGTTAAGGAACCTGAAAGATCTCATTTTTCACAGACATGCTTCAGTGATCACCTGTTCAGCAGGGCTGTGAAGTTCTTGTAAGGCCTGATCATGCTGTGACCCATGGCTACTTGTATATCTATAACTAGAGGCAGGCTTCCTGGATTATCAGAATATTGACTCCCATTTTACAGGGATGAGCAAAAGGATCTAAAACACAAGTTAGACTTTGAACCCAGGTAGGCTGAGTCTGAGTTCCATGCTGTTTGCTTTAGCCATTCTGCTTTCTTGATCTCCCTAGTCATGATTTGATTTTCCATGATTTGGCCAAAGAGCTCCTAACACAAGAGGACCAGGACCTGTGAGCATCTCAGGGTTAGCCAACAGGGCCATGGGAGTTGGAGAGCACTTGCCTCACTCTGTACTTGTCTTGGAGAGAGGAGGTGGGGTAGTGGCACCAGAGTTCCTTGGGGCCTGTATGCTGGAAGCAGGGGCATCTCCGCACAGGCCCTGGAGGCTGCACCAATGTGAGGCCTGCGTGCCAGGGAGCCCATACCCCCTGATGCCTACCTCAGCTCCTCTGTGGAACCTTCTCTATTCCTGCATCCCATTTCTTCATCTTCCTTTCTTCTCCAGTCTTCTATGGAAATTGTTCAAATTCTGGTTAGGTGTTGTCTCTCAGCAATAAAATGTTTGGATTTGGGCTCTTTGTCTTGGAGTTCTGTAGCTCCCACGAGATTCAGTAAAGGCGTGTTGATCTGTTATGATGGTTTCTGACAGGGAGGCAAAACTAACTGTCCCTGGGAGAAGCAAGCTTGAAAGCACAGCCATCCTGTCGACATGGTCATAAGCTCCTGGTTGCTGTCAGACTTGGCTGTTCCTAGCACATATGGTTGTCAGAAGGTAGAGGGGTGCTAAGTCAGCTGTGAAGATTAACAACAGGCTGGGCAGTGAGAACTAGGCCTCTGGTTTCGGGAGGAATTTGTTGAGCTTAGTAACTAGAGTTATAGAACAAAAAGAAAATATTGGCATGTCAGTATTTATTTCTGGTATTGAAGTACCACATTATGTTAACATGGTATGTACCCCTTTTAGGAGTAGCGTGACTTCTGGCACCCTATATATATATATATATATATTTTTTTTTTTTTAATCAGATTCTAGTTAGTTTCTTTTCTTTTCTTTCCTTTCCTTTCCTTTCCTTTCCTTTCCTTTCCTTTCCTTTCCTTTTCTTTTCTTTTTTTTTTTTTTAAGATTTTATTTATTTATTAGAGACAGAGAGAGAGGCAGGCTCCACACAGGGAGCCTGACGTGGGACTCGATCCCAGGTCTCCAGGATCACTCCCTGGGCTGAAGGCGGCCTAAATTGCTGAGCCACAGGGGCTGCCCTCTGGCACTATATTTTATTTTTTGATAGTTGTGATATACTGAACTGATTTAAAAAAATTTTTTTTTTAATTTTTATTTATTTATGATAGTCACAGAGAGAGAGAGAGAGAGGCAGAGACACAGGCAGAGGGAGAAGCAGGCTCCATGCACCGTGAGCCCGATGTGGGATTCGATCCCGGGTCTCCAGGATCACACCCTGGGCCAAAGGCAGGCGCCAAACCGCTGCGCCACCCAGGGATCCCCTGAACTGATTTTAAGATCCAGTACGTTTCAATCCACAACTTGAAAAACTTAGCCTTACCTTACTTTATCTCCCTAATACCTCTGAGATAGGAATTGTTTCTGTCTTGAAAAAGCTGAGGCCTGAGGGTGACACAATCACTCCTAAGATCACACAGTTGGTACTGGTTCCCCTTTTCCCCATGCCTCTTAGATACTCTTCTCATTGAGATAGACTTGCTTCTTTGGAAAATCGGTTGCAACCTTTTCTTTTTTGTTTTTTTGCCTAGTTTATCACTTCTTACTTGTGTTTATAGGATTGATTTCCTTATTAATGTAGCTTTAGTGAATTCCAGTATTATTATTCTTTTTTTTTTTTTTTTTTAGTATTATTATTCTTAAGTACTGAGAATGTTTTTGTGAAAATTAGTAGTACACATTTGCTCATTGTTTTGGAAGTTTTGTAGTTTGGAGGCTTTCATGGCATTCATCCTCTGCCTCTCCCTAATAGAATGAAACACTACAGGTGCATAGATGACGTGCAGGTGTGACAGATGAATTTGGGTGTTTACAGGTCCTCACTGTCACCAGCCGCAAAGCATGCTGACTTGCGTTTCCTTCTCTGTGTGTCAAGCTTATGGATAGATTTCTTCTCGCCCCGTGTCTCCCTCAGGCTGCAGAATACCTATCTGCAGGGCCTAAGAGTCTTGTCGGTCCTGTCAGCCTCAAGCGTTTCTGATTGAGAGGTTATTGCTCCCAGCCAGGACCTCTTGAAGTAAATGCTTTGAGAACAGCAGGGGTTGAGGTCTAACAGTGCGCACCTAGAAGCCTGTGTTGGGCACTGTGCCCGAGGACCCTCTCAGACTGTGAATTGCTCACTGACTGTATTCATTTTTAGGGCAGGCCTAGTTCTGAGAGCCTGGGCCATCTGAGTTCTCCATCCTTGTTAGAGTTCTTTGGGAGAGAGGCAGCTTTGGAAACACTTTGAAGACAAGTCTGCAGATAGCCAGTGTCCTGATAATGAGGGAGGATACTCTGGGATTCAAACTTGAGCACTGAAGCACAGAGTCTGTACTATTGGGGTAGATAGCACCTTCACTCATTAGCCCCTGAGTCCTGCCTAGGCAGAAGAACAGTAGAGATTTCAGGCGTTGAAAACAAGATAGCAGACCCCAAAGTGACTTCACTTATGCTAAGCCTTACATCACCAAACTGAAACTTTGGCTCTCCCACAAATGGAATCTTAAACTAGTCAGAAGTTATCTGACAGCACTAGTTAGATAATCTGCCTGATGCACCCCTATCTTTCCCTAAGGGAATTCCCTAAAGGAGAATGACCTCACAGTAACCAGTCTGCTTTGGCCTAGCATGACTTCCTTATTCCTACCCCTTTCTGCCTATATAAGTCTTTTATTTTGTACAGATCTTCAGAGCTCCTTTCTGTCTGCTAGGTGGGATGTTGCCCTATTCATGAATCATTGAATAAAGCCGATAAAACCTTTAAAATTTACTCGGCTGAATTTTTTTTTTTTTTTTAAGATTTTATTTATTCATGTGAAACACAGAGAGAGAGGCAGAGACACAGGCAGAGGGAGAAGCAGGCTTCATGCAGGGAGCCCAATGTGGGACTCAATCCCAGGACCCCGGGATCACGACCTGAGCTGAAGGCAGACGCTTAACTGCTGAGTCACCCAGGCGTCCCATGAATTTTGTTTTGTTTTAACAAAGGAAACCTAGGATGATGTCATTAAGCGTCCTCATTGTAGAGGTGCATAATAATCTTTAGGTAGAGGATTTGCAACCTCAAACATTTATAAGAAAACCATTTTTTTTAAATTGATGAAGCAGGTACATTTTGGTTATCTAGAAATTTCACTGTGAATTAGTGGATTTTTCCTTATTACCAGAAAAGTGAGGTGTTAGAGTTTATTCTATTCATCAAACCTCAACTTCTCAGCTGAGAATGGAGTTGGGTGGGGACAACAGCCAGCCTGTCCACAGTGTGAAGACTGCAGTGGCTTATACAACTGTGCTTGTTACAAAGATGGTGAGTAATTTTTTCAGTTGATGCATCTGTCTGTCTTTACTCAGAGTGACAACCAGTTTGGCAGGGGCTTAGCTTCTGGAAGTCCAAGCTTGCAGGAAGCAGGTATTTTCCTTTTGCAAGGTTGTTGGACAGAAAGCAGTCAGCAGCTGCTGGAGATTATTTTCTCATTGTACTACTCATTTTAGTCTCCTAGATGTTTGAGGTCTCATCCTTAGGACATTTAAAAAAAATTTTTTTTAAAAATTTATTTATGATAGTCACAGAGAGAGAGAGAGAGAGGCAGAGACACAGGCAGAGAGAGAAGCAGGCTCCATGCACCGGGAGCCCGACGTGGGACTCGATCCCGGGTCTCCAGGATCGCGCCCTGGGCCAAAGGCAGGAGCCAAACCGCTGCGCCACCCAGGGATCCCCCCTTAGGACATTCTTAAGAATTTCTCATTCATTTCACTTATGAAATCTGCAAATCTGGGTGAACACCGTGAGCTTGGCACCATTTTGTGCAGAGTGGCTGGCTATGTGAGAAATTATGCTTGCCATTTTAACCTACAGACTCAGGAGTGGAGAAACTCCTTTGTTATTCCTTAACCTGTCATCTTCTCTCTCTTCTTCCCTTTGTGAAGAAACCTGTATCGGGGACCTTGTATATATCAGTCATTGTTATAGGCCATTGGGGATGTAGCAGTGAATAACCAAAGTCCCACATGGAGTTGCTTTCTGGAGGTGGGGGGGCAAATGTTTTATTTTTTTATTTTTTTATTTTTTTTTCAAATGTTTAATAATATCAGTTTAAAATGTTAATAATATCAGGTGGTAGTGATGTTATGAAGAACAAAGCAGGTATTTTTTAATATGATGGAAGCATTTTGAAGTGTTAATGTTGGAAAGGCCCTTCTGCTAATGAATCTGATTGGCTCAAAGAACAGATGTGTTTTTATTCTTTCTGGAGCATTTTCCATTATTCAAGGGAAATGCGCAGAGATATATACCTTTTGTAGGGTAGGACTGAACCATTTAGGGCTCTGAAAAGTTTTACTCTGTACATATAATCATTACCCCTGGCAATATCAGGTATTTGTCTGCAAATACAGTTTATGACCACTCTGGGTTTTATGTGTGCTCCCTGAGGACTCCCTCACCAGCCTCCCCAACCCCAGTCATTTTAACCGTTGAGAAGGGCTGAAAATGCAGCCTTTTTAGTCACTAGTTGGATTTGTAAAGCTGTAGCTTTAGGGTGGTCTTCTCCACACAAATACTGGCATACCATTATTTTAGGCATTTCATAGATAAAGGTTAATGAATTTGATTAAAATTCAATGAGTCTTGGGGCAACAAGGTGGTTCAGTTAGTTAGGCATCCTACTTGATTTCAGTTCAGGTCATGATCTTGGGGTCGTGAGAGGGAGCCCCGCCTCGGACTCTACCCTGGGTGTGGAGCCTGCTTAAGATTCTCCCCCACCCCCCCCAAAAAAAAAAAAAAAAAGATTCTCTCTCCCTGGGCAGCCTGGGTGGCTCAGCGGTTTAGCACCGCCTTCAGCCCAGGGCGTGATCCTGGAGACCCTGGATCAAGTCCCACATCGGGCTCCCTGCATGGAGCCTGCTTCTCCCTCTGCCTGTGTCTCTACCTCTCTCTCTGTGTCTCTCATGAATAAATAAATAAAATCTTAAAAAAAAAATAAGATGGGACTTGAAGGATGAGCAAGGAAGAGAAAAGGCAAGGAGCAAAGGAGGAGAAGAAGGAAGAGTGGGATGTAATGAGAATCAACGAGTAGTTTTGCTTGGATGAAGTATGTGGTGTGTGGAGGGTGTGGAGGGCCTGGAATAGAGGTAGTTTGTCTTTAATTCACTAGGCAAAAATGAGTAGAGGAGAGGTGTGATCAGAGCTGTGCTTTATGAAGATTAATCTGGGAATATGTGCAGAATAAATTAGAGAAGGGAGGAATTGGTGGAGAAACCAGTTGGGAGGCCAGCGTAGTAGAGAAAGGTTGATGTGCAGACTTCAGCAATAGTACTAGCAGTGAGATTAGGAATAAGGAAGGACCCTGTAGGGAGAAGATCACATAGTTTGAGAACTGATGAGAGGTGTGTGTGTGTGTAGGGAGGTGTTAACAGTTGGACTAAATCAATTTTTAAAAGATTTCGTTGGCTTTTATTAAATGATTTGTAAATCAGGCAGCATCCCATCTAGCAAGTGGAGGGGACTTCTGAGGAGTTGTATGGAATGGAAGGTTTTTATGGGGGGAAAGAAAGTTACCAGCAAAGGGATTGTTCCAGACAAAGGAAGAGAAGTTGGGGGTCTTCTCATGCAGATTACCTTATCTTCCTTTGGGGGTTAGAAAGGGCCCATGTGGCAGACTTACTGGTACTGATCAAAAATTCCTGACTGACCCGTTAAGACTGCATTTCTGGAGGAGTTTGAAACTGCAGTTAGATTAAGTGTTAGGCTCTGGTTTGGGAAGTTGGTATAAGTGATGCCATTTGGGGCCTGTGGTTTTCAACAGGGGGTGGAGATAATGGTGAGGATCAGTGTTCCCCATGGAGCATATGGAGCATATTTCAAGTAAATTAGGGTCTTGAAGTAAAACAGAATGAAGAGCCTTTGTGGGTTGGGAAGGAGATGATGGGTTTGGACCCATTGAGTTTGAGGTGCTGGTTGGACATTGGAGGTGTCTTGTTGGCAGGTTGAAATGTAGTGCTATAGCTTGGGGGAGAGGAAATAACTAGTGTTATGGAGGATGAGTCCATAGAAGAGAAGCTGATGACAGTGGCTCACTTGCTGAGGATACAACATACAAACACAACCTGCATTTAGGAAGTGTGGGGAAGAACAACAGAAAGGATATGATTGGAAAGGGAAAAAAAAAATAAGACTGTTTTAGTTATAAATGCAGGAAGCCACTCAAATTTGATGAAAAAAGAATTTATTGGCTCGTGTAACTTAAACACCGCAGGAATTCCAGCTTTAGGCCTAATTTAATCTAGGGTCTCAAAAAAAGAAAAAAAATTCTAGGGGATCAAATGTCACCAAGCCTTGGTTGCTCTCTTTCACAAGGTTGCAGGATTTTCTAGCAAATGAAAGTTCCATGGACAAGGTCATGTCTTCAGGGAATCACTGTGATTAGTTTGTGCAGTGAAAACATACAAACTGTGACTAAACATATTTATCCGTATTATCAAAACATATTGGTTCTTGAATGCAATCATTTTGTCAGTAGACTAATGGTTTAAGGCATGTACAGTGGTAAGTATTAGGGATTTAAAAATTCTGATAGGGCTGGATTGTAATGTCATCCAAACCAGGGAATTAGGAGGACGTAGGTAACTGGCTAGAGGGCTTAAGGCTTCTGGAATGCTTAATTTTGTTTTTTTGTTTGTTTGTTTGATTTTTTTAAAGATTTTGTTTTTTAAATTTTTTAATTTTTATTTATTTATGATAGTCACACACACACACACACAGAGAGGCAGAGACACAGGCAGAGGGAGAAGCAGGCTCCCTGCACCAGGAGCCCGATGTGGGATTCGATCCTGGGTCTCCAGGATCACGCCCTGGGCCAAAGGCAGGCGCCAAACCGCTGAGCCACCCAGGGATCCCTGGAATGCTTAATTTTGTAACAGTCTTTTTTCCCAGTGCCCTGGCCCTTTGCACCAATAACAGAAACCAGGGAGTTTTACTCTGTTGAGGGACCTTTATTTGCCCCGTTTGAAAATTGAGACTTTTAGTCTTTGTTGCAGGTGACCCCTACTAGGCTGTGAATGAGCTGGCTTGCAAAACTAGCTAAATGTGGAGTGAACAGTTTTCCATTCCATGCTGGTCCTTCAACTAAAAGATCCTGGTTCATTCAGCCTGTTAGTAAACGTAGAACTAAATGCTACCCAGAAGGTTTCAGCCTCTAGAGGAAGATCAGAATCTTCTTTAAAGACAGTTTGGAGTTGATAATAGGATGACCAGGTTCATTAGGTTTTTGTGTGTAAGCCAGAATTTTGTTCCAATCAATAGGCTTAGGAAAAGCTACTGTGGTTGCCACATGGAGATTTCCAGTGAGTGTTGTAGGATCTTGCCAAAAGTTAGGGGTTTGTTTCACTAAATCTTTTAGGGTGTTTTCGTGGAGCAAGTTTTATCCGGTGTTTGGGCTGGTCCTCACTAACAAGCACACGGCCTGGCTGATACAAGTCTGAGAAACTGGGATAGTAAGTTGGAATAAGTATGTTAACGTCTTTAGTAGGGCTCCTGGGTGGGTCAGTGGTTGAGTGTCTGCCTTGGGCTCAGGTCAAGATCCCAGGGTCCTGGGATGGAGTGCCGCTTTTCCCTCTGACTGTGTCTCTACCTCTCTCTCTGTGTCTCTCATCAATCAATAAATAAAATCTTAAAAAGAAATTCTTTAATAAACGTGAATTAAAAAAATATTTTATTTATTATTTATTCATGAGAGACACACACACACACAGAGAGAGAGAGAGAGAGAGAGGCAGAGACACAGGCAGAGAGAGAAGCAGGCTCCATGCAGGGAGCCCGATGCAGGACTTGATCCCAGGACTCCAGGATCACATCCTGGGCCTAAGGGAGACACTCAACTGCTGAGCCACCCAGGTGTCCCAGTTAACATGAATTCTGAGTCACTTTAGGAAACTCTTTAACTCTGGCTCACAGTCTGGCCTTGGTCCAGGGAACATAAGAAATTTGGGGTTTATTCAGATCCTCAGATGACATAACTTCAAAGGGGCAGGTTTTATTAGGTTCAGGAAAGGCGAGAATTGGGAGAGATTCAGAGGAAACGGGAAGTTCAATGAAAAGGTTAGTAGAATGGTGATGTAGAGAAGTTGGGGACTGCACACCAGATACATCCTGAGACAGAAGACAGGAAAGGAAAAAAGAGGCCTCTGAAGCCCCTTTTATCTCCTTTGCTTGCTTCCATTAGTCCAGGAGAGGCAACTTTAGATTCCTGGTAATGTTTGGAAGCTTCAAAATCCCCAAATCTCAAAATTTTATTCAGTTTTGACATCTTAGAGCCATGGCTGTCTAATTCAGTTTTGAGAAAATAAGTTTGGGGAGATTGAAAGTTCTCTATAATGGCCATTGAAGTTCTAAATTACTTTTAAGTTGCTCCATTTAGTTAGGAAAACAAGACTCAGAAGCCATTTAGACTTCTTTCCATGATTTGATTGCCTCAGTTAATTTAGAAATAGTATTTTGCACAGAGGCAAATAGAATCCTGAAAATGTTTGGAGGCCTCAAGGTATCAACTAAAATGGGCATCTCATTCAGTTCTCTCCCTCTCTCTCTCATTTAAGGAGCCATAGCTTTCTAATTTAATTTGAGAAAACAAATTTAGGGAGATCGAAAGTTCTCCATAATGGCCATTGGTGCTCAAATTAGTTTTCATTAAGTCAGTCCATTTGGTTATAAATGTGCATGTGGAAGGACCATAGTTTTTATTTTTATTTATTTATTTATTTTTTGGGACCATAGTTTTTAAACATAAAACTGGCTGGGGTCCCAGAAAGGGGGCACCCTCAAAGCATTTTGATGACTAGAATCCTATATCATAGAGGTTTTTCTCTAGAATAAGGAGAAAAAATCCTAAAAGCGCAGTTTCAACAGGACCAGCCTGGTTCCAGAGGAATCAGGTCGAAGGCCAGGAGGGTTCCAACAGGAAGTCTGACTCTGAAAAGGAGTCAGACTAAAGGCCAAAAGAATACTCTCATAAGAAACAAGGCCTTAAGACATCTCAAATAAAGCCTGAAGAGCTTGGACACAAAGTGGAGCTCGGAATCCAGGAGAAAAACTTACCTTCACACTCCAAAGTTGGTGAGAAAGCAGTGAGTCCATTTGGTCTTGTGAATACTGGCACCTGTTTGCCCACCAGCTTTGGAGTTAGGGCGGATCTTTCCTGGATCCCATTTCTTATCACAAGTAATGTTAACATTAAAAATAAAAGTCAGGATGCCTGGGTGGCTCAGCGGTTGGCTTCCTGCCTCTGGCTCAGGTCGTGATCCCGGGATCCAGGATCAAGTCCCATGTCGGGCTCCCTGTGAGGAGCCTGCTTCTCCCTCTGCCTGTCTCTCTGCCCATCTCTCTCTCTCAGTCTGTGTCTCTCATGAATGAATGAATGAATGAATAAATAAATAAATAAATAAATAAATAAATAAATAAATAAATATTAAAAAAAATTTTTTTTAAGATTTTATTTATTCATGAGAGACAGAGGCAGAGACACAGGCAGAAGGAGAAGCAGGTGCCCGCATGGAGCATGATGTGGGACTTGATCCCAGGACCCTGGGATCATGCCCTGAGCCAAAGGCAGATGCTCAACCACTAAGCTATCCAAGCGCCTCTCTTAGCCAATATTTGAAGGATAAATTAAAATTGACCAGAAAGAAGAGATATGGGTGTCCATGGGTGATTTGCAAAAAGTGTTCTAGGTAGGAACAGAATGAACAAAAGCCCTAAAGGTGAGAAAGTACAACCTGTTCTAGGAACTGACTATACTTCAGAATGGCTGTTAGGAATGACAGTGGAAGGGTCAATAAGACCCTGATCTCAAAGTGGTTGGTACACCATTTAAAAAAGTGTAGGTCTATCCTTTAGATTACTAGAGGTAGAAAATTGCCTCCATTTAGATTGGAGTGCTCCAGAAGGAGTTCGGGACAGTGAGTGACATCAGATTTTCTTTCTGGAAAGGTCCTTCTTGGTGCAGTGTTAACAGTAAAGGGAAGGTAGGAGTGTACTCAAGACTGGAGTGAGGTGGCCAGTTGGGCTGCTGCAGGTTCCCAGAGCAGAGATGGTGTTGGCTTAGATTAAAGGGAGTTCCAGAAATGACAGGAAGGAGTAGATGGAATGGAAAGCTTTTTGGAACTATTAACAGCCTGAGTGATAGATAGTTCTAGGGGTGGAGGGAGGAGCCACCGAAGATGATGGTCACATTTCTCACTTGAGAATTCAGGGGAAAGGACATAATTTGGTTTTGGACACATGGAGGATTTTAGGCATCTGTGGGACACCCAAGGGGAAACATCTAGTACATTTGGATGAATGGGCCTGCAGCCCAAGGAGAGGCAGTTGGAGGCATCAGAAGGAATGAGATTACTTGAGGAGAGTGGGTAGTAAAGAATAGGAGCCTCAGAAGAAACCCTGTGGAACCCCCAAATTAAGATGCTGGAAGAGGAAGCTGCCAAGGACAAGGCTGACTAAAGAAGGCCCTGCTGAAGAGGCAGCTGGGAAGGATGTGCTGCCTGGAAGCAAAGGAAGGGTGTGTCTTTTGCATTGCCTGAGCAAAGGGAGGTGCGGAGGGGGATCCCTGGGTGGCGCAGCGGTTTGGCGCCTGCCTTTGGCCCAGGGCGCGATCCTGGAGACTCAGGATCGAGACCCACGTCGGGCTCCCGGTGCATGGAGCCTGCTTCTCCCTCTGCCTGTGTCTCTGCCTCTCTCTCTCTGTGACTATCATGAATAAATAAATAAAATCTTTAAAAAAAAAAAAAAAAAAGGGAGGTGCGGAGGACAGAGTGCTGTGGGCTTAGTGATTAGGTCATTCATTGGTGAGGGGAGAGTGCTGCAGCAGAGTGGCTGGGCAGGCAGGTGGCTTGCTGTGGTTGAGGACTGATGCAGTCAGAGAGGGGAATGGGTGGCCATAGCTCTTGCCAAAGATTCTCCTGTGAAGTAGGGAAGAAAGTGCATCGGGTGGATGAGCTGTCAAAAGCTTTTTATTCTTGAGCCTGTTTACCTGGTTGTAAGGGCCTGTGATGAGGGGGAGGGGAGGATCCAGATGGGAAAGAGGATGATCAATGGTGTGAGGACTCAGAGGAGGTGGTAGCAAAGGTGCGAGCTTGGGCCTGTGTATCCCAGTGCAGCTGGGACTGTCCTTCCAAGGGAGCCGTGTGTTGGCCTGTGGCTATCAGTGGTATATTTTCTGCAAAGGCCCCAGTAGCCCCCTGGTAATAGTGTTGTCTGGAGGTAAAATGGTTCATAGCCAGAGTCATAGCTGTCTCCCATGCATGCATCTTTTCATGTCCTTTCTTCGGAGCTCTTTGGTGTGGAGTGGAGTCACCTGTGGAAGTACTTTAGGTGAAACAGTCCATCTCGAGTAGCTGAACGTGTTTTCTGTAGATCATATTCATATGAGGCTTTTGGAGGACATTGTATGGCTGTATTGGGGATGATTGTGACTTTCAGAGTAGAACTCTTCTTTCTTGATCTTTTGTTTAAACAAGTGAACTTGTTAAATGGCATTAATATCAGAAAAACTGGAAATATTTGCTCTTCCTAACACTAGACACACACACACACACCCCTACTTGACTTTCTTAGTAAGAGGGACATATGGGTCCCTGATACTCTTATGTATAAATCTATTTCTGGCAATTTCTCTCCTGGGGATGTGTCTATAAGTAGGGTAGTGGATTGCCCAGCAGCTGCCACAGGGTTTAAGGAGATGGCAAGCCCAATATTTAGCAGAAACGTTAGGCTCAGCCTGATGACTTTCTTCTTGGATAAGTTTTGTGATATGCATCTAAAGCAGCATGAAACATAGTTTGTGTGAGTTATGGAGTCACCGAGTAAATGAAACTTATGAATTTGAAAGCATTGCCATTGGAAAGGACAGAGTTGTTGGAAGCAGAACCAGCCAGTGCCCTGAGCACTACCTTGTAATGAAATTTCCCTGAAAATGGAAAAGAGAAGAAAGAGCCTAGTAGATGGAACCATTTATTTTCTTTCCCTAGTTTTATACTCCTCACCGGCAAACACGAACAGAATATTAATATGTTTTCTTTAGCAAGGTACAAGACTGAGTTGCATCTGGTAAAGAAATGTGTTGTGGGGTGAGTACCCTCTGCCAGAAGCCTGCTTGATACAATGCCAAGGGCTCCTGTTCAGCCTGGCCGCAGCCACACCGTTTTTGGTCAAGCTCTGACCATCACCACTTGTGGGTGTCACCATAGAGTTTTGAGAAACAACAAGTTCAGAGGGTGGGCCCTGACACTAGCTGGTAACCAAAAGGGAGCCTCAAAAGAATGCTGCCTCATAAGTTTTTATAAGTCCAAGGCAGTCCTTCAACAAACACTGGGAATTAAGAGGGAGTAGGAAGAGGTAGAGTTTTCTACCTAGAGAATAACAGTGAAAATGAGTTCTTTGAGTGCAGGTCCCTCCCCAGGCCAGGAAAAGCCAGGCCTCAACCATAGACAGCTTCCCCTCCCATCCTGCAGCTCCCCTGGCCCTCCCTCACTGCCTTCTCTTGCTTCCATAGAAGCAACACTTATGTTCTGTGTTGTTTTGAGCCTCTCAGGTCAGGGCTGGGCTTGGCTTCTGGGCAGTGTGGGGGTAGAGAGGCCCTGGAAGGCTGGTAGGGAAAGCCTTTCTGAGCTTGAGCTTCTCTAAAAATGTCAATAGGTCTTAGCTGAGCAATTAGTACCCAGGACATTCTGTCCTCAGACTGACTTTCTGCTTTCTCTTCATGGTCTAAGTGAACCAGAAGGGCCTAGGAGAGAGCTTTTTTTCTTTCTTTTTGAAATATCTTTTGTTTCCTGTTTACACCAGCATCACAAGCCCCTTGGGGAATGGCTAAGGGATTGTGGAGAATGGCTGTTGATTGAGATAGAATTTCAGAGGTAGGCTCTGCTCCACTTAGCCTCTGATCGGGGCCCTTGGGTTGAAAAGGGAGGAGGAGCTGCCTGGGAGCTGGGCTGCAGCAAAGCAGCTTTCCTGTGCTGTCCTCCCAGCAGGGAGGGGGCCAGAGTGGGACTAGTCTGGTCTTGCTGTGAGGGCCACTGGGAGGCAGAGGCGTGGGTCTTGGCACGTGAGCTGGAAATCACAGTGGGTTCTGTCACACTCAGGGCGGTCTGGATTCTTTGGTCTGCAGTAAAATTCTCACTAGCCCCTTAGGTCAAATCTTTGGGTGCCTGTTGTGTTCCAGGCATTGCTCAGCACAGTGAGAAACAAGGAGCCCACGGCCACTGAGACACCGCCGTGCCTGGCATGTATGTGATATTTTAGCCTTGTGCCCCAGCTTGCACAGAGTTATATATGTGTATTGGTAGTTCCATTATAAAGCATGCACAGGAAAGAAAATGCGAAAGAGATAAATAGGAGTAAGTTCTAATATTTCTTCCTACACTTCAGTAGATTGTGTTGCATGCATCCCACTCCAGAGCACTAGGATATACTGCGGCCTTTGTGTGTCACACCACCCCATTCCACAGTAGCTTTGGGAAGTAGATTTTTATTGAATTGGGGGGCTGTCTATTGGATGAATGAAAGGCATGAGAAAGGAAGCAGGGCAGGCCAATGCTGAGCTCACATAATTGGTGAGCACATGGGCCCCAGAAAGTCCTGATGGCTGCCATTTTTTCCATTCCACGCTCCGGCAGGTGTGGCCATGTTGCTTTTTAGCTCCTTTATAGTTTTCACAGACTTGCATTGGTGTGGCATTTGATCATTCCAGAAGCTGTCCAGGATAAGGGATCCTTTCTTCACTGGCAAGACCAGAGATCGGAGGCCGATGGGGAGCATAATGAGCATCAGAGCTGGGTCCTGGGCCCTGCTCTCCCTGACTGGCTACTGCCTCCTTCTGCAGGAGGTCATCTCTACCTCTGCCTATCTTGCCATCCCTTGGAGGAGCAAACCAGCATACCTCTCAGTACCTCTGACTCTAGGTCCAGCACATGTCACTTTTCTTTTGGGCAAGAACTTGGGCTCTAGGTCCCTGCCTCCTCAGCATCCCTGCCCACCATGGAAACTGCCACTAGCACTTGGCTTCTTGTACGCAGCATAAGAGCCAAAGAGGAAGTCCTGGTGATCCAGGTGAAAGGCCTTTTCCCATGGGGTGGAGAGGAGTCAGAACACGATAAGCCTCCAGGTTCTTTCAAGTTTGTGTTCCTTTGACCTGCTCTCTTGTGACATCTACACCTGGGGGTGGGGGTGGGTGGAGACTGGCATCAGGAACCCAGAGCCAGCTGTCTTGCCCCCTTGTCCATGTTTTCTGGGCTATGCCCTTGAGCCTTGCACAGGGATTTGCCCTTCTGCCTTGTTGGGTCCTGTTGCAGCTTGTGAGGGAGTGGTTGTCCAGATGCTGGCCTCCTACCTAGAGGGTGCCACCAGGTGAGGGCTCTGATGGTACTTATTCAGTGTCCTGGCGTCAGGCTCAGGACCCTGAGGTTATTTGGTTAAGAGACAAGTAAAACCTAGAAATCTCTTTCAGGCTTGTTCCTTTAGGGCGGTAACTTCATTTCTTAGTTCATCTCAAGCCCCCTGACATCTTAGTAATAATAGTTATAGGGATTTATTTACTTATTTATTTATTATTTTAAAAAGATTTTATTTATTTATTCATGAGAGACACAGAACGAGAGAGAGGCAGAGACACAGGCAGAGGGAGAAGCAGGCTCCATGCAGGGAGCCCGACATGGGACCCGATCCCGGGTCTCCAGGGTCATGCCCTGGGCCAAAGGTGGTGCCAAACCCCTGAGCCACCCGGGCTGCGATATATATATATATTTTAAAGATTTTACTTATTTGAGAGAGAGTGTACACAAGCTGGGGGAGGGGCAGAGGGAGAGGGAGAAGCGGAATCCCCGCTGAGTAGGGAGACCGACGTGAGGCTCGATCCCAGGACCCTGAGATCATGACCTGAGCCAAAGGCAGACACTTCATTGAGCCACCCAGGCACCCCAGTTATAGGGTCTTTTTAAGAAAGATTGATTTACTTATTTGAGAGAGAGGGAGGCAGAGGGAGAGGGAGAGAAGCAGACTACCCCCTTGAGTGTGGAGCCCGATGCAGGGCTCAATCCCAGGACCTCGTGTGACTGGAGCTGAGATGGAGTCAGCCACTTACCCGACTGAACCACCCAAGTGCCCCTTATAGTATCTAGAACTATAGATAGTTCTCCCTCTCAACTATTTTCTATCTCAGGGTACCTTTCTGCCCCTCACCCCATCTAGCAAGGAAAGATAGGAATCAGGTAGGGTGATATTGCAGGACACAGTGCTGCGCTAATGCTCATCAAAAGTTGTGGAAGGTCCAGAGAGACTCCGCACCAAGCTGGAGCTCCCTGCCCTTCCCCTGCAGGCGCTCTGCCTCGGCTCCTTCCTGCCTTCCCCTCCTGGGGAAACCAGCAGCCTTTGTGAGTCTCCTTGACAACAGGATGGAAGTTAAAAATAACCTTGTGCTGGGACATGTGTGTGTGCGTGCACATGTGCTTGTGCCTAGATACATGCCCTCTCCCCTGCTGGGCTCTGCTCAGTCCCTGTGGCTTCCAGATGCTCCTGGTGAGCATCTGTGGGAGGCTTTGGTGGGGCCCAGGTGGTCACATGCTGGAGCTCCTTGGTTTAGGGGTTGGATCTAGATAATACTGCAGCATTGTTACTTCATATCGCTGATGGTTGCCGCTAGGGTGTGGGTGTTAATGTTCACATAAAGAATGGGAGGTCTTTCTGAATGCCTCAGTCTTCATTTAGTCTAACTGGAGAGTGATTAATCCCAGTGGCATTGCTGTATTTCACAACCTCTCAGGGTGCTGGAGTAGGTAGGACATAGCCCTGGGTGAGAGTTTTGCTGTATCTCTTTAGGGAACTCCCGCAAGTAAGGAGGACTCTTTCTGGGGGCGTTTTATAAGGTGAGGACACTGAAGTACAGAGGCACTTGTGTGACTTGTCCAGAGTTACCTGGCTGAGCTGTGGCAGAGTAAGGAAGAGTGACCCTGTCATCAGAAGCTACAGCTCTTCCCTCAGATCCTACTGATGAGGTCATCTTCACAGGTCCTTTACCAAAGCCAGCTGTCTTACATCAGCAGCCTCACACTAGTTAAAGCCCCGTTTTGTGGTGTTATCACAATTAGTTTAAAAAGAGCGGTTTCCCTGAGAGCAGGGGCTGGGTAACTCTTTACCACACTTGGGATTAATTCCTGGCTTTCTCTTCCCATTTTTCCATCCATTAGTAAGTATTTTGCTCTGTACCAGGCATGGGTAGGTCGTGAGAAAAAGGTGGTCCTTATCTTAAGGGAGCAACAGTTAGAAAAATCTCCCCATCAGTTCTCAATGGGGCCAGTGCCCAAAGGGAGGAGGGTAGGAGAAGGAATGACTGGGATGGAGGTGGGGTTGGAGAAGGCTGGGAGAACATGTCGGTGTACTTAAGGCTGGGATGTATCAGATGCTCCTATGAATCCAAAGGAAGGCAGAAAACTTGGTAGAAAAATGGTCAACGACTTGATAGACGCTTTACAAAAGAAGATACCCAAATAAACATGAAATGGTGCTTGATTTCATATACTTATTAGGGAAATTCAAATTATTCAACTTATTAAAAAATGTGACTGGGGCACCTGAGTGATTCAGTGGTTGAGCATCTGCCTTTGGCTTAGGTCATGATCCCGGAGTCCTGGGATCGAGTCCCGCATCTGGCTCCCCCCAGGAAGCCTGTTACTCTCTCTGCCTATGTCTCTGCCTCTCTGTCTCTCATGAATGAATAAAAATCTTAAAAAAAAAACAAAAAACAAAAAAAGTGACTCTTTGTGTTCACACACATATGTAATGAAGTCTTTGAAGGTGTGGTGAAACATCCTTTTACCATTTCTAGTTTACTTCATCCTGAATGTCTTACTGAAAAAATAAGATGGGGTCTCCGTCCTAAGCTCCGCACTCCCATGCTCCAGCTCCGTGTCTGCCCTCTCTGTGTGCACTGGCCAGTGGGGAGCCCGTGAGCCTGGATGCCCTGCAGCTCCCTGTGGACTAAGGTGCCCCTCATTGAGAACGTGGCATTGTTCTGAGGCACAGTGGTCTGTAACGCCACTCAGATGAATGTGCTGCAGCAGCTTCTCGTGGAGCCAGTTCAAGCATCAGGAAAATGCCAGGAATGAAGAGATCCTCAATTCCCTCAAGTACATCTGACCCAGCGGTGGGCTTGAGTCCACCTTTGTGCCTCTGGAGAAGTGCGAGGTGGAGGGTGCACAGGTGCACCCTCTCTTCACCTTCCCATGGGAGGCTCTGCCTGGCCCCAGTGACAACACCACTGTGCTCGTGACCAACACCCAAGCTCATCATCTGGCCTCCAGGTTGCCACACCCGTGTTGCCTGGTGTGTCCAGATGGTGTGCCTGTGCGCAGTGCAGCTCCCACTTTTCCAACCAACGACATTGAGCCTGACATCAAAGCCCTGCTGTCCCAGGGCCTGAGCTGTGCTAGGGTGCCCCTCTTCTCTCTGCTACCTGGCAATCACAGCACTGCCCCTTGGGGATTTCATCCATGATGAGGTTTCCTAGAAATTTGCATGGAGGAATGCCTGATGTCCAGGAAAATCCCCTGAGCTGGGCACTTCTTGTCCATCCCAGCCCACCCCTTCTCCACATCAAGGCTCCTCACAAAGTGTTGGGTGTCAGAAAAACAATGGATTCCAAGATGCTTAAAGGAAATTTAGTGGGATGAACACCTGGAAGTCAGAAGACCTTCGTTAATAGATTTGGGACCCACCACTGAACTTCTCAGAGCCTCTGTCTCTTCATTTGTAGAGATCTCCGGTCTCCTTTCCCTTCCTTCCAAAACTTCTCTGAGGTTCACAACAGGTATGGGAAACATTCTTACAGCTGTTGAGAGCTCTGCAAATACGAAGCAGTATTGTTAGACTCTAATTTGAAGCGATTTGATTTCTCTCTCCTCTCCCCAACAGCAGTAATTTTAAATTCCTGGAAGAGATAAATGCTCTGAGTAGTAGGGTCCCTAGGATTCAGAGCAGCCTGTCCTTGGTACTTTGGATAGAGAGCCTATTGCTGGCATGACTCTGGTCCCCTCATCGGGATTGGCAAGCAGGGTGAGTTTCTGATGTAGCCAGAGCCCATATGGCAATTCTGAGTGACATTGCACTGAGCTGCATGGCAGGGAAAGGACAGTGGCATACCACTCCTGCTGAAGCCTTGACTCTAGTAAGCAGTACTATGTGGCTTCCACACTGACTGGGGCTGGCCTCCCCATGGGGTGCTCTTGTGGAGTCTGGAAGTAGCACTGTGGACTTTGGGGGGGTCCAGTGCGGGACAGCCTGCACCCCCAGCTTTTCTCTAAGAGCTTTGCCAGAGCCGTGGGCCACCCTGGTGGCACTAGGAGTCCTCCTCATATAGCAGAGCAGGGACTGTTTCCTCCATGATATAGATGTTGATGGAGAGGGGTTTTTTTAGAGGTGGATGTGTCTTCCTGGGTGCCAGCGGCCAAACCCTTAATAGGTAGTAAACCTGGCAGCAAGGGCAGGGTCAGGAATGAGGTCCTGATGAAATCAGGCCTGCCTCTCCTTTGGCTTTGGATATAAAAGAGCCCCTTTCTCCCTTGTCTGGACTGTTTCCTCTCCTGCCCCTGGCCAGGCAAGGGGGATTGAGCAGATTGTGGCTGTAACTCATTTCCTCATGGTACAGATGCGTGCCTCACTTCCAGCAGAGAGTTGGCCATCTTGGCACATGTCACAACAGTGTTGGGATCACTGTGTGTCCCATCTGTTTTGTCACTTGATTGTGCTAGGTCCTTGAGCCTTGTTGGGGCGGGAGTGGGTGGGGGTAGTGTCTTTTCCCACAGATCTCCTATGACAGGCATGTATTCATCACTATCCTGCTAAGCATTTTTGACCTTTTCCTCATCTGTTTTTCTGCCATGTAGGAATCAGAGACAGAAGCAAAGGTAGATGGAGAGACTGCATCGGACAGTGAGAGCCGAGCAGAAGCTGCTCCTTTATCAGCCTCTACAGATGATACACCAGAGGTCCTCAACAGGGCTCTTTCCAACTTGTCTTCAAGGTAACCTGGCTTCATGAGCAGATGCTTGTGGGGTCCTTGCTCCAGGTCCAGGTGCCAGGGGAGACCCAGAGCCCTCAGACAGCCTGCAGTCTTAGGACATGAGCCCCCACAGCCATGACAGTATGTGGGTAAGGGGCCTGCCTAGCAGCAGTGGCCACGGTCTCCCCGCTTCTGCTTGGGTCTCCGCTAAATGTGATCTAGTGCTTACTGGCTACTATGGGCACAGTCTAGAAGGATCTGGCCCTTGAAGGGTGCTGTAGGCTGGGCTGGAAGGTACAATCATCCAAGGAAGGTGGGGAAAGTGTGGACAAAGGGGTGGTGGTGGGCAAAGTTGCTGACACAACATGCAAAGGGGCTTGTGTCTAATAGGCTGCTTTTCACAGAGGAGCCCAACTTATCTAGGTCAGAGTTTAGTTTTCCCTGACCCACACACATGCATTGTGGACGTTCCTTAAATTCTCCCAGAAGAATTGAGAAATCTCAACTCAAGTGAATCCAGGGTTAAAATGTTAGTCCCTTGAAACTGATTCTCCAACACTGGCTATGTGGTCAGATGAAAAACACAAACTTTAAGACCCCAAAACATCATCTGAAGGTGGCTGTATGTGTGTCTCCCATACGCATGTCTCTTTGAAAGTTGGTATTGTGCAGTTGTCGAGGACATGGGTTCTGGTGCCAGACTCCCAGGATTCAAATCTCAGTTTGACCACATCCCAGCTGTCTGATTTGCGCATCCTTTTCCTTTTCTGTAAAAGTTACTAGTGTTGAGGGTTAAATGCATTAATATACACAGAGGCCCTATAAAAGTGCCAAATGCATCTTTCTGATCATTATTATCGTCAGTTAGTGTTGTTCTCACCATAAAGATGCAGGGGCAGAGTGATGTAGGATTCTGCTGCTGGAAATATATACATTGTTTTTTCTTTGGACTGAGAGCCATAGAAACCATCCAAGTAGGTACAGAAGTAGGCACCACATTTCCCTTGAGACTTTTGCCTGATTGCTTTGTTAAGATAAAAGCTGGGTATTGGGATCCCTGGGTGGCGCAGCGGTTTGGCGCCTGCCTTTGGCCCAGGGCGTGATCCTGGAGACCCGGGATCGAATCCCACATCAGGCTCCCAGTGCATGGAGCCTGCTTCTCCCTCTGCCTGTGTCTCTGCCTCTCTCTCTCTCTCTGTGACTATCATAAATAAATAAAAAAAGTTAAAAAAAAAAAAATTAAAAAAAAAAGCTGGGTATGTTTTTCTGTAGGCTTTGGAGCACCTGCTGAGTTTGGTATGGGTGAAGTGATGACTCTGTTTGCCCTTCTTCTGCCTGCCTGTGGCTAGTGTCTCCGTTGAGGTGAAAGGATTGACTTCTCCTTCCACAAAGAGCCATCCCCCTTGGGTTTGTGCTGCACTTCTTTCTGGGCTCCTAACATGCTTTCTCCTTCCCCTCTTTTAGATGGAAGAACTGGTGGGTGAGAGGCATCCTGACTTTGGCCATGATTGCATTTTTCTTCATCATCATTTACCTGGGACCAATGGTTTTAATGATCATTGTAAGTGTCATTTGCATACTATTTTAGTTTTGCCTTCATTTTTTTCCCACAGGATCAGTCATCTGAAGTGTAGGGCATTGGGTTGGTTTCTGGGCATCAGTGGGAGTTCCGGCTCCTTAGACCACATCTGCCTTAGAATATCTGACCTCTCCCTTTTTAGGAGCCAACTGGAGGGTGTTGGCACAGGCCAGTTGTGTGTGGTTAAAGATATCTCTTCATTTTAAAAGTTGATACTATTATTTCAGCTGTTTGATTAGCCTGTGACCCTGGCTATGACTCTGTGTGATTCTGATTTTTGTTTCTTGTTTTCCTGGGGCCTCACTGTGGGGCTTAGGACTTTGATTTAAAAATCCCAGTCCACAGCACTGCTGTCTTAGTTTTCCTGCTGTCATGGACAGGGTCAGATGACTAGTGGCTGACTGCTGAGCAAAGCAGTTGGGGCTTTTCAGGTATTTCTATTCAAAGTCAAAAGGAGAAGAGATTAATTGAGTCCAGGGAGGTACAACAATAAAAAGTTAATTGAAGCTTCAGTGGTATGTATTTATTGGATCTCCTATGTGAGACATAAAGGACTGCACTGCCAAGGGGAGCGGTGTGAGTGAGAAAGGAGAAGGAGAGCAGAATCACTGTAGGATTGACATTCTTAAATATGATAGTTTCTCTCCAAGACCCATGACCCATGTGTGGGTTTTTGCTTCCCAAGATGGTTAAGAACTGGGAATTAGCAGGTGTTCTGATTCTTTAATGTCTTGCAGGTGATGTGTGTTCAGATTAAGTGTTTCCATGAGATTATCACTATTGGCTACAATGTCTACCACTCCTATGACCTGCCCTGGTTCAGAACCCTCAGCTGGTAAGCCCGCTAACCCCACAGGGGCCCTTAATGGAATTGGACGAAAAGCATTTTTTGGTAGGTATTTACAGTCATGGTGGATAGGTGGGGAGTGATGGCCACCAACTCACATGGCACCTTTAAGACCCAAGTATTTTGGGTAGCCCCGGTGGCTCAGCAGTTTAGCGCCTGCCTTTGTCCCAGGGCCTGATCCTGGAGACCCGGGATCGAGTCCCACATCAGGCTCCCTGCATGGAGCCTGCTTCTCCCTCTGCTTGTGTTTCTGCCTCTCTCTCTCCCTCTTAATCTCTCTCTCTCTGTGTCTCTAATAAATAAATTTTAAAAAAATCTAAAGAAAAAAAAAAGACCCAAGTATTTTATGTGGCTGGCATGTGAGGAGTGTTGAATACTTACCTGGGGCCTGGAATCTCCCATACTGGCTACATCTTGAGCACGTTTGCCTTGGTGTTTGGATTCATCAGACTTTGCACAGTGGCCCCCAATTCTAGACCAGCATGTTTTAAATGCTCTATCTGAGCATCCCATAAGAGTCATCTGTAGGTTGTCAGTGCTGGTGTTGCTATTTCTGGAACTTGGTTTCCTCGTCCTTGAGACAGTTGGTTGAGACTGAGTCAGTCAACTTTGGACACCCCACCCCCACACCCCCACCCCACCCCGTTCCTCAGGATGGAGGCACCTAATGGGCCAGAGTGCGCAGGATCCAAATGTAGAGGATCTGGGCTCCTCTGAGAAACTCTGCTCCCTTTGTCCTAGGAAAGGGCTCGACTGCCTTCAGGCAGAAACACAGTTAAAACCTGTAGCACAGGTGATGTCTGAGATCCTGTCCTGATCTGAAACTCTGTTTTACTGGCTTCAGTATCCTCAGGGAACACAAGAACAGATCTCTTGTGTGGTGCTGAGAGGAGTTGGGACAAATACAGAATCTTCTCACCTGCTGTGCTGGGACTCAGGGATTGGTTCCATGACTTAGCAGCCCAAGATGAGGGCTTCTGGCCAAGGGAGCTGAAGTGCTCAGACTTGGGCCAGACATATCCTTCCCAGAGATGCTTCCTTACCACCCAGCCGTGCAGCCTGCCTCATGGTCTCCGCATGGGCCTGTGCCTGTCACCTGGGTTAAGATGTAGGTCTCTCTTGTGACTGTCCTATAGCTGAGAAGCAGTATTTTAAATTTTGTTAAACACATTCAGGATCTCTGACCTTCTGTTGTGGTCACTGACCTAAGGGAGTGTTTTTCATGTAACAGAAAACAAATCCAATACGAGAGTTCTTGAACTTCCACAATTAAAAAAAAGAAGAAGAAAGAAAATAGAGGAGAGAGGCTCTCTACTCTCTTTCCTACCTCAGGATCCTGATTGAGTATTTGGAGTAGGTCTGTGTGCGCCCATACTCCAAAGCATCACTGAGACTGCCAGGGTATATGAGCCATGGCCTCTCCCTTCCCAGAGGTCCAGTGGAGGAGGCAGGTTATAAACAAATGAATTAATGCCAGTGAAAGGTTTATGTGTCAGAGAGGCTTCAGAGACGGAGATACTCAGAGCACAATTAATTGCTTAGTGAAATGGCCAAATACTACATACTATAGAAATAAACATGGAGGAGGCAGAACCATGCTAGGTTGTGCAAGCTTTTTTTTTTTTTTTTTTTTTTTTTAAAGATTTATTTATTTATGATAGACATAGAGAGAGAGAGAGGGGCAGAGACAGGAGGAGGGAGAAGCAGGCTTCATGCCGGGAGCCCGATGCGGGACTCGATCCCGGGACTCCAGGATCGCGCCCTGGGCCAAAGGCAGGCGCTAAACCGCTGAGCCACCCAGGGATCCCCTTTTCTTTCTTTCTTTTTTTTTTTTTTTTTTTTTTTTGGTTGTACAAGTTTTTATGAAGAAAATGGTATTTGAGTAACGAGTGACAAAATGGTAAGTGAAGAGGATGTCCCAGGCTGGGGGAGATAGGAGTGAAGCAGATGGTGGCAAAGCCAGAGTAAACCACTGTGATAGGTGTGCAGGGTTCCCAGAAGAGTGGGAACAGGATGGGGAGGCAGGATGAGGCAGGCTCTGGAAGGTCATCTTATGGTTGGAGTATTCTTAGGTTAGGCATGGTGACTTTATAAAAGGGGCAAAAACTGAGTTTCAGGTTTGTGATGAATGGAGAGTGAGTGAAAACTGCCATGGACTTCCAGATAAAACTTCTCACCCACAGGGTCTCCAGTGAACAGGAAATTGTGGTTGGTTTGTCCCTCTGGGAGCTGCCACGGGAGGGTTCGGGTGGACTGCTGCTCTGATCCTCAGAGCTTCCTGTCAGCCTCACTGTGAAGGAGAGGCTACATGTGTGCTCCCCATGGTGGTGACCTGTCTCTATTTACAGGTACTTTCTCCTGTGTGTCAATTACTTCTTCTATGGCGAGACAGTGACAGATTACTTCTTCACTCTGGTCCAGAGAGAGGAGCCTTTGCGGATTCTCAGTAAATACCACCGCTTCATTTCCTTTACTCTCTATCTAATAGGTAGGCATTTAGTGGTTTACCAGTTCTTGTGTTTGTCTTGTTTTTGTACATTTGCTGAGTAGAAGTTGGGGAACTTCTTGGTTAATGCACAGGTTGGATGATGTTAAGTCTGTGTGGGACAGCAGAGCTGAGGGCTCTGCCTTAAATGTGAGTCATAGCAGCTTTTGACTAAGAAATGGGACTGAGGGCCTTGTGTGGTTTTAGGGACTATAGTTTGTGCCACCTGTCCCTGTGTCCCAGCCTCCTATGGAGGACAGCATAACACGGTCCATTCCTGACTCTGCTATTGGCAGAGATTCTGTGCTGTGATCAAAACAAAAACCACCTAGGAGTTTGGGTATAAAAACAAGCAGCTACCTTTAGGGGAGTCACCTGAGGAGCTGCACGAGGGCCATTACAGTGTGGTAGAAATTTTACCTATCTGGGTTTAAAAAGAGTGTGACTTCATAGGAGCTGGGAGCTTAATCTCTGAGACTCTTTTGTAGTCTGGAGCTAAAACAGCAGAGGTACTGTGAAGATTTAATCAGATACATTAAAAGTTGACAAACAGTAAGGTGCTGTGTCAGTCTAAACTCACTCCTACCTGAGTGTTAAGTGTTAATGCTAGTGTTTTTCGTAGTTACTCTCAAAGCCAGTTTGAGGCACAGGAGAAATTTGTTCTGACCTAAATTTCAGTCTGACCTATTTTTGATCAGCTTGATAGCAATACTGGGCTCTGTGAATAACACCTGGCCATTAAACCAGAAAATCCATTGCCAAGGAGTCTGTTGCTGTTGAGCATAGTCAAAGAGCATGCCTCAGACCCTGAAAGTAGCCCCCACAGTGGGAGGTCAGGAGTCTGGAATAGCCACATGAGGGGCCAAGCCACTCTTGTGGGTAAAAGTCTCTTTCCTTCCTGGAGGAGTGTGTGGGCCTGCAGATTTTTTTTTTTTTTTCTTTTTTGTGAGAAATGCAAGGCCCTGACTCCATACTAGGTAGATCCTCCCTTAGCCAAACCTATAATTTAGGATAGGGTCAGCAAACTTTTTCATAAAGGTCCAGATAGTATTTTAGGCTTTGGGGACCATTGAGTCTTTGTTGCAACTCTTCCGCCCTTGAGCATGAAAGGAGAACCCCAGATAATATATAAACAAATGGGCATGGCTGTGTTTCAATAAAATTTTATTTATAAAATAAATAGGCAGACAGGCAGCTGGCCTGACCTTTGTTGGTTGACCCCTGCTCTAGGATCAAAACATTCCTATCTGGTGAACAGTGTTCTAAATCAAGTGTAGTCTGCAAGATTTAAAAATATTGCCTTCCTTTGATTGTCTTGAGGAGTGCAGTTTTGTTCCTAACTCTTACTGGAATAACTAGGTTTATTCCCCTGGGCTTTGGAATTGTGTGCTGGTTAACTTCTGCCAGGAAATTGGCCAAAGGACCATTTAACACATCTAAAGGAAATGACTAGGACAGAGATAATGCTGGGTGTGATTCATTTTGCCCTTTCTCCTCCTCAAACTAGGATTCTGCATGTTTGTACTGAGTCTGGTCAAGAAGCATTATCGACTGCAGTTCTACATGGTAAGGGAAATATATGTATGTGTGTCAGAATTCTTGGCTTAAGTGAAGTTCTGCAGAAACTCAACAAGACTCTGCTTTCTGTGACAAATCGGAACTCTGGAATGCAGTCTGTTTTGTGTGCATCTAGAACCTAGAACATGAAGGTGTGTCTCTGTTTAAGTTAGGTGGCTCTGCATTCACATAGACCCAATCATTTTTACTTAATTTATACTCCAGGCAGACTTTCCACTAGGACCTGGAGGTGGCTTTCAAGTAAGGCTCAAGGTGAAGCTTCAGGCCCTGCTACCTCTCTCTTTCAACTTGAAAACAACCCCTGACTGAGTGTACCAAGTACTCAAGTAACATTTTTTACAAAGATTCTATTTACTTAGAGAATGCACGCACACAAAAGGAGAAGTAGACTCTTCCCACTGAGCAGGAAGCCTGACACAGGGCTTGATCCCAGGACCCTGAGATCATGACCTGTGCTGAAGGCAGACGCTTAACTGACTGAGCCACTCCAAATGCCCCAGCACTCAACAATTATTGAGAAAATGAGATGAAACCTAGGCTTTCAGAGCGGAGAAAGACTTGCTCATCTGTGGTCCCTAATTGTAGCTGGGGGCAAAGTTCATACCAAATGCCTGTTCTGTACCTTTTTACTTATAGTAAGACAAGTACAGACATCTATTCTACCTGTTTTTGTTTTTTGTCTTTTTTTTTTTTTTTTAAGCTATTTTCTATTTGTTATTGGCTGTTATTTGAAGTTCCTTTCAGGGTAACATATAGGTCAAATGTATTTTTGATCATCTTTTGCAGTTTGGCTGGACCCATGTAACATTATTGATTGTTGTGACTCAGTCACATCTCGTTATTCACAACCTGTTTGAAGGAATGATCTGGTGAGTGATGTCAGTGAGGGAGATTTTCCCTTTTATTTTGTGGGTTTTCTCATGTCCAGTAGGCTGAGAACTCAAGCTTACCTTCTAAGCCAAGGAGTTCTTACCTTGAGCTACATCAAAATCCCCTGCAGGGCTAGTTACATACAACATACATCACTGGGCCTCCCTCCTGAGTTTCTACTTCAATAGATTCAGTAATGAGAATTTCTAGTATATTCCCGGGTGATGCTGCTGCTGCTGCCAGTACCTATACTTTGAGAACCTATATTCTAGACTAACAAATACATGGATAATTAAAGAATCAAAGACAATGCAACTGTATGGCAACAGGTTGGAAAAACTAAAGGAAACTTTCATGATCTGGGAAAATGTAAACTCCCAAAAGTCATGAAGAAGAAAACTTGAAAAGATCAAGAACTATAGAAGAACTTTGAAAATCGCCTAAGAATCCACACATGGGAAAAAGCAACCGATGATGATAGCAGAGTTTTATCTACCCCTTCATATGAAAGCTAATAAGCTGAGGGAGGTAGAAAGAAGAATGTTACACTGATTTCTTTAATGATTACAGGTAACCATTATAAATAAACTATTAGCAAATAGAATCTGGCAATGTGTCAAAAGAACCATATAGTAGTCATTACTTAGTAGATTTTTTTCCAGAAGTACAATGGTTTCAGCAAGAAATCTGTCAGGATTTACAGAAATCAGGAGGTTGACTGAGGAAGCTGGATGATCTTGGAGAGAAGATGAAGGCATATCCTAATTTATATGAGGTACTCAAGTGTGATTAAGACTCCAGATTGTGCCTCTGTTTTCAGATCTCAGAATGAGGTTATAGTAATACCTACCTCCTGAGGAATAAATTAGTAACTATAGTAAAGTGCTTAGAACAGAGACATAAATGTTGGCCTTGGGCACTATAACGTTTAAAACAATGATAATAATGGCCTAAGGAGGCACACAATCTTTCCCTTTCTTTCAGAGTTTTTGTTAGATAATTCTAAGGAATGGCCCATGATAAGTCCTTATCTTTAGGGCCAAACATACCACTTGGTTGTATGTGAATCATAGTAAAATTTCTGGTTATTGGTTTTCACTCAACCTATAGGATTTAATTATAGATGTAGAAAATATGAAGAGCAGAGAATATGTGCTAGAAGCCTCGACAAAGTAGAACTTTGACATTGTATGGGTTTGGGACGATACAGATGCTCTCTTAACAAACAGAAAATGTTGCCTCTAATTGATGAGTCAAGAAATCAGAGATTTATGTATATCATGTTAAATAAGGCAATTTAAATAGAGGACATTTTTAAAAAGTGATAATGGAGAGTGAGGAGAGCAGAACGATGGTACAGGTGTGAAGCTGTACGGCTCCTTTTTCGTGGTGGCGATCAGCAGGCCAGGGGTGATGGGTCAAGAAGATAGCTAGCTGTGTGGGGTGTGGGATGTGGTTCTGCACTCAGCATAGCCCTAGGGAAATGTAGTGCTCGCTAGAGTTAGTCATAAACCATTTACAAAAAAAGTAGGTAAGTTATGAAATAAACATGAAATACACTGCATAGAATTATGTAGGTAACCACTAGAAGGAGAGAAGTCAGGAATGAGTACAAGTAATTATTTTGGGGGAATAGAGATAGGGATGAGGGAAACCGGGTAAACGTTTTCTTCTTTACAGTTCAAATTTGTATTACCACGTTTACACTGTGCATATATTACTTTTGTAAAAGAAAAAGCAAATGGCACTTTATAGAACACCATCATTTATTCAGGAGTTATTCAGAAAACATGTGAACGTCTGCTTTGTCCCTGGTACTAGGTATAGTTTGTCTGTTTTTTATTTCTTTCTAGCTTCTTTCATGGATAAGTACTTACAGGTTTCGTTGGTATTGGAATTGATGAACGGCATTGTTTTGTAGACATCTGAGGTATTGCCATCTTGGGAAAGTTGATTTTTACTTTGGTTTGTTCCCTAGGTTCATTGTCCCTATCTCTTGTGTGATCTGTAATGACATTATGGCCTATATGTTTGGCTTCTTCTTCGGTCGGACCCCTCTCATTAAGGTAAGTGGGTCATCCTAACATGAAGTACTGCCATGAGGGAAGGGTGGTGCTTTCAGTACAAGCAGAGCAGCTTGGGAACAAAAGAAATCTAGCCTATGTATGTGTGTGTATCTTCAGTCATCCCAAAGAAAGTCTAGCTGGCAAGGACTTAGTTTTGAGAGAAAAGCCAAAGGAAGACATTTGACAACTATTCATAGAGAGGAAAAGAGCTAATAGAATGTTTATAGACAAAATAGGCACATTTTGGGGGCTTTGGTCTGAATATGAGTGTTGTCATTAAATTAGTATACCCTTTCCTAATTATCTGACTTGAATGACTAATTGGGACAGAAAGGAAACTGAGGGGTATGAGGCTGGGAGTGGAGTAAGGAGATCCAGTATAGGGTTATTTTAGAAGGGGAGGTGGTTAACAGAATGAGGTGGGGCTTTTTGTTTTCTTTTGTTTTTTGTTTTTTTTTTATAGTAGAAAGATTTTAAACAAGTAATCATTGTTTCCAAAGCCAGTTGTCAAAATGCCCTTTGTTAAGAATTTGTTCTTTGTCCCTAGCTGTCCCCGAAGAAGACCTGGGAAGGCTTCATTGGAGGATTCTTTGCTACTGTGGTGTTTGGCCTGCTGGTAAGTGGTGGTTCCCTGCTGCTTGGGGGAATGGACAGAGACCTCACACCTACCATCAAAGCTTGCCGAGGGCTAGAGAGCTGGTTTCCTGAGGCCAAGGACTCTGTCCCACTGAGTGATTACCTCACCCCGTGAGGGGCATGAGCATGGCCTGCTCTGTCACTGGCTCAGCAGAGTCAGCTGTCCTTCATCTGCCAGTTTTCAAACAGGGTCTTGGTAGTTGAGGAGCAGGGGGCCAGATGCACCTGTACTCCTCTCATGCCAAGGCGTGGTGACACTCAGCAGGTAATGTCCTTATCTACACATTTGGTATTTCAAGGTTGAGTGCTTGGTAGCTGAGAGTAGGAGGTGAGGTGAGTTATGTCACTCCAGCCCAGGTTCTCTCCCATGTGTGCCCTGTGGGAGGAGGATGATCTTCCCACCCTTTCTGGAGCATTCCCTGCTTCTGACCATCAGGCCAGCTTCTCTTTTCAGAAGTGCCAGCCGTCCTCCAGTACTGGTTCCTTTACTTCCTTGCTCTTCTATATTCTTCCTCTAGGCTGGCTGTCTCTCACTATACCACTCCCTGACAACATGCCTCCAGTTCAAATTAAATTAAGAGATCTTGAGAAAAAGGGACCATTGCTCCCCTAAATGGGGAGAAGCTTCTTGTAGTCCTTTGCCCAAATTCCTTCAGGTCTTTCCTGGATTTCGATCTGGGTGTTTGGGCAACTATGTGTAAAGCCTCAGTGGGCCATGAACCTCTTTTTCAATTCTTTTCCAAACTCAGGCAAAATACTTGTGGGAAAGCATGAACCTCTGATTTAGTGCACAGCTCACAGTTAGCAGGGTCCTAGGCGCTGTGAGAGATGCAGTGAAACCCCATGCGAGCTGCTCAGGCAGGATGGCTGGGACTTGTATCTTCTGCCCAACTCTGCTCTTTATCTTCAGCTGTCCTATGTGATGTCCGGGTACAGATGCTTTGTCTGCCCTGTGGAATACAACAATGACACCAACAGCTTTACTGTGGACTGCGAGCCCTCCGACCTCTTTCGTCTGCAGGAGTACAACATTCCTGAGGTGATCCAGTCAGTCATTGGCTTGGTATGTGCCACTCACGTTGGGCAAACTATCCCTGGTTAGCTAGTAACTGCAGAGAGCGAACCCTCTCTCCACCATGGCAACTCCCTCAAGAAAAAACCTTGCTTCCTCCCTCCACAGTGCTGCAGATCCCAGCGTGGAGGAGACTTGTTCAAGTCAGATAAGGGTGAGAACAGAAGGAAACACTTCAGCTCACTTCAATTCATTTAGACCAGTGGTTCTCAAACTGTGGTCTGGGGAGTCCCTGAGATCCTTTTAGGGAATCTCTGAGGTCACAGTTATTTTCATAATGATATAATAACATTATTTGCCTTTTTTAACCTTGTTGACATTTGCTGTGAAAGGTGAAAAGCAGTTGTGGGTAAACTTGCTGATACTCTAGCATGAGTGAAGGCAGTGGCACCTAACTGAACTAAGACATTGGATTCTTCATGCCACACACTTGCTGTAAGAATAAGGTAGTTCCTCTTAAGAGTGTCTTTGGTGAAACCATAAAATGATTCATTTTATTAAATCCTGACCCTTGAATACATACCTATCTAGTACTCTTACACACACAAATAGAAAGTATTCATTTCCTTTACCTAAAGAAAAGCAGACATGTACCTGTTTGAATTATGAGCTGAGCTAGCTGCTTTTTTATAGGGACATAATTTTTACTTGAACTGACTAGTTTTTCAACTTTGCATATTTGACAAACATTTTCTTTGAAAACGGATGAAGTCAGCCTGTCACTTCAAGGAAAACACCTGACAGTGATTGTTACCAATGATAGAATTTGGCTTCCTAGTGAAAATTAGTATTTTGGAAAGCATATACCTGTCACTGGAGCTTGACAGCTTCCTAATACTTCAAAGCTTTGTGGATGTGAGCTGCAATGATTTTTGTGTGTGGGATTTTTATAATGATTTTAACATAATGATTATTTTGACATGTGTTTTGACATTGTTTATAGCAAAATGTGTCTACATTTGGAAGATTTATATAACTTAGTGAACTGTCATTTTCTAAATGGCCAATGCATGGTGTTTAAACTGTCAGGTGGGGTAAAAGATTCATTCAAAGTGTAAGACAGACCCATGGATTTCAATGTTAAGAGTATTATAAGTTCATTCATTGGATTTCAAATTCCACACTGCACCAAATTTTTAAGAAACTACCACTTGTCCAGTTCTGGTGTAGTGTCAGAGAAGAATACCTATAATTATCTGAAAAGACAATGCTAAAATACTCTTCCTTCTTTCAGCTACTGTGTAAGGCTGGATTTTTTCCACATGCTTCAACTAAAACATCATATTGCAACAGACTGAATGCATAAATGTTCTCTATTAAGCCAGGCATTAGAGATTTATAAACAAACAAAATCTAGTTTTCTTACTAATTTTGTTTTTGGGGGAGAAAATATAGTTCATTTCATAAAGAGTTATTTATGTTAACAAGGCATCTTGACTGATTTCATTTATTCTTCTCAGACAACAGTCTGGATGTACCCCTTCCAGATTCACAGCATTGCCCTGTCCACTTTTGCCTCGCTCATCGGCCCCTTTGGAGGTTTCTTCGCAAGTGGATTCAAACGAGCCTTTAAAATCAAAGTAGGAAAACTCTCTTCTCTGTTGTTCTTGTTGTCTCTCAGCCTGATATCCTCCTTTCCCTCCCCATCAACCACCACCTCCTTCAAAATACCAAGCTGTAAACTGACTAATATGTGTGCTCTTCTTCACTTATGGGTGGAATTTAGGCTGGTTAATTTAAAAGTACATTGTTTCTGGGGCTCCTGAGTGGCTCAGTTGGTTAAGTGTCCAACTGTTTATTTCAGTTCATGTCATGACTCTCAGGGTCGTGAGATTGAGCCCCATGGGTGGAGCCTGCTTAAGATTCTTTCTCTCTGTCCCTCTGCACATCTACCCCCACCCCCTGCCCACTGCCTTATGTTCTCTAAAAAACAACAACAACAACAACAACAACAACAACAACAAAACAAGAGTAACATTGTTTCCAAGAAAATTCAGTATAGTTGACCCTTGAACATGCAGGGGTTAGAAGCACTGCTCCCTTCCACCATCCCCATTCTCCCACACAGTAGAAAATTCACATATAACTGTTTACTGGAAGAATTACTGATAAACAGTTGATTAACACATATTTTGTATGTTATATGTATTATAGACTGTATTCTTACAATAAAGTAAGCTAGAGAAAAGAAAATGTGATTAAGAAAATTAGAAAGAGGGACACGTGGGTGGCTCAGTGAGTGAGCATCTACCTTCAGCCCAGGTCATGATCCCGGGGTCCTGGGATCGAGTCCTGCATCAGACTTCCTGCATGGAGCCTGCTTCTCCCTCTGCCTGTGTCTCTGCCTCTCTCTCTGTGTCTCTCATGAATAAATAAATAAAATCTTTAAAAAAAATTGTGAGAGAAAACACATTTACATTACTGTATTTACTGAAAAAAATTCAAGTATAAGTAGACCCATGTAGTTCAAACCCCTGTTGTTCAAGGGTCAACTGTAGTTGGATTTTCAGTTTATTTGTTAATATATGTTGTATCTTTCTTCAGAAGAAACCTTTTACCATAAGATTGTGTTCTATAATACACTCAGCATTTGAATCAACACTTCTGGTTTTTTTTTTTTTTTAAGATTTTATTTATTTATTCATGAGAGACACAGAGAGAGAGGCAGAGACAGGCAGAGGGAGAAGCAGGCTCCATGCAAGGGGCCCGACTTGGGACTCGATCCCGGGACTCCAGGATCACTCCCTGGGCCAAAGGCAGGCGTTAAACCGCTGAGCCACCCAGGGATCCCCCTGAACCAACACTTCTTACTTTCTATTGCCCTTAGCTACTCAGGACATTAGTGGGGCATTGACAAGGGACCATAGGCCAGGGTTTGGTGTTGGCCTAGCCCAGGCTCACCAGTCCTTCCTCTGCCTCAAACAGGACTTCGCCAACACCATTCCTGGCCATGGAGGCATCATGGATCGCTTTGACTGCCAGTACCTGATGGCCACCTTTGTCAACGTGTACATTGCCAGTTTTATCAGGTACTGTGCCATTCCATCTGAACCATGTTGGTGGAATTTTGAATGTGGTGAAATTCTAGAATTTGAGCTACAAATCAGTTGGAGTGAAAAGCGTCCCAAACACGAATGCAGTTTTTAGTTGTACTCTGTCTGGATTCTCTAAGGGCCCCCCATCCTGCCCTCCATGAGTAGAGAATCCAGAGAGAACAGCAACCATTTGGGTAATCAGGCTGATGGGCTCCTGTTTCCTCACATTCTCTTCCAGGGGCCCCAACCCAAGCAAGCTGATTCAGCAGTTCCTGACCTTGCGTCCAGATCAACAGCTTCACATCTTCAACACACTCAGATCTCACCTGGCTGACAAGGGGATGCTGACAGTTGCCACGGAGGATGAATAGGGGCCCTGGGGCTGAGACAGCAGGAGCAAACGGAGCAAGGGGCCAGGTTCCAAGGCAAGCCCCACTGATGTGATTCAGACAATGACGAGGCTTCAACTCACTGTTTTTCTTTTTTTTTTTTGGGGGGGGGGGGGGTTAGAGTGTTTTTTATTTGTGGGTTTTAAAAACAATCTGTATATACTGTCTTTGTGCTTATGATTTGGGTCGTGGATAAACTACAGCTTTGAGTTGGAAAGAAGTCACGGGGGTAAGACCATTTGGGTTTTTTAAAAAAAGTTTTAACCTGAAAGACAGTGTTGTCCAACCAGGGTGCATCTGCTTGTGCTTCTTGCTCCCAAGCTAGAGCCTCTGTTTCTGGGCTCGATCAGAAAGTGGATGTTCATCTGTGTCTGATCAGTTCAGGGGGTCCCCTGGCCTGTCGTCTTTGTAGCTGCTCCCAGCTGGGAAGAGGTGCATAGCTTGGATGTCTTTGCTACTGGAGAGCTTTCACCTGGGCTTCTCAAGAATTCCTGCCCTGGAATGATGGGACAATTGCCTTCTGTACGCCGGAGGGACAAAAGTTTGTTAATTAGATAAGCATTCTACCCACAAAGTCCTGCGGAGTGTGAGCTCTGCTTTGATATGGGTTCACCTTACTTCATCATAGACCGAGAGGCGGCTTCAATATTTTTTTCTTCAGGAAGCACGAGAAATTATTTATAATAGTCTGAAAAAATACACTGTAATATTTCAAGTGTATGCAGTAGAATGTACTGTAACCGAGCCCTTTTCCACAGGTTATAGACTCAAGTGGCTCCTCTTGGGTAGTCCAGCTATGTCTTTTCAGGGACGCTACTGTTCACGTTTGTGCTGTAGACTTGTTGCTGCTGAATCCTTTCTGGGGGCTTTCCTGTTAGGCAGGGAGCAGGGGGCTTCTTGTTCACTCACCCTTTGCCTGACCGACCACCCTAATAGCTGCTGTGTTGTATATATACTACCCTTACGGCAAGTGTGTATCTGTGTGTTTTAAAAAATCACTTCTTTCTTACAGTGATTTCAATTGTACCATGACTTCTTCACTGAAACCACAAAATCCTGCTTACAACTCTGGAAAACCTAACCTGATTAGAGGTGTGACTATTCTGAAGATTACATGCACATTTATATATATATATATATATATATATATATATATATATATATATATATAATATTATATATATATAATGTGACCAGTTTAGATGTAGTTTGTATTTTATTGAGGGACCTTTTTTTCTTTTAAACTGTGATTTTTTTTTTCCCCCTGCCTGATTATAGGAGTGAGGTTGACTTTGGGGCAACAAGTTCTTTGTCAGGACAAGAAGGGAGGTTAGGAGAGAGAACTTGGTGCCCAGGTGTTCGGTTATTCTGTGCCATGGTGGTTCTCATTGCCAAATGAGGGTGCAGTGACTTGCTTCAGCACCTTGGTCTGCTATTGGTTCATTCTGTTTCTGTTTAAATCAGCCTTCCCTGGATGTTCACAGTCAGCTTAGGTCACTGATATGTCTGGCGCAGGGCAGCCGGCCCCTCTCAACATTGCAGCTCATGATCACTGCGTGGCTTTCTCCACGTTTGCAGCACTGAAGCCACTTTCCCCCCTCTGAGCTTGTACTTCCATTTCAGTACATGGCTTTTCTGGTTCAGGGCCGAGGCCCCTTAAAAACAAAATGGGTTTTTACATGGGGTTTCCGTTCTGGCTGTGTGATCCTGATGTGACCATCTGGCAGGACACAGCACTTTCTTGGTCCTCATCTTGAGTGCTCCCCTAATTCCAGTGTTCTGTGATTCTGGCTGAGCAAGTTCATGTCACCAGAGGCTAATTGTGGGTATCGAGTTGTGGCCTGGGCACCCAAACAGCAAGAGATTTCAGGCCATTACTAAATGCCTGACCTTGAGATGAGTCAGTAGCTCACTGATAAATCTTAAACAGTGAAGGTCATTAGTAACAAATCTAGTTTTCACATTGAAGAATGAACTTGGTTTCTGAAACCAGAGACACAAGGGGTTGGTTGTTTCTGTTGCCTTAGTGTGGGCATATGGTGGGGGCCTTGGTGGCTGGAGCCCAGCAGCCCTTGCAGAAGACTGTCTTTGGGATCAGGGTGCCTGGCACCTTCCTCTGTGGAAGTGGTCACCGAGGGGGCCTCTGGGGTCCTAGGAAACTGAAGCTGGATTCTCACTAGAGCTCTCAGCAAGAAGCCCAGAAGGTCAGCTTGGGTTTTATCTTCTGTTTTCCCCACCTGCTTTCTGGTCAGAGAAGAGGAATTTCCTAGAGCCTAGTAGCCAGGAAAGCAAAGCCACCTTGTGTCTCTGAATATGCACAGTGTTTTTCCTTCTCCCATTTGTTAGGATATTTCACCGTATGGTCAAGATGTAGGAGACTATTTTAACATACTCCTGGACTGATCTTCATGAATGGCATAACTTGCTTCAGATCCATTTTTTTGTGTGTGTGAGAAATAAAATGTGACCGAAACTGTGTGCTCTCCCTTGTTGTGACTTCAGTTTCTCCCTCCCATGTGTGGTTTTCCATTCCCCACTTGTTTCTGCATCATTATTATCTTGCAGTCCTAATTTAGAAACCTTTGTTTTTTGCTCAGAATCTAGTGATTTCTGGAGGCACCTCAGGTCGGAGTCCTGAGCACCTTACTAGTGAGGTCACTGAGGGTCAGAGCAGCGAGAGTGCTTCTCCAGGGTCACCGGGCAGAGGCAAGCCTCATTCCACCTTGCACTGCCCCGCTCACCAGGATAGGGATGATCCCTGGCCCCACTTGCTTTTGTGAGATGGTGTTAAGTGTGCCTGGAATTCTGCAGCATTGGTTCTTCAAGCCGAGGAGGCCCAGCACCAGGTTGGCACTTACAGAGGGAGCTGATGAGCAAGGGTGTCCTGGAAACCTGGAGGTGGGGAGGGGTTCTGCAGAGGGCTGGGCCTGAGCATCCTCCCTGGTGAGCCCAACTCGTGACTGCTCATGGGATGCCTGAGTCTTTTCCCCTTCACCACCCTCAGCATTGAGAAAGTGTACATGTATGTTTTGCTTCTGAGAGTGAAATCCCTAAGGCAACCTGGATCTTATTTGTGCTTATTATTTTTTGCCTGTTTCATATTCTGAGCATATTAGTAGCTACAGTATAATTATATTTTAAGTTATTTACTCTTAGTGTTTTTTTATATTTTGTATCTCTAATTCTATAATGTATGTCTGAAATTAGTGTCTCACTTTTAGAAGGGGTGGAATGTAACATTTAATCTTATACAGGTGGACTTTGGAGCCATTTTCATAGTATTTGTTTTTTCCCACTGGGCCGCTTCTCCTGTAACTTATATTTTTGGAATCTTCCTGCATAACACATTTTAAAGATTAAACAGACCCTGAATTGAATCTAAGCTACTTGCTGAGTTGGCTGGAAGATGATCCTAATGGTTTCCTGAGTTCAGATCTTCAAACTGTCCACGAGTCCCCAGCAGGCTCAGCGGCACCCCCATGTCGATGGAGGTGGTCGGGAGGATGTAAATGACTCAGGGCAAAGAGTGTTACTGCTCAGAAAACTCAACAATGGCCTTTCTCTATTAGGAACCTGCCCTAGGTCAATTTCTAAGTAAGTAGATTTCCATTACTCTATGCAATGTGATCCGTCATTCTGGAACCTCTTCCTGTGTCCATAATATTTTAGGCACCGTCACTGGCTTCCAGAGTAACTCCATCTGGGCCTACCTTCCTTTCCCATTGTGATGATGTGCTGAGTATCAGGTGGAGTAGCGAGGGGGTGGTTTTACTTTTCCCAGGGTTCCCGTTCTTCCAGAGTCAGGGAGGGGAGGAACGGCTAGGAGGAGGATGTCCAGGTGGCTGTTTAGACATCACAAGACAGTGAACCATGGGCATACTCACTGTGCTTGTGTGCAGCAGGGACTCTGAAGAAGCAGCTATAACAAATCCTCAGCTTCTTCCCTAGAGGGGCTGATTCTTGGCCAGAGTCTCATTGTTCTGTCCTTGTCTTGGTCAAAAGGAACTTCTCTTTCCCTTGATCACTCTCCACACAGTTGTCCATTTTCCAGTTTTTGAAAGACATTTGACACTCCCATTGTCTGATTTGGTTTCCCTTGTTGGGTAAGGGCCTGATGGCCTGATCTGCAGAGGGTGCTGCTCTTGGCCCATATGATCAAGAGTGAACAGTCTCTTCTAGGCCCACCTCATCTTGGTCCTGGACTCTGCTCATCCACATCTCTGCAGCAGGCAGGCATTCTCAGTGAGGAATGGAGTCCCAGCTGCTGACTGCTTGTACCACTGTCCAGTGTTCCTGTCTTTCTGTTCCTCCTGGCTCTGCCCTGTCACCGCCTTTCAGGTTGACTAGTAGGGACCTTACTACCTGGGCTCTCAGGTGGCTAGAAGTTATTCTTACCTGGGGCTGTCTCTTAATGGAGTAAGACTTTCACCTGTTTGTAGGTGGACTGTGTTTTCAAGAGCGAAGAGCTCACAGCTATGAGGGCAATTTGGGAGATATACTTTGGATGTTGGGGTTTGTAGAATATTTGAGTAATTTATGAGACTAGAGGGCAGAATATGTGGCATCTTAAGATTTTATGGGTGGTGGGTTTCAAATCTCTTGGCCTTTTGAAGAACCTGTCCCATCTCCTTCCCCTCTCCACCAAATGCCTATCTGCTGAGGCTCCTTTTTATTCTTGAGCAAATAAGATACCAGCAGTGTATTATTATTATTAATAATAATAGTTGCAATAATAGTCATAGCGCTTAATATGTGCCAGGTATAATGCTAAGGGTTTATATACATTATCCCTTTTAATCCAGAAAACAGCCTTTGATTAGATATTATTGTCCTCATTTTATAAATAAGGAAACCAAGGCACCATGACAGGCTGATCTCACTGGTTAAGAAGATAGACTTCGGGCTCGAATAGCCCTAGGTTTAGGCAGGTTACTAAATCTGATGGGGTCTGACAGTCACCTCCCACAAGGGGTTATTCTGAGGATTTTATGAGCTAATGCATGTAAGCATTTAGCACGGTGCCTGGCACTTAGTAAGCACTCAATAAATGGTAGTTCTTGTCAAATTCAATAAGTAATTTGAACCGAAGTTAGTGTAATGCCAGAGACTGGGTTCTTAGTCACTACACTGTTACTTGCCCTGCACACAGCCTGGGTGTTCACAGTCTAGAAGATTTTGAGAGAGGCAGGCCAACTTTAACACCCACCTACAGTGTGTGGGTGCATCAGACTTCATTTAGAAGGCTAGCCTGACAAAGGGAAAGAAGACATGATGATGGGCAGCAATTCTTCACTCTTAGTTAGAGTGGTTTCCGTGAGGTCTTGCCCACTTTCTGTTGCCCATGGCCTGGGCTCTCCTTGGAGAAGGTTCTTACCTCTTGCCTGATGCTGCCTCCACTCCATGAGAGGTGAGGTCTTGTGACTCACTCTGGACCCCATTTTCCTTTGTACACAGCTCAGTGGCCTGAGCAGTATCCTGTATGGGTGGGCCTCTCAAGGGCCAAGGAGAATGGGGAAAAGAGAAACCTATGTGGCAGATTATAGTACTGATGGAAATCTTAGAAGTTCTGCCCATACCCTCACAACATAAGTCAGGGGCCTTGTGTTTCGTGCTTTCTTAAAAGTATTAATGGGCAAGGGGTGCCTAGATGGCTCAGTTGCTTAGGTGTCTGCCTTCAGCTCAGGCCATGGTCCCAAGGGTCTTGGGATTGAGCCCCGTGTCAGGCTCCCTGCTCGGCGGGGAGCCTGCTTCTTCCTCTTCCTCTGCTGTTCCTCCTGCTTGTGCTCTCTCTCTATCTCAAATAAATCAAATCTCTTAAAAAAAAAAAAGGTATTAATGGGCTAGAAGCAGATGACCTCTTGAGAGGCTAGATGGCATGGAGTATTTGTTTCTGGTGGAGTCTCGTTTAGCTAGAATCAAGGTTAGTTTAAAGGATCAGATAGGTGTGTGATGAATGAACGGAAAACAAGCACTGGGATTGCGTGAACAATATTTCACTTAGTTTTCCAAATGGAGATGGGGACTTGAGGGAGGGCATGTGTTTGAGGTGGAGGGTTCTTTGCTTTGAAGGAATCTTGCTGACAGAATCCATGAGAGTCTCAAGCCAATGGAATAATCATAACTACCAATTGACCGTGGACTGTTTCCTGGGTGTTGTTGGGGAATGAAGACTAGACTCAAAGCCCCGTTGTATTTAAAGAATGGTCTCTTCCCTTCAGTTAAATAATGAAGTAATGACTATGAATGGAATCAGGAGAAGGTTGTAGAAGTGTTCAGTAAGCATCTGCTCTGACAGGCTGATCTTAGTTTGCCCTCACGCCCTCCTGGACTCATATTTGCCAGGCCTGGCACTTCTTCCCTAATTATTGCATCTGATGGACACAGGTTGCCGTCTGTCTGTGAAGAAATGGGCTCTCAACTGGGGACAGGGGCCCTCTGGACATCGGGGCGACAATGCCCTGTGTTGGTCTCCTGGGCACAGGGCAGGGCCTACCTAGCTCCTTGCAGCCTCCCTAGGGCTTTACCTAAGTAACACTCACAGGGTGTAAGTGGACTTAGCCACCTGGTGATTCTGTCCCAAGTGAAATTGTGTCTCTGATACTGTTTTTGTCCTTGGCTCCCGGAACACATCTGCTTCTCCCCTTCATTCAGTTTATGGACTGGGCTTGCTGCCTTTGTGCCTAGAAATGCCAGAATAGGAAGGGAATTCTAGTTGGCAGAATGAATATCCATATTCTTCTAAGAATGTCCTTCATGTGCTGCTTTGTTTTCATTCACAGAGTGTCGTGTCACTCCTTAGGTCATCCTGGCTGGGTATCTGGGGAACTGGTTAGAAAGGGGAAGAGATGAGTGGACATCATGGCCAATAAAAGCAAAGGACTTGGAGCTGCAAGAACAAGTCAGGACAGAATGCAGAGATTTGTTGCCCTCCACCCAGAAGACGGGTGAGAAGCCACAGGAGGCAAAGGAGAGGCCAGGCAGGAGTCCTGTGGCTGAGGGCAGACTAACGGGGGGCCAGCCCTGTGTTTTGTGGGTGCAGGGACCAGAAACAGAGCTCAGAAGCCTATCCAGGAAGATTCAAAGCTCACGGAATATGGACTATCCTCTGGAGCTGATGCTGATAGCAAATTTTTATTGATGCTTCATACTTTCCTAAAGGGAAGGGGAAAACCAAAGTGGGTGAGGTAGGGGGCCCCTCTGTGGAAGCCCCAGGAGCTCTGGGGTGTTGGGGGAGCTGGGCACAGCTGTGGAGCTGCTCCTCAATTCTGTCTTGCTCTGAGGATCGATTTAACCCGAAAGCTCCCCCAGACAGAAACGCCTCCCTGCCCCATTGGGGAGTGCCAGGCAGTCACCTGTGGCCCATCCCAGCTGTGTCTGTGCCACCCAGAGATTAGCCTGTGTGTACCCTGCCTCCTCAAGGTCAGTGTCTCTGCTCCTCCCCTCGTGCGGTGTGATTCAGTCACGTCAGACGGGTAAACTGGTACTAACACTTGCTTTTCCTGCGCTCACACACTGGTAGCCTTGGAGCAGCTCTTGGGGGTGTATGGAGCCCACCTGACAGTCCTTAGGGCCTCCCCAGATAGGTGTGCTGCGGCTGTGCCCTTTACCTGACCTGGGGGTTTGCGGAATCCATGTGTATTAGCCACAGCTGACCTTTCTCTGTGTTCTGATCTGTGTTGGAACAGTACATGTAGATTCTTTTTCAGTGCAGTTCCAGAACATCATGTATTGTACATTGGGAAATATTTACCTTATTTATATACCTGAATGTTCCTGTTACACAAATAAACATCTATTAAGTTCTGTATTGTTTGTGGTTTCTGATGGGGGAGGAGTGCCTTGTGAAGGGTATGGGTGCGTGGGACTTGGCTCGAAATGGGGCGGGGGGGATGCGGTGTGGAACCAGCATCCTTTCCCAGAATGCTGCCACCCCTGCCAGCTTCTAAAGACATTCTGCCCTTGGCCTTTGCAACCTGCTCTCTTGGCTTTGGTCCGGCTTCCCTAACTCTTCCTCCTCAGCCACTTTTCTGAGTATCCTTTTCCACCTGTCTGTCCCTGAGATTGTGGCACTCTGCCTGAGGCTTTCTCCACCCCCCACAACTGAACTCTGTCCTGGGTGTATTGACCCACTCCCAGGGCTCTGATTACCACACTCACCTCCACGATTCCCAAGTCCACACCCCTAACCCACATGGGCTGCGAGGCCTCTTCATGTGGAGTTTGCATGACCAAACCCAGACCCTGACCCTTTACCCACACGTGCCCTAGCCCAGTGTTTTGTTCCACAGCCAGTACTTAGGAGCGATCTCATCAGTAAACACAGCCTGCCCATTCTTTTTGTTTTTTTTCTTAAAGATTTCATTTATTTATTCATGAGAGAGAGAGAGAGAGAGAGAGAAGCAGAGACATAGGCAGAGAGAGACGCAGGCTCCCTGAAGGGAGCCTGATGCGGGACTTGATCCCAGCATCCCGGGATCCTGACCTGAGCCAAAGGCAGACGCTAAACCACCCAGGTGCCCTGACAGCCTGACCATTCTACGTTCATCCTGCCCACCGGAGAAACGGTGGGGCCCCAGTCCTCTGTCCATGTGCTGAAGGCTCTTGTCCTGGCTTGTGAGGTCCATCTGCTGGCTCTGAGGAGGCCCCAGTCAATGGCATCAGGGCCCATCTCCTGTGGGCACCTCTGCAATTGACTGCATCTGGTGACCTTCCACCTCAGAGCCTCTATGCTTAGGTCTTGATGATCTCCATGCATTCGGCAAACGTTCCTGGAGGGCCTGCTCTGTGCTTGACCCATCTGGTTGCTGGGAATGCAGCAACAAAGTCCCTGTTCTCATGGAATTCATTTTAAGAGAGGGTGGCAGACACGTGAAAAAGGTAGTATGTTAGTTGGAGAAAATGTAGCCAGGGGAGGAGAATGCCAATGGGGAGAGATTATTTTAAATAGGGTAATTGGGGAAGGCCTTGCTACCAAGGTGAAGTTTAGGCCACTGGATGCATTGAAGGGTAGGGGGAGGGTGTTGGGGCAGGTGTGCAGCAAAATGCAAAATGTCCTCAAGGAGCTACAGTGATGGAGCAGGGTGAGTGGAGAGGGGCAGTGGTAGGAAATGAGGTCCCAGAGATAGGATGTTATTATGCAGGGTGAAGCCATTGGCTTTTACTTTGTGCGAGATGAGAGCTGTTGGAGAGTTTGGAACCAAGGAGTGACTTGATCTGATGTTTGTTTTCAAACTCACTTGGCTGCTGTGTTAAGAACAGATTTCAGAGGGGTGGAAGCAGGAGGACCAGAGCGAGGGACACAACAATCGAGACAGCAGAAGACAGTGACTCAGCATGAGAGGTGGTATAGTGAGAAACAGAATCATCAGAATTTGCTGAATGATTTTATATAGCATGGGAGAGGAGTGAAAGATGGCTATGATGCTGTTGGCCTGGGCAACTGGAAGAGTGGTGGCACCATTTTGGGGGGCCGAAGAAGGCTGCAGGAGAATAGGTTTGGGGTAGGAGGTGGGGCAGAGAGGGAAGATCAGGAGTTTGGTTTTGGATACAGTAGGTCTGATGTGCCTTGAAATATCCATGTGGGGATGTCCAATCCAGGGGATGTGGATATTATTCTGTACCAGGAGCCAGGAGACTAGGTGAGACAATTGATGGGAAGGAGTTCAGATCCAAAGCCAAGCCCTCTGTTCATTGTTCTGGACTTAGGGATCTACTTCTTTTCACCTGGGGCCCTTCCCCTCATGCCTTCTATGAGATGGTCTCATGCCTCAGACAATCCAGCATTTGAGCCAAGACAAAGACCTGTATGGAGTTTGTCTTCGGATGGCCCCCTCCCACCTGATAACAGAAGTGGCTGCTAACTTCCTCCTGGGGAAGAGGGCCAGAATTTTAGAGGCCCTTTCCTCAAGAAGGAGGGGTGCCATTACTTTTTTGGCCTCTTGGGGGAAAGTGGCAGAGGGAAACAAAGCAAGAATGACTTCTGTATTCTGATGTTCAGAGGACAGGCAGTTGGGATAGAAAGCCCAGAGAATGGACTGATGGCCTGACCGTGACATAATCACAAGCCATTACCTCCCCATAAAAGCCATTGCTAGTTCCAAAATCAAAGCCCAGGTTGCTGTCAAATGGAATAAAACCATGTTGCCATTCCCTTAATTCCTGCCTCTTCTCAATTTTAACAAGAAAGCCCAGCACATTTTCAGGGTCAAATGTACGTGCGTTGGAGACTAGGTTCAGGGTTAAGTCTGATTTCTATTTGAGGGTGTTTGAAGTTGTTATTCCTTCAGTGAAGATGGGCCCTCCAATCTTATTCATGTGGTCCTGATTTCTCTGAGATTCCAAGAGTCTTAGAGGTAGTGCTTGCTTTTTTTCTTTTCTTTTTCTTTTCTTTTCTTTTCTTTTCTTTTCTTTTCTTTTCTTTTCTTTTCTTTTCTTTTCTTTTCTTTTCTTTTCTTCATGAGAGAGAGAGAGAGGGGCAGAGACACAGGCAGAGGGAGAAGCAGGCCCCATGCAGGGAGCCTGACGTGGGACTCGATCCCGAGTCTCCAGGATCAGGACCTGAGGCGAAGGCGGTGCTGAGCCACCTGGGCTGCCCAAGGTAGTGCTTTCTAAGCCAGTGATTCTCAAGCTTGGCTGCACATTAGAATCACCTGAGGAAATTGAAAAAAAATCTCCATGCCCAGGCAGCACCACAAGCCAATTACCTCAGAATCTCTGGGGCTGGGACCCTGGCATGGGTGTTTGAAAGAAATTCTCTGGCTGATTCCAATGTGTGGCCAAGATTGAGAACCGGTGGTTGAAACTCCCTCCAGTGAGTTGATTCCCTCCCAGACATCCCCTCGCCCTCTTGGGGGAGTGTCTCCAGTCGCTAGTCCCAGGGTCCCTGAGGTGAGCTTTCTGGATTAATCCCTGGAATGGTGTTGCCCACCATGGCTACAGTGTGGAATGACATGCCTCCACCTAGTGCTCATTCCTTTTCCCTGTATCTCAGAGACTGAGTCTTCATCTATTTCGCTTCACAAATGCCTGTAATATTTGCCGGGTACTCCCAGGTGGCTCCTGCCCTTGCCACCCAGGCTGCTCTTCTGTAGCTGTCCCATCTTATGCCCTTCTTTCTCCTATGAGAAATGCCTTCTGCTCCTTCACTGTGCTGACCAGTGCCAGTGTCTGGGCACAGACAGGCCTATGGTTTTTGAGGGTCTCTACTTGTTGCCTGTAGTTGTAAATAGGTATGTGCATTGGTGGGGCGGCACATGGGGTGCTATGAGAACTGAAGTCCCCTAGCCACTACTGCCTCAGAGGCAGCTTCTTCCTCTACTCATCTCAAGGGTCCCTGTACTCTGTACCTACGGTGATTGTGATCATCGTCATCAAGAGGAGCCGAGGATGGAGCCCTGTGGATCATAAATTTGTCTCCTACAGACTTCATCAGTTGCCAGATACCATCTCAGGAGAGATGTAGTTGGTGGCTTATTGAAGGTACAATTACTTAACTTTTTATTTGAAATAATTTCAGATGTACAAAAAAATAAGAATAGTGTAAAGAATTCCGCCCCCCCCAGACTTCACCCAGATTCCTCAAATATTAGCATTTTGCCAATTATTCCCTTTCTCTCTCCACGCACACTTTTTCAAATTGTTTGAAATTACAGACATTATGCTCCTTTACTGTTCTGTAACCTTATTCAAATTTCAGCAATTATCCCAATAATGTTCTTCATAGCAAAATAATACATATAGTTTTGACTGATGCAATTTGTCATTGTCACTGGTTCTGACAGTAGCTTTGAGAATGAGAAATACCATCCCTGCCCTTCTCAGGTCCCGCCACCGCTGCCATCACTTCCTGGTCAGATGCAATCACTCAAGAGGCATGGGCATCACGCGGGGCAGTGCTGCCGTAAGCCCAGCAGAGGGCAGCAGTGGGTCATAAGCGAGGCACAGGGCTTTGGTGTGAGATCCCTCTGGGTGGAATCCTGGTCCAATGGTCCGCAGCTTTGTGACTTGAAGGAAACTCAACCATTCAGCTTCCTCCTCTACAAAATGGAGATAATTGAGCAAACCTGCAAAGCACTTGTCTGGCACCTAGCACCTACTACTCATCCATCAGAAATTGATTTGTGACTTACCCCTTGATCTGAGAAGTGAATTTCTGGGGGAAGCAGAGGAAAGGCACCCATGCTCCAGTGAAGGGAGGAGCACGGTGGGACACTGAAGCTGATGCACAGACGAGGAAGGAGGCTCTTGGGGTGCCTGGGTGGCTCAACTGGTTAAGCATCTGCCTTTGTTTGGCTCAGGTTGTGGTCCCGGAATCCTGGGATAGAGCCCCACATGGGGCACCCTGCTCAGCTGGAAGCCTGTTTCTCCCTCTCCCTCTGCCTGCTGTTCCCCCTGCTTGTTCTCTCTCTCTCTTTCTCTGTCAAATAAATACACTCTTTAAAAAATAAAAGGAAGGAGGCTCTTGGGAAGGAAGGCAGGGGGAACTAAAATTATAACGGAGCATCCCAAAGTCAGTTAGATCTGAATTCTCACTGGGGTGCCAACTGAGCATGTCAGGGCATTGTGCAGAGTCCCACCCGGTGCTGCGACCACCCCTCCCCCTCCATGGAGTCCTTCACAGATCCACAAAGGAGGAATGGCTGGTCTTCCTTTTCATTGTGGCCAGGAGAGTGAGCAACTTTTTCTCCTAACTCCATCATTTCCTGATGTGACCTGGTGGCTTTGGGCAAATCCTTTAACCTTTCTTTGCTCATTTCCTCATCTGTGAAATGGGGGTGATGAGAGCCCCCACCCCATGGTATTGTTGGGAGGGTGACATGAGTTAGGAGTTGGAAAGAGTCCTGACTGAAACATCATCAATTATGTTTTATATGTTAATTATGTTTAAATACTTGGGAAGTATCAGCATGATACTTACACTCAATGGATCACCACTGAAAGATGCTAGTCAATGAAATCTATTTCTGGAACTTGTAAACAAAGGGGCAGAATCCAGCATTGATCCTGCCTTTTCTAAATAAACTGTATACCAATGCAATCAAATACCTGCTGCATGAAGATGAATCAACTAGCACCCTAGGTAGTAATTTTGAAATTGGTAAATAAAGTGAAAGGATGAAGAACGAGGAAACAGGGCAGCCCTGGTGGCGCAGCGGTTTGGCGCCGCTTGCAGCCCAGGGTGTGATCCTGGAGTCCCGGGATCAAGTCCCAAGTTGGGCTCCCCTGCATGGAGCCTGCTTCTCCCTCTGCCTGTGTCTCTGCCTCTCTTTCTCTCTCTGTGTATGTCTCTATGAATAAATAAAATCTTTAAAAAAAAGAGCAAGGAAACAGACCTGTATACTCAGGATCACTTGATTTATGACCAAGGTTAGTGCGGTGGGGAAAGGATGGTCTTTCCCATAATTGTGGACCCGGTTCCATTGTTTCCTGGTAAAAGTCTCACTATTTAGCATAGGACAGAGGTGGTCATGGGGAGCAGGAGAGATCCAAGGGAGTGGGCACATAACTGGGTAAAGGGTGTGAAGGATGTTTCAGAGGAGAAACCCTTGAGATGGTTCCACTTTCCCTCCCCACCTTTGCAAATCAGAACTTCTTATGGTGAAGTCTCTTGGTCTCCTCTGAGAGTTGAGAGCATGGACCAGGGCTGGCTGTTTTGGTGCATTTGTTTCTGTTATCTTTGTTTTAACAGCCTCTCTCTTTCTGGCATTGGTGGGCGTTGGCATAATTAGGTTTGCAGAAATAGCCATACTTCTTATTCTCCCCACTGAGTGTGATTGATTTGCCTGTCATTTGCATGTGTTCAATTCCACTGTGAAAATTATTCCCCGTCTACACTGGAGCCTGAAGGACTAGAAGGTCTGAAGGAAGAATCAACTTAGCTAGTCCTTTAAGCAGCTGCTGTAGGTTGGGCTTCTCCAGAGCAGACCCTGAGAGCGGGGAGGTCATCGGGGGGCATGTTCAGGACAAACCCACGGTGGTGGGGGAGGCAGACAGAGAAGCACGTATCTATGAGAAGGTCCTGCCAGGGGGGCAGCTGGGACTCAATCCACCTGGAGGAATCCATGAGACTACAAGAAGCACAGTCTTCAGGGTTGGCACTGCTAAAAGGTGAGGAGGTTCCTCCAACCTGTTTTGTCACCACTTGAGGAGAGCTTCTGGGGGAATCGAATCCTCCAGCATACTGTACCCACTGTGCAGTGGGCTAAGAACATCACTGCAGCCAGAGGCAGCTCTCGAGCAATGAGTTGAAAGCTCTTGTGTAGGAAGCCATTGCATGCTGGGAATGGTGAGGGCCAAGGGGGTAAGGGTGGGCCCTGGTGTCCTGGGCTACAACAGCTTTCAGGGAAGATTAGGGCTGCTGGACCTCAGGCCATGACTGGCAGGGCAGTCTTTCCCGGCATGACACAAAAGATACCATCGTTGCCTGTGGCAGTTTCATGGTTTGAGATCCTCACAACAGATTATAAACAGTAGCAAGATAATTTCCATGACAGTTCCATCTCAAAACAGTCCACTAATTTTTTTGTTTCATTCAACTTCTTTGTTCTTTGAAATAGCCACCTTGTGTGTAGCCCAGGCAACTCTTGCAGCAGGTATGGGTTGGGTGTGGCAGATCTTTCCCAGGAATTCATGAATGCAATATCTAGAATAATTAGCTTGCTTTAATTCACTGATACCTGACTCATGTGGGCTCGGTCCGCTGGATACTATAGAGTAGACTGCATGCTTCACAAGGATGCTGGGTGATGCGGGTCAAAAGGCAGAACAGCTACATTCACCTAGTCTCCAACATCCAGCAAGGAGTTGCATCCAGTCTGGATACACCTGGACACAAATCTGTAACCTGCCTGGAGGATGTATCTTCTAATTTGTACAAAGTTGCCATATGAGTTAACGGAGGCACCATAGAGGAAAAGTGAGTTTAGAAAAGAGTGATTTACATCCACAGTATGTCATTAAGGCAACCGTTGGGCAGAATGAAGGCACTGTATTGGTTGGTGTTCAGTGTGGATGTGAAGTTGAGTCGTAATGGTTCTGGGACCTGCCGTATTTCTTCCCACATTAGTCCAAAGGACACTGACGCTTGGCCCGACATTTAACTGTTAACTCGAGAAGGACTGAGTGGAAAGTTACATCAGCTGTCTTAAGAACCCTTTTTACTTCAAAACAATAGTAATAACAAATACCAAATAACCACTTACTCCTCCACTTTACAAAAAAAAGGCAGAAAGAAACACAGGAGCCTACCACACATCCATAGTTTTTTTGTTTTTGTCCTTTTAAAAAGATTTTATTTATTTATTCATGAGAGACAGAGAGGCAGAGACCCAGGCAGAGGGAGAAGCAGGCTCCATGCAGGGAGCCTGATGTGGGACTCAATCCCTGGACCCTGGGATCATAACCTGAGCCTAAGGCACACGCTTAACCACTAAGCCACCCAGGCGTCCCAAAAGTCCACAGTATTAACCAGCTTCAGGAGGTGTGTGGAAGTAACAAGTCCATGCCGACTTCAGAGTCCCCTGCGGTTCAATATCAAGAGTGAGCTAGTTGCCTTAAATAATGTAACAGGAAAGTTGCAGTCTGAACTCTCACTCTGGGTGCCTTATGGGTGGGCCTTCTGTAGGGAAAATAGTAAAAATTCAAAGACGGTCTTTGCCATGAGGAAAGGAGGAAGGAGGGAAGCGCTGGCTGAATGATTGGATGCCACCCCGCGCCTCTCAGCCCATACCTTACATAGGCAGTGTCCCTGTCTGGCTCTTTTCTTGCCATTTAGGTTTTTATGGCATGGGTATCTAGGACATCACTTCTGGCACAAATGCATGTTTTACCTCTACTTTCTCTTAAAAATGATGTACTTTGCATCCAATCTCTTCTTGCCCCTTGCTATCACTGTGGAATGAGCCACCCTCCTAACTGATTTCCCTTTCTCTGTCCCTTTCTTCACTCTAGTATCAACACAGCTGCCAGAGTGACCTGGCCCACTCAGATCCTATCCCTCCTCTGCCTAGAACCCTACAGGAGCTTTCTTCTCATTCAGTAAAAGCAGAAGTCCTTACAATGCCTGTATGATCTGGCTTCATTTCCTCCTTGTGTCCTCTGTACACTCTGTACCAGCCATACCGGCCCCCCAGAATAGCATGTCCCTCCACAGGTCCTTTGTACTTGCTGTTCCCTCTGTTTAGATTGCCCTCACCCCAGATGTTCACATGGCTCCTTCAGATCTTTATACAAATGTCTCCTCCTTAGTGGGCTTCATCAGGCCACCTGTCTAGCCACACACACACCTACATCAGACCACCCCCTTCTTCTTTCCTAATTTATTTTTTTCCATAGTGCTCATCACGAACATATTGTATATTTTACTTATTTATTATCTATCTCTCCTTCTCAAGGGTGAGATTCCTGAAGGCAAATATTTTTGCCTATTTTGTTCACTGTTGTGTCCTAATCTCCTAGAACAGTGCTGGGCCATAGTAAGTGTCCTGCAATACAGATAGATGTGAACAATGGGAAGCTAGCAGTGCTTATTCTATGAATTGATCAGCAACCATCCCAGCTGGCCCCTGGGATTACTTCCCTCCTGGATTCCCAGGTGTGTAAAAAGTTAGATGTTTTGGCCTCTCTTCCTAATCCCCTGCTTCTATCTTGCTGTATGGACAAGAAATGCCAGGAAATCCTTTGAGCTATGCTTTCCTGTAAAATAATGGGTTTGAGCTCAATGATCCTGGGGCTCCTAAATCCTAAATTTAGTTTCCTAAATCTTAGACTTTTTTCCCCTTCCATTTCTACCTTTCTGTGGCCAGCCTTCAACAAAACTGTTAGGGTATTTAGTGACTCCTACTGGTGAGTCTCAATCTCAGCTGCCTACAGTAGACCCCACCAGTGACCAACCCAACTCTTGGCACTCACCAGTGCAGGACATGCTGACTGCATTCTACTGCAGGCCCCTGTACCTTTTTGCATAAGGCTTTTCTTTCCACAGTGAGGAGGCTGGAAGCTCTGAGGAGGAAGTGTTCCCCAGGATGGCCTTCAGCTGATGATGTATAAGAGTTGGCAGATAAACAGCCCATCCCCTTTGTCCTGCCACTGGGCTAACTCTGAGGTGTGTTCTGTGCTCTCTCCTGGAGCTGCCTAGCAAGACTGAGTCCTGGTTGTGCAGGGGGTGTCCTGTTTGTTGCTACTTCCTGCCACCTCTATTTCTCTCACCCTACTCCTCTAACCAGCGTTTCGGAGGAATCACCTCCCTAATCATCTACTTGCACTCAGGTCCTGTCTCAGGTCAGTTTCCGGGGGACCACCCAAGACACTGCTCTCTGACTTCTGCTCAGTCACTCATTATGCCTGCTGCCTCTGTGGGTCCTCCTTTCTCTGGGACTGATGTCAGGACTGGCCTCATCATCCTATCTCTGGTCCCTTCCTTCCACCATATTGCTGAGACCCCTTTGGTCCCATTTCCCCTTCCATAGTCTCTACCCTGTTTTACAGGCCCAGCAGGTGAATCCCAAATTATTATGCAGAATGATTTGATTATTTTTTATCCTTCTCTCTCTCTCACCTAAGCAATGCCCACAGGGATCTTGACTTTCTCTACCAACCCTACCTAACAAGATGCTTGGCTAAACAAAACAATAAGTCTCACCCTGCACATTTTGCTTACTTCTCTGGCTGTTAGCTGTTACTCACACTACAAACAGTCTAAAAACTGTATTTTCCTCATTATATCTGGCACGATGAGAAAAAGTGAGCTCAAGGTACACCAAGGAGACTTAAAGCCACAGCTGGAAAGTCCTGTTTGTTCACAGTGTTCAGGGTAAGGCATATTCTCTATTGGTCACATGAATGACAAGCAGAGATACAAATTGTACAAGAAGATAATGTTCCTTCTTCCTGGAATCTCTCTAAAAGAGGAATGATGAGGACTCTGGGTAGTATTATTTTAGAAATTGGCATATAGCCTCAAATTGCCAATCAACCTCAAGCACGCACTTGAGCCTATAATTTTTCTTGAATATCTGGCTTCCATGTCCTAGACCAGCAGTATGGACACACTGAAAATACTGAATTGCCTTACCTGGAGGCAAGGTGGATTTGAAAATAAATAATGCATTCCACAATCCCACGCAACATCATGCTTCGTGGAGCCTTAGAGATGTAATGTGCTACCCTCACTCTGTACACCCCCAAGCATTTTTAATTAACTCAAGGACTGTGGGCCCCTGTGTGGGACTGCAGGAGAAGGAGGCATGGGGAGAGAGCACAGACCAGAGAGGTTTTTGCCTTCCTTCTCACCCTTATCTCCATTTGGCCACCCCAGATGTCTTTGTCTCAATGCTAAGGGGCAAAACAAAACAAAACAAAATCCCAAACTCAACTAATTGCAGATCTGTCCATCTAAACAACCAACCCTGAGATCCAGTGAGATGGTCAAGTTATAACCATACATCATAGCCCTTACAGTCATATTTTAGAGAATATCGACATGCAGGGGTAAATGCTCACAATAGATTGCAAGCTGCAAGGCAGAATGTACAGAAAGTCCTCATTTTGATAAATTATATAGGCAAATACAAATTATAGAGATGTTTGTGAATTATTCCCATTCACACAACACGGGCTTGTATTATACATGTAAATTACTTACACATATAAACTACATATACAAAACATGGGGAGAGTAGACATGACCGTATTCATAATGGGTACATTGGAAGGAGGGGGGATTTGGCATATAGGGGAAGATACTATCGGTGTATTTTCACAGCATTTTTAATTGACCATATTCTTTTGGTAAACAGAAAAATACATCAAGAAAAAGAATATTGTCTTCGCCCTTGTTGATGCAGATTGAGTAAGACTACTCCTTTTCCCAGTTGCTTTTCTTTCAACCCCAGATGTGACTCTGTCATTCATCCTAACATAGTTTACCTGGGCTGAGGTGCTGGTCAAGGTCAGCGGACCTGAAAGTAGGCTACTCACAGATGGGGTCTCTATCCCCATGAAGAAACAGCAATGTGCCCTCTAAGTCTTGTCAGAACACATCGCTGACCATGGTTATAAGCTCTTCATTGTCCTGTGTGTCAGCTTAGACAATGGGGAAATTGCTCTTAGTACAGAGATGACCCCAGCTAACTATAGCATCACCCCTGGAGACAGAGCCACCTACTGCTTCAACAAAGGCTCAGCCTGTTTTTATAATGATCCTGTTACACTGAGATATAACTTGGCTTAACACCAGAAAAAGCTGGATTTAACTCCTACATTAGAGTTTTAACGCTATGTGCTGTGTGATTTTGGGCAAGTTACTTAACTTCTCTGAGCTTCACTTTACCCATCTACAAAATAGGATCCATGAGGGGGTTGTTGTGAGGGTGAAGAAAGTCTGTGGCCCAGTGCCCGACAGCTGCTGGTTGGTCACCACATCGTGGTCATTACTCTAGTCTACTTTTGTCACTTACTAGCCTTTGACCTTAGGCTAGAACTCTGTCTTTCTGAGACTTAAATTTTGCACTTATAAAGTAAAAACAGAAACAACAGAAACCAAACTTGTTTGGCCAACCCACATGGGATTAGGGTGAGCATTAAGTGAAGTGAAAATGAGAAATGGTATTAACCCAAACCAATGGGAAGAACTCAGTATTTGGTCTTGGAGAGGCACCAGAAAAAAAGATTAATAATGAGTCACTCTCATTGCAAAACTGATTGCAAAATAGCTCCACTTCTTCCTCTCCTTTTATCTACACCCCCTGGCAGTGTAACTTTGTAGCTCCTCCCATGAAGAGGTGGAGCTTATTTCTTACTCCTGGAAATTGGGCTGGGCCACTGGGCTTGCTCTGTGTTGCAAACAGAGCACTTCCAAAGCCCTTGCAACAGGGGAGCTCACCCTTTCATGGTGCTCTCGGAAACCCTACTACTACGCCATGTGAATGAGCCTGCTGCTGCATGAGCAACACATGCTCTGATAAACAGACCTTTAAGGCCCCTGCTGGCAGACACCCAGCAGACATGTGAGTGAGGTCATCGACCACGGGCTGACTGCAGTGCACGAGGGAGCCCAGCCAGCACCATGGTGCCCAGCCATCCCCCATCTGTCCCACACAACATTCCTCCATATCTACAAGTCAAATCACTCTCTGAATTATTGCCCTCATTAGTTACCGAGCTACAGTTGAAAACTTTATCCTTCTGGTTCCATGTGTCCATGTGTGTTTGAAAGCAAATGGTATAATTCCAGGCGTAGACAAGGAACATGCTGAGTGTTTATAGACCAAATGATAGCTGCATAGGTGGATGATGTAGGTCAAGGCAGGATACAAGGCTAGAGCAGGGGGTTCTGATGAAAAGTAGTTAGAACAGGGTTTCTCAGACTTAGCACTGTTGACATTTTGGTCCAGATAATTCTTTTTTATATGTGTGTGTGTGTGTGTGTGTGTGTGTGTGTGTATGTTGGGTGGGGGTGGGGAGTACTGTCCAGTGCGTTGGATACTTAGAGCACCCCTGGCCTCGACACACTAAATACTAGTAGCGATCCCTCTTTTCCTCACAGTGTGACAGCCAGTGATGCCTCCACATATTGTCACATGTCCCCTGGGGAGTGAAGCTACCATCCCCCCAGCCCCCAGAGTTCAAGAAGAAGATTTCTTTTTTTTTGTCTTTGTTTTTTTTTAAATAATAAATTTATTTTTTATTGGTGTTCAATTTGCCAACATACAGAATAACACCCAGTGCTCATCCCGTCAAGTGTCCACCTCAGTGCCCGCCACCCAGTCACCCCACCTCCCGCCCACCTCCCCTTCCACCACCCCTAGTTCGTTTCCCAGAGTTAGGAGTCTTCCATGTTCTGTCTCAGGGAGAAGATTCTGAGCAGCTGTTGGGGTTACCTCTGGGCAGTGGTGAGCAGCTGCCTCAGATAGAGGGCTTTATCCAAGGACCCATGAACAACACTGAGAGGTGAGGAAGGCTGGCTGGGGTTTCTGGGGGTGAATGCCAGAGTCATTGGGCCACTGGGCCTAATGGAGCTCCAAAGCTGAGGTCTAGAGTAAAATGAGAATTGAATGATTTGTGATATGCATCTCTCTCTCCTGCCTCCTTGAGCCTGCCACCTCACTTCTTCATTGGTATTTCCACCAGTTACCACTAACTGATAGTAACAGAGAAAAAAAAGACTGAAGAGACTCCAAGGAGGCAACATTGTTGTTTGCTTTAAGGGTGTGGGGAAGGGAGAGGAAAGGAACAAAAATTGCCTTTGTGGAAATTTCATCTTGGCCTTTGTCACCCTTATGGAAAAGGTCATTAAGAAGTAGCTTTAGGGGCAACTGGGTGGCTCAGTTGAATAAGCATCTGACTCTTGGTTTCTGCTCAGTTCATGATCTCAGGGTCATGGAATTGAGCCCCGTGTTGGGCTCCACATGCAGTGGGGAGTCTGCTTGGGATTCTCTCTCTCCCTCTGCCCCTCCCTGCACCCTGTGCTCCCTCCCTCCCTCTCTCTCTCTATAAAATAAATAAATCTTTTTTAAAAAGTTACTTTATTTCCAAATAGTGACATATACCCAAACTCAGCAATCCTTACCAAAAAGCAGCTCATTGGCAATTGTTTAGGAGAAGATGGTAAAATCAGAGCACTAAATGTTTTTCCCCATACAACAACACAGCAGAGATCAATAGCTTTTTGAGTACTTCTCCATCGTAATCCAACAATCCATAAGCCTCTGCGTAAGATGGTATTGTTACAAAGCCTTTGTCCATCGATGACGTTTTAATATCCCCTGACACCGTTACAGAGTGAAGATGTTCTATAAACAGAAGACAGCAAGCATGCCTGGGCTAATAGCTTTTCTCTCTCACTGTTATTCAAACCACCCTAATGCAGCAGCTCTCACATTTATAATTCCTAGCAAAACAAAGCCTGCTTCCTGGCTGTATAAACTGCCTGTAGGGGTATGGGAAAATACACTGAGGAGATGCCTGAATGTAAGTATGTTTCCACAGAGGGAGAGCTTAGATGAATTTGTTTTTATTGGTGGCCTCTGGGCACTGGAGAAAATGAAACCCTATGGTCAGGGTTTTCTAGCAGTATTGGGAGGTGAGATTTCCCAGTGAACCAAACATCCTGGCCTTTGGAGAGCTAATGAATATCAGTGGCTGTTTTTGCCATATTAGACTATTAGTTTGCCATAACAAAGTACCACAGACTGGGTGGCTTAACCAACAGAAATTTATTTTTTCACAGTTCTGGGGGTTAGAAGTCGAAGATCAAAGTGTCAGCAGAGCTTATTCTGAAACCTCTGTCCCTGACTTGCAGATGGCCATCTTCTTCCTGTGACTTCACATGGCCCTCCCTCTGTGCATCTGTGTCCTAATTTCCTCTTATAAGGATGCCAGTTATATCAGATTAAGGACCATACAATAACCTCATTTAACCTTAATTACCTTTTTATGTATTTATTTTTACTTTTAAAAAAAGATTTATTTATTTGAGAGAGAAAGAAAGAGAGCAAGCATGCACAAGCAGGAGGAGCAGGGAGAGGGAGAGAGAACCTCAACCAGACCCCATGCTGAGCAAGGAGCTGAGTGCAGAGGCTGACGCGGGGGTCTATCTCATGACTTTGAGATCATGATAGGAGCCGAAACCAAGAGTCAGATGCTTAATTGCACCACCCAGGTGCCCCTTAATTACCTTTTTAAAGAGCCTATCTCCAAATCCAGTTACTCTGAGGTGCTGGAGCCTAGGACCTCAACATAGAAATTTGATGGTGGTGGTGGTGTTGGGAACACAGTTCAGCCCACAACAGTGACTCTAGCCAGGCACCCACCCTTTCTCTTTCCAATGCACATCACCAAGAGCACAGAAGTGCTGGGCTCCCTTTCCTGGCTGGTATAGCTCTCTCTCACTTGCTGGTACTGTTGGCAACTGGTAGTTCACAGTTGACCCTTTCCATGCAGAACTTTCTTTGTCCAGGAACTTCCCTGGGAGATGTTATACCCCCTCTCTGACAGCCCACAGCTAATGATGACTGATACTGGGTACCAAAGTCCAGCCTCCTTGCTTCAATACGGGACTGACCATGTGGTGCAGTTCATACTCTAGAGCTCCCTATGGACCAGGCTGACGCAACGCTCCAGCTGAGACCACATCCCTGCTTGGCAGCTTCCCCTGCTGCCTCCTACTTCTTTCTCTCCCCTTCTCCAGAGAGTCCCCCTCAATAAATTGTGTACCTGAATCCTGTGTCCATCTCTGCTTTTAAGGAACTTACCCTGAGACTGAATTTCAATGAAATCACTCAAATGCATTTAGCAGAAACATTCTTCAGAAGACAATTTCATCATACTGAAGTATCATTCATAAGATACTTCCTGACCATGCAGGGCCATGGACTCTTATTACGAACATCAGTTGCTTCTACAGGTGGGAGGAAATATCCCTGCATGGAGCACTCCTCTGGCTAGAGAGTGCAGTTACACATTTTGATTTAACAGCAGCCAGAACCCAGTCTGGCTAGATCCCAATAATTATGCTGAGTGAAATGAATCAGTCGGAGAAAGACAATTATCATGTGGTTTCACTTGTATATGGAATATAAGAAATAGGGAAAGGGACCATCAGAGAAGGAGGGGAAACTGAGTGGGGAAAAATCAGAGAGGAAGACAAACCATGAGAGACTCCTAATTCTGGGAAATAAACAAAAGAGTTGGTTGCAGGAGGGGAAGTGGGTATGGGGAGAGGGTAACTGGGTGATGGGCACTAAGGAGGGCACGTGATGTGATGAGAACTGGGTGTTATGCTATATGTTGGCAAATGCAATTTAAATTTTAAAAAAATTAAAAAACAAAACCTTTACTAACAGGAAAAAAAAAAAAAAAAAGAAAGAAAGCCAAATCTGGTGACAGAGCCAGAGATCACAATGACATCTCTGGTTGACATCACCCGTACCAACTGTAACAAATCATAGTCATTGTGCTCTCCCATGTGTAGCTTCTTGCTTTGACAACACTTCCCATAGTCATTGTGTTCTCTCCAAGTATAGCTTCTTGCTTTGAAAACACTCCATCTCATTTCTCGATACATAAGACGTTAGTGCTCAGAGGGTCTGCAGTTATTCCTCTAACAACTATTTAGAGCTCTGTGATGGATTGGATTGTGTTCCCCCCAAAGATATGTTGAAGTCATAACCCCTGGAACCTCAGAAGATGGCCTTACCTGGAAATAGGGTCTTTGCAGATGTAATTAGGGTGAAGTAACACTGAAATAAGATAGGGCCCTAATCCAAAATGATCTACTTTTTCATTGTTTTGTTATTGAAATCATGGGAAACAGGACTCAGAACTTAACAAAATGTTATGAAATTTCACGGCAAATAGCCACTTTTAATATTTCCTATTTAAGAGTTTAGAGATGGAAAGCACTATGCCATTGTGTAAAAACATCTCATCCTAAATAAAATGATTAAAAGAATACATGAAACCAATGTGGTAGCAAAATTAAAATGCAGTTCTTGGTCAAAAAATATGTGGAGGACACTTGGAAAATACTCCTGGAGATTTGGAAAATGTTAAAACAAATGACACAGGTGGGAAGTTTGCAATGTAGTTTGATACAAGTACAGAGAGCTGTTCCTTATGTGTCCCAGGGTATAGTGGTTATTAGATTCTGTCAGTAATAAAATGCAAGAGGTGTCTTTTAATGAGCAGGAAAGGAAAGATGAACTAGACAAATAGTCTCAGCAGTAATGACTTTTTGAATAAAACCAGTATTTGATGAAAAGGAAAGCCCTCAAAACCTGTAGCCACCAAGGATCATCTGCTTTGATTTGAGAGGGGAACAGGAAGGATTTTGGCGTGAGGATCTTGAACACCTCTTAAAGAATGCATTCACCATTGTTTCAGAGGCTAGGTGTTGCAGCGAAGAGGTGCAAATAGGAAGTGCTCCATTGACATAGCTTGCTGAATAAGGAGGTTTTTTTTTTTTTTTTTAAGATTTTATTTATTTATTCATGAGAGATAGAGATTGGCAGAGACACAGGCAGAGGCAGGCTCCACGCAGGAAGCCCGAGGTGGGACTTGATCCCGGGTCTCCAGAATCAGGCCCTGGGCTGAAGGTGGCGCTAAACTGCTGAGCCACCAGGGCTGCCCTGAATAAAGAGGATTTTTAAGAGGATGAGCATGAAAAGCATGTAACTACATGAGAATTCATGGGTTATCTGGTGGCAAAGTATGTTAAAGATCTTCTCACTTAAAGATAAATTGCACAGTTTTCCTTGAAAACAAGACAAATGTCTCAAATCTGGGAGCCTATTCTTGGAAGACAAGTAACCATCAATCAATTGAATTGACAAATGACATGGGAGGGCTCAGCCTGGCAGAAAGCCAAGAAACAATCATGGACGGGTAAATCAGCAAGGCTCACTCATCTCATGGATGGAGAAGGGAGTTGGTATAGTCAGAATTCACTGCAAAGAGGTTAGGAACATTAACTGAGCCACACGGAGGTGTAAACTTGTGCACTAAATCTTCTCCCAGGCTACACAATGTCAGATGACAAAATCTGATCAAGTAAGGATTCCAACAGACGTTCTGGAAGCCTGTCTCTTTGGCTCCAGACTTGCACAGTAAATTTTATACTGGAGCCAGAAGCACCTCATCACTCTTGGAGTTTATGATATGAAATATTATTATAGGTCCCAGTACCCTCAGCCATGAACACAGCCTTCTGTTGTCCCCTTTGGATCCTAAGCTAACAGCCTTGTCCAGACACATTCCAGAATTTAGTGCTGTCCAGCTGTCTTTGGATTAAGAGGGACTTCAGAGACCTACGAAGCAGATGCAATGTGTGGTCCTTGTGTGGATCTTGGCTCAGACAGACCAACTGCAAAAGACGTTATGGTGATAATTAGAGAAATCTGAATATGGACTGGGTACTAAGTGACGTAAAATAATTATTGCACATTTTGTTAGGTACAGTAGTATAGGTTTATGTAGGAAAGTCCTTATTTTTAAAGATGCACATGAGAGTATTATGAGGTAAAATGTCACAGTCTGTAATTTATTATAAATACTTTGGCAAAAAGTATGAAGCAAATCTGGCAAAATGTTAACAGTCGTTAAGTTTAGGTAATGCATATATAGAAGATTGTTGCACTATTTTTTCTATTTTTCCATACATTTGAAAATGTTCATAATAAAAATTTTTATAACAAACAGGATTGGGGAAGCTGAGTGGCTCAGTGGTTGAGCGTCTGCCTTTGGCTCAAGTCATTGATCCCAGGGTCCTGGTATCAAGTTTTGCATTAGGCTCCCCTCAGGGAGGCTGCTTCTCCCTCTGCCTGTGTCTTTGCCTCTCTCATGAATAAATAAATAAAATCTTAAAAAAGAAAATAACTTCATTTATAATAGCAATAAAAAGAAGAAAATACTTTGGAATAAACTTAACCAGGGAGGTGAAAGACTCCTATCCTTAAAACTATAAAACATTATTGAAAGAAACTAAAGAAGACAAATAAATGCAAAGAGCTCTTGTATTATGGATAGGAAGACTTACTATCATTAAGATATCAATTCTAGGGGTGCCTGAGTGGCGCAACTGGTTAAGCTTACAACTCTTGGGTTCGACTCACGGTTGTGAGATCAAGCCCTGTGTCGGGGTCCGCGCTCAGCCAGAGTCTGCTTGGAATTTTCTCTCCCTCTCCCTCTGCCTGTCCCACTTATTCTCTCTCCCCCTCTAAAAATAAATAAATAAATAAATAAATAATAAATCTTTTAAAAAAAGATATCAATTCTACCCAAAGCAGGCTACAAATTCAGTGCACTCCCTATCAAAATCCCAAAGACATTTTTTTATAGAAATAGCAAAATACATTCTAAATTCATATAGAATCTCAAGGAGCCCTGACTAGTCAAAACAATTTTGAAAAGGAACACAGTTGGAGGGCTCACACTTCTTGATTTCAAAACATATTACAAAGCCACAATAATTAAAACAATATGGCATTGGCATAAACACAAATAGAACAATGGAATAGAATAGAAAGCCCAGAAATAAACCTTTGTGTATATGGTCAAATGATGTTTAACAAAGATGCCAAGACCACTCAATGGGGAAAGGACAGTCTTCTGAACAAATGGTGCTGGAAAAACTGGATATCCACATGCAAAAGAATGATGTTGGACCTTTATCTTACATCATATATGAAAATTAAAATTGATTAAAGATCTAAACTTAAGGCTTAAAACTGTCAAACTCCTAGAAGAAAACATAGGGGAAAGGCTCCTGACATTGACAATGATTTCTTGGGTATGACACCAAAAGCAAACAACAAAAGCAAACACAGACAAATGGGACTACATTAAACTTAAAAACTTTTGTGCATCAAAGGACACAATCAACAGAGTGATAAGGTGAGCTATGGAACAGGAAAAAAATATCTGCAAATCATATACCTGATGAGGGATTAATATCCAGAACATATAAAGACCTCTTCCAACTCAAAAACAAAAATTTAAATAACCCAATTTAAAAGTGGGGAAAGGACTTGAATAGATATTTCTCTAAAGATGATATAGAGATGGCCAACAGGCATATTAAAAGATGCTCAACATCATGAATCAGCAGGGAAATCAAAACATGATGAAGGGGGACCCGGGTGGCTCATTCAGTTGAGCATCTGACTCTTGGTTTCAGCTGAGGTCATGATCTCCTGGGTTGTGAGATTGTGCCCCACATTGGGCTTCATGTTCAGTGAGGAGTCTGCTTGAAGATTCTCTCCCTCTGCCCCTCCCCCCACTTGCATGCACATGCTCTCTCTTTCACAAATAAATAAATAAATCATTAAAAAAAACGAGGGATCCCTGGGTGGCGCAGTGGTTTGGCGCCTGCCTTTGGCCCAGGGCGTGATCCTGGAGACCCGGGGTCGAATCCCACATCAGGCTCCCGGTGCATGGAGCCTGCTTCTCCCTCTGCCTGTGTCTCTGCCTCTCTCTCTCTCTGTGTGACTATCATAAATAAATTTAAAAAAATTAAAAAAAAATAAAATAAAGATACCCAGTTTCTAAGTTGTCCCTGCTTTAAAAAAAAAAAAAACCATAATGAAATATCTCCTCAAACTCAATAGTATGACTACTATAAGAAACAACAACGATAGAAAACAGTAGAGCTAGGTGAGGTAAGTTGGGGAGGATGTGGAGAAATTAGAACCGTAGTGCACAGGTGGTAGGATCATGAACTGGTGCAATTTCTATGGAAAGCAATGTGGAGGTTCCTCAAAAAATTAAAAACAACTATCATATGATGCCACAATCCCATTTCTGAGTGTACATCCAAAATAATGGAAAGCAGAATCTTGAAGAGGTATTTGCACACTTCTGTTCACAGCAGCACTGTTCACAGTAGCTAAGAGACAGAAGCAACCCAAGCACCTACCAACCGTTGAATGGATAAACAGAATGTGATAACCACCCACCCACCCACACACACATTACTCAGCCTTAAAAAGGAAAGAAATCCTATCACATGCCACCACATGAATAAACTTTGAGGACTTTATGCTAGGTGAAATAAGCAAGTCACAAAAAGATAAATATGCTTGAGTCCACTTACACAGGACATCTAAAATAGTCAAGTTCAGAGACAGAGTGGAAAGGTGGCTCCCAGGAGCAGGGGAGAGGGAAAAAAAGGAGTTAATGGCTGTGGAATTTCATATTTACAAGATAAAAAAAAATCCTGGAGATCCCTTTGCAACAATGTGAATGTACTTAACACCACTGAACTATACACTTAAAAACGGTTAAAATGAGAAGTTTTATGTGTTTTTTTACATAAGAAAAAGCGGAGGAAAAGATGGGAACAGAATAGTTGAGCTGTTTAAAAGCTTCCACATGAAGTATTTCAGTAGGTTTTGAACTGAAACATTTTGTTAATACATAAGAACACAACACCCTCTCTTTAGTCTCCAAGAACCTCAGGGAACAGAGTGATTTACTTGCAGAGTGTCGACAAGAGTCTCTGCATAATTGATGGTGGAAGAGAGAAAAAATAAGCATGGCAATTTAGGAGAGCACATCCAATGATGTCCTTACGACATTTACTTCTTGTGAGGAAACTTTTTCGGTTACAATGGATATCAAAAACATGTTGAAAGAGATAGACCTACCTTCAAATTATATTACACAGAATGTTAAGTCATTACCAAAAATAATTAAGGTGAATCAGGTTATGTTTAATTCGAAATAATAATAAACATTTTAATGAGAACTATTGGCCTATTCATAAATTTCTAAAAACATTTATTAAGTATTGATTTCCTGTTTAGTTCATTCTTTTAAAATTTCTCTTGGTTCCAGCTCCAGTATTTTTACTGATGTATAACAACTTTGAGGTCATTGCTGGAAAGTTTATTCATGCTCACAAACCCTGGAGAATCCTGTTCAATCTCTTCCAGGAATTCTGAACCAGATGTAGGAAGAGGCTATGGTAGAAAAGGAAGGAAAGGGGGAGGAGGAGAGGAGTCTGGGAGGAAAGAGAGACTTTTATTTTAATTTGATTTTCAAATTCTTCCAATTACCAAGAACAACTGTACCATAGAGTTTTCCATGATGAAGAGAATGTTCTCTATCTGCGCCATCTGACCCTGGTCACATGTAGCTACTGAGCACTTGAAATGTCACTATTGTGACTCAGGAACTGAATTTTAAATTTTGTTTAAATCAATTAAAATTTAAATGGTCACAGGTGGCTAATGACTACTGTATTGAGACATTGCAGTGTTAGAAAGGACCCACAGCCAAACATGCCTAAAATATTTAGTGACCACAGGGAAAGAAGAAATACAGGAGCCTGGCAATGGAGAACTGCACATGTGTCAATGTGAAGAAGTAAGCGAGTACAGGGATGTAGAGATGGGATAATCTGAACGATGTAGGTGGCTGAGTTATACCAAGGTGCTCTTACATTTTCTTTTTTACCTTAAAGAAAGATTTAACATTTCTGGGCTGTTGCAGAATGGAAATATAACTTATGTGTCACAACTTACCACCTACAAAAGGTGTATGCAAGATACTTTTTTGACAGTTTAATCATATTTCATAGTTTCACATTATTTTTCCTTTGAGAAGTTTTAGGCAGGGGGAGATGCACCCCTCCCCTTTTTAAAAAGTCTCATATTCTAGAAGTATAATTTCATCACTGCAAGCAGGGCAACTTGTCTTTTTTTCTTCAGGGCTGTATATGGCCTCTAGATTTCAAGTTCTATCTTCCCCTTTGTTAAATCCCCTCCTACAAAAAAATTGCCTTCCATGCTGACATAAAATTCCTTTAACAGGGGTGCCTGGATGACTCAGTCTGTTAAATGTCTGCCTTCAGCTCAGGTCATGATCCCAGGGTCCTGGGATAGGCTTCCTGCTTGGTGGGGTTCTGCTTGTCTCTCTGCCCCTCCCCTGCTTGTGTTATCTCTTTCTCTTGCTCAAATAAATAAATAAAATCTAAAAAAAAAAAAAATCCTTTAACAGCAAGCAAAGTCTTTTGTTCCCCAATTAGAGATAAAGGCTGGTGATAGAAACACTACCTGACATAGTACAAGAAAGACACATACTAAGAAAAAAATTCAGTCCATGAATTGAGGGGACCACTGGCTCCTTCTCTATGAAGGAGAGGCAAACCAGTAGTTCCATTTTTTTTAAATGTACATTGTGGGGATAAAGAAGAACCATATTTTTAGGCATCATCATCACTTTGCCTTCGGCCAAATGAGAAGAACAAACAAATCAATGTTTGGGATGCTTGAAGCTCTGGGCTGTGGGGTTAAGAACAGCTCAGAGGTGACTTGTCTCTATAGGGACATTATAAATTCTGGGAGAACAGGAAGGAAACCAATATATTTGGTTTCCACAATATATTTCCCACCTGCATCTTGGTAGCATGGTGCCAAGCACATGGAGTGTAAGTGTCTGTTGGAAAAATGAAAGGATATAACTTTTAAAAACCTACTTAAGTCCTGGAGCACTGCCTAAGCAGTGAACATTTTCTTTCCCTTGAACAAGTGGATGAGAAAATTAACTAATTAAGAATCTCCTAGGAATGGTGTCCCCACCCAGCCTTTGCTTCTCACTGATGAGAACTCAGATTGAAGAGCTCCTCTCAAAGTTCTTTAGCAGCAGCCAATTTACTAATGAAAATCAGTGTTAACTAGATGAGCATTTTGGAAATTTTTTTTTTATGATAGTCACACACACAGAGAGAGAGGCAGAGACACAGGCAGAGGGAAAAGCAGGCTCCATGCACCGGGAGCCTGACGTGGGATTCGATCCCGGGTCTCCAGGATTGCACCCTGGGCTAAAGGCAGGCGCTAAACTGCTGCGCCACCCAGGGATCCCAAGCAGTATGGAAGTTAAGACAAGGAAGCTTTCTGTATAAACTCAGATTTTTCATTTGTCAAAGCAAGATTTATGATGAGAAAGATAAAATTTTATTGAAAGATGTTAAGGAATATCTAAGTGATTGCTAAAAATGCCATGTTTATGACTAGGGAGATGCAGTGCCACACGTGCCTCAATCTCCTCAGAACTGAGCTATAAATACAATGTAATTCCAAAAAAAAAAAAAAAAAGATTTGAAATTTTACATGGAGAAGTAAAGAGCCAAGAATAGTCAAAACACTCTTGACAGAGAAGAACAAGGTAGTGTGAGGTCCGGCTCTACTACATATCGCAACATTGAAAGTTCAGAGCCGTTAAGGCAGTGCGATATTGTCATGGAAGAGTTAACTGGAGTGATGAAGCCTGATAGAAGAGCCAGAAACAGAAACACAGGGCCCTGGAAACTGAAGATGTGTCACTGGGGGCCATTGCAAGAGGAGGAAGGGATGGATTGGTTGGCACTTGGCTCCATGATCCTACAAAAGGCTTGGTGTTCGGGCAGCTCGGATGGTTCAGTGGTTTAGTGCCGCTTTCAGCCCAGGGGGTGATCCTGAAGACCCGGGATCGAGTCCCACTTAGGGCTCCCTGCATGGAGCCTGCTCCTTCCTCTGCCTGTGTCTCTGCCTCTCTCTCTCATGAATAAATAAATAAATAATTAAAAAAAAGACTTGGTGTTCTATGCTTTCACTTCTACTTGTAATAGCACTCCAACCCATGTTAGGGGTTAGCTAACTTCAAGCTACACACCCTGTTGCTGACCTAAGTCCTTTGATCTGTAGTAGGACTAACTTACTCTGAGATTTGCAGACCACCGGCCTTGAGGAGCAAAGGCCCAGACTTTCCCAGAAGGTAAGGCCTGACCACATTCGAACAAGGCTGCCCCGGATGCCACCAAGTCTGTGCAGGGTCATGTCAACATCGGACTAACTGCCCAAACACCTCCTCCTGCATGCAGCCCCCCTCCTTCCTCATGCCTTCCCCTTTAAAGCCCTCTGGCTCCCCATGGACAGGAAAGTTGGTCTTTGAGACATTAGTCCACCACCTTCCCAGGGTGCTGGCTTCATGAATAAAGCAATATTTCCTTTCCCACCGTCACTTGTCTCTCAAAGTGTTGATTTTCAAGCTTTGAACAGGTGACCTTAGTTTGGAACAGGGTCTCTGTCTGGTAACACGCTTACCCATCACTCTGGATGATCACTGCTTTGTTTTCTCTCTCTCTTTTAATTAATTAATTAATTAATTTATTGAAGATTTTATTTATTCATGAGAGACACAGAGAGAGAGAGAGGCAGAGACATAGGCAGAGGAACAAGCAGGCTCCCCATGGGGAGCCTGATGTGGGACTTGATCCCAGGACCCCAGGATCATGACTTGAGCCAAAGGCAGATGCTCAACCACTGAGCCACCCAGGTGCCCCCTCCTTTCTAAAAGATTTATTTATTTGAGGAGAGAGAGAGAGAGAGAGCGAGCATATGAGTAGGAGCAAGAGGGGCAGAGGGAGAGGCAGAGAGAATCCCAAGCAGGCTCTGTGCTAAGCGTGGAGCCTGATGTGAGGCTTGATTTCATGATCCTGAGATCATGACCAGAGCCAAATTGAAGAGTTAGATGCCTAACTGACTGTGCCACCCAGGTGCCCCACTGCTTTGTTCTCTTACTGTCTCTTCCACAAATTTGTCAACACTGAAAGTGTCTTATTCCCCCTCTTTGCATCACCTGACACCATGTCTAGCACATAGAAGGTGTCCCCTGGTGATATTTTACTATAGTTTTGCAAAATGTTATTATTGGGGTAAACAGGATAAAGGGTATTTTGAACCTGTATAATTTCTTGCAATTGCATAAAGCTCCCTGCATGGAGCCTGCTTCTCCCGCTGCCTATGTCTCTGCCTCTCTCTGTGTGTCTCTCATGAGTAAATAAATAAAATATTTAAAAAAATAAAGAAAAGCAGTATCACTATGTCTTTTAAAAATATTTTTATCTCTGTATTTAATTTCTTTAAACTTATACATAATTTTATATAAATGCACAGGGTTTATTTCAAATGCAGTCTTTTTTTTTTCCCCTTTTCACTTGTCCCTTCCCTCTTCCTTCTTGTGTGTTTATATACTGCCCCTCCCCTTAATTGTTAATAGGCTTCTATGGAAAAAAAAAACAACCATTGAAAATGTTAGTAGATAAATGATAGATTAAAAAATATCAATAATGCGCATGACATAATTAAAACTGTTAATATTCAAAAACGCTTTATTAAATCCACAAGGATAAGATCAAAGCACCCAAAGGGAAAAAAGACGGGCAATGGATCATAAGAGATGATTCACAGAACAGCAAATTCAAGTGGTCAACTTACATGGGACAAGATGCTGAAACTCACCAGCAACCAGTGAAATACAGTTTAATGTAATAAGTGTCACTTTGTACCCAACAGACTGGATAAAACAGGGAGGGATGTGAGGGCAAAAGGCACTTTCCCTCACTGCTGTGGACATGTGAATTAAAAACAGCAACGTGGCAACATCTATTACAATTAAAAAATATTTCTACTTTAAAAATTTCTTGAGTCAGGCACTCAAGAAACTGTGTGCTTTACTGAAATACATGTACTTTTGCCCAGTAATACTCTCCTAGAATTCTATCCCATGAACTAAAACCACCAGTCTGTATAAAACAAGGTGCTTATCACAATATTGTTTGTTGTGCCCAAAGAAACTGGGAATAAAGTAAATGCCCACAAATGGAGGCATGCTTGACTATGGTGTGGTTGTGCTGGGGAATATTGTGCCATCATTAAAAGGAGTCTATCAGAGTTATGCAGGTGGTTTGGAGGTATCTCCCCAAGGTCCTGATGAATGAGAAAAATTAGATGTAGAAAAGCATATATATAAGGTGATCTTGTTTTAATAAAGTAATTGTCAATGAACCCTGTATGTATGTATATGTGTCTGTTTGTGTATGCACATTCTTGTATATATTCTTCCCACACTTATAATTTTTAAAATTGAGAGGGTTACAAAGTTGAAAAATATATTAATTAATTAATTAATTGATTGATTGATTGATTAATTTATTCATGAGGGACACACAGGGAGAGGCAGAGACATAGGCAAAGGGAGAAGCAAGCTCCCCTCGGGGAGCCTAATGCGGGGACTCCATCCCAGGACCCCGGGATCACGACCAGAGCCGAAGGCAGATGCTCAACCTCTGAGCCACCAGGTGCCCACCAAGTTGAAAATTTATGCAAACTTGCTGCCGTTTCTTTTACTGTGCATATACACATCCAGCAGCGGTTGAGGAGCTGGTGATTTAGCCCCTTGACCTGCCAGTGAACTCTCCAGGCTTTTCAGATCACAAACCAGGGAGGCGTCCTTGGGAGCACACGAATGCCTGCATTAACACTGCTCACTTGCTGGTGGATCAAATGCAGTTTCAATAACTTGATGTCACCCACAAACAGCAGAGGACTCTGGAATGGAATCATGTTGCTAAATTGTCTACCGGGCACTTTCTCCCGATGAGCATCTGTTTTCACTGTCTCCTTATGGAGCCACTTAAAATACATTGAGTTTCTATTTAGAGTTGTTTTCAAATGTTTTGCAATGTTCTGGGATAATAATATAATCGTGATACTTAACATCTGTTGGATCTGGTGTATGGTAACTGTTCTATAAATGTTAGCCTCTGAGTGGCAGTTGGAGGAGGGAAGGCAGAGGGAGGGTGAAGCCAAAAGGTGGAACCAGCTGTTCTGTGGGGAGGGCATGCCTCCTGCCCTCTCCTATAACCCCTCAGGCTTAGGGTGCCCTTCTTACATTTAATTATTTTGTTGAAGATTTTTATTTATTTATTGGTAAGAGACAGACAGAGAAAGAGGCAGAGACATAGGCAGAGAGAGAAGCAGGCGCCCTTTGGGTAGCCTGATGTGGCACTTGATCCTAGGACCCCGGATCACAACCTGAGCAGATGCTCAACCACTGAGCCATCCAGGTGCCCCCTTACATTTAATTCTTATGTGGAGGACAGAGGCCAGCTTTCTCCTTCACTTAAGGAGGAGACATTTAATGCCCGGAAATATTTTTAAAAATTTAAATTACATTAACGATTAAATTGAAAATTAGTATGAAATAACTAAAATGCAACTGCACAACTATTAGAATGGCCCAAATCCAGAACACCGACAAGAGGAAATGCTGGCAAAGTTGTGGGGTGACAGAAACTCTAATTTCTTTGCTGGTGGAAATGTAAAATGGTACAGACACTTGGGAAGACGGTATGGCATCTTCCCACAAAACTAAACATATTCTTACCATACAAGCCGGCAATCATGCTCCTTGGCATTTACCCAAAGGAGCTGCAAACATACATCCACACAAAAATCTGCACATGGATGTTCGCAGCAGCTTTATTCATTTACTCATTGTCCAAATTCAGAAGTACCCAGGGTGTTCCTGTAGTAGGTGAGAGGATAAACTGTGGTCCACCCAGACAATGGAATCTTACTGAAATGAACTCTCAGGCCAGGAAAAGACATGGGGAAAGACAGGCCAGGAAAAAGACATTTTTAAAAAATTTTTATTTATTAAAAAAATTTACTGAATGCATATTACTGAGTGAAAGAAGCCAATCTGAAAAGACTGCATCTTGTAGTGATTCCAACTACATGACACCCTTGGAAAAGGCAGACGTATGGGGATTGTAAAAGGATCAGCAGTTGCCAGGGGCCTGGGGGGAGGGAGAGATGAGTAAACAGAGCACAGAAGCTTTTTAGGGCAGCGAAACCATCCTGTGGTGGTGGATATGTGTCTTATACGTTTGTCTAAACTCACAGAATATACAACATCAAGAGTGAATGCTGATATAAACTATGCCCTTTGGGTGGCAGTGATGTGTCCAGGTGGGTTCATCAGCTGTAACAAGAGGACAATTCTGGGTTGACAATGGGGGAGACTGGGCATGCGCGGGGGCTCGAGGTATACGGGAACTCTGTCCTTTCTGTTGATTTTGCTGTGAACCTGAAACTATATTTCAAGGCCACAGAACTCAGGAGTGCAAAATTGAAATTTCCTTTGTTTTCTAACGATGAACTCAGTCATTTGGGGCCTCTGTAGAAGACACTGTTGATGCCCACTCCCACATGCCACCTCACATTCATTGTTCTAGTGCCAGCTAACCCTACAGCTTCCTACACCTTCTCCCCTGGGGATATTCTCTGGCTACTCCTGTAGGACAGCATCGGCTGGTAGATCCAAGGAGCTGGCCTGAGGGAAGACTCAACCATCGACTGGCCCACTTTCCTCATTCTCACTGATGATGGGCATCTGCTCATTGACACATTCTTTGTGAGCCACTCTCTCTTTGCTGTCTCCTTCCCCACTCTCCTACGGGGATCTTCTGACACCACCCCTAAATAAGCCACCTTGCGGTCTGCTTCTAGAAGAGGCCAAGCCAACACAGCCTCACTTCCCACCTGAATACGTAAAATTTAATCTAGTTATTTTTCAGGTAAATAAAGTTACTTGAAAAAAATTTTAAAGATTTTATTTATTCATGAAGACACACAGAGAGAGGCAGAGACATAGGCAGAGGGAGAAGCAGGCTCCTCTCAGGGAGCCCAGTGTGGGACTCAATCCCTGGACCAGAGATCACACCCCGAGCTGAAGGCAGATACTCAATTACTGAGCCACCCAGGCATCCCACTTGAAAAGTTTTGATCATTTCAGATTTCAACTTGGTCAATTCAGGATTCCCTCCTTCACCCCTACCATCACCCAATGTTCCTCCAACTGTGTGCATCTGGGTTCCTGGGAGTGGTAGGGGTGGGGATGATGTAGTGCTGATGTGGTGTCACAGCACTGTCCAGGGCAGCGAGGGTGGGATGTCCTCCTGCCTGGGCCAGGCACAGACCACAGGTACACAGAGAGAAAGGGGCAGGGGAATTAATTACTGTCCTGCCATATGCCTACAGAAGGAATGGCTGCCTTTTTTTTTTTAAGATTTTATTTATGTATTTATGAGAGACAGAGAGAGAGAGAGGCAGAGACATAAGCAGAGAGAGAAGCAGGCTCCCTGCAGGGAGCAAGATGTGGGACTTGATCCCAGGACACTGGGATCATGACCTGAGCCGAAGGCAGACAACCACTGAGCCACCCAGGCATCCCTGCCTTTTGGTATCTAAAGGTCATGACAGGGTGGAAAAAACATCGTGAAAGACTTGGTATAAATAAACACCCTAAGAGTGGAATTCTGGATTAAACCCCTGGTTTTGTGTTTGGGAACAGAGTTGAACCCTGTCGTGAGAAGTTTCTAGGTGCTCCTTTAACAAGCTGGCTTGAAGAGCTTCCCTCTCTAGCTTCTTCTTTTTTGTGGCCAAATGGCTAAGCCCCGGAAATCGGTGGTGAGAGATTTCCCAAAGCCATATCAGACAGAAACACGAAGTGAAGGGTCAGACCTGGAAAATTATATTTCTTCCAGGCAGAGGAACTCGCCGGGGAGATTTATAGGTGAAATGTGTGTCCCTTTGTGACTCATTTCTTTTAGTCAATATTGATTTTGAGATTTCTTTTTTTTATTATTTTGAGATCTGCCCAGTGATATATATAACTGAGCTCCAATCATTTTCCTGCTGGATATTCCAAACTACACATATAACAAAAAATTTAAATCCTTGATCTATGGTATTCCATTTTATGAATATAACCACAATTCTTGGATCCATTCTCCTGTCAATGGACATTCAAATTGTATCTGGCCTCCCCACTTTATAAAATTGGAAATAATTTTACTTTGAATATTCTGTCTCCTAGTGCACATGTATAGGAAGGATGGAATTGCCATTGACATTTTATATTTATACATGTAGAATATTATATATTTAACTTACATTGCATGTTTATATAAATAATATATTTTAATATGTAATATATTTATATATATTATGTATATGTATACATACATGTCCCCTCTTAGTCACTTTCTTCTAACTATTATTTCTGTCTCTGTCCATGGCTTTCCTCAGATATTTGGTTATCTGCTCACCTTGAAGTGTATGTCTCTAAGAATGATGGGAGAAGTCTGTGCTCATGGGTAACACTTGTTGACTTTGTGTCTCACTATAGAGTGATGTGGCTGGGCCATTTTGTTAGGGAAATTCCATGTCAGTATCTTTAGGTCTTTCCTCTTTAGGTGACCCTCTTTGGGTTGAGCCAATTTCCAGAGGAGAAAACTTCTCATCCCACTTCGGGGATGTGACACCAGTTGCTGGAATGCAGGGGATAAGTGGAGGAAGACAGTTGGGGCTTAAAGTCGATAGGTAGACACATTTTTGCTGGTGTTCCCTTTTTCAATATGGTACTTGCTGCCCTCTGATGTGCCTGGTGTTTCCACTTTGTTCTCTCTGGGGGGAATGGAGGGGATGGAATCCTTTAGTCTTTGGATGGCACCAAGGAGGAGAATCTAGGTGTCTATTTGCTTTGCCCTTAGACTCTCAACCTCATTCTGTTTTCAGCATTGCCCTTAACCCTGCCCTTGATAACATTGGAAACTTTGGCGGGTTTTTCTGAGCAAAGTGGGTTGCTTCTTGAATTTTCCCACTGTTGATTTTCAATTCTCATATCTACTAACTCAGTTACCACATCTCCTACTGCTGCCCACCTTCCAAAACGTGATGCCTGTCATTTCCTATCCTGTCTTTATTTTTGTGGTTTATGCTTTTATAAGCATTTATGTTATTTTTCTGGTAGGATTTGGGGAGGATCAGGAGATAATTTGTGTGTTCAATTCCTAGTTATTTGCATTTAATTTTAATTTTTATGATTTAAAGCCCAACATGGGGCTTGAACTCATGACCCTGAGATCAAGAGTCACATGCTCTATTGACTGAGCCAGCCAGGCACCATAGTCTTTATATTAAGTCAGAACACCCCAATCTACTTCTTACCAAATATTTCTTCAAATTATCTCAGCTGGGAATCAGCAATGGCCATAGGTGGCTCCCCACCCTGCAGAGGACTTGTTATGAGTCCTGACTGGCCCTTCAAAATCCTCTGTGGAGCAAATGGAAACACACAGTCCCCTGGGCTTTGCTCCAGAGGTCCTGATTTCCAGCCTGGAGGTAGGCCCAGGAACCTGTATTTTGACATGTTCTACAAATGCGGCCTGAAGACCATTGCAGTAGAGACACTTTCTGGCAGATGGTCCAGCAGATCTTAGTCTACACCTCCACTGGCACACTGTGCAAATAATCTGGTGACTTAGAAAGCAATTTATTTATTTAAAAATTTTATTTATTTATTTATTCATGAGAGATACACGGAGAAAGGCAGAGACATAGGCAGAGAGAGAAGCAGGTTTCTCAAGGAGAGCCTGATGTGGGACTCAATCCCAGGACCCCGGGATCATGACCTGAGCTGAAGGCAGGTGCTCAACCACTGAGCCATGCAGGCATCCCTAGAAAGTGATTTAATACACACAACTCAATCTGCATTCTGGGAAGCTTCTGTCATTGTAGTTTGACTCTTTGAGATTGCTCCCTTCATGCCTGGTTACTATTCAAATATCAAAGGCAGATACTGTTCATTTCTCCCTTTGGGCTCCTCTTTTCTTGGGTGAACTCACCTACCCCTTCTTCCTAGGGTATGGCTGTCAGGTTCCTCACTATCCCATGCAGCCACATCTGGCAACCGACTCCAGTTTGTCAACACACTTCTTTCTTCAAGGAAACGTGGGATTCCAGATGGAACCTGGACTGAGTGTGTTAGTGCAGAGAGAAGGATGGTTGTTATGTCCATGGAGTCAGACTTCACATATATATTATTGTGGCCTTTGATTACACTGCTTTGTTTCATTTTTTTATTTTAAAGCCCATTATTACTGGTGGTTTGGTGTGATTTTGGAATCAGATGCTTTCTCTCAGTGAAATCTTCCATCTAGATTCCTTCTGTCAGGAATCTGCCATACTCAAAACTGGACTCTGACAATGTGTTGGATTAAGAAAGAGATGGAGGAGTGAATGAGTAAATAGACTTCCACAGGAAGTTGAAAGGGCTTTTCCTCATATGAAGTTTTGGTGAATCCCTGAAAGGGAGAATAGTAGGTGAAAGTTACCCTCACTTCCCAATGAGAGGTACTAGGCTGAGTGATGCAAGATGTATTTACCTACATTACCAAGAGAGGCACTAGACATACCTATGCCAGACTTACTGGAAATATTAGAATACATTCCTTGGCCATCAACCCCATCCTACCTCTGGTTATTTCTTTTTTAAGATTTTATTTATTTATTCAGGAGAGACACACAGAGAGAGTCAGAGACCATAGGCAGAGGGAGAAGCAGGCTCCCCATGGGGATCCTGCTGTGGGACTCGATTCCAGGACCCCAAGATCACAACCTGAGCCAAAGGCAGTGGCTCAACCACTGAGCCACCCAGGTACCCCCTACCTCTAGTCATTATGAGAAAACTATCTACTTGAAATATATCATGTGGAGGCTCTTGCAAAAGTACTTCCAAAGGACTCCCCCAGTGTGCCCCACCAGGAGCAAGGTTGAGAGCCTTCCACATACAGAAGACTTTTACAATCAAGGCACACCCACAAACAGCACTAGCTAAGTGCATTGATGCTTCCCTATTTTCTCTAATCTCTCCTTCTCCTGCTTTGTTCCATTGGAGGGAAGAAGTGGAGGAAGGCAAGGACAGCTGACAGCACTCTTCCTTGTTACAGGGTCTTGAGCCACAGTTTAGGGATGAGCTACAAGGAGAATTGATGCTTAGAATTGTATACGAGACTGGAGTTTTGACTTGGACTGGACCAGACTTGGCTTTCAATAGCTTAGCGGTGAGTCAGTATCAAACTGAGACTGTTCTTATTGTTGAAAGGGGTCAATTAGGCTGAGATGTTTTCTAGGGGAAGGGGTTGAGCAATTTTGAAGGCAAATGGATAAATGAAGTTATTTCCTGCTTAGACCTCAATAAGCTCAGCATATTTAGTATTGAATGAAAGGGTGAATTCAGGATTGGTGATAATGGATTCCTCTCATTGTGCACTTCAAATCCTAGAAAGCTGCTAATTTCTTGAACTCCTGAGGTCCTTGTGGTCAGATCTGCCATTCTTTCATTCATTCAACTTTTAATTGGCTTCATGCTTTGTGTCTAGCATTAGGATAGGCCCTAGGGGTCCTGGATGAGTGAGCCAGACGCCTGACATCCAGGAACACCTTGTTCTTAGAGAAGGAGGGGATTCCATTGAGCCCTGAAAGATAGCTCAGGCCTGGTTTCATTCATTCATTCATTCATTCATTCATTCATTCATTCATGAAATATGTGAAGGAGCATCTGCTTAATTTCAGGGTCATCTGCACAGCATCTTTCTTAGAGTAGCATCCTTTACAGTAGCATGACATGTCTATTTCTCATTTTCTGAGAAATTCAGAAAAGCAAAGAGGTAGCGTGGTTTAAAAGTTTTGGAATCTGTCTTTTTTTTTACTTCCCCAGTTAATACTCTGATATTTCCAGTTGCTTCCTGGTGCTCTGTTGACTTCAGACCATAACTAAAGCTAGAAAACAGGACAGATTCATTTCGCTATAGTCAGAACACTGACAGCCTCAGGGAAAGGATGAAGGCTCTGTGGCAGTTATAGTGTTCCTGCCCTCCATCCAAACCTTGGGAATAGGATTGCCAGATGGAGTTACAATATTTGAACACGCTTATTCCCAAAAATTCATTTCTTATCTGAAATTCAAATTTACCTGGACACTCTGTATTTTAATTTGTGAATCTGGCAGCCCTACCTGGGAAGAGTTCTCTCTTCCCTGAGAAAGATGATGAGACTCGTTTCTCACTTTTTAAGAGCCTCTTCCCCTACAAATCTTCTCTCACCCCAGCTGGCTGGGCCCAGCTGTACACCGCTGTTGACTCTCCACAATTAGCCCTCATGTGACTCTCTACAATTAGCCCTCCACCTTAGACCGTGGACCAGACCTGGGTTTTAGGTCATGGTCTGCCCCCAACAGGTTCTGGGACTTTGCATAGGACAGTTTGCCTTTCTAGATCTGATTTCCCTGTTATGAAGTGAGGAGGCTGAGGGTTTTATGGACCACTCAGGCATTACACGCAAGCTTCCCAGTACAACCAGGATAGGAGCATGTGGTCATTTGTCCACTCTGTACCCAGCCAGGGCTGTGTGTGTGTGTGTGTGTGTGTGTGTGTGTGTGTGAGATGAAGGATGAATGCGAGATCCCAAACTGCTCTAGATAATGCAGGAAATCGCTTGTTAAGTGCTAACAGCCATGCTTTTGCAATTTTGTAGTGTGGAAATGACTCTTGTACTGACAGAGATAGTGAGTGGGTGTGGAGCAGTTAGAGGTCCTGCCCCATTTCTGTCTCAATTTACTCTCTCAGAATAACCTCACCTCCATCCCTCCTCACTCCCTGGAGAAAACAAAAGTTTCTTTTTTTCTGCTCTTAGAATCAAAGGGAATGGAGATACAATGGCAGACTGTTGAGCTGAGCTTGAAAAGGCCCAACCACAGGACCCCAGTTCCCCCTGGAGCTACCCAGGACTCAGGTCTCCCCATTTGGGAGGCTGCTTCTGACAGCCCTGGCTATTCATTCATTCAATCTTGCTCTGAAACATAAGGTAGAGATGAGGGGCAGATGTATACAGAATCTGTGGGGAAGCCAGAGAACTAGCAGCAATGAGAGGAGAGAAAAGTGCCTTTCATCAAAATGCTGCTTTTATCCCTCACCCTTGGATCATGCACACTCAGCGACATAGGGAACTGATTCACTGGAGTTGGACAAAACTCGTACTAGGGCCGGAAACCCAACCAATGCATCCTCAGAACTGCCTGGATGACAGTGATGGCAGCGGGAAGGTGGGGCTGACTGTCGCCCTGGAGTAGAACAGTATTGGCTCTTGGTTTTAGGAGAGGAGCTGGTGTGTATGGTGAGCACTGTTGTTGAACCACCCAGAGCCCCTGAGGTCCCCCCCCGCCCCCACCCAGCTCTCCATTTGCATCCCCAGCTGCCCTGGGCTTTGCTGTGAATGCCGGCACCTGTGCCTTTTGAAAGATCATTTTGGGCAGTGACAAGAGCTAGAGGAGACTGAGAGTTCCATGACCTTCCCCCCAAAATCCTCCCTTCCTAGCCAAGGACAAGTGTAGAAATACAGAGCTCAGCTCCCCATAGTAGACAAACTCCGGGGTAATATATGCTCCAGACCTCCCCATGGGATTAGGTTGAGCCTGGGATCCCACCAGAAATGCTCTCTTCCTTGGCTTCTTCCTCTTCCATATCCTGCTTCCCCCACTTTCTTGCTGGGTTCTCCTTAATTAATGATCTGATTCATTAAGGAACTTATTTTGTAACTGACTACTTATACCTGAACTTCAGTCTCTGTGTCAGATTCTGATCTGATTACAGTGTGGGGGGCAGGCAACCAGTGATTGAACCCCAGGATATTCTAATAACACCCCAGGTTCTCACAGAAGAAGAGAACCAAGGAAGCATTAGCTCTATTTAACCAACCATGGGCCAGAGCAGAATTCTCATCTAGAAAAGCTCTTGGGAGGGCAGGGGCAGGTTGCTAGGAGCAGGGGCTTCTGGAGGTGTGCATCACAATGTCACTCATGTTTTTGTCTTCACTTCAGGGTCCTTGAAATGATTTATAGAGGAGACTTAAGTTACTGGTGAAGAGCATGTGTTTTACAGTTGGACAGATCGGGGTTTCTGTCCCCCTTCTGACACTCAGGACACTCATGACCTGGGGCAAGTTGCTCAACCTCTCTGGGCTTTAGTTTTCTCATCTATAAAATGGGACTCGTTTGGTTTGTACCAAACAGGGTAGTTGAAGAGTTAAATGAGCTAGTGTGTGTGTCTTCCAGCCAGTGGTGAACGTGTTGGTTCTTCCCCTTGAGTCTCAATATTAACATAAAATAGAAGCCCACACCCTCTGTCTTGCCAGGATGTCGTTTGGAGGTGGGACATGCCAACTGCTAAATAATGCAGCCAGCCCGTGATTTTTGCAAGCGTTGTTATGGCAACCATATTTTCTAAAGTCGCTAAAAGTTGGCAAAGAATGTGGAACTGGGACTAGGTGACAACACAAAGTGATGGGATGACATAAATAAACCTAGAAAGAAAAAAGAGGCAGGAGCTAGGGGTATGAGATGCAGGTAGGAAAATGTGCACTAAAGTCAGAGCAGGACAACTGTGTCTGAATGGGTGCTGGGAATCTGTGCACGGTCTGGACAGAATGAAGGATGTGAACTCAGAAAGGGCGTCACTACGTGGTCCGCAGCCCTCCCTATCAGGGCTGCCTCAGCCATTCTGCTGCTTGTTGGGCACCGTCTCCCTTGAGTGTCCCAAGCGATTGGACCAAAGGGACCTGGCTTGAGCTTTGCAGTTCTGTGGTCTTCCTCTCTTTTGCTTCTGTCCCACCTGCCTGCATTTCCACTGGGAGCTCCCTGGTGGAGCCGCACCCTCGCTGTCCTCTCTGTAAGTCCGCAGTAACGCCTGGCATCAGGGAAGTGCCAGAGATGTCCACCTCTAGGAGTGGGAGAAAGTCAGAGTCATGATCTCACTCCTAGCTGGGTGGCTGGAGTAGCCTGGTGGGAGCCGTACTGCCTTGGCAACTGCCAGGTGGATACCTCGTGAAGGACTTAAGAAACTTCCCTCTCTCGAGGCCAGGATAGAGTCCAGGTGATAGAGCTGAAGCTCTCAGGGATGCAGAAGAAATGAAGGACCTACCATGAGGGGTATGATGCATGTGCTGTTTGCCCACCCCAGACTCATTTTCTGCCCTCTCTGTTCTGCTCTGAGCTTGGAGACTGACCCTAGGAGTGGCATTTTGGGGGCTCACATGCCAGCTGGATTCCTGTTGGGTTTGACCTATGGGAGTCATCGGAGACTGGTGGGCAGCAGGAGAGAGAGGTCAGAGTATAACATTCCTGCCCCCTGCTTTGACACTGGCTCCGTCCCTCCAGGAACTGTCCTCTCCCCAGCCTGCAGCTCTCTTCGGGCTCCTGTGTCACCATTTCCTTCCCTTGCTCTCCTGTCCCAAGGGTGGTAAAGCTGCCTCTGCTGCTGCTGTCTGGGAGCCCAATCACCTCTTGTTGGTTCCCTTAGCCACACCCACACTTCTGTAAGCAGTCCCTCCATTAAAATCTTCATATTTAAACCATCTGACTGGTGCATGGGGAGAGAGTTAAAGGCACCAGGGGTCCCAGTCTTTGTGGGATCAATTTTCTGAGGCAGCAGCGGTGCAAATGAGGGGGGAGAAGGAGGTGGAATAAACTTGGGACATACGGAGCAGGACCCAGGAATCGAGCACAATAGTAGAGCTGGCTCACACGGTTCTAAATTACAGGTTATTGTTACTGGTCTGTGCTGGTGCTGAAAGCAGGGAGACATTCTCTGGTGATGGGAAGAGGCAGGGGTCTTGGGCAGTGGAGATACACTGGGGACACAGTTCACTCTGGGAAATCCCTGGGCATTTAACAGGACTCATCCCAGTGGGGTGGGGAGCCCAGACCTGGGCATGAGACCAGAACCAGCCAACGGTCTGAGGGTCATGAGATAGAGCCAGTTCCACCAGAGAAATTTGAGTAGGATGAAGGCAGGGAGGTTGAGGGTCATTTTCATGCTCTTTGAGGAGTCTGAGTAGGGATGAAATCAGGGGCAGGTGGGAAAGGACACATGACGCAGAAGCCCACACCCTCTGTTTCACATGTTGATAAATGTAAGGTGACACAATCATAGCTCATGATTATGTAGTTTTGCCTTACTCTTTAGTGATGGTAGGGGGAAGGAAAAAATTCTAAAAATGGGCAAAGACACTTGAAAACTGTCTCTGGCACATGAAGGGAAATCACAGAATGTTTAGGAAGTGAGTTGCTGGTGTGTTACCCATAATAGAGGAATTAATTCTGTTGGTAATATATGATATTGACTGGGCTTGCATAGCGTCATCTGTGGACGAGCCTCTCGGCCTGCTGGCCTTGTGTCAGGGGAGTTTCTCTCAAGTCTAAGGTATCTACCTGGCGGTAGCCAGGGCATCATGGCTCCATCTCCACCCCTTCTCACTTTGCCACTGGTGACTCAGGAATGCTTAAACACCATACTCCCTGCCATGACCCAGATGCCTCTGTCCAGGCATTCAGACAGGGCTGAGGCGGGAGCAGACTACATTTCCCTTTCCTGTCCTGTCCCCTTATCCTCTCACCTCCACAATAGAGTATGAGAGGAGGCTGGAAGTGTAAAGTTTTAGTAAAAAAAAAAAAAAAAAAGTCAAGTGTGTAAAAAATCTCACTTTCTTTCTCTATAACAAATTTAATTCTTGAGCTTGACTTGCACATTTTGGAGAAAATTTGATTTTTTTGCATATATATATATATATATATACATATATATATATATATATACACATCTGTATCTGGGGTTTTATATTCTATTTCCTTAGCCTACTTATTGACTATAGGTTCACAATAAATATTGGTGTCTGGTAGAAAAGCCCCTTCTTCAAAAAGGTGACTTAGATTGAATTTTGGAATAAGCTTGTCAAGTTTACTACTGATTTTTGTTTCCAGATCTTATAGCCAACTACCTTGTTCTACTCTTTTATTAATTCTATTAGTTTCTACTAGATTCTTTTGGTTTTTCTGTGTTGACAATTATATTATCTGCAAAAAAAGACAATGGTACTTTATAATTCTTATATATTTTTTCTTATTATGCTGTCTTCTACAGGTTGAACAGAAGGGATGAAAGCAGACATTTTAAAATCTTGTTCTTACTTTAAAAGGGAACTTCTCTTTCTTCTTTTTTTTAAGGTTTTATTTTATTTTTAAAATTTTTTGGGCGCCTGGGTGGCTCAGTGGTTGAGTGTCTGCTTTTGGCTCAGGTCGTGATCCCGGGTCCTGGGATCGAGTCCCATATTGGGCTCCCCATGGGGAGCCTGCTTCTCCCTCTATGTCTCTGCCTCTCTCTGTGTATGTGTCTCTCATGAATAAATAAATAAAATCTTAAAAAAAATAAAAAATTTTGAGAGTGTGTGTGCTCACATATGCACATAAGCTAGGGAGGGGGCAGAAGGAGAGGGGGAGAGTGAATCTTAAGCAGGCTCCATGCCCAGCCCAGCACAGAGCCTAACGTGGGGCTCCATCTCATGACCGTGAATCATGACCTGAGCCAAAATCAAGAGTCCACACATAACCAACTGAGCCACCAAGGTACCCCCTCTTTCATTCTTATCATGGGACTCCCACTCACTTTTTTAGAAACTCCATGTCTACCCAAAGGATTTGCCTCACCCAGGATCTACCCCTCTTCCCTTGGCAGTACTTTCTCTGGTGCTGAGGAACTCCATCTATAAGAATGTCCTGGGGCCTCCAGAAGGCCATTCAAGGCCTTTGACATTCCAGGTCCCACAGAGGATGAGCTTTTCCTTCCAGATCTTCTCCCCATCTGTGTATTTTATAGGCATACCTCTTCACTTTCACATTTTCCAGTGAGCTGCTATTAAATGAGGTGGAAAAGCATGTGACTATATGTTCTCTCTCTTGATTTCTCCCTCCCTACTTCTCTTTCTTTCTCTAAGGAGAGAGAAAATTTTTTAAAAAGATATTTATTTATTTATTTATTTATTTATTTATTTAGAGAGAGAATGAGCAGGGTGAAGGGCAGAGGGAGAGGGATAAGCAGATTTCTCCATTGAGCAGGGAGTCGAACATGGGGCTTGATCCTAGGACCCAGAGATCATGACCTGAGCTGAAGTCAGCTACTTCACAACCGAGTCACCCAGGTACCTTGAAAGAATTTATTTTTTGAACTACTCCTGGATGAGGTTAGGTGCCTTGTGCTCCCAACAGCTGTCCTCAAGGGAGTTCTGATAACAACTCACATTTCACTTTGCCCACTGATCTCACTCCTACATCAAGGACTTCCAGGAAAGGCACAGGTGGGGGGATTTAAACATCTTTATATGATGAAGTGAGATGACTTACAGGTTTAAGCATGCTTCCACAATCAAGAGTGTCTCACAGAACCTGGCAACCAAGATGGTGGCCCTTTCCACTGCTGGTTCACAATATCTCTGGGTCATATGCAGGACTCTTCTTAGAGGAGCTTAAGGAAGAGTGAGCTTGGGGAAGCATTCCACTGGTGCCTCCCTGTTTTTTGATCCAAAGCTTCCCCATAACTTACATGTTTCTATTGCGTCCCAACATCCACCACCTAGATTTAGCCCGTAAAATCAGAAAGCAAGGACAAATATCTTTGGTGTTCAACTAACATTTTTTCTTTCTTTCCTGATCTTGTAGGGACTAGAAGGAGTAGTGTTTGTTTTTTTCTTCCTCTATGGAAAGGACTTCCCCTACATCATAATCTCTTTCCTGGAGATCATTAAACTTCCTGGCTGAGGCTTAATGGTGGAAGGGCATCCTCACATTATGGAAAAAAATCCAGTGATTTGAACTGGCCTGGTATGGTTGGGAGTCCAAGATGACTAGAGATTGAGATCACAGAAAAAAATTCTCTGGTTTGATAACCTCGAAAATATGATATCCATTTTATATGACACAATGTTCTGGACTCATCTAGAAGAAATTCTGTTCCTACAATTAGTCATCCTAAAAATAATAGTATCTATTGCCTGCTTATGATGTACTAGGCATTTTTCTAAGATATATATTTAGTCCACATATAATCCTATGATGTAGGTATTATTATTACTCCCATTTAACACACAAGAAACTAAAGCCTGGATAAGGGGTAAGGTATCTTCCAAATGCACATGGTTAAAGAAGAATTAATGTTTGAACCTGATGCTGTATAATTGTGCATCTCAGGCTCTTTCAGGCCATCCCCCTCCTCTGGCCTCTTTCTTCATCCTGCTCTTCAGCCTGCTGCCTGAGTTTTCTCTCCCTTTAAACATTCTGAATTCTTTGTGCCAACCAAACAATTTACCATCCCGTCTCATTTCTCCTCCCTTCTACATCTTGATTCATTCTGGCCCCTTTGCCTTGGATGCCCTCTCCCCACCATTTACCAAGGTCCAGGGCTCTGCCTAACTACCCTACCACCCCAAGCCTTCCCTGATTCCCTTGGCCAGAAGGAAACTGTCTTCTGGATTCCTCCCATTTTTGTGTTTACAGTGTTTCCACTTCGACACAGGATTAAGCACATGTTATTTCAAAAGTCATTTTAGGATTCAGGTTTGCATCTTCATCATATCTGCTCCTCCCTAGTAGGCAGCACAGACACTGGCTAAATGGGTGGAAGCCACTTTTTTTGCACACAGTGGACCATCCCTAAAGCAGAGGTCAGCCAAAGGATTGTGTTGGATCCAGAGCTGGGATTAACATGATTAAACAAGATTAAACAAGATTCTGGAAATGACCTCTTTCATATCAGCCTGTGACTCATCTGTGGAAATTTAGTGTAAGAGTCAGTAAAAAAAAAAAAAAAGCAAGGACCTTGTGTCTACATGGCCTTCTGTTTCAAGGGCTGACCTTCCTGCTTCTTGAAGACAAACCTCTGCCTATTTCCCTGCCCAGCAATTACTTATTCTAAGTTCCAATGAATCCCTCGCCTGCCACCAGTTTGTTACATCCAAAGAAAGTGCCAAGTACCTTTTTTTCATACTAGCTTATCTCTTAGAAAAATCGTCCCATATTTGGAGCTCTTTGAATAACTGTACAAGGTTAGGTGGTGCAAGGAACTCCAGGAGGTAATATGTCCTTGGTTGGCGTACCTGCAGAGGGAAGTTGATCTGGTGACTGGAAGCCATTTGCTCCTTGGGAAATGTGAAGAATGACCACTGCTCGAGGCCAGCTGGTAGTGACTTGGGTGAAAATTGCACACTCTGCCTTGGGTGGCCCCAGACTTTGTCTTTGAATATGAACACACTCTTCCTCCCACTACCTGCTTTTCCTTGGGTTAGGGTCATCTTTCATCATGATCTGCTTTCCCACATGCTCTAGTATCATTCTTAGATAGTTCCATGTACGTTCAAATCAATGTGTTCTGATCTCCCCCAGGGAGGGCATGTCTCTCATGGGGAAAAGAAACACAGGAGCATCAGCGGGGCCCTGCCATAATTCTCTTTGGTTTCTCTGGAATCATGGAGTCTGGATTATGAAGTCACATGGATGGGGTGCACTCTTTGCTTGCTAGGGGGAAGGGAGGTATCTTTTGTGCAACTCATGATTCTTTCGGGTCAGAAACCAGTTTAAATGGCCCTTTAAGCATTCTTAGAGATGCTCATCTCCTTTGGGCTCTGGAACACAGTGACTAAGTACAGTTCACTGGACCAGAGTTAGACCTTGGGGTAATGTTTTGCCTCCAACAGAAGTTAGCTTTGTGTCCTGAAGCAAGTAATTTCTCATTTGGAATTTAGATCTCCTCACCTAAGCAAGGAGTAAGTTGAATCATAAGCCCTCAAAAGGCCATTTTCTGCTTTGGAGTGTGTGTGTGTGTGTGTGTGTGTGTGTGTGTGTGTCTTCTTGAGCCCAAGGGAAAATAATGGTTAAATTGAAGCAATACATTTCAAAGCCATCATTTTCCCCTATAAATGAAACTCTTTTTTAAAGTTTTCCAATCACCTCCCATATGTCACATTCTCCCTCCTAAGTCTGGAATTGGTGTTTATGCCTGAGAGCTTAAAGCCATTTTTTGATTTCTTTAGTTTGAGAATCAACTTATTCGGATATTGGATGCTGAAAGAAAAACCTCTAATAGCTTCATCCCAAAGTCATCTTTTCTCTTATTCTGGCCAAAGAAATGGACCTGGATTGCCAAATGAGATAAAATTTGCCATATATAATAGTATGTATAAATGTTTATATAGCCAAGCTCATTAAAGTATCTTAAACTTATTATCAATTCATCTTGAGAAGAAGAGAGGAAACATAAGTGCAATTAATTTATTATTTATTACTTTAACACCAATTAGGTGAATGGACAGTCTCCATGCAGACAGTAGTATTCATTACACAAACAAGACAATTTTAAAACAAAGGGTAATAGAGGCACTGAGTAGTTTTGCATGCATGAATCCACACCTGGGCTGTAAAGCTTGAGGGATGTAACCAACGGGAGGCCGGATGCTGGCATGAGCTATTCTAAATATGCCTTCAACACGTTGCTTCTCTGTTCCAGGGTTGAACTGTTTAGGTTTATATCTAGACATACTGTTTATATCTAAATATACTAACATATATAAAAGATTAGTGGGGAAAACACTTGAACACTGTGGTTAAGATTCCATATGTTAATTATTTAATTAGATAACAACATAACACTTATTCACTGGAAAAATCACAAATACGCACTGATATTTACAAAAGCTGTTTCAGTTAAATTTAAATGAAAGGAGGATGGTACATTTTAGGATAAAAAGGAAAAAGGGGCTGAATTCTTTTGTCAGACACAACTGTAGCACAGTCTACTCTTAAAGAATCTTTTAATTAGGAGAAGAGTCAAGATGGGGGAAATAAATAAAAGCACAGTTGTATGTATAAAAATGCAGATAACCCCAAATACTTGGTTGCTTGGCTTTAAAATGCATTGTGTAATTTTTGTAAACTTAGAACTTGCAAACCATTTGGCTTACGCTAATATTAAAGTCAGTGCGCATCTCCTGAGGTACAAATGATTGGGTTGAAGGGGAGTGTGCTGGGTTGTGATGGAAGGAAATGTTGGTTGAAGCTTCACTGTTGGGTAAACAAACCAACAATTAATTAAAAAAAAAAAAACACGCAAGCAAACAACCCAATAACCCTTTCTCTAGAGAAAAGTAGGAGTTATCCCAATGGGGACGGGTCAATCCCAAACCAGGTACCATTTGTAGTCTCTGCTTTAAAATGAACCAGGAAGGATCAAGAACATAGATATATAATCACCACAGATGTATAATAATACTAACACTGTGCAGCCCTGGGCTGTGCTGCTTCACGACATGCAGGGAAGATTGTCAAAACTTTTGAAGACGATGGTGGCAGCAGGGGCGGGTGGTCTGAAATTCTGAGGTTAAATCTTCCTCATTATAACCCAGAACAGGGGTTCCTTTTTCTGCCCCAGGGGACAGGCTGCACTGTGAAGGATTCAGGTAGGGGTCTCTGGTCCAAAGACAAGGAACGAAAAAGTGGGAGTGTTTCTTCACATTTAGTCACAGTGGATGGGGTTTCTCTTATCCAAACTGTTCAATAGCATGTATACATTCTCACCACTGGTAGAGTTAAAAAGCACTTTCAAACTATGGCCTCCATGGGCTCTTCCAATAGTCCTGGAAGGTAGATAGCACAGCTGTTTTCATCACCCTGATTTCAATGAAGCAGACAGAGTAAGCATGCAGGTCACATGGATCTTAGAATTCAGGCTTGAACCCAGGCCTCTCCTTTCCAAGTAGAGCTCATTTTGTTTGTTCTCAAAAAAGAGGATTTGTTGTAGAAAGTGATCCAGACCTTAGATTGCTAAGTCACTTAGACCTCAGCCATAAAAAAAAAAAAAAAAAAGAAAAAAAAAAAGACCTCAGCCATATAGATTACGTTTATTACCAGTGGCAAGCTCCACCCCTTCCTCTGTCCCCAGCCTCCCTGACATTACAGCCCCAAAATCCTTTACGCTCAGGTGTCAGGGACTGGATGTATTCCTCATTTCAGGACCACATGTCTTCACCCAAAAAAAATGAGTTCTCAAAGCATCAGTGGAAAAGAGATATCTTGGTCCTTTCCTTTGAAATTACAACATTGTACATAACCAATGCCCTGGTTATGAGAAAATATTTTTTCTCGTAGCCAGAATCCTAGAAACTATCCTTCGGAGGTGGGGGGAGCCAAGTGGGAAAGTTCAATGTGATGGCATGAGTCCTCTTCCCATGAGGCAGTAAACCCCACACTCTGATGTTTATGTTTCCGCCTTATGTTTCTGTCACACCTAACTGGCTTATTCTCTCACCTCTTGACCTTCCTGCATTGATAAGATACAGAGTGAGAGCAGGGAGATGGAGAGTGAGTGCAGATAACCATCAGAGGCCCTTGACTGGCCATCGCTTGGCGATTCCAATAGCTACTGCCATTTTTCTTGTTATTTAATTTTCTCCCACAGTAGGAAATGGGTAAATGTCAGCTCCTGTTGACTCAGCCAATCTCACTGGTGTGGCCAGCACACAGGAAGCTAGGCCATAGTCAGTTTCTGTTACCTGCCTTGAGTCCCACCATCTTTCGGGACTGAGAAGCATCCAGTTCCTTGAGGGCAGTGAGGAGGGGAACACGGCTGTCCTTCCTTTAGGCAGCCAAGTGTGAACTTGGTTACGGGTGGATGGTGCTCAGAGTGGTCGCTTTTGGGTTTTGGGCTGAGGAACACGAGCAGGTCACTTCAGCCTGATACAGTCCACCTCTTCCGTGGCCGGCATGCCGCTGGTCTTGAGGTCCAGGTCGGCGCTCGACTTGCTCCCGTGGTGGGAGGGACGCCAGTGGAGCAGCATCATCCTCTTGAAGTATTTCATGGTGTTGTTCTTGACCGTTACAAAGCACACGGTGTTGATCATGCTGTTGCTCATGGCGATGCACTCGACCACGTAGAAGGCTGTGAGGTAGTGCTTCTCCTTGACGAACACGGCGGGGAAGAAGTCGCGCACGATGGTGAAGCCGTAGAAAGGCGCCCAGCACAGCACGTAGGCCGTGAGGATGCACATGAGCACCAGCACCGTCTTTCTGCGGCAGCGCAGCCGCTTCCGGATCTGCTCTGTCTGGAAGCCTGGCACGGCCTTGAACCAGAGCTCGCGGGAGACCCTGGCGTAGCACAGGGTCATGGTCACCACGGGGCCCACGAACTCCACGCCGAAGATCAACAGGAAGTAGGACTTGTAGTAGAGCTGCTGGTCCACCGGCCAGACCTGGCCGCAGAAGATCTTCTCCTGGCTCTTGACGATAAACAGGACCGTCTCCGTTGTGAAGTAGGCCGACGGGATGGCGATGAGGATGGACACCAACCAGACCAAAGCGATCAGGAAGGAGGCCGTTTGATAATTCATCCGTGGCTTCAAGGGGTGAACGATGGCGAGATACCTGGTGTGGGGAGGCAAGCCGTCAGTAATAATGACGTGTGCTTGCAAACATTCGTCTGGAACTAAGCGCAAACACACCGCAAAAGCAGACAGAATGGCACAACGAGTCCCTGTGTAATTATCCGGCTTTGACAAGCTTCGTCCTATTTTAGCAACATCATTTGACATTTGGAGTAGCGCAGCGGTTTACTGGAAACAGCACAGGCTTTGGTCAAACAGGTGGACTAGATCCCAGCTTTCCTCCTGACTGGCTTTGGGGTCTGGAGTGAATCACTCAGCCTTTCTGAGATTTGTTTCTTCAAACGCAACATGGGATAAAGTGACACCTACCTTGTGGGGCTGCTGTGAATATTAAACATGAGTATGTTTGTAAAATGCTTCGGATGTAGCAGATGTTCAATGAATATAGGCAGCACTATTATTGTTCGTCCTATTGATACCACCTTGGCTTTGTCTTGGCATTCTGCCCAAGAATCTAATACTTTCAAAACTCTTTATTCCAAATAATCATGGGTTAGAGGTGAAAGGAGGGCTCTGAAGCTCTGAGAGAGGTGGGGACCTTCTCAGGGCAGTGAATTAGGGCTGTCTCTCTCCTCCCTTCAGGTGTCATCCTGTATTACAGAGAAGGAAGGAGAGTTCAGGTGGGCTTGGCATGGAATCTAAGGAATCTGTCTAATGAGAGAAGTAAATGATCTGACCAAACTCGGTGCAGGGACCAGAGTCCAGGCTCCTGATACAAAACTTTTACACCCACCTCCCTGTGCTGTCTCAAACTCAGATGAGGTGTGTGACATTGCCTTGACATCATAAAGCAGCACACAGCATGAGGCTTTATCCTGCTCTTTCCAGTGAGCAATACTGCCTGGGAAAGAGGTTGGCACCCTTTGTGGGGTGGGCATGGGAAGGCAGTCAAAATAGGCTGCGTTACTGAGCAAGCCTTCACTGTAGGCAGCTGATGCTTATTCCTGCTAAGCCCCTGGAGCAGACGCAGTTCACCCAGGAGTGAGAGGGAACTGGGATATTTGTATACCAACAATTTTAAGTCTTTGGTGAGGGAGACAGAGGAGGCCATCAGACAAAGAAATGCAGGTGTTGGCTAGTGGGAGTGGACAGGTGTGCACCGAAGTCACAATAGCAAAAGGATAAGACAGGGGCATCAATTGCATCTGCTACAACCTGGTAAACGCACAACAGGTTGCTGGTCCTGCTGCGTGCCCAACCGATGTATATGGAAACAAGTAAGGGAAGGCACAGGCCTTGACCTCAGAGACCTTTTCTTCCACACAAAAACTAGAATAACCAAATGATAGGTTAAGAGCCAACTTGAAGAAAGACATGGTCATTATGTTAGTGATGTAGTCTGGGAATGCTTCATGAAGATATTGAGATTCTGACCACCTCCTATTCACCCTGTTGATGAAGGCAGGATTCTCCTGACCTAAATAGGAGATGAATGACCACACAACACCTGATGCCAGGCAGATGAGGTCAATAGCAGTTAACTAGTCTCATATACTCCCAGCCAAGGAAGAGGGACACTGCCCACTATGCAGGGCCACAGGGGAGTTGTACTCAGGAATAAAACGAACCAGCGGGGGCTGTGGGCAGCAGGCGCTATAGTGACAAGAGGTCTGAAGTGACCCTTGACTCCCATGGGAGGATGTGATTGGCTTGTTTGAATAATTCTGCCAGCTGGCAGGGAGGGGAAACCCATCAGGTTGAGGACTGGGGGTGCAGCTGGTCCAGCTGAGACAGGAATAACAGGTCAGGAGCCTTTCCTGCTGGATGAAGGGGTATATGTGGCAAGAACAGGGGACTTCATGGGTAGGGACCTTGGGGCCCTATGGGGCTTGAAGGTGTAAAGTAGCCCAGGTAATTTTAGGCTTTATAATACAAGAGCCTAATAAGTAGCACTCAGGTTCTAAATCAAGTGAAAAATAAGGCAAATGATAAGAAGCATGGATGGTCAAACTCTCACTTTTGTTAGAATTAGATAGTGAGGCTTTCATCTGTGAGCATAGGGACTGCTTCATACTCAATTAGATAAACCTACAAACCCTGACATAGCAGGGGTGGGAGAGACACAGGCCTCCCTGCGCACTTCACTTTACTCTTTGGTAAGACATGTCTGTCCTATGATGTAGAAATATAAGAAGGGATATCTATGAGTATTTCTGGATGCCACAGTCAGAAGAAGAGTGAGGTTCATGTGTGGAGGACCTAGAAGAGATGTTATTTCAACTCATAGGGACCCTAGGAGAGTGTGGATCTCAGGAAATGCACATCCAGGCACAGGGAGGGTAACAGAGACCTTGTGGATGTCCCTTTTCCCAACAGACAAGTCATGGAAAATAATCAGTTTTAACAAAGTGCTATAGCTTCCAACATGCTTTATGTATGTATGTTTACCCTCTCTGAACCAGACAATAATAATAACTCTGCTGAGTTATTATTATTTCCATTTCACAGATGAAGAAACTAAGTCCCAGGAGCATAAGGGATTTATCCAAGTGCACAGCTTGGAACCCAGATGTTCTCAGTAACTCCTAGGCCAGCGTTCTTTCCTTTCGGACTTATTTGATAGCAACTCTGCATTTTGGAACATCTTTTAAAGTGAGGAAGATGTTACTGGATGATAAAATATTAGAATATAAGAGTTGATGATAGAATAAGTAGGAATGTAGAAATTCTCTCTGGCATTGGTTATTGAGAAACTTTTCATGCTGGGACTATATTGGGGTGGAGGAGGGAGAGAGAGAGAGAGAGAGAGAAAGAGAGAGAGAATCCTGAATTAGTTCTGCTTCCAAAGTCCTCTTGGCTACCTGCATAGCATTTCCAGGATAGCCCTCACCTTTGCACCTCAGGCTCTGCTTCCCATGCTCCAGTGGACAGCTATATGCAAAAGAACGAAACCAGACTAATTTCTTACACCATACACACAAAAAATTTAAAATGGATTAAAGACCTAAATGTGACACCTGAAACCATAAAAGTCCTAGAAGAAAGCACAGGCAGTAATTTCTCCGAAATCGGCCACAGCAACATTCTTCTAGATATGTCTCCTGAGGCAAGGGAAACAAAAGCAAAAATAAACTCTTGGGACTATGTCAAAATAAAAAGCTTCTGCACAGCAAAGGAAACAACAAAACTAAAAGGCAGCCTCTGGAATGGAAGAAGATATCTTCAAATGACATATTTAATACAGGGTTAGTATCCAAAACATATAAAGCACTTGTTAAACTCAACACCCAAAAACCAAATAATCCAATTAAAAAATGGACAGATGATATGAACAGACATTTCTCCAAAGAAGACACCCAGATGGCCAACAGACACATGAAAAGATGCTCAACCTCGCTCATCAGGGAAATGCAAATCAAAACTACAATGAGATACCACATCACACCTGTCAGAATGACTAAAATCAAAAACACAAAAAATGACAGGTGTTGGTGAGGATGTGGAGGAACCTTTATGCGCTGTTGGTAAAAATGCAAACTGGTGCAGCCACTGTGAAAAATAGTATGGAGGCTCCTTGAAAAGTCAATAGGGACGCCTGGGTGGCTCAGTCGCTTAAGCATCTGCCTTTTTTTTGTTTTGTTTTGTTTTGTTTTAATTTAATTTTTATTTATTTATGATAGAGAGAAAGAGAGAGAGAGAGGCAGAGACACAGGCAGAGGGAGAAGCAGGCTCCATGCACCGGGAGCCCGACATGGGATTTGATCCCAGGTCTCCAGGATCGCGCCCTGGGCCAAAGGCAGGCGCCAAACCGCTGCGCCACCCAGGGATCCCAAGCATCTGCCTTTGGCTCAGGTCGTGATCCAGGGTCCTGGAATGGAACCCCGAGTTGGGATCCCTGCTCAGCAGGGAGTTGCTTCTCCCTCTGTGCTCCTCCCCCTGCTTGTGCTGTCTCTCTCTAGCTCTCTCTCTCAAATAAATAAAATCTTTTTTTTTTTTAAAGAAAAATTAAAAATAGAACTACCCTATGATCCAGCAATCCCACTACTGGGTATTTATCCAAAGAATACAAAAACACTAATTCAAATGGTGAACACTAATTCAAAGCACCCTTGTGTTTATTGCAGCATTATTTATAATAACCATATGAGGGAAACAGCCCAAGTATTCCTGACTTATGAATGGATACAGGAGATGTGGTATGTATATATAATATAAATATGTATTAGCATACATACATATACACATATATATTAGTGTATACTGTGTGTGTGCGTACACACACTCATAATGACTATTATTCAGTCATAAGAAAGAATGAAATCTTGCCGTTTGCAATGACGTGGATGGAGCTGGAGAGTATAATGCTAAGGGAAAGAAGTCAGAGAAAGACAAATACCATAAGATTTCACTCATATGTGGAACTTAAGAAACAAACAAATGAGCAGAGGGGGAAAAAAAGAAAGAGAGAATCAAACCAAGAAACAGACTCTTAACAATGTAGAACAAACTGGTGGTTACCCAAGGGGAGAGGGTGGGGGATGGGAGAAACAGATGATGGGGATGAAGGAGTGTACTTGTGATGAGCCCCAGGTATCGTATGGAATTATTGAATCACTATACTGTACACCTGAAAATAATATTATACTGTATGTTAATTAAATGAAATTCAAATAAAAACTTAACTTAAAAAAAAAAAAAAAAGAAAGAATGATGGTAATTGTTTCAGCCTGGGTGATGGGTGGAATGGTGTATCTGGAACTACTCTTTATGTTTAACTGGATGGTTGCTTCCTAAGAAACTCCTATGTTGCCAAAACCCCCTAACATTATAAAGATAAAGGTTTCAATGGGAGAAAGAGGATGAGAACAGTGATAACTCTCACCTGAGTGAGCATCAGAATCACTCAGGGAATTGGATAAAAATGCAGATTCCTGGGGCCTAGCACAAGGGATTTTCGTTCCTTTGGGCTGTGTGGGGCCTAGGGATCTGCCTTTTATCACTTGCTCTGGGGAATTTGGTATAGTTGGTTGACAGTTACATTTTATAAACACTGGTTTTAGGGCTGCAGAGCCTCAGAGCAGTAATAACAAAATTGTTTTTCCTGCAGGAATTATGTTACAAAAAGAAGATGGCTCCACTACCTCTATGTGTATTTCATTATGGAAAATAATCAACTGGTTGATTAAAAAGAATGACAAATCTAAATAGCACCAAGAACAAGGAAAAAACTGAAGAGTTGAAAGGAAACCAAAAAGAAAAAAGATGTTCGAAAAAACACATCATCAAAATGAGTTTTGACACTCCATGGACAAGAGGATGTTTTACACATCGCCCCCCTGGAACATAGCCAGTGGTGGTCTGACACTGACCTACAGCTATTTACATAAGTAAAACGTGTGTAAGATTTGTCATAAGCTGCTACTAGAAATTTTATAAATTTTATAAATATATAATAGAGCAAGGGCTTGCAGAACATCTCATGCAAATGTATGCAAATGAGCACGTGGATGTATGCAAGAAAACAAAGGGAAGGATGTCCTTCCCTCTTTTCTACAAATAGCTGTTACCTTATTTTAAAATCAGCTCTATAACAAAACCACCAGAAAAAAAGAGTACAATACTCTAGGATCCCGTTTTTGTGAAGTTTAAGAACAAGCAAAACTAAACTATGCTGAGTGAAAGCAGAGGACTGACTGGTCAGGGGGACAAGGGAGTTCTCTAGGTGATGGAAATGTTCTAGGGCTTGATTTGGGAATGGTTGCAGGAAAAACTTGGCACGTGTTATCCCGACTGGAAGGGCCCGTGGTGAAGTCTCCCATGGCTTCTAAGTAGTAAGTTGCCTACACTTGCTGCTTTTGCTTTTGTACTTGAGGCTACTCATAGTCACGTGGCATGCCTATCTGTGGCAGATGTGGCATCTGCAGGCACGGCCCAGAGCTGGGGGTGCTCAGGAGCCTCAGTCTTGACCATGTTTGGGGGGGACCATGAGCCACAAGCAGAGATCTGTGTCTCCTCTTGCCCCAGATAGGTGAGCAGGCATTCAGATCTGCAGCAACACCCACCTGTCAGAGCTGAAGTGAGGGAAGGGGCAGCCTGGCCCAGCGCCCATCTTTACCCCGCCCCCCTCCCACCAACATCCTCACCTGTCGATAGCGATGGCCAGCAGGGCATTGGTGGAGACGTAGAGGGAGACGGTGCGCAGGTAGTTGACAGAGGCACAGAGCACATGGCCGTGCTCCCAGGAGAGCTGGCGCACCACGTAGTAGTCCATCTCGAAGGGGCAGCAGATGATGGCCACCAGGAAGTCAGAGATGGCCAGGTTTGCGATGAGCAGGTTGGTGAGGTTGCGCAGCTTCTTGTAGCGGGCGAGGGCAGCGATGAAGACAAAGTTGCCAATGCCGCAGACCAGCATGATGCCTGCCAGTGCCACACCGATGACGATCTTGGCAGCGAAGAAGGTCCGGGTCTTGGTCATGTCCTCCTCCTCGTCCAGAGGGAGGTCGTAATCACCATAGCTGAAGTTGAAGGGGAGGGAGGAGGTGTGATCTTGAGCTGGATTGACGTTGGGTGCAAAACTGGTGTTTCCATCCTGGGCTGCCATGGTGAAGACTGCAGGTGGAGAGGTGTGTGGATCGGAGCACTCTGAGCCAGGGGGGTCCAGACCTCCTGCGGTCACAACTCACTGAGCCTAGCACCCTGCCCACATCCCTGAGGAGAGTCAACACGCCATCCTGGGGCTCTGGAAGGAGACACAACCAGTGGGCAGCATGCAGGAGAACACCTGGTAGTATTCTCCAGGTGTACAGGCCAACCAGACCCAGTGACTACCCTTGGACTGAACTACCCGGGGTACAGGCGGAGGAGACATGATATTTGGAAACTGGGAAATCTTTCACTGGCTGTCAGAAGGTACTGGGCATAGGAAGAATTGGACTCTCCAAAGATATCCAAGAAGAACCTGCAACTTTGCCCTTTACCCAGAGGCCAGGACCAGTGTGACTGCCGGTCACGCTCCCTTTTCCCACCATCAATTCCCACAGTGTCTTCTAAAAGTTTTATAAGCCTGCTCCCTGCAGCCGGCCCAGGCTTCCACGGGAGTCACAAAGTTGAGCCATCTGTTGGTCAAGGACAATGACACCCGAGGACTGAGACATGGCAGGGTCGGTCTTTCCTCCAAAGCACTGCTCCCTATGTCTTGGCCAAACCTTGGACGTGCAAATCACCAAATCCATTTTCACATGAACTGGCTGAGTCATCTTGGGCCAGTGATTTATACTGTCTGAGTCCCGATCTTCCTGTAAACCAAATTCCTGCTGTCTAGCCTGGCCCGTACAGGGGGCTGGATGGAGTGGGTAGGATGAATGAATGAGGCTCCACCCCAGGATTCTGCAGGTGGAGGGGACTGTGGGGGGAGGGGGAGGGAATTCTCTTGCTGCTCCTCTGTGCTTTGGGAACCAGATCTAAAAAGAAATGCTTGGTCTGCTTCTCCTCCCTGCCCCCACTCTTCTGATCAGCGCTCTGTCCCCTTCACCAGACTCCTACCTGGTTCCCCACCAGACCCCACCCTGACCGGGAGGCACTATATCCTGTCTGAAAGTGGTGGTTGCTCCACTTTAAGGGAAAGCACCCCCAAGGAGGGCGCGAGTGGGGGGAAGGTGGGTCGGTGAGGGCCTGAGGGCTGGACTGTCCCTCTTGGCGGAGTCCTTTATGCTCTCAATACCTCCAGATGCCCATGACAAGGGGCAATAACGTCTCCGAAGTACTGAGCCCTCAGGAGGCGGAGCACCATTGGGTTCAGGGCGTCGGAGGGCCTCAGCACCGCCCCCCTCATGCCCAAGCCTGCAGAATGAGGACCCCTGCCATCCAGCTGTGACCCGCCTCTCCCTCTCCCCGCTTAACACAACTGAAAAGGACCCCAAGTGCGGGATGCTGGCTGCAAGGCTGGGACCAAACTGGACAGTGGGTTTGGCCCAGGCCTGTCAGAGCAGGGCAAGAGCCAGGGACAGGAATCGTCGCAGAAGGGACAGCAGTAGGGGGGCCGGGCCACTGCAACCTGCGGCGCACCCGAGGTAAGGACCCCTCCGACGACGGGCTCCCAGCGGCGTCCGCAGCGGGACCGTGCTCCGTCCGGGTCCACGGGGCCCCGATCCCGCAGCCAGCGCCCGGCGGGAGGCAGGGAAGCGGGAGTCGCGCCCCCTCGACCTCCGCGCTCCGAGGCTCTCCAGCGCCCAGACCCCGAGGAGAGCGCGTGAGCCGGGGGGCGCCGGCCCGGCCCCACGTTTCGCGGGACGCGCTCCCCGCCCCCGACCAACCGGCTCCAGGAGCCTCTCCCGTCCCCGGGCCTCCCGTCCTCACCCCCGCGCGGCCGCGCGGTCCCGGAGGCGCCGCCCAGCAAGGGCGGGAATCGAGTCCGAGCGCCAAGCTCCCCAAGCCACGCGTGCGGGGCCTCCGGACGCCAGGAGCGCTGGGGGTAGGGGCAGGACGCGGTGCGCGGGAGCCCTCCGAGCCGCTTCCCTTCCAGCGCACCTTTCAACGCGACGCCCCCCGCCCAGGCCCTGCCCTGCAGCGTGGGGCTCCCCGCCGGCCCCGCGCCCCCGCGCCCGCGCGCCCTGTCCTGGCGGGCCGGGCTGGGTGCGCCCTCGCCGGCGCGAACTCCCGCACTTGGAGCCGGCCCGCGTCCCCGGAAAGCTGCGGGCGGCAGCGCCACCGGAATCCCACCCCCCGCCCGAGAAAAGTGGGCGTCGGCGCCTCCATCCCGGGCGACGCCCCCCTCCGCACCCAGCGACACCCGGACTGAGCCGAGCTCGCACCCACCTGCCGGGCCGCCTCCTCCCGCGCTCAGCTGCCCTGGCCGCTCGCTCCCGTCCCGGGGGACCCCGACTGGCGCGTGCCGTGGCGCTGCGGACGGGGTGTCCTTTCTTCCTCGCTCCAGCGCGCTTCGCCAGCGCGTCGCGGTCTCCGTCTTCCCGCTGGAGTTGGCGCTCCGCCCCCGCAGCTCCGCTCGGCGCCTCGGACCCGGCCCGGTGCGCCCCGCCCCGGCCCGCGCTCGGCTCCGCCCCGGGGTCCCCAGCCGGCCCCCGCCCCGCCCCGCCCCGCCCCGCCCGGCGCGGTGGCACGGGGTGGGCGCTCCGCTGCTGCACCTCGTGTGCCCGGGCGCCGAGTTCTGGCTGCGGTGGCGCGTAGCCCAGTCCTCCGGGTTGGCGGCGCGCAGCGGCTTCTGCGTCCTCGCACCCGAGCGTGCATGCGAGGCTAGGTGCTGGGGTAGGTGCTGCGGATGCCAAGGAGCCGGCAGGGCCCTCCGTGCTCCGCTGGGGCGGGTCGCGGGGGCCTTTGGTAGGGGCCCCGGGCTAGCGTCCCCTCCCGCACGAGGCTACTCTTTCGGGAGCAGACTGGGGTACATTCCGTTGTGCCCGAGGGCTGGTGCCGCGGAGACCTAGGGGGTGCAGAGGGGGCCCTTTAGGATGGGTGGTGGTGGAGGAGGAGGAGGCCCCCCGAGGAGGAAGCTGGGGATCCCAGATAGACTGCCCTGCTGAAATCTCCTACCCGGAAGTCCTCACCAAAACCCTTCGATAGCCAGCACTGCCAGATTCCTTGGCCTTTCAAAGACCATTCTAGCTGGGCCTCTGCCTGCCTGCCTGGAGCCCTGTTTCTGGAGCACTCCACCTTGCTTGCACCAGGCTCTGATTTTAGGCAATTTCTATTACGTCTCTGGTCCTTAGTTTTCTTACACAGATTGGGCAGATTCCTTATATAGATTGGGAAGGAAGAAATAAAGTGATCTGTGTTGCAGATGGCATGATGTCTTTAGAAAATCCAGAGGAATTGACAAAAAAACTTCCTGGGACTAATAAATGATGATAGCAAAGTTTCAGGATACAAGGTTAATATATAGAAGTCAAATGCTTTGGGGCGTCTGGGTGGCGCAGGTGGTTAAACATTGGACTCTTGATTTTCCCTCAGGTCATGATTTCAGGGTTGTGAGATCCGGCCCTCACCCTAAGGGGGTTAGGCTAGAAGCCTGCTTAAGATTCTCTCCCTCTCCCTCTGCCACCCCACCCCAATCTCCCCCTCTCTCTCTGAAAAGAAAAAGAAAAAGAATTTAAAAAGTCAAATGCTTTCCTAGATACCAGGAAGGAACAAGTGGAACTTGAAATTAAAAATACAATACTATTTACATCAGTAACCCCCAAAATAAAATACTTAGGTATAAATCTAACAAAATATGTACAAGATCTATATGAGGAAAACTACAGAACCTTAATGACAGAAATCAAAGAAGAACTGAATAAATGGAGAGATACTTCATGTTCTCGAACAGGAAGACTCAATATTGTCAAGATGTCAGTTTTCCTCCACTTGATCCACGGAGTCGATAAAACCCTGATCACAATGCAGCGAGTTATTTTGTAGATATCAACAAACAGATTCCAAAGTTTATTCAAAGATTCAGAATAGCTACCACAATATTGAAGGAGAAATCAAAGTTGAAGGACTGACATTACCTGGTATCAAGGCTTACTAGAAAGCTGCAGTAATCAAGGCAGGGTGGTGGGGGTGAAAGAATAGACAAATCAATGGAAGGGAACAGAGAGCCCTGTGGAAATAGATCCACATAAATATAGTCTTTTGATTTCTGACAAAGGAGAAAAGATAGGCAATGGAGAAAAGACCATCTTTTCAACAAATGGTGCTGGAATAATTAGGCATCACATGTAAAAAAATCAATCTAGACACAAGACTTCATAGCTGTCACAAAAATTAAACCAAAGGGGATTACAGCCTCAACTATAAAATGCAAAACTATGAAACGCCTAGAAGATAACATCGGAGATGACCTTGGATTTGGCGATGGCTTTTTAGATACAACAAAGGCAGGATTCATAAAAGAAAGAATTAAGAAGCAGGACTTCATTAAGATTAAAAATGTCCACTCTGCAAGAGATACTGTCAAGAGAAATTAAAAGGCAAAACCACAGACTGGGAGAAAGTATTTGCAGAAGACGCATCTGATAAAGGACTTTTACCCAAAATACACAAAGAACTCTTAAAGCTCATCAATAAGAAAACAAACCAATTAAAAATTTGGCCAGGGGTGCCTGGGTGGCTCAGTCCATTAAGCGGTTAAGCATTTGCCTTCGGCTCAGGTCATGATCCCAGGATCCCACGATGGAGCCCCCTCATTGTGTTGGAAGCAGGGCTTCCTGCTCAGTGATGGGCCTGCTTCTCCCTCTTCCTCTGCCTGCTGCTCTCCTTGCTTGTGCAGGCTCTCTCTCTGTCAAATAAATAAAACATCTTAAAATTTTGTTTTGGCCAAAGACCTTCACTGACATTTCACAACAAGATATACAGATGGCAAATAAGCATATGAAAAGATGTTCCACATCATATGTCATGTGAGAAATGCAAATTAAAACATCAATGAGGGCAGCCCGGGTGGCTTAACGGTTTAGTGCTGCCTTCAGCCCACGGTGTGATCCTGGAGACTTGGAATCGAGTCCCATGTCAGGCTACCTGCCTAGAGCCTGCTTCTCCCTCTGCCTGTGTCTCTAACCCCGCCCCCGCACCCCCTCCCCCCCGTGTCTCTCATGAATAAATAAAATCTTTAAAAAAAATCAATGAGATACCACTATATACTTTTTAGAATGACCAATGTTCAGAACACTGACAATGCCAAATGCTGGTGAGGTTGTGGAGCATCAGGAACTCTTATTCATTTGTGGTAGGAATGCAAAATGGAATAGCCACTTTGGAGGTTTGGTGGGTTTTTACAAAATTAAACATATTCTTACCATTAGATATAGCAATCACATTGCTTGGTATTTACCCAAAGCAGTTTAAAATTTGCCTACTCAAAAATCTGCACATGGGCATTTATGCAGTTTTATTCATAATCACCAAAATTTGGAAGCCATCAAGATGTCCTTTAGTAGTTGAATGGGTTAATAAACTGGAGTACATCCAGATGATAGAATATTATTCGCTACTAAAAAGAAATGAGCTATCTATCAAGTTATGAAAAGACACAGAAGAATCTTAAATGCGTGATACTAAGTGAAAGAAGCCAATCTGAAAGCCTATCTGCTGTATGATTCCAACTATATGACATCCTGGAAAAGGCAAAACTATGATGACAGTAAAGAGATCAGTGGTTGCCTGAGATTAGGCGAGAAGAAGGGATAAACAGTTGGCGCACGCAGGATTTTCAGGGCAGTGAAACTACTCTATATGATGGATGCTATGATGGTAGACACATGTCAATATGTTTGTTCAAACCTGTACAACAGCAGGAGTGAACCCTAATGTGAATTATGGACTTTGGGTGACAATAATGTGTCAGTGTAGGTTCATCGATTACAATAAATGTACCACTCTGGTGTGGGATGTTCGTAATGGGAGAGGCTATGTATGTGTGGGAGCAGGGAGTATATGAGAAATCTCTGTACCTTCAGCTAAAGTTTGCTGTGAACCTAAAGCTGCTCTAAAGAATAAAGCCTATTTTTTTTAGAAAATGGTATGGATTTTCTAGAGCTTGATGTGTTAATGCATATAAAAAGTCAGAAATTTTACATCCTTTGATGTAGAAATTATGTTTTAATGGGCTTTTCCTTTGGAAATAATGAATGGAGCAGTTAAAGGTTTCACTACAAAGATGTTGATAACAGCATTATTTAGTATAACGAGGAACTGGAAATAATCTGAACTTCCCACACTTGATTAAAATGTGATTAAAGATGTCTTTTATAAGATACCATGAAATCATTAAAATTTTTTTGATCAATAAACATTCACATGATTCAAAATCAAAACATATCAAAAATTACACATTGAGAAGCATCCCTCTCACCCTTGCCCCCTGTTTTTTCCCCTGGCACCTTTTCTTTTCTATATACTAGTGTTTCTTTTGGCAAATTCAATGATATATTCTCACTTATTCCCTTCAAAGAAGTTTCCATATCAAAATATGGAGTGCTATTTCATTCTTTGACCACTGAAGAATAGTCTATTGTGTGGATACACTACAGGTTGTTTCTTTTTTAAGTTCCCTGTTGTTGGACACATTGGTTTAAAAATTTCAAACTATGTTAAATTATGAATTGGGTTATTTCCCAATTTGGGGCTAATACAGTGCTGTACATAATGCTATCATATAAAGTTACCAGTGCTTCAGTAAATAATTTTGTATGTCATATCATTTTGTCTATGTGCCAACAATAATAAATTGGATAATAAATTCCTAAATTTATTTATTATTATGGTATTGCTGGAAGCGTAAAAGCAGTTGTCATTTGAGTACATAATGTTCACAATGAAGTCCCTAGGAGTCTTGCCATTTTGCATTTCCCAGGTAAGCGGTCTTTGGTGGAAGTGAGTGCCAGGGGCTGTACTTGAATCAATAAGCAAATATCTGTAGAAGTCTTAAGAAGGCAATCATCAAAAGCAGGGCTTCTCAGCAATGCTGGTCTCTCACACATGACCTCAGTTCTGAATTCAGGGTGTCCTCTCAGTCATCCCAAGTATGATAGCTAGGGAGGGGCATTGTTCCTGAGAAAGTCACCTGCAGTTATTCTGTGTTTCTGCGAGTCTCTCATGGAGTAATTAATAATCAAATGAAGAAGCTGCCCTTGTTATCAACTGCAGACACATTTTTAGGTAAACTTTTAAATGACTTTGTTTTTTTTTTTTTTTTTAAATGACTTTGAAAGTAAAAAAAATAAAAATAAATAAAAATAAATGACTTTGAAAGTAAATGTAATTAAGCTCTACAAGTTATGGTTGGAAAAGGCGGGATATAATTAATCGTTCAAGGTGCGTTGGCACTGGCTTCTATCTTTCATTCAATCTACCCGGTTTTCACAGCATTCTGGAAGGAGTGGCTCTCTAAGAAATGCTGGGTGACTTCACGTGCCCTAGGTAGAGTATTTTTCTCTCTCTGGATTCCATCTGCTTCGGGGCAGTGCCAGGAAGATGATAGGAGTTAGAGGAGGCATCAGGTTCTGTGTCCGCCAGCACACTCCCTACCTATGGAAGAGGACGCAAGAACATGGTAGCTTGCATCAAAGCTAGATTTTTGGTTAGAAATTTGTGATTGCTCTTAAAACTGTTTCCAAAAATTTTCAGAGCCCTCAGAAAGAGGCAGTGGTAGAGACAGGGTGGGTTGGGTGAACAAAGTCCTTGCGAGAAGCAGATTATCAATGAATTCAATAAAGGAAAGTTTAGTTAATGCTATCCTCTTGGTGGGAATGCCATTGTTTTTGGAACGACAGATGAAAAAGAAGACTACAATGTAGATTATAAGAAAGATCAAAGGCTTTTAAGCCAGGAGCCATGTTTGGTTGGATTTGGAAAGGGTTTAGTTTTCTAAGGAGATACCTGGGTGTTGATTTTTTGTCCCTCCTGGGCTTCTCCCTGCAGGTAAAAGCCCAGCTGCTCACATGCTGTCTCTCCCTGAGCTCAGGGAAGGACACTAACTCCTTCCTCAGGTATGTCACCTGTGCAAACCTGTGCATCCAAATTCACATAATGTAGAGAGTCAAAAGTTAAGTGCCTCCTCGGTCCCCTCTCCACAATCCAGCCCCTTAGACTCAATCCCTGTTGTCTGGACTTTATTGTATACATTCAAATGCAAACCACACTAACTCTGGGGATGCTGGGGCTCATGATGGGAGGAGTCAGGGGAGGGGTGGGGAGCCATTATCACTGTGGGTGACCTAGGTTTCTGAGCCATTTTACTTGAATAGTAAAAGGAATGTCACTTGGTTCATGCCCTCAAGGTGAAAGTAAGCTGTCTGAGTTTGGGTTCCCCTAAAAGCAGATCCTGAGATAATGATTTGAGGGCATTGAATTTACTGAGGAGGTGATCCCAAGAAATGATGTTAGGGGAGTAGAAATGTGGACAGGGAAGGGACGGCAGCCAACAAAATGGTGTAAAACCATGCAAGTCACCATTGGGAACCAGTGGAACTTTTTTTTAATTTAAGATTTTTGTTTATTTATTCATGAGAGATAAAGAGAGAGAGAGACAGAGACCCAGGCAGAGAGAGAAGCAGGCTCCATGCAGGGAGCCCAATGTGGGACTTGATCCCAGGACTCCTGACCCCAGGATAATGCCCTGAGCAGAAGGCGGACACTCAACCACTGAGCCACTAGGGCATTCCAAACCAGAGGGGACTTAATTCCCCTAGGGGAACTCTGGGAGGAAGCATGGAAGAAGCACCCCAGAGCTCTACCAGCAGAGGGGGTGAGGGAGCTCGCAGTCACCTACTGGGAACTGTTCTGGCTGGAGGGGTGTTAATTCCCCAATCTGTTCAGTCCTACCTGGCCCGTGGATAGAGCAGAATCTTGGGATCAGAGCATCCTCCAACAAAGAGATGTCATTGCTGTCAGTTGGAAGGCATGCACAGAACTAATGAGGATGCGTGTGGGTGCGTGCTCGTGTGTTTGTGTGAACACTCTGAACATTTACCACATGGGCATTACTCTGCATGGTTGTACTGCAATTCTTGGTGGGTCCTGTTGTCTTTTTGCATCCTCCATAGGCTCAGAGAGGTCAAGTTCCAGAGGTCACATAGCTAGTGGGTGGCAAAATTGAGATTCAAACCAGGCTCCCAGTTCCAGACCTTTCTGTCATGCCAACAGGAGAATTGTGGTTTCCCTAGTATAAGGCAGATAGGCGGAGGTCAGGATTCATTGCACATCCTCTTGCTCTGGTCAACTCTGCCTGCCTCTGGGGGAACAAGGCATTGAAGCTAGAACTGGACAGAGCAGAAGAAAGAATGAGCCAAGACCCAAGCTTGACCCCAGGGACTATGAGGGTTCCAACCCAGACTGGACTGACCATGATGGCAATTCTCAAATTGGAGGGTGTGTCAAGACTTTTCTCAAAATATAGTGACGGGGTCCCATGCTGGTAGATTCTTATCCCAGCTATCAGTAAGATATTCCTGTTTTATTTTCAAGTATTTATTCTTTACCAGGATTCCCATTAAAAAACAAAAACAGGGATCCCTGGGTGGCGCAGCGGTTTGGCGCCTGCCTTTGGCCCAGGGCGCGATCCTGGAGACCCGGGATCGAATCCCACGTCGGGCTCCCGGTGCATGGAGCCTGCTTCTCCCTCTGCCTGTGTCTCTGCCTCTCTCTCTCTCTCTCTGTGACTATCATAAATAAATAAAAATTAAAAATAAAAAAAATAAAAAAAACAAACCAATAGCATGGAAACTGAGAATACTTTGATGGAAATCATTGACTCTAAGAAGTGGACCTTAATGAATTCTGTTGCAAAACAGCAGAGCATCTTCCCAGCAGAATGACATTTTGCTTTCTTGCTTGTAATCTCTTGTATCACCCAAGGTTGTATGAATACTTTTTCCATTTAAAAATCAGTTTTGAGCTTTTCCCCTATATTTAATTCAGTGTGGACGTTTGGAACCTCTACCAGTTGGCAATGGCACTTAACACACAAGGGCCAGAGACAAAGTTAAGAGCAGTAATAAATCAACACTCTTTTTGAGTACCAGCTCTCCGTAACACATTTTGCTAGTCAGTGTGAGCCTTTCCATGCAGCTTGGAGAGCAGCTGAGCTGGGGCAAAGCTGGGGAAGGTGACAGGTACCAGCTTACACAAAGGCACAACTTGTTCAGGGAACGGGAAGTCAATTTTGAGACACTATATACCCCCAACAGTGGCTTGAATCATGCACAGGTGTCTCTTTTTAAATAGAAAGCAACTGACATTTAAGTTCAGAGATGCTTCCATAGGAATGAGAGCCATGAGGTGTTGGGGTGGCTCCTGGGCTCAGGAATCCACACAGTCCAGCTGGTGGCACATTTTCTGCGTTGGTATCACTTTGGCATAAGCTGACAATAAAGAAAACTGTAGCTCCCAAATTTTACCACTCCCATCACAGACATACTCCGTGGAAGACCTAAAAGATGTGTTTATTTTTATTACTATTTTTAAGATTTTTATTTATTTATTCATGAGAGACACACAGAGAGAGAAGCAGAGACATAGGTAGAAGGAGAAGCAGGCTCCCTGTGGGGAGCCCAATGCGAGACTTGATCCCAGGACCCAGGGATCACACCCTGAGCCAAAAGCAGACGCTCAACCACTGAGCCACCCAGTCGTCTCAAAGATGTCTTTAAGCAAAGGCATCCAGGGGCATGGAACATTGGTGCCGGCAACCCTGACTTAGAGGAAATGGTAGATGGGAGATGGGGGTGGCGGCTGCACTAGTTGGAAGTGCGCACCTGCTTCACTCCCCGTCTTGGGGTACCTGCAGGCTCTCCTCCACTCAAAGCTGTCCTTGTCCACCAAGGGGTTCTCTATAAGGAAAGGTGAGGATGAGGGTGCATGGGCCTCAGGACTCCCCACAGCAAAAATAGGCATAGAAGCTAAAAGAGGTCCTACACGGACACACAGTCTGTATTGCTGAGACCCAGTCTCCCAGTTGAGAGACCCCCCCCAACCAGACATGAGTTTGGGGTAAGAGAGGAAAAAGGCAGGCAGGAGCTTGCTAAAATGTTATACTGTAATCATTCATGTTTACACTTACGCTGAAAGGTAAGAGGAGAAGGAGTGAGCCCACCATTGACTCTGTGTCTGAAGAACCAGAGGTGCCCATGCTCTCTCCTAGTCCCATTGCCACTCTCACCTTTTTTTCAACAGCAATGGCCCTCCTTGATATTTCTTGCTTTCCCCTGGGTGTGTCCAATCCCATAGAAGTCCTTCACTTTGTACTCTGCAGAGCTAGAGTTCAGACTGCAACTTTGCTGTTATTTAAGGCTGGCTAATTCAATCTTGAGTCACTGGATATTGAATTGCAGGGAATTCTGAAGTCACCCATCTTCCCCCTTAACTTCTTTCTGCATACCTTCTAAAGTCCGCTCACCATGCTGTGACCTTTCTGAGGCCTAGCTGGTGGCTTTGAGTTTCCCAGAGCTAGAGTTTGGCTTCTACTTTATGCCTCAAATTCACAATTGTTGCTATGTTTCTGAAGGTAGAAAGTTCTAGGTGGAATCAGGACCTGAGTCGAAGGCAGACACTCAACCACTGAGCCACCCAGGCGTCCCTGGTTATGATTTTTTTTCCCCCTAAACTCTTTCAGGTTCACTCTAAAAACTATTATTATTATTTTTATAATAAGTTTATTTTTTATTGGTGTTCAATTTGCCAACATACAGAATAACACCCAGTGCTCATCCCGTCAAGTGCCCCCCTCAGTGCCCGTCACCCATTCATCCCCACCCCCCGCCCTCCTCCCTTTCCACCACCCCTAGTTCGTTTCCCAGAGTTAGGGGTCTTTATGTTCTGTCTCCTTTTCTGATATTTCCTACCCATTTCTTCTCCCTTCCCTTCTATTCCCTTTCACTATTATTTATATTCCCCAAATGAATGAGACCATATAATGTTTGTCCTTCTCCGATTGACTTATTTCACTCAGCATAATACTATTATTAATGAAAATGGCACACCAAGCCAAGCCAGCCCTCTAAGAAGGCAATGCTTTGTGACAGAATGCTGGTTACAATCCAAATTGTACATGTGAAAAAAAATCTCAGAAAAAGAAACTGTGACATGTTAGCGTGATTATTTCTAGGTGGTAAAATTATGGATAAATTTTTTCTCTGCTTTTTAAAGAAAAATCAATGCACAGAAGACCCGGGTTACTTTGTCTAACGAAGAATACACTACAAAAACAGACCCAAAGTCGTCTTGATATTTGGTACCACATAAACGACAACATGACAATATTCTTTTTGATAGTTTCAATAGTTTTGAAAAGCTAACCGGGGAATGAACGAAGCCAATTAGATAGTTTTGCACAAATGTTTTCTAAAGGCCAAATTTGGTTAAGAGCCAGCGGGGCAAATGATTAACCAGTGAAAATGTTTCCTGAGGAGAGAGATAACAACACGGGTGAACCTTCCTTACATCAGGGGGCCCCATCAGTAGAAATATTAGGGAAAGTTATTCTGACTGGCACAGGACTCAGATGCTCCATCTCAAGCACCCAGGGGGTAGGTTTTCACTAGGCCTTTGCCTTAGTCAAGCATCACTGGTTGCAACCACCAGAAATGCACTTGAACCAATCCATGCCAGGGAATGGAATCTGGAGGGGAGAGTGATCATGTGTTGTATTCTTGCTTCTCAATTACCTGGACTGCAGATTTGAGGAAGGGAACCCCAGTCAGAGCTCTTAGGGGCCAGAATCACACCTGGAGGGTCACCCCACTGGCTTGTGTCTCCAAGTTCTGGGAGCTCTGCCTGGGTTTCTGCATCCTCTTTTCTCTGTGGTCTGTTCTCTTCTCTCCTTGTCCCAGACCCAACTCCATCTGACTTCTCAATTTTGAAACCCAGGAATCCTATCTGCCTAGGAGAGAGAGAGAGAATTTACCTGACTCAGTTTGGGCCAGGCACCTGCCCAGGTGGCCACTAGCTCACAGGGTACATTTGTGTTATTTGGAAAAGGCATCATTTTTCCATGTGGTTATAGCCCTGAGGCTGCACATACACTCAGGCTTCACTTGCACCCACTCATCCCTTTCCTTATGCAGTGCACAACCCAGATAACAGTGCATGGGAACCCTTGTCCACTTCTGGTCCAATCAGCTGTGACTGGGATGAAGGTTGGCATAATCACATGGTCTCCCCCTAGCATGTGAGTGGGGCGACAGCACTCTTCCCTTCTGCCCCCCACCCTGGGAACAAAAATAGCTTCTAGCATTTATCCTACCTCTTTCAGGCAGATTGTATTACAGTGCAGCTGGAGGTACTTTGTGCTGGCATATTGTGTGAAGAAACTAACTTTTGAAAGTATGGAGGACATGATTAAATCGAAGTTGTTAAATGTGCTAATATGTGTAGCTAAGAAAGGAAAATAGAGATCACGTAGGCTCATCAAATAACTGAATGAAATATAAGATAATTTCACTTACCACTGAAAAACAGTGGTGAGACTTATCACTGAAAAACAAATGGTCTATTAAAGGAAGGAATAGGAGTTCGCCTTCAGGAGATCTTCATTCCAGAAACTTGAAAGCACCTGGGTTGCAAGGGGATTGCATCTGTCAGAGAGGGAAGCAGGATGAATGGGGTCTGGAGTGCGTCTCTTGGCCTCTATGGAACCCGGAGTCTTGGCCCAGAGAAAGCAATCAGATTTTTCCTTTTTTGAACTCTGTTTGAACCCACTCCTATAAACTGGCTCATGGTTTTCTGAAATCTGTTTGTAATTGTCAATCGTGTTCCCATATTAGACATAAAACCCCATCTGTATTTCGGGAAAGCTGCTGGTCTCTTTTGTGTCCGTTTCTCCTCCCTATTCTCTGCTCTCTCCTGTTTGATGAAACTCCAGGGCTGTGTCGGGGGTGCGCTGGTTCCCCTCTGTCTCTGCACAGCAGGTTCTCCTGATGGGCCGTCCCTCACTCAGGCTTCACTTCTGGGGACACAGAATTGCTAAATTTCCTTTGACCCCCACCCCCTGCCTCCGGTGGCTCATTCCCAGCTCCTCACCATCCCTTTAGACCCGATAGAGCCTGGCACACATTTCAAAATGTCATTCTGTTAGTCTTTGTGAAATGGCAAGGCATTTTCTCCTCTTGTCGACAGGGATGAACATATTTATAATTGACCTTAGAATATTTTTCGAAACTTGGGACTCTTCCTAGGTTTTTGCTTCAGATTCTACTGCCTATTTTATGCCACAGAATAACCCTGACTTGATTCGAATCAAGGTATTTCAATATCAACTTTGGGCTGGGTGGGTCAACCATGGCAGAGGATGCCGATGCTCACATTAGCAAACAGGCGTAATTGGTTGAATTAACCCTGTCCAGAGTCTGTGAAGTCTCTGAAAGTTTTCTAACCCCATCATTCTAGTGTGTTCTCTTCTTGTTCAGAAAATAGTGAATTATACAGTATGTTTTATGCTCTAGGTGTGACGTGACTTAGGCAATTAACTGTTCGATGGTGCCTTGAAAGGTTTTAAAAGTCTAGGGAGTCCAACAGTTTGGCTCATTTTAGAGACCACTGGCTGAAAAAGCTGCAGAGGATTTGGAGGAGCCAGCTTGTAAAATGTGGACAAAACCCCTGAGCCACAAAAGACTCAACGGGAGAGTCACAGGGTAGATGCAATGACTTTTCGTGCACACGATTTAGGACTCCCGTGGTTGAGCCATAAAATTGCTAGGAGGTAGGGGCCAAGCAACTCAGAATAGCAAGCCAAGAATCATTTTCAAAATAGATTTAAAACTGTTTCCTACCAGGAAGGCGGGAGTAGAATAGGGAATCCTCAAGTGTGGAGCAGGCTGTTGGGAAAACTATTATATTGTTTAATCCTCTAATCAGACAGCTGGACACCTTCTGGGGTGTTCTGGTAACTGCCCAGAGTTCAGGAGACACTCTGGGAATGAAGAGATTTAATTAAGCTTTATTGGATAATTGTGAAGTTTGGTCATCAGCTCGCTCATTTCACGTTACTCTCCCTGAATATTAAATTGGCAGAAGTAGAAATGGGAGATGAATGAACACGTTGTCTGATGCCTTTGTAGAGGATATCGTGGAATGTGTATTGGCGAGTGGATCGTGTGCTGTCTTCTTGCTTCTCAGTTACCCAGACTGCGAATGACTTACATCTGTTGATACGCTCACAAGCAGGCATATTCAGTGAGTAAGTGTGTTCACAGGCTTGGCTGTACACTGGAATCACCAGAGGAGCTGTAAAAAAATAAAGGTAAGGGCCTATTGCCAGGGATTCTCACTTAGTTGGTCTGGAGTATGGCCTGGGTATTGGGATTTTTAAAAGCTTCTCCAGATGGTTCTAATATATAGCAAAGCCTGAGCAATCTATGGGATTTTCTTACTACTTTAAACATTTTTTTCAACAGATTTACTCCTTGAGGTTGGATTCATTGGCCTCCACTGAGGCTTGGAGTTTCTACTGAATAGCGTGTTTATGTTAAGTCCTGACTAAAGAACGTTTAGAATGTTCCAGTGTATTCTTCAGCTGCACATATATGTCTATTTGTACTAAAATCAGTATGTACGTGGAAATTCACAACATATGGATTTTGAATTCAATTGGATTTAGACTTCGCTGAAACCATATTAGATTTTTCTTTGGATAATCTGATCAGTGAATCCGTGTTAATTCTGTCTTGAAAAAGGTTGTAATCTTTTTTTTTAAAGATTTTATTTATTCATGAGAGACAGAGAGAGAGAGGCAGAGACACAGGCAGAGGGAGAAGCAGGCTCCATGCAGGGAGCCCGATATGGGACTCAATCCCAGGGCCCCGGGACCACGACCTGAGCCAAAGGCAGATGCTTAACCACTGAGCCAGCCAGGCATCCCGAAAGAGGTTGTAATCTGTGAAAAGGGATCTGATTTTTTAAAAAACAGGCAAGAGTTTATATCCTGAACCAGTTGGTGAGTTAGAGTTGTTAGAGTTGTTCCCAAGTGTATCACTTAGCTTTTGCCACGTAACAAACTGTCCCAAAATGTAGTGGCTTAAAACAAGAATATTCATTACTTCTCATGAGTCTATGGGTCAGCTGGGCAGTTCTGCTGTTATGGGCCAGGCTTGGCTGACCTCATCTGGGCCTGTTCATGTCTCTGAGGTCAGTTGGTGAGCTGGATGTGGCTACTTGGTCTCGGATGGCTTCATTCACACATCTGCTGGTTTTCCAGCCGAAGACTGGGGTGACTGGGTGACTGGGCCCCATAGCTCCTCACCCTCCAGCAGCCTTAGCCTGGCCTCACTCACAGAGTAGTCTCAAGGTCCCAAGAGCAGCAAGAGGGCAGGTCCCAGTGTGTGAGCAAGCACCTTTTCATTCTCTGCTTACATGGTTTGCTGTTGTCCCATTGGTGAAAGCAAGTTACATGGTGAAGTTCAGAGCCCCTGTGAGAGGGCACTACCAAAGGGCTCGGATACAAGAGGTTCATGGACAAGTTGGGTTCCTTCCTGCAAACAAACTGCCACCGCAGTGCCACCACTTCTGCCAGAATTCTAGCTTACTATTTTCTTTAATTCGAAAGTCGAATGGCTCCAACCCTCATCTCCTAGACCTGGAGTACTCCATTATAGCTCTTGCCAGCATCTCCAAGGATCCTTGGAGAGGAGGGAAGGAGGGAGAGAGAAGGGGGAGGAGTCGTGCAGAAGGGGAGCACTCACTTTCTTCCCCAACATTCCTGCATTCATTTTCTTCTTTCACAGAGTTGTCAACGGATCACAGTTTTCACTCTACCTCCAGTGATTGCTCTTCTCCTTCCAGACTTCACTCAGCCTTGAAAGACCAGCCCTCAGATGACTTGTTATTTATAAAGGAGGAAATGAAGCTTTATGATGGAGTTATCTAGAGGGCATCTCTTTAGCCAAGGGGTTAACATGCCCAACCATGGAACAAGATGACATCATGTGACTGACTTGTGATGTGATGTGCTAGGATGGACACCACCGCATATCCGTGGTATTCCTGGCCAAAATGAGGAAGCTGAATCTCGTGCAGAAAAAAGTCACAAAAGTACAATCAAGGGACATCTGGTTTATCATCTGCCTTTGGCTCAATGTGTGATCCCAGGGACCTGGGATAAAGTTCTGCATTGGGCTCCCTTGCATGGAGCCTGCTTCTCCCTCTGCCTGTGTCTCTGCTTCTCTCTCTCTCTCTCTCTCTCTCTCTCTTTCTGTGTGTCTCTCATGAATAAATAAATAAATTCTTTTTAAAAAAAAAAGTACAATCAAGGTGCATTGTGCGAAATAATTGATTTGGACAGTACATAAATGACTTCATGGAGGGCAAAACATGGCAGGAGAGATGCCTGGGTGGCTCAGCGGTTTAGCACCTGCCTTCGGCCCAGAGTGTGATCTTGAAGACACAGGATCAAGTCCTGCATCGGGCTCCCTGCAGGGAGCCTGCTTCTCCCTCTGCCTGTGTCTCTGCCTCTCTCACTCTGTGTCTCTCATGAATAAATAAATAAAATCTTAAAAAAAAAAAGTGGCAGGAGAGCTATTCTAGGGGGAAAAAAAAGATTAAACAGATGTGAAAAATCAAATGCGCAGTGTGATCCTAGAATGGATCCTAGGTTGAAAAAGGAGCTGTAAGGATGCTTTTGGGAAGATCTGGGAAAACTTGAATATGGATTGTGTATTTAATATTATTAAATTGGTATTAACTTTCTAAGGCGTACTAATGGTGTTGTGGCTGTGTAGAATACATACTCTTAGGAGACATAGAGCTAAATAGCTCAGGGCTAACTATCACAATGTCTGCAACTTTCAATCAGTTTCAGTAAAAAATAAGCAAATATGACGAGATAACAATCAGTGATTCTGGGCAAATGGTATATGGATGATGGTTGTTCTCTTCTTTTAAATTCTCATAAGTTTGAAGTTTCAAGATAAAAGGTCGGAGAAAATGATTTGGATATTCGTCCTAAAACTGGAATGACAAACTGTCATCCTCTATCATGGTCTGGATTTTCTGAGCTTGTTTTACGTAAAACAAACAAACAAACAAACAACCACTCAAAAACAACAAAATCAGAAACAACCCCACAGAGGTTTTCTCATAGTACATGACAGAGAGTTTTTGGACACAAGCATCTTGGGAGGCTGGCGTAGGAAGAGCCTGGGAAACCTGCCCCATCCTTCCCAGGGGCACCTTCTTAAAGTCAGGACTTCCCTGTTATGTGCAGACAACCAGGTCTGAGAATTCACTTTGGCTTTTGAAACCAGTTTGCCGTGGAAGGTGCCCTGCTCTTCCTTCGACTGCCCTTTCTGGAAATGTCTTGGTGTCACTCCACTTCGGTGCCAGGTGCCTTCCCCCATAAAGTCACAGGGAGCACAGAAACTGTCCCTATTGCTTGTCAATCCCTCTCCTTCCCAGACCACTCATCTTAATTTTAGCTGAGAAACAGGAAGCAAATACTGTTCCGTGAAATTGGTTGGTTCCACTTCTGGTGGATTCCAGGTGCATGTACCCCATGTTGGCCAGGCATGCATTACTTTTAAAAATTATTTCTGAGCAAGACCTGAAATTTAGAATTAAAAACTTCCTCTCTCCTATAGTTCCTTCTAAGGGCAGACCTCCTGTGCTTCTGAACCCCGGATGGTCTATTATACCTCCCCAGCACATTCTAGGGTCTCATGGTGAATTTCCAAACCTGGGCTGTGCCGCCCACTTGTGCCCACTGCCCCACCCAGCAGGGTCTGGGGCTCCTGGTCTGAACACCCAGCAGGGTCTAGGGCTCCTGGTCTGAACTCCAGCAGCCCTACACTGACAGAACCGAGATCTGAATTTAGTTCTAGAATATTCTTCAAATTTTATTGTTAACGTTTGGACGTGGTTTTAAAATACAAGTAGTAGTATGGTATTAATTTCTTTCTCTGACAAGACAAGAAAATCATCAGGTATTACCCATTAGCCAAACTAGGTAAGGGAGGTGACTCTGAAATGGTTTTGGATATAACGAGGTGGTAGCCGAGGGGAGGGAAATAAATTGGTAGGAGAGGAGAAGACAGTCCAGGCTGGTGACCTTTGGGTTTTTTTGTTTTTTTGTTTTTTAAGATTTTATTTATTTATTCATGAAAGATGCACAGAGAGAGAGAGAGAGAGAGAGGCAGAGACACAGGCAGAGGGAGAAGCAGGCTCCATGCACGGAGCCCCATGTGGGACTCATCCCGGGATTCCAGGATCACGCCCCGGGCTGAAGGCAGGCGCTTAACCGCTGAGCCACCCAGGGATTCCCAGCCTGGTGACCTTTGATGTGGAGAAAGGAAGGCAGCATGGTACATTCTGGAAACCATAGGCTGGAGAGTAGGTCAGGAAGCAGAGAACCCACAAGAGGTGGCCAACGGACAGACCACAGCCAGTCTCATCTCCAGGTACATTAGGAATTTAGACTTTATTTCTGAAGTCAGTTATTTTTCATTTTTGTCGTTTGTGAATCTTTTACTGGATGCCATTCTTCTAAGGGATCGCCTATCACTGATTATAGATAAACTAAGAACTGATTCAATGCAATCTTAAAATAATACAACTGATCCATACAAAATATGGATTTTTTTAAAGAAATGAAAATAATTGTTTCATATCAATGAGATGGCATTTTCTGTGCTCTTATCAAAGCCCAAGAAGAGAAAAGTTGTGCCATTATGTTCCATCAGTTTCTTTTCTTAGTCTTTCTAAAATCAGAGATTCCTAACTCACAATACACCCCGGGAATGGCAGCCAATATCTGGCTGCTCTTTCAAATGGATCCGCACACATGGATGGCTCAGAGACACCAATTATGGAGAATTCTATCAGAAGACCACACTCAGCACTTTGTCCGATGCAAAGTCAACAAGAACGCCACACTCAATGGCTGGAGAGTCGAGAGTTTCCACCTGGGAGGGAGACGTGACTGGATTCATATCCACTCTCTGGCTGAATTCAGTTCCAGAGTATTCTTCATGTTCTATTGTAACACTTGGATGTGGTTTTAAGATACAAATAATAGTATGCTATTGATTTCTTTCCTTGACAAGACAAAGAAATCATCAAGAATTGGCAATCGACCAAATGCTCAAGGATAGAGCCATTTGTACATTTTGGTTTGTTTCAGTTATTTTCCTTCAGCCTCTAAAGATATTTATTACTCACGTGACTTCTGCAGCCAGGTCGCTAACGACAAAGCTGAGTCGATCTGATTCTTGGTCCTTTGTAGCTAACCTGCTTTCCACTCTGGTTGCATTTGGGTTTTATCTTTCCCCATTTTTATTTTTATTTTCAATGAGTCCTGGGAGGAGCCTGGGGCTGCAAGTGCCTTCAAAGCATCAGTGATTAAGAGGAGTACACATTAATTCTCACAGCTGGCTCATTCTTCGTCCTTCACTGACACCTGAGCCCTGAGCCAAGACCCACCACTAAGGTATCCCTTTGTTTTGAAGCGTGTGTGTACGAATTGAAAGCAAAAGAAGACAACAAAAGCTAGACTGATTTTATTGGGTGCCTGTTAGAATATTTTAATCTATTGACTCGTGTCTTTATTCAATGCGGAGAAATTCTCAGCCGCTTTCTCTTCAGGAGTACTTTTGCTAAAAAAAAATAAAATAAATTAAAAAAAATAAAATAAAAAAATTAAATTAAATTAAAAAAAAAAAAGGAGTACTTTTGCACCATTTTTTCCCCCTGATTTCTGTTATCTTCCCTCTACTTCCTTTGGGTTGACATTGTTTCTGCTTTCTGGGATCTGGGCTTTTTCTTTTCTTTTCTTTTTTTTTTTTTTAATATTTTTTATTTATTTATGGTAGTCACAGAGAGAGAGAGAGAGAGAGAGAGAGAGAGAGGCAGAGACACAGGCAGAGGGAGAAGCAGGCTCCATGCACCAGGAGCCCGACGTGGGATTCGATCCCGGGTCTCCAGGATCGCGCCCTGGGCCAAACGCAGGCGCTAAACCGCTGTGCCACCCAGGGATCCCCTGGGCTTTTTCTTATACTGTTCCCTCTGTCTGGAATGCACTTGCCACCAAGCCCACTCCTCCTTTCCTCCAAAATCCAACTTGAATAACTCCTCTTCCATGAAACATCTTTTGATCTCCAACTGGATATACCTGGTTCTCCAATCATACAAAATAATAAACCCCCTGAATGCCAAGTGTCTTCTGTTCCTTGGTATTTCTCAAGGTCCTATTTGGGTGCAGGACACAGGTAATTTGTGCCATGTTGGCTGGCTGATTTTGATACAGGAAAAGTGTTGGAAGGTCACCACGGAGATGGAAAAGAGAACTCTGGCTTCGGAGGAAAGGATGGGGAACCTGGGACATTCTTCTTGGATGACACACTGCACATATGCAGACATAAATGATGTGAGCAAGTGGTAACTGCTATCTCAGAAATAATGAGCCACTGATAGATAATATTAATTGAATCTCTGTTGTGTGACAGCCACTGTGCTAAGCTCTTTAATTTGTTGTTTCAGTTCATATTCCAAACAGCACCCTGAGGGAGGCGGTGTGATTCTCACGTTCCAGCTAGGACACCAAGGCTGAGAGTGGTGGGTGACGTGTCCCGAGTACACACAGCCGAGGAGCCGCTAAGCTGAGACAGGCGCCCAGGTCTTGCTGGATGCATCATGTGGTCCCATAACCACTGAGTTCCAAACTCTCCTGAAAGGCACCAGCAGTGTACACATGACCAGGTCGCTTAGTGACCATTAAACATTTTGAGTGGGTTGTTTGGCCAGTGCCACAACCAAAACTTGCTTTTGTCCTGAAAATGTGATTTCTGTGGCCACTGGATCATCCTGTGGCCTGGCCAACTCTAAACCGAAATCACTGTTTTGGCTTTTGGAATCAGCTCTGGACCACTGGTTATATAACTGATGACTCTTAAGAGTGGGAGGTAGTAATTCTATTTACTTTTGAAGTATTGTTCATGTAGTCCTCAGGGAAGATTGGAACATCTTTATAGTTTTCAGATAATTTGTAAATGGCTTAAATATGCAAAAAAAAAAGTCAGTGTCAGATGAAGAATCTCTCCACATTTGTATCTTTATATTAATGGGTGAGAGAGCTCATAATTCCTACAAAATTATAAAAACCCATCATTTATGGAATAAGCCCAAAAGACCTGCCAGATTTTTCTGGCCATAAAAATACCCCAGATTTTTCTGGTCATAAAAATTTTGTCTTGGCTTGATCTACTTTGGTATTTTTAAAGAGTTGTGATTCTGTTACAAAGTATATGATGCTAATTACATGATAGCAAAATACCCTCTCTTTGCAATTTTGTAAATAGGGTCTGAGAATAAATTAGGGAGGGTGGGGATAACCACCTTCCAAATGTAGACCCCAAGGGTATGGGTTTTGTTTTCTTGAATGTTGAAGTCATGGCAGACAAAGTGAGTGGCTTTCCCAAAGTTGAGTGGGCAAATTGAGGCTACCAATTTCCAAGGTGACTTTATTTTTGAGTGGGTGGGAGGAGATGTGGGAAGGATGGGTCATGCAAGGTGACAGTCACCTATAGCACCCCTTCAGAACATTCTTAGCATGCCTACCTAAACTATAACCTCCTTCTGGAAGGTTCTTAAATAAAGGTCAGTGTTATAGGTTGATTGTATCTCCCCGCCCCCTGCCTCCCACAAATATGTTGAAGTCCTAACCCCTGATTTCTGTGATTTAACCTTACTTGGAAATAGATTCCTTACAGATGTAATCAAGTTAAGATAAGGCCATTAGGCCCCATCCAATATAACTGGTATTCTTAAAAGAAGAGGGAAATTCAGATATAGACTCACACACGGAGTAGACAGCCGTGTGAAGATGGAAACAAGGCCCAGAGCCAAGGAATGCCTGGGGCCATCAGAAGCTGGAAGAGGCAAGGAAGGATCCTCTGCTAGATGCTTCAGCAGGATCATGACCTTGTCAGCATCTTGATTTCATACTTCTAGCCTCCAGAACTGTGAGAGAATAAATGTCTATTGTTTTAAGCCAGTTTGTGGTACATTGTTACAGCAACCTTAGGAACATAAAATAGTGACTCTCAACACTGCCTGTTATTCAGAGCACTGGGGAGCTCATAGACAATCCTAATGCCTGGGTCCCCAGCCTAGACTGGTGGCATTTCGGTGGTGTTAGCTGTGGCCTGGGTATTGCTCCCTGTGCACTGACTAAGGCTGAACCAACTGAGAAGGTCATCATGCTTTGTACCCTATGCCCATGTTTCTGAGGCTCCTGCTGAATGAGGCCAATGATTGGCACCTCTAAATGACAGGTAGTTATGATTTGGCTTTTGAAATGCAAGAACTTTGTCTGCCATGAGCATCCTCTGCAGGAAAGACTATGCTCTGACTCAATCAGATCTTCTTTCTTGGGAATTTGAATATGAGATACAGAAACAGTATGAGCAGATCATCGAGAAGCATGGAAGTGGACAGAAGGCAATGAGCACAAGCTCAAGCAGAAGAAGCCATGAGAAAGCAGATGACAGTAAGTGGGGGGCAGAGGGCAGGAAGGTAGGTGCTGGGAGGAGTAGGGGAGAAGCTACAGAGAAAAGCAGAAACCGAAGTGCTGAATCCGACTTTGGAAGACTTCTTGAGTTGCTGTGGGGTCCTCAGAGCTGCCCATGAATAATGAGCCATGCTACAGTGTCTGGAACAGGGGTGACGGATGCACCACTGCACAGTCTTGTTACTCTGTGAACTGGCATCATCATCATCTTCTGGGAGCTTGTTAAGAATGCCTTGGGCCATGCCCTTGACCTCCTGACTAGGATCTGCATTTTTACAAGATTCCCAGTACTTCATTTGCTCAATAACTTTGTCAAGCACAGCTATATATAACCTGGCTGAGCAGCTTCTGGTATCATATCCTGGGCTTCCTTTTACCCAGTTTCTCCTTATAAAAATGAAATCACCTGAGGGAAACTGAGTGGGTCTCTGTTTCTTGCAACCAAAAAGATCTTTCCCCATTAAAGGTGATACAACTTACTGCGGGACAGCTGAATAAAGTTGGAGACATTTTAAAAATGAGTCTTGGCATTAGGGATCACTGCAGACTGCTGAGCCCTTCATCCAGTGTTTTCCATAATAGCTGGTCCCACAGAGACAGAGCTTCATGAGTATCTCTAGTTCAGTGGTTCTCAAAGTAGCCTCTGCACCAGCAGCATCAGCAGCCCCCAATAATGTGTTAGAAATACAAATTCTCAGGCCCCAACACAGACCTACAGAATCAGACCTTCTGGGGGGTGGGATCCAGCCCATCTGTGCTTTAAGAATCCCTCCAGGAGATGCTGGTGGGTAACAGTGCTTGAACACCATTGTTCTAGTTCATTGGTTTTATCCCACTTTCTCTTACTTTCAGAATTACTGGGTAAATGACCCGTGGATGTCCTATCTAATCCTTTGATAAAAGGACTGGTGGGACAGTCCTCTTTGTGAGAATCCCAAACTTAAAAAGACCCGAATGCCAACAAAAGGGGAATGAATAAACAAATTGAGTAATGCTACACTGGCGAATAATAACGAGAGGGAATGATTTACAGCTACAGACAAAATGGTGAATGAAAGAAGCTATATAAAAGAATGCATATTGTATGATTCCATTTGTATTAAAACCCAGGCAATAGTAATGTATGTTGTGAGAAGTTAGGCTTTGCACATGGTGCTCCACCTGCCTGGGACACTGTCTCCCCACCCCCCACCCACCCCCTGCTCTTTCCTCTCTCAATCCTTCTCATCTTGCCATTCTCAGTTTAGATGTACTTTTTCAGGTGCCTTTCTCTGCTACCTCATTTAGAAGTCACCTTGGAAGGGGAAGTGTCTGGAAAGAGGCACAAGGAGGGCTTTTAAGGGAGCTAGTAATGTTCTATTTCTTGCTCTGGGTGCTCTTGACACTGATGTGTTCATTTTGTAAAAAATGTATCAAGCTATACACTTACCATTTGTGTATTTTTTTTGTATCTATGTTATTATACTTCTGTAAAGTTTTTTTTGAAATACTGGTGGGTGTTGTAAAATGCTTGAGTCCTGATGTGATTTTTCCTACAGCATATTTTTTATGGACTATAATTTGGGGTTTGGGTCTGATTTCTTGTTTTCAATGCATGGGATCAGGAACATTAGTGACCAACATGATTGCATTGACACTTGAAAATGATTAAAAGCTTATAAAGGGTTCTAAAATACATCTTGCTGATGTTTCTGAGTAAAGTTTTGCAATACAATTTATCTTTTTTGATCCACAAACAATTTCACTAGATTGTTTTCCTGATACAGTAATTTTACTGTCTTTATTTTTTTCTCTCCTAAGGACCCTCTTAAATCACCTTTGGAATTCCGTGGAAGAGAAGATTCTGTGTGATTATTTGTTCTCCATAAGCCCACTTAGTAAACATGTGGAAAGAGCTTTTTGAGGAAGTAATTTTATTGAGTAAGATGAACATCTAGGAGATGTTATAAGCTCATAATGAAGACATTTGCAAATCATTACAGCTTCATTCCAAAAAGCACAAATACTTATTACATATGCATGGCCTAACCTGCATTTTAGATAATTAATCAGAAAAGGGGGAGAAACAGAGAAACATACCAACATAATCAGTGTTTATTCAGACTCAAAAGGGCATGGTACAACCCCTCTGCCATTATAATTTACAAGGTAGTTGAAGAAAGGACAATATTCCTTTTGAGAATGGCAAGGCTTGGTTTTATTTCCATTTCCCAGATTCAGGTTTAATGGAAAAATCCTGCCACAACTCTATTCAAATTAGATTCTGGGCTTTTGAGATGGAAGGAACATTCAAGATTCTTTTGTGCAATTCACCTTTTTGACATGTAAATAAAATGAAACCCAAAGAGGCCAGGTGGCCTCCCCAAGCCCACATACCTGGTTAGTGAAAGAGCTTAGCTGGACTCAATCTGTGAACTAGTCCATCGGAGCTCTTCCCAGGGACTTGCTGAAAGCCCAGCAGGGAGCTGGTCCTGGCGAGGAAAGGTGGGGGACACGATGTGGGCCCCAAGAGCCTAAAGACGCAAGCCACTCTCAGAACTGGGATGTGCTCACAATGGAAGACTGGGGCATTGCGATCCTGACTCCTTGACTGTTTTTCCTGGAGCGTATTCAGACTAGATTTCTTTTGTATCCTGTGAATTTTCTTCCTCTTTCTGCTTTTCTCTGCTAATTCAATTCAGTGCGTGAGGTTTTGAGAGCTATGTGTCGGGCACTTAGCTAAATGTTGGAGATTCATTTGGCAGCGAACGATGCTGTCCCTACCCTCATGGTGTTGAAGGACAGATGTTATAAAAATCAACATTGGGAGAAATGCAGCGTGTTGCCAGGAATGGCAGGATGAGTTGGCTTTAGTTGAGAAAGACTAGGGAACAGGCTGGGCTTGGGGACAATGTCCCAGGCAGATGGAGCCTCATGAGCAAAGCCTGGATTCAAGAGACACAATGTCACTGCCAAGGAGACCTCTGAGTTTTTGTCCCTCAAAGACCTGAACTGCTTGACTCCCAGGACTGTGAGCCAATAATTTTTTTTATACCCACACTTCTTCAAACCATATTAAACATATTTTAGGAGACAAGTAGAGCCAAAACACAATGATTTACATAGTAATTTTCTTTCAGAAAAATATAAGGGAAATTTTAAAATTGTTGCTGTCTTCAAAAAGGCTTTGTCCTCACTTCCATGAGCTTCCATAGGGCATTAAAAAAAAACCCCTCTGCATATAATTTGATTAAAATATTCAATTGTTTTAAAGTATCAAAATAGACATAGCTTGCACAGTGCAAAAGAACTATTTTATAAAATGTTCTGGAACAAATAAGAGGAAAGTCAAAATATACATAGAATTCTGTGTTTAAGCCCTCCTTCATACCCACTGAAGGAGGGAAAAGTATGGGGACTATTTATGTTATATCCCATTACAGTAGTCAGGTCCAGATGGAGAATGATCAGGAAATCAACTGATTCAAGGAAAGGCTGAAGATGCTGACATATCATAATCTGAAGAAGAGGTGATTTGGGTAGGAAATAATTTTCATTGTATTAGTCAGGGAACTTGGTTTCAACCAACAGAAACCAAATTGATATTAATGGAAAGGGCAGGGCTTAGGGTTGAGGCCTGGGCAGGAGCTAAGGGTGGTGGTAGGGGATGCACCTCTGTTTAGGACACAGGAAAGGTCTGGTACAAAGGCTGTAGGATCTCCAAATATCTACTCCTACCCAAGTCCTGGAAGGAGAAGGCATCTGACTGGCTGACCCAAAGTTACATGCTGAACTCCTTCTCCACTGGAGACTCAAGAGGCAGAGGGAGGCTGGCAATGGGAAAGCCCTTATACCAAGATCACACAATATTGGAATGTCCAAATGGGACATATGGCCCACAGTTGTCCTTTATTGCTTACTTATGCCTTTGCTTGTTTATTTTCTGTCTCTTGCCCCTTGAATATAACTTCTTTGACAACTATTCACTGTTGTCCACTGCTGGATCCCTAAGCTTTGAGTAGCAGACAATCAACAGATACTTGTGGAATGTACTAATGAGTGAATATCCAAGGGATGCAAATGTATTCCACATTGCTCTATGTGAGTGCTCGCTTCGGCAGCACATATACCACATTGCTCTATGTGTAGACAGGAATGAATGTGCCATTGGTATAGAGATGTAGTTTTTTTTGACTCAAGATAAGGAAGACTTTTCTTTTTTTATTATTTTATTAAATTTTAAAATTCCAGTATAGTTAACATATAATGTTATGTTAGTTTCAAGTATACAATATAGTGATTCAACCATTTTATACGTTGCTCAGTGTTCATCATGATACATGTACTCTTTAATTCTTATCTCCTATTTCCCCCATCCCCCTGCCTACCTCCCCTCTGATAACCACTTGTTTGTTCTATGGAGTTAAGAGTCTGTTTCTTGGTTTCTCTCTTTCCCCGCCCCCTTTGTTCATTTGTTTTGTTTCTTGAATTCCACATATAAGTGAAACCATAGGGTATTTGCTTTCTCCAACTTATTTTGCTTAGCATTATACTCTTTGGCTCCATTCATGTTGTTGTAAATGGCAAGATTTCATTTCTTTTTATGGCTGAGTAATAGTCTATTCTGTATATATACCACATCTTCGTTAAGATACGGAAGACTTAAAAAAAAAAAAGATAAGGAAGACTTTTCTAATAACCAGAGTTATCAGGCAGCATTATATTCCATCTTATGAATAATAGGACTCGGAGTTTGGAAGCAGCAGTGGGATTTCAGCATGGACATCCATTACGCTCTTCTGCCATAACAGCTCCTGCTAACTTTTATTTGGGGTTCCCTTCTTTCACTCTCAGACCACATGTTTTCTGGGAAGTTCACTTCACTTGCAAATCCAGAGGTTAACATAATGGGCAAATTCCATTCCCCTGGCCACAGTGACTAGTTTAAGAAGAGCATGTAACCCAAATCAGGCAAGCAGAGCCAACTGGGTCCAATGCACAGCTTTAATTTGAGCCTTGGGGGGAAACAGACTCTCTCTCCTAAGGAATTTGGTGTCATGATGAGGAGGGCCTGGAGTAACCAGTGGATCCCACATGAAACTTGAGAATAAAGCTGATTTGGAAGAAGGGTGAACTGAGAGAGAGAGAAACTATGTGTGCTTAAAGTCAGATCCACTCTAAATTCTTATAACATGAGCCAACATTTTTCCTTTGGTTGGGTTTTCTGTTAGTTGCAACAACATGAGTCTCCAATGATACAAGCATCAGCTCTGATCAATTGCTAGTGACTGCCTACAGCACTGTGTTGAGGAGGATCCTGAGGCCTATCCTGATACAGTGGAAAGAGTAAGGTTGGTGAGTGTTGTCACAGGAGCAGGAAGTGGACTTGTGTCGGTCATGCCATGCATGTGCCATCCTTGGGCTAGATGCTCATTTCTCAGGTTATCACTGTCCAGATTCCTATCACAAAGGTTGGGCCATGTGGTCTTCAAGGTGCTGTTCAATGGAAGTAAAAGGTGAGCTATGCACATGGTTTAAAATTTTCTGGTAGCCATATTAAAAAATTAAAAAGAAACAATGAAGTTACTTTTAATAATATCCCTTATTTAATGCAATAGATCCAAAATATTATCATTTCAGTAGGTGGCACTGGCTGCATTTCAAGTGCTCTGTAGCCACATGAGGCTGGTGGCTACTGTACCAGACAGCATGGGTCGAGAATCACAGGGTGTTGGAACTAGAAGCAGCTTCTACCACAACCTCACTGTATAGATGGTAAATGGAAGCCAAGAGAGAAGTGAGTAACTTTCCAAAGCATGGGAGTAATTCTAATGACCTTCTGTAGCGTATTTCCTCCTTTCCAAATACAAAGCCTGTATGGTCTTATTCGGAAGGCTGAATAAGACTCCCTGTCCCCAAAAATTCCACATCCTAATCCCTGGAACCCTTGACTATGGTACTTTACATGGCAAAAGGACTTTGCTGATGTGATTAAGTTAAATGTCTTAAGGTGGGGAAATTAGCCTGGATAATCTGGGCGGGCCCAATGTAATCCCAAGGGTCCTTGTAAAGGGAGGTGGGCAAAGTCAGAGAAAGGAGATGGGGTGATGGAAACAGAGGTTGGGGTGACTCACTCTGAAGGCGTGGAAAAAGCCACAAGTCAAGGGCCATAGCAGGCCTCCAGGAGTGGGAGAGGACAAGGAAATGGATCCTTCCCTGAAGCTTCTAGAAGAAACACAGCCCTACCAACACCTTGATTTTAGCCTTAGAAGACTCATTTCAGACTATTGACCTCCAGCACTGTAAAAGAGTGTTTGTGGTGTTTTAAGACATTTAGTTTATGATAATTTGTTACAGAAGCAATAGGAAACCAATGCAGTGGCTCTACTCAGGGAATTGACAAAATTTGTTCTCTTTTTTCAGGTAGAAGCCAATGTCCCCTGTGATGATACCCCTCCTTTTCACTCTGGCAAATTCAGAGGCCTTTGTGGCCAATTTCTGCGCATGGTCCCACATTCTCTTGGGATACAGTGGTGAAGGAGAATTCTCTAGCATAGCTCTTGCCATCCCATCAAAGCTTTTATCAGTAAAATGTGACAAAGTGAATCTTTCCACTCTGCCTTGGGGAAGTGGTTTCCAACCCTTTGGTGGGCTCCAAGTCTGGGTTGGGGAAGGGGTCCCCAAGTTTCCTTTGCTCCCTCTAGGAAGTGCTACAGAGGACCACAAAGCAAATGCTCTCCAGCATTCCAGGAATAATGGAATGTTCCTTTTGTGGGCACAAAAGGAAAAAAATAAGTAAAAAACATCAGAGTTCACATCATCCTTCCCTTTTGTTAAATACCAAAGCACAGCTAGAGAACTTTAAATGTGACATTTTCATCATCCAATTTAGAAAATACATCTTGAAAAAGCCAGATAGTGGGGGTGAGGGGTGGGCACCTGGATGGCTCGGTAGGTTAAGCATCTGCCTTCAGCTCAGGTCATGATCCCAGTGTCCTGGGATCGAGCCCAATGTCAGACTACCTGCTCAGCAGGAGCTATGCTTCTCCTTCTCCCTCTGCCGCTCCCCCTGCTTGTGTGCTCTCTCTCTGTCAAATAAACAAATCAAATCTTAAAAAAAAAAAAAAAAAAGAGCCAGATGGGTTAGTACTAAGAGCATCAGACAGAGAGACCAAGGACTTAGATGTAATCCCAAATTAGCTCATCACTGCTCTGGGTCTGTGTTTCTTCATTACCAAAAAAGAAAAGCTGAACTCAGAGTTCCTTTGTGACTCTCAGATGTTATTATTTTAATTGCATATAGGAAGTTTACTGCTGGTTTAAGAAACAGTCATCAAAACACACTACCCTTGGTTGTGTCCCCAAAAGCCTAATTTCAACTGCAGAAACAGTTTGCATCATGCTTGACTTGAATATTGTTTTGAATCTCACAGGATCCTAGTGTTGGAGTGGTCATTAAGACTGCCCATCCCAATCCCTCCTGTCACAGTTAAGAAAGCCAAAGCTCAGAGAGGTTGAGTGATTTGCCCAGCATTCTGGGACTAGAAATGAAGTCTCTTGATTCACAAACCAGAGCTCCTGTTACTCCCTCATCAGCTCCCTAATTTTGTCCAATGTATAAGTCTGAAGTTTCTCTTAAGAGGAGCCATGGGGTGCACCCCTCCAGCCCACTTTAGGGCAGCGATGAGGAAGGAGTGTGTGCTGGGTGCACTGTCAGATGAAAAGATCACCTGTGAGGTTGGGCAGGTGGTAGGTAAGGAATTTAGGGTGGCGGTGTGGCCATCTTTGCTGCCCTGGTCACTAGTGGTCACAGATCGCCTTCCCGTGGGGAAGGCTCTTATTAATTTCAAAGTGGTATTTATTTTTTTTAAAGATTCTATTTATTTATTCATGAGAGACACACAAAGAGAGGCAGAAACACAGGCAGAGGGAGAAGCAGGCTCCCTGTGGGGAACCTGATGCGAAACTCAATCCCAGGAGCCAAAGGCAGACGCTCAACCACTGAGCCACCCAGGGATCCCTCAAAGGGGTATTTAACAGAATGGGGACAATAGGTTGGAGAGATAGGGAGTTCTGCTAAGAAGAGGTTTTCCTTTTCTAACTCTTATGTCCACATAACACTCAATATTTCCTCTAAGAAACTGGCAAATAGAAACTTACAGAATTCTGCTATGACTTGTCCTAGCTCTTGAGTACCTAGGGTACATCGGATGAATTAAGGGAGGAGCAGAATGCTGTGCCCAGCCCAGTGCTATTGCTAGCAATCGTTCATAGCCATAGGCATTCATGTACAGCCACCATACTCTGGTGTCAGGAAATCACATTTCAACTTATGCAAAAATCAGTTTTAGGTGGCCTGTTGGTCTAAACGAGAAAGGATAAACAATGCAGATTTTAGAAGGAAACATAAGGAGAATATCTTTATATCTTTATTAGAAAAGCTTTTTTTTTAAAGATTTTGCTTATTTATTTGGCAGAGAGCACATGCATGTGAGCAGGGGGAGGGGCAGAAGGAGAGGGAAAGACTCTCAAGCAGACTCTTCACTGAGCTTGATCTCATGACTGTAAGATCACGATCTGAGCTGAAAGCAAGCATTGGGTGCTCAACCAACTCAACCAGCCAGGCACACCTTGAAAAGCTTTCTTAGCAGGTTATATACTGAAAAATTGGACTACATCAAAATCCAGGATACCTGTTCACCAAAAGATTATTCAAAGAGCAAAAAGGCAAGCCACAGAGCGGGAAGAGGTATTAATTTATGTAATTTGTGTCTGTCAAAGGACTCATATCCAGAATACATAAAGAACTTCTACAAATTGATAAGAAGTTGGACACTCAAACAGAAAATTGGACTAAGAATTGAACAGGCATTTCCCAAGGAGAGTGCCCAAGAAGACCAATGCCAGGTGTTGTGTTGGGGGTTTCACCCATGTAGTTATGGGCTAGCATTGATGTGAATACACTTTCTACATATATAATACATTCCCAGGTTTTTTTACTGAATGCGAGTTAAGATCAATGTGTCAGATAAAAGCACAAAGTTTAGCTGGAGATAAAGAATCAGCAAATATTTATTCATGTGTTTAGTTATTTCTTTTTTTAAAGAAATTTTAATTATTCGAGAGAGAGAGAGAGAGAGAGAGAGCATGAACAGGGGGAGTGGCAAAGGGAGAAGGAGAAGCAGACTCCCTGTGGAGCAAGGAGCCCAACATGGGGCTTGATCCCAGGACCCTGAGATCGTGACCTGAGCTGAAGGCAGACACTTAACCAACTGAGCCACCCAGGTTTAGTTATTTCTTTTAAAGTACTTCAGTAGACAGAGGTGAACTCTTTTAAGGATGGTTAGTAGTGTTTTTTAATCCAAAAATATGCTGGGGTGAGGGAAACAAAGATACCAGTGAACCCTAGATGGATTAAGGAACAGCCCTGGGTGGATTAAGGAACAGCTGGTTATTGGTTACACAGGGAGGTAACATTTTAATTTAAATATACATTTTTTCAGTATGTCAGAAATTACCTTGTTTTTCTACCATTTTAAAGTTATGATGAGAATATTTAGATATGTAAACCTACGAATGTTTGGGTGAGGGAGAGACAGAGCTTTTGAAACTTTTATGAGTTTACAATAAAAAAGGTTGAAGACCATTGGCCTAATAGTGTTCTAGAAGGCAGGAGTGATGGTAGAAGAGGCCCCAGCCAGCTCCCTAGGCTTCTGGGCATCCAGAAGAGCCTGGCACATAATGGGTGTATCACAGATGTTTTTGACCAATGGACAAGGTCACCTTCCTCACTCACCACACAGTTTATTGTAATATTCAGTGTTTATCACATTGGTTGATGACTCAGCTGTTCTCACTTGCTGACTCATCACACTGGTGGGTAGTTGTCCTTATAAATCTGCCTTTTTTTTTCTTTAAACTAAAAGAATCACAGATGGGAAGGCCAACTGTTAGGAAGCATATAATAAAAAACAACAACCCCCCCCCCCCCCAACAATGGAAAGCTTTATAAATTTAGCATTTAAATCGTTCTTTGAGGAAGTGGTTTGGGGATGAAAGAGTAAGTCGCTTGAGTTTTTCTGTTCATTAACATAATCGTAATTCTCCCCATATGTGGCAAATTTCTTGTTATATTGCCTAGGTCGAAACAGTGCATTTGGATCAATTAAACTGTTACTAAGCATACTTGATATTGTCACATAATTTTCCTTTGTCAAATTAGAAGGCAGTTCAGGATTCTGTATGCCTTGGGATCGCTCTTATGAATGCTAGTTATCCTTGTCTTATATGTGTGAGAAAATGCTCAACCAGATAAACAGAACAGCAGAAAAATTCATTTTTCTTTTGCTCAGAATGGAGACTGGAACAGGCTGACAGATGCAACAGGAGGCATACAAACCATTGCATGAAGTCTTTGCACCAAAATCAAGGAGCATTTTATAAGGTTTTGAATTTTGATGAATAAAATGGGCATCTTGGGGCACCTGGGTGGATCAGTGGGTCAAAAAGCGGCTGCTTTTGGCTGGGGTCATGATCCTAGGGTCCTGGGATGGAGCCCCATATCAGGCTCCCTGCTCAGGGGGAGCCTGCTTCTCCTTCTCCCCCACTCCTGCTAGTGTTCTCTCTCGTTATCTCTTTCTCATAAACAAACAAACAAACAAACAAACAAACTTTAAAAAAAACAATAAAATGGACTTCTCTGGCTATCACCATTCAGCTTTAATTTTCTCAAATAATTCTCTTGGTAATGAACAGCTTTGCATATTAGAGGAGTTTAATTGCCTATCATCAAAGAATCAGGAAGATTCTTGGATTTTGAAGAAACTTGATAAGCTATTGATATATAGAAAGAGAATATTGGGCATAGTTAATCTTCCAAAATACAGCATTCATAATTGACCCTAGTAATTTGGTGGCTACAGATCAATGAGACTCTTGCCCTACATGAAGTAAACATTATTATTACTCACTGCAGATGGCTGGCTGGAATTTGATGATGCAGGCTGTTCTCATTCTACCAGCATTTTGAGTTCCAAAATGTGCAGATTGGATATCTGGAATTGAGAAGATAATCTGCCATGGAATCAATGTCCTAAGTGGATGTTGAATGGCCAGGCCATAAGACATAAAACCCTTAAGTGCTTTGTGCCCTAATGTGCAGCTGGGACCCCAACCACCTTTTTACCTAATCATAGTTCAGGCTTCAACTTTGCCTTTGCATGGTATTGGACTCAAGGATACCAGGGTTCAACTCCCAGCTCTGCCACACATCAGCTCTGTGTCTTTCAGAAAACTGACTTAACCTTTCTGTGCCTCGGTTTGCTCTGCTGTGGGGATCTCTGAAATGGGGATAATCAGACCTTCCTGAGGTCACCAGACTCCAAGGTGTTCCCCAGTGATCCTGGTATTCATGCCTCTGTATATGCTCTTCCCACACAGAATACGGTTGACCTGGGTAACCGGTAGGGGATTGTGGAAATGACAGGATATGACTTCTGAGGCAAGATTATAAAACGTATGGCTGTTTGCTCTTTCTTGGATCTCTTGCTCTGGGGGAAGCCAGCTGTCATGCTGTGAGGACACTCCAACAGCCCCACACTCAAGCAGTCCATGAGAAACACCTCGGTTCCAACAGCCAGCACTATGTTGCCAGGCATATGAGTGAGGACACGCCAACCCTCGTCAAGCCTTCAGAGGATGGTGGCCTTGTAAGAGACTGAGCCAGAGCCACCAGCCATGCATCATTCTCAGATTTCTGACCCACAGAAACTGTGTGAGATAGTAAATATTTACTGTGTGAAGCTGCTAAATGTAGGGGTGATTTGTTGTGCAGCAATAGATAGCTAATATATTATCTCATTATCTCATTATCTCTGAGATAATGTAGGAATGTAGTGTCTGGGCAGAGAAAACATGCAATAAATGGTGGCTGTTTATGTTATTATCCCATTGTTTTGCCTAGAATGCCTGGTGCATTGATAGAGCTCATTACCAGAAATAAAACAAGCTCATTGGTCATTAGTCATAAGCATGCAGACCACTGAGGATGGCAGGAGACATTTTTTTCTTCTTCCCATTGGGTTTCCCTTTGATCCCACGGATTTGTGAGCCTCAGCTGGTGCTCACACTCCCTTCTGCCCCTGGTCTCCCTCCTCTACTCTTTCCTACCCCTCTGCTCTCCTCTCAGGGTCTTGACTCCACCAGGGTGTACCCAGGTGTCAAGAAGGCAGAAATGGTCAGGTGGTTTCTGATTCCAGATCCTTGAGCCTTCACAGAAGGGTGTATAACTTTGTTGTTCTGTTATTTTAAAGACCCATTCCCAGCAGGGATGGGGATCAATCTGAAGGATGGGTGTCAGCAACCCAGGCTGTCCCAGTATTATATTAATATTATAATACTATTCACCTTTCCATGGCTTTTAAACGTAGCATTTCCACCATGCTCAAAAACCAGTTTTATTTTCGTAGTGCCTTTTTTGGAGAAAGGTGGAGGGAGAGTTGGTTTCCTGTTACCAATTGCAATTCTTTGTGTAAACAGCCCTCAGTAACCCTGAACTGTATACTATCTGAGTTCATTGATGGGTTATTCCAGATGTTTTCTGGTCCTCTGGTGAAGTACTAAATCTCAGTCAGTGCTGAGGCACTTGAGAAACTCAAATCGACACAAATTACCATCCAGAATTTGCATTCATGCAGACATACTAAATTAGAGCCAATTACCAATTATGGTAAATTCTTCCATTGTTGCGAGGCTTTGTGGAAGGATTCAAGAGAATAGAAAGAATTCTTGAGAGTGCTTATTAATTCAAACAAACATTGGGCTGAAGATTTCACATGGGAACAAAATTCGAGATGGAAATAATAAAAATATGATTAGGAGCTTTTTTTCAAAGAGATCCAAGATAATTGAAATAATAATTAACATTTGCCATTATGGCAGCACTTGACCTATAAGTTGGTCCTCACTTACAGCTCTGTGAGGGGCATCTCCATTTCACAGAGGAGGGTATTGAGCACAGAGTGGTTAAAAACCTTGTTGGAGGACATACAGCTGGTAAGAAGCAGAACCAACCCCTCTGGTATCTTTTCCAAAACCCTGTGAAGCTTCCTCTGGGTGACAAGTTTTGTTTTCTGAAGGCATATAATTAATAAAAGAATGAATTATTAATAGATTTTTAAAAGTAAGTTCCTCTTTTTATTGTAAAAAGATACTTTACATGAAACTTACCCTTTAAAAAATTTTAAGTGTCTGACATTTGATGTTAAACTACTTTATCTTCCCACAGCTCTAGAGTGACATTGTCCATTGGAAATACAATGGGAGTCACACATATGCGTCTAAATTTTCTAGTACCCACTTAAAAATCAAAAATATGTAGGGTGCCTGGCTGGCTCAGTTGGAGGAGTGTGCACCACTCTTGATTTTGAGGTCGTGGGTTCGAGCCCCACATTGAGTGTAGAGATCACTTAAAAATAAAAGTCTTTTAAAAAAAGGGAAAAATAGGACACCTGGGTGGCTCAGTGGCTGGGCGTCTGGCTTTGGCTCAGAGCGTGACCTCAGGGTCCTGGCATCGAATGCTGCCTCAGGCTCCCCATGGATGCCTGCTTCTCCCTCTGCCTATGTCTCTGCCTCTCTGTGTGCCTCTCATGAATAAAGAAATAAAATCTTAAAAAAAAAAGAATGCAATATAACTAGAACCGCACAGTATATAACTTGTTGAGTGTGGCTCCTGCCATGTAGCATGGGCATCTGAGGTTCGTCCCTGCTGGAGGGCATTGGTACTCCATTCTGTGGGTGTACTGTGCTTTATTTCTCCTCCCCAGCTGAGAGACAACCTTAATATTAGTGCTGGGGGGCATTTCTGTTCTGTGAATTTTCTGTTTAACCAGAATTTTTTTTTTTTTTTTTTGCGGCAAGTCTTGATAGCAGCTGCCTGGCTTAAGCCTGGCTGCCAGTTGCTTTGGCCACCAGCCCTTTCTCTTGCTTTATGGCGAAGGTATGATGAGCTGGAAAACAACCTGTAGATGAAGTAAGGATGAACTCCAAGCTGACGAAAGTTTCGGTAAGTAATTGGGAGGAGTCAATGCTTCGGGAAAGGACATACGACAAACAGGAAGCGTATGCCTTATTACTCAAGGATTACCTTGAGTCAGCACGCTGAAGGGAATGCTGACTTCTTACTTTTGCCAACTGAATTTATTCCTTGAGAATAGATCCCTAGATCTGAATCACTTTATAGAGTCTGGTCTCCTCCAGCTCTGTGCTTCAAAGAAGATTCTGGAAGTCAGGAATGCAGAACTGTACCTGCCCCGGTGCCCCAACGCAGAGTTCAGAGCTCCACTGAGCTCCTGCTGGGTCTGCCTGAAGGGCCTTGTGTCCGCGTGGACGGCTAGACCCACCAGAATGGAAAGTAGAAGTCCATATATCACCCGTGGATCATTAAGCAAGGCTCAGGTGACTGGTCCATGATGCCAAGGTGGCCTGGGTGTAAAGGGTGTAAAGGTGGCCTGTGGGGTATAGAGATGCACCTGAGGCTACCAGGCTGCCTACAGCCCATCATTGCTCCTGGCTCCTTTGCTCCCCAGGCTCCCTCCTGCAAGCCCCAGGGCTGTCCACCTCCTGGAGCGCTTGGCACATGGGCAGGGCTCCTCACAAGTGGTGGCAATAAGGAAGATGACAGACAACTCCAGTGGGGTATGTGTGTCTCTGTCTCCCGGAGGCCCTCGCGGCATTGAGCCCCATGTGCCCACAAGGCCACTGTCACACTCCGGGGCTGGCTCCCTTCCCCCCTCCTTCTCCCCACTCTTCCTTGCTTCCTCCCTTCTGGGACCATCCCCTTAAAGAACTGTTTGCACTTGAATCTTTATCTCAGGACCTGCAGAACAGGTCAGGCACCTTACATGGTCCAGGCTACTGTGGCTTCGGAGTCCTCTTGCTCTAAAGGGCACGTTTCTGCTCAGATGGCATCCTAACGCCTCCTTGCTGGAGCTCAGAGCAGCCCAGTGACCACCATCAACTTGGGCTTCAGCTCCTGAGCATGCCACTAAGGCGAAATCTGGCTTTTCGTCTTCCTTTTGTTCTCCCCCCCCCCTTTTTTCCTTTTTTCTAACCTGAGTCAAATTCCTGGCACAGAGCAGGGTCTCCATGTCATTGCTCATTGCTGGCGAGGCTGAAATGCTGACAGACGCTGGGAATGTGTGATCCGTATCTGAAGAGGCCACCAGAGGCGGTGGAAGAAGCCACATGGAACTCATCATCTCTGGATGTGACCTGAATGTTTTGTTTATTGGCCTTTCCCCTCCTTGGCTGGCCTGTGGGGCTTTTCCCGAGCTGGGTAAGGGATAGAGTTGAGAGTGTGGGTGTCTGCCTAAATCCTCTGGAGGTTATTTAAATTGTCTTTTTTCTCATCTTACTAAGTGTCAGCTTGGGGGGAGGAGAGGGAAGGATCTGGTAGGTCGAAGGCTCTGGTGTGGGTTGGGGGAGATCTCCTGACACCTCCTGCTGCTCTCCTTGGTAGCCACTTGTGGCTAATTTATTACCTGTTTCGTGGCGTATCACACCTTCACCCCCAGGCCCCTCCACCCTGTCAATGGGCTCTTGGCACAGCCTATGGTCCTCATGTCCTCGGGATCCTTCGAGCTCACTGTGGTGGCAGCTTCTCTTGGACTAGCTGGGGTCCTGGGTTGAAACGTATTTCTTAGGAGAACAAGCCATAAACAATGAGCAGGCTCATGACCAAAGGAGGTGCTTCGCTGGAGAGCTCTGTTCTAACAGCGACAGAACAGGTACTTCTCACTCCTTCCTCTCCTCCATCCACAGCCCTGCTCCAGGACCCTGCAGTGGGGAGCAGCGGGGGGCAGTGGGGGGCTTGGGAGGAACCTGGAGTCCAGCATCTGACTGTCTGCTTCCAGTTCTGGGAGGTACTATTTGCAGCCACATGACCAGAGGCAAGCTCTAGACCTCAGTCTCCCCATCTGCAAAAGGGGTGAACGATAATAGCATCGGCCACATTGGAATATTTGTTTTACTTCTTTTGAAGAATAACATCCAGAAGTACATCAACTGTATGTGGATCATCACTGAATGTTTCCAAACTGACTGCACTCAGGTAACCAGAGTCCAGATCAAGAACCAGAACATTCTCAAGACTCCTCATGCCCTCCCTCACGTAGAGGGTTGTTTTGAGGAGAGATAAACTGATATTTATGAAGTCCCCAAAACAGTGTCTACCATAGAGTAATCACTTTATCACTCTTTGTTAAAAAAACAAATTAATGAGAAGGGAACGTTGGCTTTCTGAAGCTGTAGTGGCTTTCTTTATTTTAGTGAAAACACAGCTATTTTGCAAGTTCAGGCCCCCTGCTCTCTCTCTTCTTAAGGTACAGCAGGCAGGATGAATTAAGACTCTTCAAAATAATCAATTATTTCCTTATCACAGAGGACCAGATGGTGCATTATTCGGCAAACAGCTTCGTGGAATGCCAACAATTTTGCTTTGATGAGAAGAGAAATATGCAATTAGGCTGCTGTCATCCTCAACAAAGAGCCAGATGTATGGCAGCCAGGCTGCCATGAGGAGCCAGCACGCCTGGGCCCAGGTTAGGTAGGGGTCTAGGGGTGACGGGAGAAGGAGATCCGGACATGGCTTGCTTTGTCACCTGCACGTGCCATGAGAGACACAAGGAAAACTGGCCTGAGTTTTCCTTGTGTCTCCCAGAATTGGCCGAAATGGACTAAAGCAGTGTTGAAGACTTAGTATCTACGTAATTACCTTCACACGATGTTTTAAAACCTACAAGCAGAGGAAATGGTTATGCCATTTACGGTGACATATTGTGCTTTTATTCAACCTTGGAATACATCTGTGTTCCTTCCCTTGTCTTTGCTACACAAAGGCAATTTATAAAACAAGACAAAACATCAAAAGAGCAAATTGAACTGTTTAGAAGGCGGAAAATGATGTTTAGTGACACATTTTCTAGAACACATGAAATTCTGCGATGGTGGTTAAGGATTCTCTTCTACTGTGGCTTGGGGCCACTTATAGAGCTAGAAAGGCTCAGGGAAGATATGAAAGAGGATCTAGAGACATCTCCTGATGGGGTGGACAAGAGGGCAGGAGGCAGCTCCTGGAGTTAGTGGTGTATCGCTTGGCACTGGAAGGCACTCTCGCATTTCGGAGGGAGAAGCCTCCACAGCAACAGTAAGGGAAACAGCCAGGTGGCAGTTTCCGAAAATTTATAGCATCCTCTGGGAGGCAAAGAGAACTTTTTAATTCCTAGATATTACTTATTTCTCTAAACAAGGGTAGATAATGATTTTTTAAAAAATATTTTATTTATTTATTTGAAAGAGAGAGAGAGAGAGATCATGAGCAGGGGGTAAAGGTAGAGGGAGAAGCAGACTGCACTGAGCAGGGAGCCTGATGTGGAACTCGATCCCAGGACCCTGGGATCATGACCTGAGCAGAAGGCAGATGCTTAGCCAAGACACAGAGGCCCCCATTTTTTTTTTAATTAATAAGGAATTTTGTTTCTGAGTTGTAGGTCCATGTTCTATCTTCTGGAAATCAAGACCTTTAAAAAAAAAAAAAGATTTACTTACTTATTTGAGAGAGAGAATGCGCATGCATGTGTGCAAGTGGGGGGTGCAGAGGGAGAGAGAGAATCTCAAGGAGACTCCCCACTGAGCATGGAGCCCACTACGGGGCACAGTCGCATGACCCATTAGATCATGACCTGAGCTGAAATCATGAGTCTGTCACTTAACCAATTGAGCCACCTAGGCGCCCCCAAGACCATTCTTATTACGCTTAGAATCTATTCTCTTTGAGCATGTCTCAGAGGTTAGAGCTGTTTCCATGGTACAGAGTGCCATCACCATCCCTGGGGGATGGCCCCCCATGGGGCCTGTGTGTGTGTCTCTGTTGGAGGAATTTGGTCTACAGAAAGGCCCAAATGGGAAACCAAAGCCATGTCATGGCTCTTCCAACTCTTTCTTCTATCCAGCCACAAAGAACTTGGATGAGTCCCCTTTGCCCTACTTTAGGGTTTTTTAGTCAAGTAGAAGTGTATGGTGACTTGAATGTGTATGTATGAGAGAGGGAGAGAGAGCGGGAGAAAGAGAGAGAGAGAGAGAAGGAGATAGAGAATACTTCATTCATGCCTATGCATGTCTAAATGTTAATAACTTGGTTTGCAGAATCCATAGAAACAGTCCAGGGATGATGTCCCAAAATAATTTTATTAAAATCAGTGCCTTACACAGCACACAAGACATTCTAATTTCAGATCCTGTGCAAATTGACAGTGGCTGCTGTGGGCAGAAGGAAGGTTTATGTCCTTCAGCTAGTGGAACTTCACAATTCCCAGACTGTTTCTACTGTAGCCATATTCTAAGTTAGCAAAAAATCAAACTATCAAGTTGTTAAATTTGTAAAATTCTGGAAGGATTTTATGAACTTTTTGCATGAGTCCACTAATTTCTTTCAACGTTCTGATATGAGGTATTCAGCCTGGGTTAGGGTGTTTCTCTTACCTCTTAGGCACTAGGGCTCCCAAAGGTAGGTTGGTGAACATATTGTTTATAAGGATTTATAAGGGTATGAGGATGAGGGTAGACAGAGCTCAGGTTATGAATTGGTGAACATGGCTTTCAATGTCTGTCTGCATTCCTGTCATCCTCCAGTGTTCTGTCCTAACGGAGTAAGCATAGCATTCTACTGCTGAGGCACAATGACACACAGCTTAGGTGCGCTTGAAGCTTCCTCTAGGAAGAGCTATAAGCCAATGCAGGTCACCATTAGTGGTAGATTTGAGATGGAACTAAATTCTTTGATATTCTTCCCATTGCAAGGTGGCTGCTAATTCCCTTCCTCTTAATTCTGAGCTGGACTTAGTGATTGTTTTGTCCAAAAGAATGCAGTGAGAGGATATTCTGGAGCTCCTGAGACTAAGTAATAGGAAAACTTTTGGCTTCTGCCCAGACTTCTCAGAACACTTACTCTTGGACCCAAATCTCGTGTCATAAGGAAGCTCAAGACCTGAAGAGAAGCCCATGGAAAGAAAACCAAATCCCAGGATGCCAACTCTGACAGCTAGTGCCAACTTGCCAGCCAAGTGACTGAGCCATCTTGAAAGTGGATAGTCAGCCTCAATGGAGTTGCTCTGGGTGATGCTACATTAAGCAGAGATGAGTTGCACCCTCCAAGTCTTGTCCAAATTACACAACCATGAGCAAAATGACAGTTGCTGTTTTAAACTTCTAAGCTGTTGTTTTAAATACAGCAATAAACAACTGGAACACCACCCAACAAGTTCTGGTCTACAGTGTTGGAATTCAATTGCCACAATTGGTCTTTGGGGGCAAGAGGGTGCCTGGGACTCACTAGCTTTTTAGTTTTGCTCAACTCCACAGAAAGCAGATCCACCTTGTCAAGCAGCTGGGACATGTTGGAGGTGAATGGTTGAAGCATCATCTTCATCTTTTGGATTAAGAGAGAGATGTTGGGGTTTCCGCCTGGAGCAGTCAGACTCAATCAGCCTTCTTGGGGAGAACATGGCTGTTGGGAAGTCCCTCTTGGAGTGAAAGATTCTTCTTACCTGTGATCTTATGTGAGATGCCATTCAAAGCTTCTTGTAGGAGCCACTGGTGAAGGGCTCCTCCTCTGCTCTTGTCAGTGTGTTCTCCATTCTCTGAGCAGGGTGAGTACTTCTCTACCCTCATGCCTGCTAGGAGTCCTTTAGAATCAGACATCTGTTTCTACACTGGGTAAAGTGACTGGCTGGCCATGATTATTCTCTGCTTTTGTTTGCTGGAGTCCTGGGGGCCATAGAATGCACTGTCTAGAAGATGCATCTTGGAAGCTCCGGACAACACTGAATTGTTCAAGAATCTATAGCCTTTAAAAAAAAAAAAAAAAAAAAAAAAAAAAAAAAAAAAAAGCAGACTCCCTGCTTTTATCATTAATTTCAACAGACGTGAAATTACTCTGTCAGTTTTCTACAGACATTTCCAAAGGATTGCTCACAGGTTTTGTTTCCTCCTCACCGTGGGCTGGGGCAGCCAGTGGGGACAGCGAGGCGGGCAGGCCACCCCGAGGGGGGCACTGATGGAGAGCCCCAGGGGCACCCACACTCCCTGCGGCCCGACGGTGCCCACGCCGCGCCCACTGCTGAGGACCGGCTCAGCCACCGCCGACAGCCCGACTCTCCCTCCCTGGGCGCCTGGGCCCTTCCTCTGCCGGCTTCTCTACGTAGGGCTGAGCCCTCCCCGGTCCGGTCCTCGCAGCCCCGCGCATGCAGTCGGTGCTCGTGCTCGGGGCGTGCTCCTCAGGGAACGGATGCGAGCCTGCGCCCGGGGGCTTCAGGTTGCAGGTTCAAACCTCTCTGCTGCGGGACTCGTCTCCGTCGGACTCAGCCGGGGCAGGACGCCGCTCGCGCGCCGGAGAGTCTGCGAGATGATTTGCAGAGACGTGGCACAGTTTGCCTACCTGCCACGGAGCGATGTTGTGCTTTTGGTGTCCAGTTGTTGACTCTAACAACGCCGGGACACGCGGACTCCTGAGCAGTTCCCCACTCTCCGGATCCACGACCTTGTGCTTGTCTGTCCAGCCGCCCATGGACGTTTGGGCTGTTCCCAGCTTTGGCTGCTAACTTTATGAATGCAGCGAGGCTTGGAGTGCGAGTTTTTTTTCATTCATTTGAGGAATATAAAAAATAGTGAAAGGGAATAAAGGGGAAAGGAGAAAAAAATGAGTGGGAAATATCAGAAAGGGAGACAGAACATGAGAGACTCCTAACTCTGGGAAACGAACTAGGGGTGGTGGAAGGGGAGGTGGACAGGGGTGGGGTGGGGGTGAATGGGTGACGGGCACTGAGGGGGGCACTTGATGGGATGAGCACTGGGTGTTATGCTATATGTTGGCAAATTGAACACCAATAGAAAATAAATTTATGAAAAAAATCTATAGCCTTTAAATCTACATTCACAGGATTCTTTTTTAGGATTTCATCATCGTCACTGAATCAGGTATAACTAATTCTATTCCACCTGAGCCTTATTTCTGAACTCTGCAAAGTGGGATCTAGTCGAGTTTGGGTTGTGTGTGTGTGGGGGAGATGCAGAGCTGGGGGTGAGATCCTCCTGTGCAGGGCCCTGGCTAGGGTTGCCTGGGGAGTTGCTGGGAGTGGAAGGTGCCACATTTCTCCCCTTTTCTGAGTGTCCTTTCTCAGTACTTTTGCATGATGTGATGAGGTTCTGGAATTCATTTCTGCAGAAGGTCACAGGAACACCTGACACAATGGGACATAATCATTCTGTCACCCCTCAGTGGAGGGGGTAAATCAGTATAGTTAAAATAAAATGTATGCTCTTCACCCTAGAAATTCCACTTTTAGGTTATTTTTAACGATTATCTGCTACACTTTTAGTGAAAAATATTTAAAACATCACAAATACACATTAATAGGTGATTGATTTAATACATGGAAATTCATTCTTTCCAGGGAGTGTTATGTCGCTTTTAAACATATGAATCAGAACTACATCAGTTGATATAACAATGTAAGTGCCTAGAGGAGTGCCTGACACATATGTTTTCAATAGCCAGTGGTTTTTGTTGTTATAAAGAAAAATAAAGATGCAAGGAGATAGCTATCTAATACATATATTATATATGTATATGTATGTATACGTACATGTATACATATGTATGATTATCCTGTTTCTGTAAAATAAATATTTAAAAGGCTTTATTTATGTGAACACATACATGTTTATGATTAGGTGCATACAGAGAAAATTGTGGAGGAGCAAAAAACAGGGAATGGAAGCTAAGTGGGGGGAGAGACTAAAAACGAAGAAAAGTTTCCAGGATGAAACAACTTGTGTAATATAATCTCACCTTTGAAAGTTTGTATGTGTGTATACCCAGAGGGAAAGAGACGAAAAGATTGTTATCAAAATATAAGTGACGGTTATCTTCAGGTAGTGAGTCTCAGAATTTTTCTTTTCCTAAATTGTCCCTTACTCTTTTCTCCACTTTTTGAGTTTTTAAAACCATGAACAGGTGTTATTTATATAACCAGAAAATGAAGGGCATTTTAAATTTTGAATAAACAAACAATATGACTAGTAAGGCTTTTTCTCATATCTTTCAAAAATTAAGAAGGAACATATGATGATGAGAAGGAGGAGGAGGTTAGGGGGAGGAGGAGGAGGAGGGGGAGGAAATGATAAATGACTAACATTTATCATCAGACCCTTACCATGCATCTAACATTGTTTCAAATCTTTGCATATAAACTTCTTCTCTCTTGAGAACTTCATGTGGGGAACATACTACAATTGTCTCTATTTTACAGATGAAGAAACTGAGGCACAGAGTAATTTCATTAGCTGTTTAATGATTTATACCTAGTAGGTGCTAAGGCTGGAATTCCATCTGCAAGAACGCACTCCATATGCTCTTCGTCTCAAACTCATGAAATACCGCCCGTCTGTTAAAAGGGATGGCCTTCTTTACATCTGTAAGTGTTCAGAATGGCTTCACATTCGAAAACTGTACAAGTCCTCTCTCAGAGAATAATGATCTCTCTGACCCCAATGCTTATGTCACATCCAGGGACCTGAGCTAGGAGAAATACAAATATTTCTTTACTGATGTCTCTACTAGAAAGAGTCGGACTTCTGACTTGCAGTTAGGTGCACATCCTACCACCTGTAAATGGCAACCCTTTTCTGTTGTTGGTTTGAAAACCACAATTCCATTCAAGGGAGGTGGGGCTGCTTTACCATGGTCATTATTTTTATGGACCTGCTTCTTTCTTTTCCAGCTTTATTGATACAATTGACATATAACACTGTGTAAGTCTAAGGTATACAGTATGAAGATTTGATACATGCATACATTATGAAATGATTACCATGATAAGGTGAGTTAACACCTCTTTCACCTCACATAGTTATTAGTTTCTGATATGATGAGAACAACTCTTTCAGCAACTTTCCAGCATATGATACAGTACTAGCTATAGTCAGCACTGAATATTGGGTACTCAGAATTTATTCATCTTATAACTGGAAATTTGTACCCATTGGCCAACATCTCCCCATTCCCCCCGGCCCCATCCCATTCTACTGTTTCTGGGAGTCTAGCTTTTTTTTTTTTTTTTTAGATTTTACATAAAGGGAGATAATATAGTACTTTCTCTGGCTGATTTATTTTCACTTAGCATACTGCTCTCAGAGTCCATCCATGTTGTCCTAAATTGCAAGATTTCCTTCTTTTTTATGGCTGAACAATATTCCATTATATATACAGTATCTCATGATTTTATTAATAGCTGAATAATATTTCATTGTGTGGGTATGTTATATATCCATTCATCTTCTGATGGACACTTAGGTTACTTCCATATTATGGCTGCTGTGAATAATGTTGCAGTGAACATGCCGGTGCATACATCTCTTCAGGACAGTGATTTCACTTTCTTCAGATATATCCCCACAAATGGTATTACTGGGTCACATGGTTCTATTTTTAATTTTTTGAGGAGCTTCTACACTGTTTTCCACATAGTGGCTGTATCAGTTTGTACAAGAATTTCTACCAACAGGGCACAAGGGTTTCCTTTTCTCCACATGCCCACTGACATTTACTTCTTGTCTTTTTGGTAACATTCTTTTTTTTAAAGATTTTAAAAATGTATTTATTCATGAGAGACAGAGACATAGGCAAAGGGAGAAGCAGGCTTTCTGCAGGAAGCCCAAGGTGAGACTCGATCCCAGGACCTCGGGATTACGACCTGAGCTAAAGGCAGACACTCAACCATTCAGCCACCCAGGCGTCCCCAGTAACAGACATTCTAATTGGTGTGAGGTGATATCTTACTGTGATTTTGATTTGCATTTCCCTGAGGACTAGTGGTGTGGAGCATTTTTTCATATAACTGTTAGTCATTTTTTTTTTAAAGATTTTATTTATTTATTCATGAGAGACACACAGAGAGAGGTAGAGATACAGGCAGAGGGAGAAGCAGGTTTCCTGCAGGGAGTCCAATGTGGGAGTCAGTCCTAGGACTCTGGGATCACGACCTGAGCCAAAGGCAGACGCTCAACCCCTGAGCCACCCAGATGCCCCCTGTTAGGCATTTATACATCCTCTTCGTAAAAAGGTTTATTCAGGTTGTCTGCCCATTTTAAAATTTGAATTAGTTTCTTTTGGTTTGGGTTTTGTTTTGTTTTTTGGTGTGGAGTTGTTGGACATATTTACTTCTAATGCTGTATCACAAAAAGAAAATGCTAGATTTTTAAAAGGGAAACAACTGCCTAGAAAGAGCAGAAAAGGAGGTAATAGAAATATTCTGTCTTGGTCTGGATGCTAGTTATACAGGTACAACTTAGAGGTTCAGTGTCACTGAGCTGTATGCTTAAGATGTCTACTCTTTTATGTATATAAATTATATCTCAAAAAATACAGTTAACAACAGGTGTAATGATGAGATATGCTAGTTGAGGACAACTGTCATGTACCTAAATATTTTCAGAACAAGATGTGAGTAGAGTCATGGAGGTAGTATGGGGTGTCACTCTCAGAGGGGTCCAATCTGTTACCATAAGATTTTAACCATGATCTGCATTTCTTAGCCAAGCATCCCAATAACCTGAAACCATTTTGCTTCATCTTAGATGGCTGGTCCATGGACACACCTTCTTTACCAAGTCCTCCTACCCCAAAGGAGTGGGATTTTGCAGGTAAAACACTTAAAGGGCATTGGAAAAAATGTTTAAAGGAACAAAAGGAACAGAAAATACAATCCTGCTAAGTAATGCACTCTCAGAACAAATACAGAACCATTTAAGTCATATTATATATAATCAGAGCCTAGAATGAGCAGTCAAGTTAATTCATAGCAATTTCTTTGGCTTTGGGGGGTTCAACATTCTGAACAAGTGCCAGAGTATCAAGACTGCATCACCAAAGAAGCCTCTAATATTTTAAATTATTAATTAATATTCTTAATAACTCCTTTGTCATGGTTATCCAGCCCCGTCACCCCCATGCCTAGGTTCTTGGAGCCATTTCTCACCATAACTGAACACAGTTTAGAGCAGCCCCAGGGGTGACTTATTTTGAAAGCATTGTTAGTCTCTTAATACCAGCTTGTTGGGCTTTTCAGTTTGGTACCTGTACCTGGTGTTAATCTTCCTCTGTTTACATGGAACTGGGGTATTTTCTCCCCATGTCATCAATCTCCAATATTTTTTATTTGGGAAAGTTATTTCCACTGTCGCTCTTCACTAAGTGCCAATAAGATGACAAAAGCAGCAGCGTTCTGAAAAAAATCTCATAGTAAGAAATCAGTCAGAATCCTTCCATTCAACTGTGTGCTTTTCATATGTGGATATTGCTTTATTTTATTCTTTTCAAGCGTTCTTTTCAAGCCTCAAAGAATAAGCATTAGAACTTGGCCCTCCATGGTGGCTGCTCTTTGCCCTGCATAACAGAGGGTGGAAAGCTTTGAGCCATTCAAGATGGAAGAGGAAGTAAGCAATGGAACAATATTTGCAGGCTGGTTATTTAATGTGATTTTGGCAAAACAACTTTCAGGGGTACCCAACCTCCCTCCTTTCCTCCACCCGTTTTTAAGGCATTTTGTAATTTACTGGTTTTAGCCCATTTAGTTCAAGTGGTTAACTAGGGATGCTGGTGAGGTCAAGATCATATGGTTATTATCCAATATTGTCCAATATTGAGAGTTGAGAGGCAAATTTATGCAATGGCAGAAGCATGGGTTCTAGAACCAGACGGGTTTACTATGATCTTGGATTGGTTAAATAACCTCTTTGAGCCAGGTATAATGACCCCCCCCTTCCCAAATGAATAATGTTATCTAGTTTTCAGGATTGTTAAGGAGGATTAAATGAGATAATGTATATACATGTTTGTCATATATTAGTTTCTCACCAAATAGATGTGTTTTTATTAGTTTTTCTTAAAAAATGTGTTTCCAAAACTGCAGATAGCATCTTACCTCTTTCTGGCCACTTTCTTGAGAAAGGTTGGATCTCTATCATGTGGGGAGTACTAGCCACATAGTATGATTTCAATACACTTTTAAATAAATGAAATATGTATCACTACATTTAAGGCCATTTCCATTTGAGGAACTCTTATTTATCATCTCTTCTTTGGGCAACAGTATATCTGAAATAGGTAAAAAGTGGGGCTCTGGAGGGGAATTGAGAAAATGTGTTCTGATGAGAGGAAAAAGTGGGGACCAGAGGCACCTGTACTCAGCTGCCTGGCCTCCCCACCCTTTCTGTCTCCAGACCTAAGATGTGGACCTTTCCCCCTCTCTTTCCAGGTATACTGTGGGACTCTTCCCAACTTGATGCCTGCTTTGCCCGAGTTTTCCACCATCTTGGCCCCAATTTTTACTTCTCTGCAAGCCTGATCCTTAGAATTAGACACTTTCTTCAAACTGTTTCTTCAGGGAAAACCTGGGCTTAGAAAAAATACTGGAAATAGAGTCCAAATTGAACGGAGACAATAGGGACAAAAGGAAGGGAAAGTTTAGATAAAAGTGGGGTGGGGAGAGGCAAAGGCATCACTAAGTGAAACCATGTTTATGATCACTTCCCAAAACAACAGAAGAGGGAGCTTGAGAGTTGTGAATTCATTAAAGTTGTCCTGGCCCATCTTTTCATCCTAAGAATATGAATGGCCTAAACACTTTTGAAAATGAGCCACAGAAAGAGTTTAGTTTGATTCCTATGCAAAATTACTATAAAGAAGAGAATAAAGAGCAAAATAACAGTTTTGCAACAAATAAATGCAGCCAAGAAAGATAAGATAAAGACTAGAACCACACTTTTTTATAATTATAATTTTAAAAAGTTTATGTACTTATTTACCTTCAGGTAATCTCTACACCTGATATGGCTCAAATACATGGCCCCAAGATCAAGAGTCCCATGCTCTTCTGCCTGAGGCAGCCAGGTGTCCCTGTAACCACATATTTTAAAACAAGCTAACAGAAATCAAGGAAGTGATAAAAGTATGAATCAAAGTTAGAAAAATTAAGAAAACAGATGATATAACAAAAGGAATTTTTGAAAAGAAAGGAACAAACATAGAATGAATTAAATTTATGAAAAATTATTTTAGAAGTTTGAAGATAAAATTAGAAGGAACTCAAAAGTAAAATTTTACCATAAATACTGGTTTAAGAGAGAATTTGTAAAAGAGAAAAATCTTTAAAGTAAGTAAATGCAAAAAGAGATAAACATGATTCAAGAGAAAGTGATTGATATAAAAAACAAGAAAAATGATCCAATATATGTACAATAGGAAGCCATGATGCAGAAAGCCAACACAATGGAAGAGACAGATTCTACAACTGTAGTTGTAGTATAAAATTAAAAAGACACAAAACTACATACTGAGTGGCCACATCATGGATATGGGAAAATCAACCTAAAATGGCCAAAACTGAGGGGGGATAAAAGCCTACCAGGCAAAAAGATCAAGTCATTTATAAAGGAAAGAAGATCAGATTGCCATTAGATTTTTGATGTAATACTTTGTCTGAAAACAATGAAATAATATCATTAAGACATTCAAGGAACATAAAATATAAGCCAAAATTTTATATTTAGCCAATTTTTTTAAGTTCAAAAAGAGAGAGAGCACCTGGGTGACTCAGTGGTTGAGCGTCTGCTTTTGGCACAGGGCATCCTGGGATTGAGTCCTGCATCAGGCTCCCCACAGGGAGCCTGCTTCTCCCTCTTCTCTGCCTCTTTCTTTGTGTCTCTCATGAATAAATAGATAAGATCTTTAAAAAAAGTTCAAAAGGTGACAAACTTTTATGAATACATAATAACTTAAAATATATAGTTCTCTTCGGTCCTTTCTGAGTAATCTACTCTAAAATGGGCTTACAAAGCAAAATGATTAAAGGGACATGGTATAAAGTCTGGTGATGAGCATTAAACACAGTATTTTAGTGGCTATATTAAGGAGACAGGGAAGTATGTAATGGCTATGTTCTTTAACAGTGTAAATAAGGTTCAAATATAAAATAAGAGGGATGAGGAAATGTATAAAGAATAGAATAATCATTGATTGCCCACTAGATATTGACTGGGAATAAAAAATTATATCTCAAATCAAACACTGGGAGAGAAAAAGAGATAGGAAAATCACATTATTAATTTCAGTATTCCTTATAGTAAAACACCAATATTCAATAGTCAAAAAAGAAGGGACTAAGAGTACTATGTAAAGATAATGGTATAAAGGTAAAACTTAGAACAATAATACAAACCTTTCTTAAGAGCAAAAATTCTTCTCCTCCAAAGACAGAACAGATAAACCATATAAAGACATATATGGGGACACCTGGGTGGCTTAGTCAGTTAAAGGTCTGCCTTTGGCTCAGGGTCCTGGGATCACTCCCCTCAGTGGGGAGTCTGCTTGTCCCTCTCCCTCTGTCCCTCCCGTCTGCTTGTTCCCTCTCTCAAATGAATAAATAAAAAAATCTTTTTTAAAAAGACTATATACAAAAAAAGACTATATACAAAGACACAAATGTTTAAAATATATGACAAAACAATGTAAGAATTGAGCTTGAATATAATGATCATGTCAATAAATTTAATTTAAAAATTTACAGATTAACAAAGCAAATTAACAATATGCTGTATATAAGATAAACTAAAAAGGCAGCCTGGGTGGTTCAGCGGTTTAGTGCCTGCCCTCAACCCGGGGCGTGATCCTGGAGTCCCAAGATCGAGTCCCATGTCGGGCTCCTGGCATGGAGCCTGCTTCTCCCTCTGCCTATGTCTCTGCCTCTCCCTCTGTGTCTCTCATGAATAAATAAATAAAATCTTAAAAAAAAAAAAACCTAAAAACTAAAACCAGAAGGATTCAGAGGTTAAAAATAAAAGGATAGACAAAGATATATCAGGCATATGCACATGCAAAGAGGGCAGAAGCCTCAATCTTGATGTCTCACAAGGCAGAATTAAGCCCAAAAAGCATTTTCCTTTTTTTTTTTTAAGATTTTATTTATTTGTTTGAGAGAGAGAAAGAGAGCGAGCAAGCTAGAGAGCAAGAGAGCATGTGCACGTACACACACACATGCAAATAGAGGAAGGGGCAGAGGGAAAGAATCTTCAAGCAGACTCCCTGCTGAATGCGAAGCCCAGCATGGGGCTGGATGTCACAACCCATGAGATCATGACCTGAACCCGAAACCAAGAGTCAGACACTTAGCCTACTGAGCCACTCAGGTGCCCCCAAAAACATTTTTTTAAAAAGAGACTTTTAAGGCTAAAGTCTTTACGAAGATAGAGCTATTATTAACATCTATGCACCCAATAGTAGCTTTTATAAAACAAAAATTAGAAGGAATGTAAGGAGAAGGAAAAAAAAAATACATCAAGAGTAGATGATTAACATACCTTACTCAATTCCAAACAGATCACTTAGGGAAAAATCAGTAAGAATGCAGAAGACTTATGCAACACAACAATCAAGTAGATCTTATAAAAGTCTAGCTTTTCATCTCAATAATGGAGGATATATAATTTCTCCTGTACATGGAACATTCATGAAGATTGACCACATCTTAGACCACAAAGAAAACTTGCACAAATTGTAAAGAATTTGATCCTGATCAAAATGCTATAAGTTAATTACAAAATCAGATCCCTACTTGGAAATTTATTTTTTTTATTTTTTTATTTTTTATAATAATTTATTTTATTTTATTTTTAATTTTTATTTATTTATGATAGTCACAGAGAGAGAGAGAGAGAGAGGCAGAGACACAGGCAGAGGGAGAAGCAGGCTCCATGCACCGGGAGCCCGATGTGGGATTCGATCCCGGGTCTCCAGGATCGCGCCCTGGGCCAAAGGCAGGCGCCAAACCGCTGCGCCACCCAGGGATCCCCCCTACTTGGAAATTTAAAAACTCCCTATTCAACAAACTCTTGAGTCAAAGAAGAAATAGAAGAAATACTAAGTGGAATTGTAGAATCCACTTGAAGCTAATGATAAACAATAAACCCAGAAGAAAAAGCATATCTATATGTAATTAAATCAACAAAAATGAAACATAAAGTTAATGAATTCGATAACCAACTTTAAAAAAAACAAAAAGAACAAAAAATAAACCAGACAAAGCAGAAAGAATAAGGATGAAAGCAAAAAAACAAAAGATAATTAGAAAAACTGTTTCTTTTCTTTTTTCTTTTTTCTTTTTTTTTTAGAGAGAGAGAGCATGCAAGCTAGGTGGGGTGCAGAGAGGAAGAACCTCAAGCAGACTCCACACCCAGTGTAGAGCCTGACACATGGCTCAATCTCACGACCCCGAGATCATGACTTGAGCCAAAATTAGGAGTAAGATGCTTAACCGACTGAGCCACACAGGTGCCCCAGAAAAACTAGTTCTTTAAAAAAAAATCAATAACATAGATAAACTGCTAACCTAATTAGGCAAAAAGGGAGCATACACACAAAATTAGAAATGTCAAAGAGAAAGATCATCAAAGGAAATTTTAAAAAGAAGCCCATAAGAAGCTACTTTGCACAACTCCATATGGAAATACATTTGAAAATCTTGATGAAATGAATGCATTTAGAAAAATACGGTTTAGGAAGAAAATACAGTTGTAGAAAAATATAGTTTACCAAATTGACCCCGATGGAGAGTTATAAAAAGCCTACATACAATCTTCTAGATCTTCAGTTACCTAGAGAAACTGATCCAAATAAATTGCAGTAATGTCCCTGCACACCCTGAGAAGACCCTTTCCCTAAAACACGATCACAGCAAATTAAAAAAGAAAAGCTGATGATATTGCATTTATAATCCAAGAAACAATTTTGTTTTGATGGGTGAACTCAGCCTGGAATGAGCATGAGCCAGCACAAGAATTCATCTATGCTCTGATAAGCACTAAAGTCTATAATGTCCTTAGAATGTGAAAAACAGCCCATTTGTTGGAAAACTGGCCTTCTGTTTCCTTAAACTCTCCTTGTAAACTCCTAGCACATGCCCAAATGCTATACTAAGCTTCTCCCAACTCCCTCCTAAGGAGGCACTCCCTGCCACTGCAGTATGCATCCTGTTTGCTGCAGCGAGCTCAATAAACCCCACTTCCCCTTTGACTACAGAAGTGTGCCTGGTTATATTTGACTGGTGGGCACTGACGGATGTCATTGTACTAATCTCTTAAACTGTGGGACTCTTGTAGTCAAACCCCAGAGTAATGTCCCATTCCAGGAACTAGACTCTAACGACAAAAATAATTTAAAAAAAGAAAGAAGAAAGAACAAAAGGAAGAAATTAAATCTGTGTGAAAGAGATCTAAATAAACCACACCCTAGAAGCCTTTCTTCTCCCATTCACTTTGTTTACACATGTCCAACCATTGTTTTGGAGCACCTCCTTGTTACCCCAGTCTTGACACTGTTTGACACCCCCCCCCCCGCCCCCGGATGTCTCCTTTTTCCATTCCTTTATGATGTAGGTCAATTTAGTCCTCTCAGCCAGAAAGATTCTACTCTAGGAGGAGAGGAAATGAGGTTTTGGTTTTAGGGTCCTTTGGGTGGGCTAAGGGAGAGGGAAAGTGACAAAACTGCCATACTAGTATCTTTTTGTCCTCTGACTATTGCAGAGTTTGGCAGTTTATGAACAGGTTCCTCTTCATTGGCTCATCCTGACAGCACCTGAATAATTGAGAAGAGGTGTTGGCAGTTGTGACAGTTCCCCCTCATACAGTTGAGGAAATAAGCTCAGAATGGCTGAGCTCCCCTCCTTAACCAGTAAGTTTGCAGGTTTCCCCTCAGAGCCTCTTGTTCCAAGCAGGCCCTCTATCCATTGCACCATGAGCTCACGGCCTGCATTTTACATTAGTAATACTTACAAAACCACCACCTCCCCTGAGAGGTTCTACTGGTGCCAGGCTGATGCTAGGTGCTTTATGCCAGCGCTTCTCAAATTGTGGTATGGACCCCAGTAACCTGGGCATCCCTAAAATGCAGACTCTGATTCGGCATGTCTGATGGTGGTATAGGAAAGATGTTAGGGTTTGAAGCCAATGGCTAAGAAAGAATTCTTGAGACATCTTTGACACATGCACAAAAAATGGTTTTTATGAAAGCCGAGGACAAGACCTATGGGCAGAAAGAGCTACCCTGGGGTCATGAGGAGTGGCCCATTACATAATTTCAAGTTGTGATAGAGTTAAGTCCCTAAGGAATTTGGAAGCCAGGTTTCCATGACCTTGAGGGGCTAGCTATTGTTGGGAAGGGGTCATTTACTACTACCTGATAAAACCTTAGTCATGAGACCCTTCAGATGTCTATCGGTGGGTCAAATGCTTGAGGGATGATTGCCAACATATATCTTGGGGGGTAGAGATAAAGGAAGTTTCCTAAGGAATTTTTATTTGTTAAGGTAGACTTACAGGGTCCTGAGGGTTGGGCTAAGATTGCCTTTTGCCCTTAGCAAAGTATTAACATCGAGGCAGCAGAGTTCCTAGAGGAAGCTCACTCTGCCTGTTTTAAGGACTTGTCAGTGAGCTATAGGCAGTAAGGAGATTTAATTTCTCTTTTTGTCTTTGTTTCCCACATCACATGTGACCCAAGAGTTTACATTTCTGACAAGTTCTCTGTTAGAGACAATGCTGCAGGTCCACAGACCACACTTGGAGTAGCAGGGCTTTACATGTGCCATCTTGTTCAGGCTCAAAATAAGCTCTCATGGTAATGCTTCTCAATCCCGACTGTGCCTGGGGGGGATTTTAAGCCTTCTAATCCTCAGATGCAGCTGTACTAATCATGTCAGTATCCCTGGGTGTGAGGCCAGTTTGTATTAGAGTAGCTCTAATACAGATTAAGGTTGAGAACCACTGCTATATGGGCAAAGTAGTAATACCCTTATTTTATAGCTAAAGAAACTAAAGCTTAGAAAGATTAATTATGTTATCTAAAATCCATAGTCAATGATGGAGGTAGGACTTGAACCCAGAGCTATCCGGCTTCAGAGTCCATTCTGATTACCACTCCTCTCTATGGGCTCCCACAGAGACAACACTAACTTGCAATCTATTATCGTTGTTTACTGAGGAAAGAACTCCCACCCCCCACATTAAATCTTTAGAAAACAGCCCTAGCACACAGATGCCCCAGCTCTAAGACTCTAAGGATGATTTATGGCCCTTTAGCACCAGGAGGGTAGGAAGCTCTCCCCAGGGCTGAAGGTGACTGCTGCTCCCTCTCACCCAGCGCATGCTCTGGAATGGACTATTCACCATTGGTTCTCTGGCTTTCCAATAAATGCTGATCGGTCAAAGTATTTTCTCTCCCATTGAGATTTTAAGTGTAGGAGAAAGCCAGGTGCATTAAATCAGTGTAATTAGCCCTGAAATGCATGTGATTGAGAAAGTGGATTCCCAGAGAGAAAGAGAGACTCTCCAAGGCTTTATCAAAGTGGAATTGTGAAGCCTTGGGCTGGACGGAAGCCAAATGTCTGCCGCTTTCTGATGGGAAGTAAAGGATTCCCTGAGGGACGGATGTGCTGGCAATGGCCAGGCTTACTCTCCCATCTGGGGATTCATTAATGAAGGCTTAGCTTCAAAGGCAGATAACAAGCTAATCAAAAGGGGAAGCCCTGCAAATCATGCTGCCTAATGAGTAAGGCTACAAGCGCAGGTGAGAAGGTAGAACAGGTGGAGTGATGGGGGCGGGGGGTGGTCTTCTTGGTCGTGGTGCTGGCTGACCACTGGCTTTGGACCAAAGAATCAGTAGAGAAATCAATCCCAGGATAAGAGTGTTTTGTGCCGTAATGGCACAGCCCTCTTATGCCAGTCACCCCCTCAATCTCCTTAGTCCCATCACCATCTCATCATCCCAGAGACTGAGACCAATAAGCCTCTGCCCACCAAGAACGCCACCTAGGCACAAGGTCAAACCAGCTAGCTGAGCAGGGTAGGAAGAAGGGGCCATGCAAGAGGCTTCCTGTGGCTCCTGCTATCTCAGAGAGAACACAGAAACATACTCAAGAATTCAACTTTTGCTTTATGTTTGAAAATAGGTATTGGAGGGTTCCCCTTTCTCCACATCCTCTCCAACATTTGTGGTTTCCTGCCTTGTTAATTTTCCCCATTCTCACTGCTGGTGGGAATGTGAGCTGGTGCAGCCACTCTGGAAAACTGTGTGGAGGTTCCTCAAAGAGTTAAAAATAGACCTGCCCTACGACCCAGCAATTGCACTGCTGGGGATTTACCCCAAAGATACAAATGCAGTGAAATGCCAGGAAACCTTCACCCCAATGTTAATAGCAGCAATATCCACAGTAGCTAAACTGTGGAAGGAGCCTCGGTATCCATCGAGAGATGAATGGATAAAGAAGATGTGGTTTATGTATACAATGGAATATTCCTCAGCCATTAGAAATGACAAATACCCACCATTTGCTTCGATGTGGATGGAACTGGAGGGTATTATGCTGAGTGAAGTAAGTCAATCGGAGAAGGACAAACATTATATGGTCTCATTCATTTAGGGAATATAAAAAATAGTGAAAGGGAATAAAGGGGAAAGGAGAAAAAATGAGTGGGAAATGTCAGAGAAGGAGACAGAACATGAGAGACTCCAAACTCTGGGAAATGAACTAGGGGTGGTAGAAGGGGAGGAGGGCGGGGGCCGGGGGTGACTGGGTGACAGGCACTGAGGGGGGGCACTTGATGGGATGAGCACTGGGTGTTATTCTATATGTTGGCAAATTGAACACCAATAAAAAATAAATTTATAAAAAAAGAAAATAGGTATTGGGGGTATCATAAAACTAAATGTTGTTCTATGTTTGAGCTGATGAGCTCTGTAGGTTGGGAAAGACACAGCAAATGTAACAAAGGTAGTTACATGATTTATGGCCCTTTAGCACCAGGAGGGTAGGAAGCTCTCCCCGGGGCTGAAGGTGACTGCTGCAAATGTAACAATCTTTATTACATTTGCCTGGTTTTCTCTCTTCCCACGTGACAGACTTGCTCTTTTCTGTTGTCCAAGTGTCTAAGTACTGGCTTAAATATTTGTTGATGATCAGTACATCTACAGAGATGAAGGAGGCCTGAAATCTTGCCCTAAATATCACCTTTGTAGGTCTTCTCTAGTTGTGGCTCTCCTGTGGGTAATAGAGCTTGGAACAATTTGAATATTGATATACCACCAAACTGATTATCCGCAGGGCCTCGACTTTCTTTTGCTCGTTTCTCTGTTCTATCTTTCTCTCCCTCTTCAATCCTTCCCCAAGATTCAAACATTTTTCTCCCTTTCAGCATGAAGAACCACTAAGTTCCCACCTCCCCTTTGAGTCTTACCAGTTCTACAGCTGATGGTTGGCCTCTGATATGATCTCTGCCAGTTAGAGGAACTCAAAATCCCTATGTGGGAAAGAGAGGTTATGAGGTAGGGCCTCTCCACTCCAGGTAGAATCTTTTTCCTCTTTCCCAAGAGCCTAAAATTCAGATATAGCTCACAGCATTACAGGTAGTTTTTTGTTGAAAACCCTCAGCAGATCTACATAGTAGATTTATCTGTCTACCTCCCAATGCATTGCAAAGGCCTCCCTCAATAGCTTGACAAGAAAAAAGCTCTTTGCCAAGCCACTCATTCCTAATACATAGTTTCTCCTGAGAGGGTGGAGAATAAGATGGATAAGAAGATGGACCACACATAGAACACCTTTTATTTTACACGTCACTGTGTTGCTTTCTCATCTCCAAACCAGTGATTCTCTGCCTGACTCCACCACTGGAACCACTTCAGGGGCTTATAGGACTCCCGGCACCCAGGTTGTGCCCCAGATCTTTTGCATCCAGATGTTTTTGATGGGACCCAAGCATCAGTTGTTTTTTGATGATAGTAGTTTTCAAATTTGGCTGCATGCTTAGAATCTCCTGGGAGGCTTTAAAAAATACTGATACCTGGACCCACTCCCAGAAATGCTGATTAATGGATGTGGGATGCAGCCTGGGTACTGGAGATTTAAAAATCTGCCCCATGTGTATCAAATGCACAGCCAAGGTTAAAAACTGATGCTCTAACCATTTTCTTCTTTCAAATTCTCTAGCTTGGGGATCAGCTGAGAGAAAACTTTCGCTAGTAAAACAAATGAAAATACCAGTGATCTACTGGTTGATCTTTTTTCCACAGTGATTTACTGCACTGAATCCACAGATGATAAGTAGTTGTTTGGGAAGAAAGTGTGCAGTTGTTGATTTTATTCTATCAGCACCCCATCTCCTTGAGCTGCAGCCTTCTGGTTGGTCTGGGCCATAATAAAATTGTGAGCAACAAATAAGAACAACTGAGGTAACTCAGTAGGAGCTACACCTACTGCACTTCCACTTTTAACTGAGTTCTAATAACTAGTAGCTAGAGGACCTAAGATAATGCAACTTGCCTCAAAAGAACACTGTGACTCTTAAAAATACTTATGAAAAAAATCTGTCTTGTGTATGGAATCACCTTAGTTGGTGATGGGATAGTAGCCTGAAGACAAAGAATTAGAAGTACTGTAAGCTCAGTGCATTGACTTATTATACTGTCTCCACATCTGGGGAAAGATGAAGATATTTTTTTTAATTTATTTTTTATTGGTGTACAATTTACTAACATACAGAATAACCCCCAGTGCCCGTCACCCATTCACTCCCACCCCCCGCCCTCCTCCCCTTCTACCACCCCTAGTTCATTTCCCAGAGTTAGCAGTCTTTACGTTCTGTCTCCCTTTCTGATATTTCCCACACATTTCTTCTCCCTTCCCTTATATTCCCTTTCACTATTATTTATATTCTCCAAATGAATGAGAACATATAATGTTTGTCCTTCTCCGACTGACTTACTTCACTCAGCATAATACCCTCCAGTTCCATCCACGTTGAAGCAAATGGTGGGTATTTGTCATTTCTAATAGCTGAGTAATATTCCATTGTATACATAAACCACATCTTCTTTATCCATGGAAAGATGAAGATATGTTAAAAATCATAGGGGGGATTAAAAAATATTTCAGAATATTTAAGTAGGTAATTATTGGACATAGAAGATGAAACTAATTATCCCTAGTTTCTGCATAACAATTTGCTAGGATCATATTCCTGGCAGAAGAAAATATTTTCAAGGAAAACATTAGACCTAGGAAGGTTACAGATGCAGTCTGCTGAGACACTTTGGAACCTCCGGCATTTCAAGGATGCATGTGTATGTAGAAAAATATACTGAGAAATGAGAGTGTTTATCTCAGTTAAGGTTATAAATGCAGTCAGTAGAGAAGGTCTTTTTAAATTTGAAGTAATGGGATATATCTCCGATGGATGATTCCTAAATTCTCTAGTTTGCTCAGACAATTCTATGTGTCCTCATTGCTTTTTCACCATTATTTTTAAAAATGGTTATTTATTAATGAAACAAGGTATTATTTCTGGGGTAAGCAAGAAGTATAAGACATGATGTCTGACTTAATACCTTCCTTGACTAAGAATCATTTCAAGAAATCATGTAGTTAGCAGGTCTGGCTGTGTGGTGTGACTGGAAAAATTTGGTGGTGGAGCTGCCAAAACTTGTGCTGAAGTGGATCACATGGCTTCCTTCCCTTCACTATCCTTAACTACTCTTGAGTAATTGTGCTAATTAAATGGCTAAAAAAGCAAGCAGTGGCAAAAAAGGACTGAGTTACAGAAGCCTGGAGAATCCCGAGGGATCAATTACATCCCCTGCATAATGGCCAGTTGACTGTTGACCTAAAAGAAGGGAATCCCATCTGCCTAGCCTTCTTTAAACATGACATCAATTTACTTTGGGGACATATCTATGTAGATGTCTACATGGTGGATCAAGCCAATTAGAGTGTAGGCTTTGAGACCCAGGGGAGTTCTTTCCAAATTAGCTTATTACAAAGAGTCAAGCAGAAAAAAGGTGGGCATCAGCTTGTGTGATTGCTCAATATTGCAGTATTCCTACCATGTAGGACTCTTGCCTTTGCACGTCTACCACTGTGTGGATCAATGGTTAGGACAGAGATAGCTAAAGTCTAAACCAACCTCTGTGAAGCCAGGACCATGACTCCCTTGTTCACAGCTGAATCCCAGCACCTCCTTGCATAGTAGGCACTCAGTATGAACTACTAGTGTTCAGTCGACACTATTTCTCACTCTCTTGGTCATCCATCACTCCCTAGGTGAGACACAGGGTTGCTTGTAAAGTTTGGACTCAGTCATACCCCAATGTGGAAAAAGAGGCCCAGAAGATGGTGTTGACTTTGTCACTAAATAATCTCATGGCCTTACTCAAGCCATCTGAGCTCTGTGCTCAGTGTTCTCCTCTTGGACACTGCACATATCTTTTTCTTTTTGTTGATTTTATAAAAGTATTTTAGTAATCAAGTGGATTAAATAAAAATGAAGGTACTCAAAAATATCCATCTTTGTGTCCATGGAGTCTTGTTCATAGCAGATCCTTATAATGCTAAAGTGATCTTAAAACCCCTGTTTTCAGCTTTCTGTACCAGGTTTATTGTTTTTTCCTTGGAGTCAGGTTTAGGAGAAGCCAAAGGCCATGGACATTCTCATATCTTGATTCTATAGTTACCACATCTACTTGATGATCTAATTACAGATGCTTGCTCACTGACATTCTCTGCCTTTCCATAATACACAGGACACATGAAATATCCCTATTTTCATGCCTTTGCCTAGGCCTTTCCCCTTACCCAGAGTGCCCTTCCCTCTCTTCTCAGCATAATTGAATTCTGCATGTCCTACAAGCCTCTTCTTTCCAGCCATCCCCCAATAGTAGTCTCTCCCTCCTTAGAATGCCAATGTTGCTTCATATAATTATCATTTCAATGTGTAAATATTTTGTCCATCCAATTAGATTGTAGGCTCCATGAATACAACCTACCCTTCTTTGGAGTCTGCGCAGTAAGAATTACATACTCATATATGTAAATGTATGAATGAATATATGAAAATGTAAAACCCTCAGTTTTCAATGGAGCTTAGTTTGCATATCTGGATAATCACAGAACATCCAAGATGGTTTTTTTTTTAAATAGTTTTGCAGATAAAAAGAATGATAAGATGTATGTAAAATCTCCAAGTGAAGCCCAGAATAGGGGAGCCAGTTAACTTGTCCCAGCATAAAGTAGCTGTGGTTGAACAATCATGCTTCTTATTGCCCAAGGATATGGATATGGTCCTCCAAATAGTGGTCTAGCACCTTGACTGTCACAAGGTGACTTAGTGAGAACCTGACTGGGAGCTGTCCTCCGCTGGGGTGCTGAAAAGTTAACTTTGAACTTGTACTAACCAGAGATCTTGGAAACGCACGAGAGTCTGAACAATGAACAAGAACAGTTTGGGGGAAGAACCTTTCTGGGGTGTCTTGCAGGCCCCTCAAACTTTACAGTACAAAACAAAAGTCAATTTCCTCTTAGTCACCTGTTTTCCCTCTTATATCCCCTAAGTCCTGGCATCTCTGCTTCTTAAATAACTTTAAAAACCATCTCCTTTCCTGTTGGATGCTACATCTGAAACTAGGGATGTACATGTTGGCTGATTGAATTTAAATTTAAAAAAATAATCTCATTTCCATTCACATTGTCACTGAAATAATTTCCTAACTGATTTCTCTCAAATATCTTGTTCCTCAGTGGCTGCCATGAACAACTTCTATCCCCAATGTCTATAGAAATTAATTCAAGGTCATTAGAATGGGAGAAGCTATAGCAAGGCACTCCAGAAATTCTGGCAGTTAAACTATAAACGTCAACTCATAATAGATAAGAATGATAGATGAAAATCTCCTTAGAGATATAATAGTTCCAGGATCAGAAACAGCAAGAGTAAACAGCCTGTCTACATGAGCCAGACCAATCCCAGGCAAAGTGAAAGTGATGTCCATTTTTAAAGACCTATAAAGAAACTATGTCATGCATAAGGGATAGGGGTACAGGTGATAGGAAGGTGAGTTTACAACAAGGAAGAGCTGGCAATGTTGGTTCAAGTATTGCTCAGGCAGTTTGTCTACTCCTTGTCACAGATGCATCTTTGTCTGGTGGATAGAATATGCTGGTTATTCTCAGTTGGCCCCTTGGGAGGCTGGCCTGAATGGACTGAACCTCTGAGTTCCTTTGTCCTCTGGTTTATACTCCGTTTACTTAATGGAGAACATAGGAGATTAGAGAGAGAGAAAGGAGAGCGAGGTTGGATTATTGATTTCTCTAGTTCCATTCCATGCTGGCTATCCTGACCTAAGGCCACAGCTTCAGCATTATGGCTTCTCCTAAAGCTCTGACTTCCAGCTGCCCCTCTTCTCACATTTTTTTCTGGCCCACAGGGAGTAATGGTGGTATTGCGCTGTCCCCAAATTATCCAATTCAAGTGTGCCATCTGTTTCCTGCTGGATCCTTGATCAGGACCTGATATCATTAAGCATTCATATCCAAACTCCCTTGCCCCAATCTCATCCTCACCAAGAATTATTCTGTTTATAAATTGGCTTCACCTGTAAATCCATTCACAAGGAGATAATGTACAGGTCATGTTGATGCAAGCATTCTGTTCTGTCTGGCATTTATACTTCTCAGTGTTAATTAAGAAATTGGCATTCTGATTTCATAGTTTCTTATTAAATTAGGTTTGTTAGTACAATTCAGCCTGCCTAGAATTAATGAATCAGGTTCTGCCAGAATTAAAGGTCTGGGATGAATTCACCCAGACGATATTACCCTTGGAGGCTCTGGTGACCATCCACTCCCACCCCCTTCCCAAGCTACTTAGGGTTCCTTACCCATGTCATGCTTTCATACCTCTGAGCTTTTATCCAGATTGTTCTCTCTTTATGGACTCCACCTTCTCATCTCTTGGGTCACTCCCATGAGTCCTCCTAAGCACTATTTAGGCATTATTTCATCTGTGGAGTCATCTTTATCTTTTCTAGAAATAATCTACTTTGCACCCATTTATTGAGCACCTTTGTACCAGGAACCCCGAAATGTCCTAGGGACATGGGAATGAATCAAGACAGTTCACAGTTTGCAGTTTCAAAGATGAGGTGTAAAGTGATGTAAACAATGCTATCTAAATGACATCTGATAGACATAAGACATTGTAAGATAAGACATCTGACAATTCTGTGCGATGGAGATAGGATAAAGGGCAATGGTGGGCTGGTGTTCAGGGAGAAGCCTACCTTGAATGATAGTATTTGACTTTGTTCATGAGTGATTGTAACAGGCAAAGATAACAAGGAATAAAGGACTTTCTGGGATTTTTAGAGGTAGGGAGTCAAAGAATCTGTCTGGAGTTTGCCAAGCTTGTAATGGCCTCTGAGTGCACATCAGCCCTCCCACTTTAGTCCCAGCTGATTGGAGCAGAACTGGGTACCAAATCAAAGGGCAGCCACTCTATAGGCTGGCCAGAGACATAGGAAGGTACTGATGTGAGAACAGCCCTGCTATAGAAATAAGCAAAAGATGGCCTCTGCATATTAGTCCCCAGGTTGGTGATGTCTTCACAGCAGGCTGAGACTCATTAGCTCAAAAGCCCATAGGCACCAAGCTCAAAATTTTACATGTTATTTTTAAAATACCCGAACAAGTAGATTTTTAGCTCTTTAGGACCCATCTGCTTGGCATACCCTGTGAAACTGCATCCAGTATCTACTGGCCATTGATAAGAAAAAACCTTGTGGTTATAAGGCCCAAACTGCTCCTGCCATTTGGAGCTCTCTGATCCAGAGACCTCACTGTATTGCTGAGTGACATCACCTAGACAGGTAGGCCCCTTCCGCAAACCCCCTCTCCCTTAAGCATTCCCCTGCCCTCCTCTCCTTCTGGTATTTCCTATGTTGTAAGCCTCTGGACAGTCTTATGCTCTAAGGGATGTCCCCTCTCGTGCAAACATGTCCAAGCACTGTTCAATAAAGCTTTTTGTGTGTTACTGCCTCTGTAGTCATGTATTTTTCCTTCGTCAGCCCTCAATTCCTCAAAACCCCTATAAGCACACACTGGACACTGACTGGCTCAGCCCATCAGAGCCCTTCTTTGGGGGAGTCTTAATTTGAGGAGGGAGAGATAATGAGCATTTGGCAGCAGGGAGCAGAAACAGAAAGGCATGCAGAGAAAATGAGACAGTAAGCAGGAGCCACAAGGCAGCAGGAGCCATGAATCAGATGGAAGGGGCAGAGCACTCAGTCAGTGGTAGCAAAAGACAAAGCACAGACAAATTGGGTTGGAGTGGCTGTATGGTGAAACACTGGGTAAAAAGCCATGGATATGTACAGCCAGCTAGCAAGGAATAAAATAGTACAGGAGCACCCAAAAGGGCATTTTAGTTCCTGAACCACATTCTGGTTTCTACAAGGTCAGTGTCCTGGTTCTAGCCCTGCCATGAGGACATGCCACTCAGTGTAAATTTTATTCTGAAAGACCTTTCTCCAGGCAACCCTAGTATGTCTGTATTCTTCATATCAGAAAGAATCAGCTTCCATATAAGCTATAGAAAGAACATGGACAAGGTCTGGAATGAGGAACCGTGTGGTGTTTGGGGGAATTCCAAGCAATTTGATATTTCTAGATAAGAAAGTACAAGTTGGAGAGGTGGTGGAAATGAGATTACAGAGGTAATGGGGTTAGGTCATGGCATTCTTGTGTGTGCTCTGCTGAGAGTCTCCAGTGTCATCCTACAAGGAACAAGTGGGCTTTTAGAGACAGTAGTGATGAGTCAGACTCATGTTTTCATCAGGTTACTTCAGCAAAGCATAAGAGAAGTTTGAGATGGGCAAGCCTGGAGGCAGCTAGCAATCTGGGCAGAAGTGAGAGAATGCTTAGCAAGATGGAGAAGATGGGACATAGTCAACAAATATTCAAGAGGAAAAAGCAGCAAGAGTTGATAACTTATTACCTGTTGGGGTGGAAAAAATAAACTTGTGATGGATAATTCCTGTTTTCCAGACTTGGGCACTGGATGAATGAGATGAAAGAGGAAATTGGGCTGGAGAAGGGAGGAGGAAGAGGAAGACTCTATGTTTGAGGAATGCATAAGACACCAGGTGGAGAAACTGAGTGGGCAGCTGGCTCCATGCATCTTGGCTTCTGGGTGAGTCCTAAGTCACATCTCGGTAATAGCCACTGCGATCACTCACTCATCCTTGTACTGTTGAGTCTGTGCCCTAATATAGACCAGTCCTTCAAACCTCTTCTCCATCCCAAAGCCATCCTTTGGTATGTCATCAAAGTTTCCTGTCACCAACACCTTCTCAAAGCATTCCTTCTTTCTGGACTTGAATGGGATCTCCTTCAAAGACCTTCTTGTGCTTACAGCTCTCCCAATGAAGCCTGGTTTTTATTTATCTTCCACTCATGCAGCACAAGTTCTTCACACCAGGAAGTGGAGTTGGAGTTCTTGATTCACATTTCCACATACCCATCATTTCTTCTGGAAAGTTTCTGTTCCTTTGAGGATCACTCCATTTGTCTTCTGTCTTCTCTCTCATTATTATAAATGACCAACATCCTCATCACTTTCTTTCATTTGCCAAAGAAGGTGGGTTCCATTTTCACCGTCTTCTTCTCTCTTCAACATTTGCTTCATTCCACATGAATGAAGATTTCTACTTCCATATGGATGAATCATCTTCCATCTTGGATCCCCAGTTCCTTGACTTAATCATCTCTAAAGACTTGTCCATTTTGCCTCTGGCCTCCATTCTTAGGGTCAAACCCTACATCATGACTTCTGAAATGACAACTTCAAATGTACCATTCTAACTACCACCTCCTATCAAAGACTCCACTGAGACTCTCTTTTAACCTTAGTGGAATCTTTGGACTTTTGGTCTTCACTTTTTGTCACTATCTAGAGTTATCTACATATTTATTAAGAAGGTAGTTTTCAAAGCGAGATGCCAGGTTAATTTCTGGGAAAGGCTAAGATGGTGAGAATATAGCAATTTAAAAAAGGAATCCAGGGATCCCTTGGTGGCGCAGCAGTTTGGCGCCTGTCTTTGACCCAGGGCGCGATCCTGGAAACCCAGGATCGAATCCCACGTCGGGATCCCGGTGCATGGAGCCTGCTTCTCCCTCTGCCTGTGTCTCTGCCTCTCTCTCTCTCTCTCTCTCTCTCTCTCTGTGACTGTCATAAATAAATAAAAAATAAATAAATAAATAAAAATAAAAAATAAAAAAGGAATCCAGATTTCAGAGTTTATCTTGGTGGTTTGGAAAAGGGAGTATGGGCACTTGCAGAGAGTTGGACATCACTAATAGGTGGTTTTCACCATAGCTCATAGCAGGAAAGCAGAAGAAATGCTGGACTCTATCCCTCCCATAACTCTCTCACCACTTATTGTATGCCTGCAATGTTTTTTGGCTCAATCACTGGGCACTTAATTACGCACTCTAATTTTTCACATCTGTCTGTCTGGAGCCTGGAATGTGGTCATGGAAAGCCCCCTGGGCCTGTATTCAAAACAGTGGATTTCAGATACAACTTTTCCCTTCAAGATCTTGAGCAAATCATTTAACTGCACCTGAACATGTAAATAACAGTCCTGGCCTCACCAAGTGATGATAAAAATCAATGAGATGATAGATTAAAAAAAACATATAGTAAGCTTCAAAATGTTTTAAGAACATAAAGTCTAATATATCCTCATTATATTTGAGAATAGGAATTGTGTGTTCTTTGTGTGATTCATCAAGCATGGTGCTCAAATATTTGTAGAATGAATGAGTGACTTATTGAATGAATGAGTGAGCGAGTGAATCAATGAATGCCTATGTGCAAGCTGAGCCTCAAGCTTTTTGGTCCCAGTCCCACAAGGAGAACTGGCTACCTTGTCAAGTTAACACTGTTAATACTATTTATTTGTTCATTCATTCATTCATTCATTCACTCATTCACTTATTTGACAAACACATTTGCTGCCTACCACGTGTGGTAACATGAGTTCCTACTTGCTGTCTCAATCAAAACTGTGCCTGATCACCAACAGTGTGCAAGGATTTCTTTTTCTCTACATCCTTGTCGCACTTGTTACTTCGAGTCTAGCCCTTCTGATGGATATGAAGGATATCTCATTGTGGTTTTGATTTGCATTGTCCTGATGATTAGTGAAGCTACAGGAGAGGGAATATAGTCGATGGTATTGTAATAGTGTTGCATAGTGACAGATGGTAGCTTCACTTGTGAGCACAGCATAAAACAAAAACAAAACAAAACTGTGCCTCTATCAGGAATTTATTTTGAACTCTATCCTACAGATGAGGAATCTGAAGCACAGAGAAGTTATGCAACTTGCCTAAAATTACACAGGTAGGGTATTACAGAGGTTAAAATACAGATGGGTCTCCTAGAGATACACAGAAACCAACATTGAGGGGTGCTCCCCAAAGAGTATAAAAAAGAGAGAATAGCAGTTTCCAACAACAGTTTCTAAATGCACAGGTATTGCCCAAGGGAGGACACAGAAAACTAGCTTAGGATCCATTAGGCTCAGTCTCAGAGCATCAGTTGTCTTAGGTCCTATTTTCCAGGAAACAGCCTCTAAGACAGGAATTTGTGTGCTGGAGGACTAACACCATGAGTAAACACCTAAAGAGGGCAGGTGGAGGTGTTGGGTATCGCTGGAGCTGTAATAAAGACCTCAGCCAGCCTTATGGGGGAGCTCTGGAGCTGTCATGGCCTGCAGTGAGTTGGGATGGGCTTTTATACCTCTGCATGGTCCAGTCATTGGATGCCAACTGTCCCTAGGGACCGAGTCTGAGCAGGACCGTGGGCAAGGCAGTTTCCCAGGGAGGGACTGAGCTCTAACTGTCAGCAGATGATGCTACAGCAGCTGGGGGACAGAGTCCCTTGGTTCTGAAGGTGGGTGTGGGCAGTGAATCACATCATTTTACAGCAATGTTATTAAAACTTCTAAAAATCAAATGTGTTAACTAGCCTGACTTGAAGAGAGATAGAGACCGGAAAAAAGCAGAGCTTGGAGACAAGGGCTAGCAGTATCCATAGAACACCCGTAACTCCTAACATTAGGATCTTCTTCCAGGGATGGCTGCAGGCGTCATCACCTCCTGGTGCCAGGCTGCCTTCCCACTATCTAGCCCGAACTCCTTGCTCAATGCCTGAGCTCCCCTGGAGGCATTTGGGCTTCCTGTGTGGTCAGGCTGCAGAAACTAAATAAATATGGTGGCATCCTGCCCTAACAGGTTAGCTCTCTGGCTATACAGGCTTGAACACCATTCCTAAGTCCCATCACTTCTGGGACAGCGAAAAATCAAATTTCTGACCTGGTAGCCTGTGGTCCACACCAAGGAAAACCCTTTTGCTGTCTCAGAAGCCAACAGGCTTTTCCCAGGCCTTTACCACAGATGTGGTCATTGTTGGTGATTCTGGAGCCTGCTGAGGAGCAGTGGAATCAACCAAGCAGGTAACAGGAAGTATAGGAAATTCATAAGAAAGAGAGATTCAGGCTAAGAGATACACAGCCAGACAATGACTGTGGAAATCCATGTGAGTCGAGATGTCTCTGAGTGGACAGGTGTCCCAGTGGTTGAGGTTAGCACAAAACCATGGAGTGTGTCAGTGTGGGACTGGGCATTAAGAAGATGAAGAAGCTTGAGTGTTTTAATGGTGCAGAACCAAATGAAGAAGAGTACGCACATTTATTTTGCAGGGATTAACTGAGCTCATTCTGTATCATGGGAACAGTTTGGTGCAAGAAACCCAAACCCAGTCAAGCTAATTTCAGTTAAAAGATGTCATTGTAGAAGACTAGAATATCTCACTAAGTTCAACAGGAAGAAGATAGCCATAAGGACAGAGAAAGGATATGAAACATCCCTAAAATGGCCCTGGAGGAGGAAGAAGTCTTCATGAAGACTTCAAAGTCACTTTTTTATAAATGACTTGACCTCGGTGCTTTTTGCTAACACTTGTAGACACATGATGAAGCAAAAGCAGGATTAAGTCACTGATAGTCAAAGACTCTTTACAAAAGCTGAATTTTGTACACATTTATGAAACATTCATAAACATTTTTTATCAACTTCTGGAGAGCAGATTAGAATGTCAAAATGTGGGGCAGGCCGGGTGGCCCAGCAATTTAGCGCCGCCTTCAGCCCAGGGCCTGATCCTGAAGTCCCGGGATGGAGTCCCACGTTGGGCTCCCTGCATGGAGCCTGTTTCTCCCTCTGCCTGTGTCTCTGCCTCTCTCTGTGTGTGTGTATCTCATGAATAAATAAATAAAATCTTAAAACAAACAAACAAAAAAAGAATATCAAAATGTTATAGAAATCAGGGAAAAGTTTAACTGAGAGATAAAAAAACTTTAGATGCATTAGTACTGTGGCAACCAGCCAGATCATTCCAATTATGTCCCTAATTGGGTCCATAAATAATTTATAACCCACCATTTGTGTCTGCGGCAAAATATTTCTAACAGCAAATGCTTAAGGCAGCTAATGATTTCCGATTTTGAATTCGTCCAAACTCCTGTAGACTGTTGATCTCACAGCCCCTCTTGAAGAAATTTGGAGGGGATTACCCAAGTGTGGAGAGAACTATCTTCAGTGTCTGGTTGGAAAGGACTGTCCAAGAAGCAATGAACTCAACTCACTTTGCTGTGAACTTTACCACTGGATTTCAATTAAGGTCAACAGCCAAATCCATGAAAATCAGAAATAAAACAGAAAGCCAAGCTACCAATGGTCCTGTGATTAGCACCCAGATTTTTCTCATTTCTTCATCAGAAGCAGAATTTACTTTTTTCCTTTCTGAGAGTCTACACTGAGTGTTTCAGGCATCCACATTCTGCTTGATTTCCACAGCTTCTCTAGTTCTTTTTTTTTTAATTTCTAATTGAAACTTAGTAATATATGTATCTAGTGGATGAAGTGCACGTGAAGCGTCTTCACGTTAGAGCTCAATGAACATTTTTGCTAATGGATTCACTCATGTGACCACCACTCACTTTGAGATATAGAACATTCCAGCTCCCCACAACACTCTCTTACTGCTTTCCAGGGTGCTCTGCCTCTCAGTGGAAACAGATGGAGAATGAGGCAAAGGCTCCGAAGCTTCCTTACCACAGGGCTCATGTGCTGTCCATTGCACAGAACCCCTGAAAACACTTCCTTGGTGAGCTCAACGTCTCAGCAACTCTGAGCAGATCATTTTTAAACTCAGATGCCCCAGAGGGTGTTTGATAGTGAGATGGGTGTGGGGCCAACCACAGGGAAAGGTTTTATTCGCTCCTTGCCAAAAGCCTTTGAGGTTTCCAAAACCCCTTCTCCATCCAGAATCGTAAGGGAATAATCTGTAATCCCTGAAAGGCACTCGCCTAACCACACAGGACAGGTGGCAGCCTGGATGTTCGGTTTGGCCAAGGTTACACTTCAAAGCCATTCACCACTTGTCACTGCTGAAAGATGAGACTTAGGCTCCCCAGAAGTCCTGCTTTGCCAAGACCTTGCATTATGCATCCAGAATTGTGCCTTGGGGTGGGTGCGGGAGGCAGTTTTCTCTTTTATACATGGCTTTTGACTCCTGGGGAGGGATAGCTACTAGCTCCTACTCACTGCACATTTATTAAGCGCCAGGCGCTGTGATGAACATGTCTCATTAATCTGTAACTGCACTGACCAATATCTCCATTTAGAAATAATGAAACAGAGGGGAAGAACACAGCTAGGAAAAGGTAACGTCAGGCTCCAGAGCCCGTAATCCTGCTCCACAGGCTTGGCGCTTCCCCAAATGGCCCTGCTGCTTCCCAGAGTTTCTGGGCACCCTGGTCATGCTTAGCAACCTTCCTCCCGCACCACCCCCCCATAGACACGCAGACACACACACAGGGACTCTGGCTTTGGGCTAGGAAAGGAAGTACAATTCACCTGACTTATGAGTTCATTAAATTCCTGAGCTATGGCTGCAAATCAACACTTTATAAATGAAACCCTTATTTCCTAGAGGCACAAAGTTATAAGCTGGGGTTCTGTTTCCAGAAATCCATTTATTTCATAAAAATATAAAAATTGATTATGAAAATAAAACAAAGCACACAAAACACCCACACATACATAGCAAGGATTTATTAAGTAAGAAAGCAAATGAGAAAACTAATCTTAGGAAGGTTAAATTGGGTGGATTTTTCTGCAAGGCCTGGACTGGCAAGGGTTTCTGAAAGCATGAGTTAAATGAGATTGAGATTGGAGATGTCTTCCATGTTTTTGAGTAAAGTGTCCCTGGAGTAAAAATAGGCATTCTTCACTGTTCTGAAGGCTTTCAAATTGAGCTCAAAATCAGGAGCATTTTTCTTAAAACTTCTCATGGCATGAAGGCATCTGAATTTTTGAATAGCATTGTTGCTGTTCTGGTCATCTTTTTTGCTTCATTAGAAGCTGTCAGATGGGGGCACCTGGGTGGCTCAGTCAGTTAAGCATCTGCCTTTGGCTCAGGTCATGATCTTGGGGTCCTGGGCTCAAGCCCCGCATTGGGCTCCGTGCTCAGTGGGGAGCCTGCTTCTCCCTCTGCCCACACTTGCTCTCTCTCTCTCAAATAAATAAATAAAATCTTTAAAAAAATGTTGTCAGATGACAGCAAATGAGGTTTGGTCATTATAGTGGGCTTTTTAGGATGAGAAAGAATGTAGTGATGGGAGTGACAGCTCCTGTGGTGGAGAGTCAAGGGTTAGCCCCATACTCACAAAGTCTCTGGAGCAGCCTGTCTGCCCTGGGCCCTCAAAAGCCTCTCTCTGCCTGGCTGCCAGGGCGCCCAGGATCTCAGACAGTAGGAATAGAGGTGGGTGGCATAGAGACACACAGAGTGAGGGGCAAAAGTAGTGGGGAAAGAGGAAGGAGTGGTTTCCAGCCAATGGCTCTTTCATTTTTATAGTCTGCCCAAAGCCCTCAGAGCTGAAAAACCAGCATCTCAAAGGATTGACGGCAGCCTGGCCCTTATCTTAATGCGCATGGGAACCACTTGCTAGAGAGTAGGCTCTGATTTGGCTTGATGGAGGTGGCTTAAGACTCTGCATTTCTAACAAGCTCTCAGGTAACGCTAAGGCTACTAGTATGAGGCCTTCATGCTCAGAAGCAAGAGTTCATGGATCCGATGGTCGCAGAGCAGTTGCCTATGTCTTTACTTTCTGCAAAGCATGTCTTCACCCAAGACAATATTTCCTTTAGATCCCTATGCAGGCACATTTAATTTTGGCTCATTAGTACTTTTACTCTTGGTAGTTTTATATTTGATCGTATCAATTGGTCAATTCAACATTTGAAGGCTTCTATGAGTCACAATAGGATAAGGCTTTCTGAAGGGGCTCTGCTGAAATTCTCTGGCTTCCCTTGCAATAGAACCTTCTCCAGACTCTACTCCCCATTCCCTTTCCCCCCAGAAATCTAGCTCTGGAGCTGTCTGGGTGGCTTAGTCGGTTAAGTACCTGCCTTTGACTCAGATCATGGTTCCAGAGTCCTGGGATAGAGTCCCACATTGGGCTCCTTGCTCAGTGGGGAGCCTGCTTCTCCCTCTCCCTCTGCCCCACATTCCTGCTTGCTCTCTGTCTAGTGCTCTCTCTCTCTCAAATAAATAAATAAAATCTTAAAAAAATCTTGGTCTGATCATTTTCATTCTTTTCTATTTGACTATAGACTTCTTGTGACTGATAAATCCTTGCTTCAGTTTGCCTCTTCCGCCATCGTTAATAAAAATGCAGTCCATGCTGGTGATTTTGTGTCCTTGTGAATGCACAGGAAATTTGAAATAAATGAATGAGGTACAGAGTGTAGTTGAGATGCAGTTCTGGGGCTGGGAAACATGCTTATGAAATATAAATGAGCAAACATGATTTGGGCTGAATAAAGCTTTAGGAGGTTTATCATGAGCTGACAACTGCCTGAAATGGGACCCCAGAATTAACAAACTGGACCTGATACCTGAGGGGACAGCCATGTGGCACTAAGTGTCCCTGCCCCCACCATGGCCCTGGACCACAGGCCTACCTCGGACATTTGCAGGGCTTGGGGAAAGAATACAAATAAAGATCCTTAAAGTTATAAAATAAGTTCACAAATGGTAAATAAAATGCTCTAACCTCTACCATGACACATATCTCTAAGACCACCTGGTCAGTGTCCAAATTCTCATATCCCTTGGATTTTTGAGCCAGAACATTATGGTGTCAAGATAACCAACCCCTTGCTGTGGCTCACTCCACTTCCCTTCCCTTATGCCCTCAGCTACATTCCACACCAAAAGGGACATTGCCCCCTTGTGTCTGGGCCCCCTGGGGAGTTCACACCTACAGTATGCTCTGTCCCAGAAAGGAGGGCCCCAGGACCCACGCAGCTCCCTGAGGGATCAGGTTGGAAAGAAAATGTCTACGTCTTCAGAATGGATCATTGTGAAGTAAAATCTCCAAGGATTCTGGCCGTGAAATTGATTCTCCTGGGATATCCCACAGGCCCTGCTCTGTGTGTTGGGTTCTGCTCTGGGACCCATGCCTGATCTCTTAGGCTAAGTCCATAAGTGGATTTTCAAGTTTACTCTGTTAAAATTGGCAATTAGCTCTTTAGAGAAATCTGCCTCATTTCCCTGGCACCGATAATAGTGCCTGGGGGGGGGGGGGGGAGGATAGGAACCTTCCCTGTAATTTGATTCATTTTCTGTTGGAGAGAAAAGCAACCAGAGTGCAGGCTTCTGCAGTGGCTGATGGCTTAATTGCCACATGCATCTGGGGGGAGCACTAACTTGGCATCCCTATGCTTGACTCCCTGGCACTGGGAGGCAGCTGACACCTGGAGGGAGCTGAAAACATTGGTGGCTGCCACCCAACAGTGAAGAAGGAGTTGGAAACATCCTTCCTTTTCCTCCCGTTTAAATCACCTCTTTATTTTTAAGGACTGTGTGATTTGGTGCCATTTTGGCCACCAGAGATCGCACCTTAATTGTTCATGTATTGTATCTCCTGTACCCAGTGCAGTACCTGGCACAGGTCAGGGGCAGCAATGTCTGCTTGGTAAGGACACACTGGCTCTGGGCTGGCTCTTTCTGCATGGCCTTATAACATTCGGGACACAGAAGTGGTGGCTTTCAATCCATACTCACAGTATCCCATGTAAGAGGACAAAGATGGTCAATCTATTTGCCATGGCCAAGTAATTGGAGACACTGTTCCAAATTCTAGGCTCTGGTAGATGTTGCTTGAAATGTTGTAGGAAAGAAGCATAATATGGGCCATCCTATCTTCCTGAATGAGTAAAGAGGAGAATTAGTGCTGCTACTGCCCAGCCAGAGGCCCAGGTAGCTTAGAAGACCCTTGACACCAGAAGTATGCCAATGGCATGGTTTCATTTATTACTGGTGAGGATTTCTTTTTCTTCTTAAATGTTTTTCTACCATATCAATCCCATCATATAAAGGTGCTAGCTTCACGCAGATTGTTAACCTACAAATTTAGGAAGGGAAGATAGTGGACCATTGTCCCAGTAGTCAAGAAATTTCAATATGTTAGTTGATGAAATGCCCCAGACTTGTGCTTTGGAGACATTTGACATGAGAAGATTCACAAGGCAAATATCATGGAAACCCTTAGGAAATCACCATGTTTCACAATTAGAACTGCTGCAGATCTACCAGCAAATGATAAACTGGCCAGTCCACACCCAGTTATCAGATATTTGTTGAGCACCTTTTCAGTGCCACCAAGTCCTGGGACCAGGGCAGTGAACTGACATCATCCCTGCCTCATGGAGCTCACAGCACTGCAGGTCCTCATTCCTGTCCCTGAACATCTCCTGCAGTGAAATGCTCAAGTAGTGAGTGGCAGCCAAAAATGGGTTGTGTTCTAGACCTTCCTGGACTCTGGGCTCTGGGATATTAGGGCGGATGGCTTGGATTAATCAGCCGCCAGCCTCTTTACCACTATTTGTCAACGATAACATCAAGTCCAATCAGCTCAGTGAGTTGGAGTTTGGTTACTTTTTCTAATAATCTTCTTTTTTAAAACGAAAAATAATTATCCAAAGTCATTGCTACTTGGTAAGGAAAACATGATCATCAGCTGGAGGAAACATTTGAAATAAATGTTAAAATCTACAGTTAGTATACAAAATCATAGCTTCCTAAACACTATGTGTTTCTTATAGCCTTAGTCCATCATAGTATGATCATAAAACCTTTAAAAATCCGAATACTTTTTCCTACAAGGCGCTTTCATGGTGGCATCTTAACCTTTGAAGACAGAGGAACTCCTGGAACTCAATAATGAGAACACCACAAATTATTTTCTGGCTCTTAGGATATAACTCAGATTCATTTCCATAAACATTCCATTCTGCCCAGGTGGACTTGTCCTTGTGTTGACCAAAATAGAAAAAATTTGCAAAATTTTTGCAATCAAAGCTAAAAGACATTTTCAAAAAACAACCATAGGATGCTCCTAAGAACATGTCCCTATCTCTATCCACTTAGTGAACTACACCTTTCCCCAACGCGACATTTCTTATCTATTTAAAATGTGATTCATGCCCTTTGCCCCCTCTCTGCTTGCTTGTTTTCTCTCTCTAATAAGTAAATCTTTACAAAAAAATTTAAAATGTTATATATGCACCCCTCTGTTTATAGCAACATTATGTATAATAGCCAAGATATGGAAGCAGCCCAAATGTCCATTGATAAAGAGGTAGTACATATATATACAATGGAATATTACTCAGCCATAAAACTGAATGAAATCTTGCCATCTGCAACAACATGGATGGATCTGGAGGGTAGGATACTAAGTTAAATGAATCAGAGAAAGACAAATACCATATGATTTCACTTATATGTGGAGTTTAAAAGACAAAACAAATGAAGTAAGAAAAAAAAGAGACAAATAAAAACACAGGCTCTTAACTGTAGAGAAAAACTGGTAGTGGTTTGCCAGAGGGGAGGTAGGTAGGGTGAAATAGGTGAAGGGGATTAAGAGTACGGAGTAATGTATAGAACTATTGAATCAGTATATTGTACACCTGAAACTAATATAACACTATATGTTAATTATACTGGAATTAAAAAAAATTAACAAATAAAATTTTAAAAATAAAATATCATAGTCATCATTACCTTGGATTTTAGCTGATAGCTGCTTCTGCTTGAAGGCAATTTTTGAATTAAATATAGTTTTAAAAGATTTTATTTATTCCTGAAAGACACATGGAGAGAGGCAGAGACATAGGCAGAGGGAGAAGCAAGCTCCCTCTGGGGAGCCCAATGCAGGACTGGGTCCCAGGACCTTAGCCGGGATCACACCTTGAGCCAAAGGCAGATGCTCAACCAACTAAGCCACCCAGGTGCCCTTGAATTAAAGATTTAAGCATATAGCCAAACAAAAGGGGGGGGGGAAGGATGAGCACCTATATGTAAAAAGAAAACAAAGGGAAGGGGAATTGATAAATCAGCTTAATAGTTTGGAGAAGAACTCAGTTACTGTCCTAAAAGAGCCCAGTAATGCTCTGAAGCAGGATTTATACTGCACCATTTTGGTGAAGGTGAAGATCTGGATTCAATGTATATATTTTATTTCTTCTTTAGTTCTTGCCTAGGAGGGACAGACATACTCTGAAAGCTTCCAAGCATTCATGTTTTAAATATGTTATTCTCTGTGTAGTAGCCCCATCTTGTACCTCCATGGGAGTCCATTTCAATGAAAAGGAAAATGTGGTCTAGAAATTTCAAGAAAGTACATCTCCATTACCAACCCTATTTTGTTGATTTCTGCTGATTTTCTTCCGGAACATTTCAAAATCTGGTGGTGCAGTTACTTGTTATAATGGGAGATGCTATTTTTAACTAACAATCTCAAAAACTGTTCCACTCTGATTTTTCATTTCCCATAAGGACATAAGCACAAAACCTGTTCCAAAGGCAAGTAATTTCATATTTCAAGTTAGAAATTCACCTTACCAAAATAGACACATTCCATCATGAAAAATGTATTAACTCTTAGGGATTTTTAGTTCCATCTTGTTAACTTCCATCTAGCAAAATTTTATTTCATTTAAAGGGCAGAGGTAAAAAAGACAGTGTCATGGTCTATAAGTTTCCTGCCTTCATGGTCCAATAATTTTAAAGAGATAGTAGAAATAGTATCTATCTGCCATATGTGCCAAAGTGGAAAACGTTAGAAGAGCAAAGCTTTGAAAGTTGCCAGGCTGAGCCACTTGGCCCCATCGCTGTCAGGGAGACAGGACAGTGAGGTTTCCTATTCCCAGAAGTAGGGAGTGAATATCATGACTCACTTCACCTAGAGGATGGAAAACAGATCATTTATCCTTATAAAGTGCTTCATTTCAGTTTACCCAAGTATGAAAGAAGATTCGTGTCTCCATATCTGGCCCATTTTTCACAACCCCGTTGGGTTCCTACTAAATTCTTCTAGGTACATTTATCTCTCTCATCTTTGAATTCCTCATTGGTCATGGGTTCCTCAAGCTGGAAGGATTTGAGAAAACACCACCCTTGCTAGACCTAGGGCTTCCAAAGGAACAAGATTTAACATTATTCCTCTTTGGTAAGGTGGCATTTGCAGGTTCTAGAGATTAGGGCATGGATATCTTTGGGTGGTATGTTAGGATTCTCTAAAGAGAAAGAAAAACTAGGATTTATTTATTTGTTTCTTTGTTGTAGGGATTGTCTCACACAAGTATGGAGGCTGAGAAGTTCCACGAACTGCTGTCTACAAGCTGGAGAACCAGGAAATCTGGTAGTGTAATTCAGTCCAAGTCTGAAGGACTGAAAACCATGGGAGTCAAAGGCGTAAGGTGCAGTTCAAGTCCAAAGGCCTAAAACTCAAGAGTCCCATGGTGTAAATTCTGGTCCAAGTCTGAAGGCCCAAGAACTAGGAGCTCTGTCTGAGAGCAGGAGAACATGGATGTTCCAGCTCAAGCAAAAAGAGAAAATTAGCCCTTCCTCCTCCTTTTTGTTCTATTCAATCCTCAATGGATTGGATGATGCCACAATGCTGCCCACCTACATTGGTAGGGCAGTCTTCTTAGTTTACAGATTCAAATGTTAATCTCTTCTGGAAAAAAATTCACAGAAATTTTTTTATTAGAAATAATGTTTTACCAACTATCTGGGCATCCCTTACCCCAGCTGAGTTGACACATAAAATTAACCATCACAGGAGCTCATTATTCTACCACAGTGATGGAAACTCTGATCTTTGTGACTCCAAATGCCATGCTCTACCCAAGGGCATGCCCCCTGCTCCTGTGGTCCACACAGCTCCTGTGGAGACACACACACACAGAAAATGTTTCTCTGGGAGTCTACTGAGATACCAAGACTTCTCTGAGCTCTGCCATGGCCACTGGTGGGCACAGCAGCAGCAATAAAGTCAAGCCTTGGTATGGTGGTCCTGAGCCCTCTAGGTACCGTTAGGGGTGAGGGCTTTTCTCTCTGGAGAAGGTGTTGGTATCAGCTAGAGTCTCAAAGGGACAACTGTAACCACTTTATTGAAGCTACTTCAAAAAGAAATGGTTTCACAGTACACTAAGTACTGTGGACAAAATTTTAAAAAGTCAGATAATGTAAATGGTGACTAGTAATTTAAAATAAAATATTAATCATCACGAGAAGAAGAGACTGGGGGATTTATAAAACTAACTCCTCACCTTGAATAAGAGGAAGCTGATTTGTTTAAAACTGATAAATCATGAAATTACAGCCTAATCATATTACTTAGAAATATGCAGGAAGCAACCAGAAAAAAAGATGAAAAGAGCTAAATGTTCAGAAGTTTCTGGGGAGCAAAAGCTGGGGATAGGAGACTATTTTGTAGTTGTTTTAATTATAAGCATTTCAGGAGATTTTCACTTAAAGCCAGACCTTAAAAAAAAAAAAAATCCAGACCTATTCTTAGTATAGAACTAGGAAACGTAATAGTTGGAAATTGGACAGATCATTTTAAGAGCTTCCCTAGTACAATTTCAACTCGTTTGCAAAAAGAGAAAAAACATTTTGCTGTAATATGTAGAAACTAAAATCATATGTAGATTAATATGCAAGTCTTTATTTCCCTTGCAATGCAAACTCAGCACAAATAAGCAATTAGGTCAGATTTTAAAGACAGACAAAATCATATCTACTATGCTTCCACTAGCATTTGGAATAGTTTCATATAGACATAATTAATTAGGAAAAAAACCAAGTTAATCTTTCCATATATACATACAGAGAGATAGAGTGCAAATACTGGCAGATTTACCTTCACCCTCTGGCAGGGAGAACCAAACTATAATCCTGTTAAATACCAGACCTCATCTCCCAGCAGGGCCAAGTCCTGCCTTTGGTGGAAGACTCACTCTAAAGAACATGGCATTTCCTACCTTATGCAAGGCAGCAGCAGCCACTCTGAGTATGTCACATAAGGGGATACATAGGCTAATTGCAAATGCTCTTAGGCAGCCTTCCTTGGAATCAGGACATGGACTGCAGCCCACAATCTCCATGCAGGGCGACCCATTGGGGGTAGGCCTCCAATCATGTGGTCTTAGCACTGTCTCCAGGAAGTGGTGAATTACCCACACTTCAGTCCACGTTGGCTCCAAGTGGGTGGTTCTCTCCTCGGGTTTGATAATTTCCTATAATGATTCACAGAACCCATGGACAACTTTACTACTACTGCTGGTTTCTTATAAAAGATATTATAACTGAGACAAATGACTAGCCAGATGAAGAGGTCTGGAAGGGTCCTGAGCACAGGAGCTTCTGTGGAGTTTGGGGTTCACCTCCTTCCTAGCATGTACATCCCTTCACCAACCCAGAAGCTCCCCACCCCTGTCATTTAGAGTTTGTAGAGAGGCTCTATTAGACAGGCATGAGTAATTGAATTGAATTGGCCATAATGATTCATCCGGTCCCCAGCCCCTCTCCTTTTCATGAATAATGGGGGTGGGGGGGTGGGGGCGGGTGTGTGTGAGTGAAAGTTCCAATCCTTTAACCACAGACTTGGTCCTCGGGTAAACAACTCCTATGCTGAAAACAGAATGAAATGTGAATGCTGGAGTAAGTTTACCTAGTTTTACCTGCAATAGTCACCTGTTCTTAGTTATCCCGTAATCCACCTGGCTTTCCCTCAGTTCCCTAAGAAACAGGACATTCAAATTTATCTTAAACTCATTTAGAAAAGAACCATTCATGGACATATACCCAATACAAATCCTGTGGGGCTCAGAGAATATTGAAAGCCATTTCAGTTGAATTCTACTGATTGATCTTCTCCTTATTGAAAAAAATAATTTTTTAAAGATTCTGTTTCCAGCATATTTGGAAAATATTAATATGCAGAAACCAAAATCATATGTAGATTAATATAATAATATTAATTAAGATCACCAGCTTGTTCTCAAAACACCCCTTCTGACTTTCTTGACTTTTATTTTCTTGACAGAGGAAAGGGTCATGTGGTAGCACGATTCCTCTGATGAGAGTGGAAATCCCTCACGTATTGATAGAAAGGTGCAGTGGCCTTGGCAGGGCGAGCTGCCTTGCTCAGGAAACCCCTTCCGGCTGCATACTCTGATGGTCAGCCCACCCTGAGGTGGGCAACTCCCTGTGTATTTCTGTCTTCAGAGCTTGACCTTTGACACAGTCTTATTTATTTTATTTTATTTTTATTTTTTTATTTTTATTGAAGTTCGATTTGCCGACATATAGTATAACACCCAGTGCTCATCCCATCAAGTGCCCCCCTCCATTTTAAAGGGATCTGGAATAAATATTCTAACCTTATTCTAGAACTAACTTTACATCTTTCTCCCTTACCAAGGGAGAAAGAAAGAATCCTAGGATATTTGCACACATACATACATACATAAAATATTTTTAAAAATAAAATAAGAGAAAATCGGGCCTTAGAAGAAAGGCACTGTGAAGATTAGCAATGGAGTGAGAAGAGGCTTTAGAGGAGATCAGTTCGGTGCACAGTTGCTAAACCACCGCAGTGTTTTGCTAACAGAAATCTGGAGACACTTTACTGGAACAAAACCATATAAGGAAATCCCAATTCTGCAGACAGCTGAGACACACAGAGTCAGTAGCAGTAGCACCTCGGGGGTTTTATTTTGTTTTTCTCTGAATTGTCCCCTTTGCTGTTCTGTGACTGAATGTATTATAAAAATTAAGCATTCTCTATCTCAGCTTCCACACAGACATTTGAGTTAAACACGAGAGAAAGGCCATCTCTGGGCTCCTCCTTACCCAGCAGAGGTGCCCTGCAGGAAGGAGCCCCCTACCTCCAGCCTGGGACAACCTTACCAGCATCCAGGCACCCAAAATGCTGAAGGTCCAGGGCCTGAGAGAGCCCATGGCACCAGGCACCATGGGGACCCTGTTCTGGTTCTACCCAGCACCTGGTCCTCTCTGCCCACCGGTCCCTAATGACCCAGCCCTCTGTTACAGAAAAGGAGACAGGACACCCTTCCAACTCCCCCTCACCCAGCACGGCCTGTAGTGTGACACTCAGCCCCTCAGAGAGCACAGTCTCCACAAAGGGCCATTGTGCAAGCACATTTCCTTATAGAAGCATCCTGGCTTCCCCTCTGGACTCTGTCCCAGGCCTCAGGACTCTCCTCCAATCCCCCTGTTTTCCTTCCCAAAGAAGAGCTGCCTCCTCATGACTTCCGGCCTTTATTTTTTCCAGACAGATGTGTGTACTCTTGGTCATTCAACTGTTCCCTTATCAGTGTCACACTTTCACAGATGTTATTTTAGTAATATGCAGACGGCCTCAGCTAAGGACTGGAACCATCAATCTCATCTAATGGATGGAGGAGCTGAGGCTGCGAGCCTGTAGGAGCCCAAAGCACACAAGTCCCCCTCAGAGCCGGCTCCGAATGGGTCTTCTGCCACCGCACAGGCTGCTCACTCTGTTCTTCTCAGGACCTGACTTCTTTATAGCCCATAATATTTGTGATTGATTATCTCTTGACTTGGCAAGAGCTCCATGTGGAGACTGCGGCTGGAGCTTTATCATCGGAAAGAGCTCAAAATACTGTGGTGAGGCTGGATGTCAGCACCAGTCTGCGCAACGGCCTCATCCTGCAGCTTTAGGAGAGGGGCTGGGACTGCGGGCAGACTTGGAGGGAGCAGCCCCAGAATTTCAAGAAATCAATTTCTGTTGTTTGTAAGCCACCCAGTTTATGGCATTTTGTTACAGCAGCCTGACTGTTGTTAAGTGTAACTAATGAACAGAAATTTGGAGAAGTTAGGCTCCAAGACCCATGCAGGATAGACCTTTCTTCAAGGCAGCTCCATGTGCTAATGTCATGCCCATCTTACAGATGGGAATTGAGACTCAGAGAAGTTAAGTAACCAGCCAAGACAGAGCCAGGATTTGGACCCCACTTCCCCAAGCCCACCTTCCACTCTGCCTCTTCCTCATCTTACTTCAGGGACCCGAAGAAAACAAGAATCCCCCCGCCAAGGCCACTGTCCTACTCCCTGGGCTGGTCCCCAGTGCTGCCCACAAGTCAAAGGACCAAGCTCTTGGCTAGAATAGAAGGTCCAAAATTTGGTTCCCATTCTCTGTGCCACATAAAAATGTGCTTGCCTTCCCCCAGACCTTAATCCCTTTTGCCAGTGAGTTTGGGTGGTCAAGGCTTTGTGGGGGCAGCAGAAAAGTCTATGTATTTCAATCTCTGAAAGAGCATGTCTCAAGTCTGCCTTGGATGGAACTGTACTAAGGATTTCTGTCATCCCACAATTATCCTATGTTCACAATGCTGCCTTCAGGCACAAACAGAAGCTACTATCTGGGGGAGCCTGGATGGCTCAGCTGGTTGAGTGTCCAACTCTTGATCTCAGCTCAGGTCTTGATCTCATGGTTGAGAGTATAAGTCCTGCACTGGGCTCCACGCTGGGCATGGAGCCGACATTAAAAGAAGAAAAGCAACAGGCAGCAGCTACTACATGCTCTGTTGGCCTTTGGCTGGTGCATATGGAGTTGAACCATCTGTTGGGTGGTTTGCCTGAGATGTGTCCTGCTGTTGGCAGTCCATACTTATCAAAACGGGCTTCTCTAATACAAGAGGAGGCTGTGCTGGAGGCCAGTGAAACACGGTAGGAATTAGACTCATGCCCCCTTCCCTAGATTCCCTAGATGCCTTTAGAACATCATCTATCTCCTGACACTTGCTGACTAAAATACTTGCCTCTTCCACAATTGTATTTAAAAATATCAGGTAAAAGTAGAGCAGGTTGGGGAACTTGGGAAAGAGTCCCTGACAGCTGTGTGGGCAAGAGGCCAGCGCACCCTGTGTGGCTGGTTATTCTTTCCCCAGTCTCATGAGCAAGGCAGGACAGGGCTGTTATTCCCACTTGTTGGAGCCCAGAGGTGACTCATCTTGCTGCAAGTGAAAGAGCCTAGGCTTAGAATGAATTTCCATGAGCCTCTCACTCTCCTTTTTTGGCACTCTCCCAGCTGAGGATAGAGACAATACTATACTGGCCTGGAATGAAATAGAGCAGGTGTTAAGATAACTACTTCTCTTACCTGGGTTGTCATGGTGTGTGTTAAAAGATGTGGGCCTAGGCTTTAGACAGTCCTCCCTCTGGGCCTTGAGTGGTGTGCTGCTCCCATCAAGCCTTGCATCCCTGCCAGCTCACTCACCACAGAGCTATACAGAAAAATGTATGGGAAGGCATCACATGGTCTTATCCATGGATTTTCCTCTCTTCTGTGCCAGTGGCTTAGTGACCGACTCCCAACCATGCCCCATTCCAGGTGTCTTCTCATCTTTGCCACCACTGCCAACTATCTGCCCAAAGAAATAAAAATAAAAGCAGAATGAATTATCCTTTATCTTCCATCATTTCTTCTGAACAAAATGGAAGAAGAAGACTCAAATGGGAGAGAATGAAAGATAATGTTGAGGTCTGATGACACGGTCTAGTTAGACCTAAGGAAATTCAGCATCAGCCACACAAAGCCTCCTCCTGTAACCAATGCTGAGGGATCAAAACATGGAGCTCAGAGCTGGAACTCAGATCACACTGTACAGCCTCAGAAGTAGGGCATGTGGATCCTCCATAATCGTAGAATAGAAGGCTCAATTTACTGAGCGTTTTCATCTTCCTCAGGTCTTCCTGTGTTCTATTAAGTTTAGAGATTGTTGTTGACTTTACCTTAAGTGGAGTACATTAGGATTTTCAAATTAGGGTGCCTGGGTGACACAGTTGGCTAAGCGTATGCCTTTGGCTCAGGTCATGATCCTTGGGTTTAGGATCGAGTCCCCCTGCTTCATGAGGAGCCTGCTTCTCCCTCTGTCTCTGCCTCCTTCTCTCTCTGTCTCTCATGAATAAATAAAATCTTTAAAAAAAAAGAATTTTAAAATTAAGTTTTTAAGTTCCTGAAGGCAAAAACTTGTTGGTATCATCTTAGCCTGAGAGTCACATTCGGAGCAAGATCATTTGCTAGATTGAGTCTTCCTGGTCGAAGACTATGTCTTGGGAAATGTGTATGTTAGGATAAGCAGCTCCTTTGAAATGTTATTATACACAATCTGAATTTCACTCATAATGTACTAAGAGTAACCAATGGTGAGAAGTCCATGTCCTCATGGGGAAAAAAAGCATTTCTCTCTAATTTTTTTTTGAGAAGTCAATGCCTTGGACATAATGTTGCTTCCTCTGAAGAATATCTCTTGATAAGTAGAAATAGTTTTCAGGCAAAAACCTGATGTTCCAATTTTAATCATCTGTTTCAATATTGTGTAAAATTGTAGTATGAAGATAATTTTTTCTGAGATGGTCATTTTTTTTTGCAAGTTGTATGAGTTTTTTAAATCACAAACCCATAGGATGTCCAATAGTCAGAGACTTCTGATTTCAAGCTTCTGTCAGAAAAATAGTTTACAAATCAACTTGCCTAAAACAGAAGTCATTATTTTTAGTTGTTAATGTTGGTATGCACACACAGGGTTAAGTCTGGGGGTGTAGGATTCATACTTCCCAAGTTCAAATCTGTGTTTATTACTTACTGTCAAACTTGGGCAACTCGTTAAACCTTATTAAGCCATAATTTCCTCATCTTTAAAATGAGAATATTAATAGCACATTCTTCATGTGAGAATTATAAAAGTTTATAGGCATTATTAATATCAATGATCTTCTGTGTACTTCCATAGCCTTGAATTTTCATTTGGCCTATAGCCCACATCACTTTTGATTTTTTAAAATTAGAGTTTTTTATAAAAGTTTTAGGCTTACAGAAAAATGGAGAAGATAGTACAGAGAGATCCCATATACCCTGTACTACTTCCCCCTATGGCTAACACCTTACATTACTATGGATGCTTATTACACCTAACAAACAAATATTGACACATTAATATTAGCTAAGGTCCATGCTTTATTCAGATTCCCTTAGCTTTTACCTAATGTCCTTTTTCTGTTTCAGAATCCCATCCAGATACCACATCATATTTAGTTGTCATGTCTCCCTAGGCTACTCTTGACTGTGACAGTTTCTCAGACTTTCCTTGTTTTGATGACCCGGACAGTTTCAAGAGTCCTGGTCAGGTACTTTGTAGGATGGCTCTCTATTGGAATTCATCTGATGTTTCTCTCATGATTAGACTAGAGTTATGGGTTTTAGGGAGGAAAAGTATGCTGGTAAAATGCCATTTTCATTACATCATAGTGTAAAGAGAACACACTATCAACATGACCTTTCACTATTGATGTTGACCTTGATTACCTGAGGTAGTGTTTGTCAGATTTCTCCATTATAAAGACACTACTGCTCTGCTCCTGCCCTTTTTCCATACCATGCTCTTTCGAAGGAAGTCACTACGTATAGCCTACACTTAAGAAGTGGGAATTTACCCTTCCTCTCTTCAAGAGCAAAGTATCTACATAAATTATTTGGAATTCTGCATTGTCTCTTCTCTCCTATATATTCATTCATTCAATAATTTATTTATACAGGGACATCTGGGTGGCTCAGTGGTTGAGTGCCTGCCTTTGGCTCAGGGCGTGATCCTGGGGTCCTGGGATCAAGTCCCACATCAGGCTCCCAACAGGGAGCCTGCTTCTCCCACTGCCTGTGTCTCTGCCTCTCTCTGTGTCTCTCATGAATAAATAAAACTGTAAAAAAATAATTTATACAGTTATGGTCTCATGGATATTTACATTACATTTGATATTTACATTACATTACATTACATTAATCCAATACTACTTTATTTCTTTACTCACATTCTTCTGCTTTGCATTGGGAGATCTTCAGTTGGTTCCTGTGTCCCTCTGATGCATTCCCATCAATGTTTTTTTATTGTTGTTGAGTTTTCGTTTTTCAGCATTTCCTTTGAGGCACTACAAGATGCTCCAGACTCATCTCGTATATTTCCTTCCCTGGTCCTAGAATCAGTCATTTCTCTAAGAAGCTCTATTTCCTTTAATGGAGAATGGTAATAGAAACCAAGGTCTGGGATCCAGGGGTGCTAGTTGCTACTGGGTTTCACTTCTTGTAGTTACATACACCTCAAGGGAATACATGTGTGTCTACTAACCCATATATATGCACATCTATAAACGTTTCTATGTAATCCTCAGTAGCTATGTTAAGTAAATGCAAATTCATCTGATGTCTCCAACTCTAATCCATTAGACATGGATCATTCTATTCTTCTAATCCCCTTTCTTATCTATAATTTTCACTCCACAAACAAGAAATTTGGCTCCTACCTTTTGCCATCCATTTGTTTAATTGTATGATTCCAATATACATATATATCAGTGTCAGAATTGTTAATCTGTAGTCCCATAAAAAAGTTCATCAACTCGAGTACAGTGCTTGTGTGCAATTCCTTTTATCTTCAGTGTTACAGACTCCACTCATTTCCTTTTATTTTTTTGAAATAATTTTATTCGTGAGAGACACAGAGAGAGAGGGAGAAATATAGGCAAAGGGAGAAGCAGGCTCCCCTCGGAGAGCCTGATGAGGAACTCGATCCCAGGACCCTGGGATCACGCCCTGAGCAGAAGGCAGATGCTCAACCACTGAGCCACCCAGGCACCCCCAGACTCCACTCATTTCCAGAGTTACTTAGGTCAGCATCATTTCTCCTAGCCACTTCAGTGATATTGGAAATTGTAATTTTCCAAAGTTTTTTTTTTAATATTTTATTTATTTATTTGAGAGAGAGCAAGTGGGGAGAGAGAGAGGGACAAGCAGTGCACTCAGAGCTCTGCACTGAGCATGGAGCCAGATGCAGGGCTCAATCTCAGGACCCTGAGATTATGAGCCGAACTAAAATCAAGATTCGGGCACTTAACCAACCAAGCCACCCAGGTGCCCCAGAGATTGTCATTTTTGAACCAATAATTAAACACTTGGACACTATATCAATAATAAAGGAATGTCCTATAATTAAATATAAATTATATTTTATTTTTCACTGGCTTGGGAAAAAGAAAGTTGTAGAAAAAGATAAAAAGATCAATTTTTTGAGATAAATAAAAGCTCTAATATAAATTATCACCAGTAAGCTTTTCATACATATATTTTTGACCTATTTTTTTTATCAGGTGTGTCCAATATTGTTGATGCCACCTACCAAATGTAATTCACTTTGGCTCCTGTCATCAAGGAAGATTTTCTCCTCTCTACTACTGCGTTTGAACCTATACATGATTTTTTCCTGAGAAATAAACTTTAGGATCTTGAACCACACCAAGCCTTGACCCCAGGCTGAAATGAGCCATACTAGTTTCTTATTAGGCTAAATCCTCTTTGTGCATATCCATTTTTTAAAAATTTACAAATTAAACTGTTTCCCTCACCTTGACACCTCTATGTCTGTGTCTGCCTCTACCTCTATAACACACACTTACTCAAATCCTATTGAACCCCAGACAGCAAGAGACTATAGTCTGAACAAAAACAAATTATGTTGAAGGTGTAGGGCATATATCATGGCTACAGGAAGGTCAAACTTCAGGAATGCTTAGCTCCAAACAGTGAAAGCAAAGAGATAAATATGTCAACTTGAAAATGTCCCTTTCCTTGACTAACCGTTTTTTTTTTTTTTGATAGTGCAGAAAATTTGAGGTTAAATAAAGATATTTTTGAAAATAACTCCTGTGTTCCTAAAACACGAACGAGGCAGGACAGACATGACAGTGACCTGCATCATTGCAAAGGGAATTTCTGAGGCAGTTTTAATGAAGTGGCAATTTTGCAGACAATGTAGAATTCAAAAACACTAAGGAGATGTTAGGCACCAACATGCCACGCATGTAAAACAGCATCTGGCAGTTTCCCGTTTGAGGACTCCTGTGCCAGCATTTCACTTAGATAAGAAAAAAAAAAAAGTCTTTTTTCAGCAATCTTCTTACATGCTTTAATTTGACACTATCTGAAAGTGATACTTAAGTTGTGGTAAATCACATTTAATTTAATTGCAGCAGTCTGCTTGCTATTATTTTACTATTGCTTCTTTTCTCTCTAAGCTCTCCAGGACCCCGTGGAAAATAAAATAGCCCTTAATTGAAATGCTTCCCTGCTGGATGACTTTTTGCCCATCTAGGTCAATTATTCTGACCTATGCTAAAGCAGGAGCAGTCATATTAGAAGATCATGGAAAGCTAAAAAATACAACTCAGCTCTCAGAACTCGGCATTTGCCTGTTTTTATCTCACTTGCTCCAGTGTAACTTCCTTAAGAGTCTAGATCTTGTCTGGCCCTGTATCCACAGCACCGTTTCTCTGCCTCGGTAATGTCTGAGTAATGAGTTCATAAAGTGCCTGCTAACTGTGAGGCTCTGGGCTAGGGCCTGGGGATACAGATAGAGAAGACCCAGACCCTACCCTCTGGGAGGCTAGAGGGAGGGAGGACAAGTCACAAGACACGGTTGCCAGGCTACAGATGCGTCTGTGTACTGAGAAACTTTGTGCTGGATACTGGCTTGTCCTTCATATTCATGATCACTCTTTCCACAGCAGCTCCATGATGCAAGAGGAGAGAAGGAGACCGGGGTCCACATGAGTTAGTGAATTCTCAGGGTTTCATAGCTACTTGGTGATCAAGTTGGGATTAACAGCTGGGTCCCTCCAGACCATGACAGAGGTTGCCATGGAGGTGCAGAGAAGAAGGGAATGGAAATCACTGTGGGGGCAGCCCCGGTGGCTCAGCGGTTTAGCACCGCCTGCAGCCCAGGGCGTGATCCTGGAGACCCGGGATTGAATCCCACATCCGGCTCCCGGTGCATGGAGCCTGCTTCTCCCTCTGCCTGTGTCTCTGCCTCTCTCTCTCTCTGTGTCTCTCATGAATAAATAAAAACCTTAAAAAAAAATCACTGTGAATGGAGATAGGATGGGGGGAGGGCAATTGGCAAGGCAGAGTATGCACCCCAGAAATGGTGAGGAATCAAAATATTTTATGTATAATGATTAATTCTGGAAATAACCTTCAATACCTGAAGCAACTTCCTTCACTCGAGAGACTGGCAGACCGTCACTGAGATCCCGCTCAAATATCTCTAGGGACAGGAGCCTATCTCCTCATGGGGCAGGGAGCCCTTGGCACATTCTGACCACACCATCTGCTCCACTGGGGAATCATTAATCAAAATGACGTTATAAAGAGGAAGGAAGAAGCTCCTATTTGTCGGAGTATATAGGTATATAAAATTCTTAACAAAGGCTCAGAGAAATAAGATATTCTAGATACTACCACTCAAAATGCTATGCCATGAGGAGTTGGCAGGGTCCAGAGAAAGACTTTGTGTGGATGTCTGCCTGGAAAAAACAATGGATGTTGAAATTTAGTTCAAGAAAGAAAAAAGAGGATACTTCAAATGATGTCAAACCGAGCCTTTCCATTTGTGTGGGCCAAAATTAGCTTGTTGAGAAAGAAGTGCCAGGTGGCCTATGACATTCAGGGTATTGGTAGCCTGAGAGTAAGGTAGAAATCATATGTGACAACACCCACCAGGGCAGAGCTGCACACAGTGTGGGTCAGCAGGCTAGGACTCACTTTCTAATCTTCCGGCTCCTATTTTCCTCATCTGCATAATGAGGAATTTGCTACAGATCTTGCTAATGTCCTAGAGTGGGTTCTAATTTTATTTTACATTGTTTGTTGCAAAAAAATTACCTTTTTTTTCCTCTAGATCTGATATAGCTTCCTGGATAGAGAAGCATTTTCCTTTAGGCATGTTTTCTAGGAGTCTCTGGATCTAATGCAGTCTGGAACATTCAGCTAAGAATCTTCTAAACACTTTAGTCCCTTTCATGGGTCCATGGTTTGGGCCACCTTCAAGAAACAATTTCACCATTCTCCAGCCAAGCTTGGAGATGGGAGTTTGTAGAGAAACGAAAATCTGGGCTATAGGGGTCTCTGGAGACTGCACCTGAGGTCCAGCTATGCTCTGAAGCACTGAGAAGAGGGGTTTGCTCTATGCTGTTCTCAGAGCTGGGTCCCAGTTTGAGGAAGCAACTGGAGCCTCTTCCCTCTTTCATTAGGCCCATTTGCATCCCTTCCAACCTTTGGTTTCTCCCTCTCCACCACACACTCAATCCATCACCATCATATTGCTTAATTTTTCCACCACAGAAGCTATGGGTGAAGGATATTTTCTGGGTGGCTAGAAAATTCTGCATTTGACCATATCTTGGGTCGTCTTTGGTTGCGTGCTGGACGTGGCATTTGTAAAATATTTGTTGAAACAATTTAAGGCCAAGGATAATATTCCCTTCTTCCGAAGAGGATTTGATTTGCCTTTGCAAAGGACCTTGGGGAACACGCCACCTAAGATCGTTAATTCATGTACAAACTCTTTACAAAGCAGCATAGAAATAGTTCAATATTTTAACAATAGGGGTGTATAGTTGTCTCCTAAATGATTATCAGCCTTGACTGTCACCACTACTTAGAAAGGTGAAGTTCTTGTTAATATGGCCATGTAACACATTGCCCCCAAATGTAGGATTTAAAATCACCACCACCACCACCAGTGATTATCTTTCATAGTTTCAGTGAGCTAGTTCAGAAGCAGCTCAGCTGGGTGACTCAAAGTCAAGGTCCCTCGCAATGCTGCAGTTATATGTCTCCTAGGGCTAAAAACCCCACTTCAAAGAGGCTTCACAGCCAAGGTTGGCAAATTGGTACTGGCTATTGGCTGGAAGTATCAGTTCTTCTCCACGTGGGTGAGAGCAACTTGAGTGTTCTCACTAGGTGATAGCTGGCTTCCCCCGAAAGAGTGATCCAGGAGGTCAAGGCAGAAGCCACAATGCCTTTTGTGACCTCGCTTCAAAATTCATACACTGTCATGTCCACAATGTTCTATTGGTCCCCTAGCACCAGCCTTGATTCAATATATGGGGGGAACTGGCAAGGACATGAATACCAAAGGTAGGATCACCATGGGCTGTGGCGGAGAATGACTACCACATGTGGGGATTAGGGCTCCCATCCAGGTCCATCCGATGGCAATGCCCTTGACCTCACTGTGCTGCCCTCCTCAAGCATTCTCTTTGAATTTGGGGGTCCTTCTGAAAGGGAGATTACCTAAAGCCTGCAACAGCATGGAGTAGATAAGCTGATTATATTAGGAATGCCGTGAGAGAGGTGGAGAAGCCTGGATCCTTGGGCCTGGTATAAGGGGAGAGAAACAGGGGACACTGAGCAGAAGACAGGCCTAAGGAGCAGAGCTGGGAGGGGCCAGTTTACGGCCACCCACTGCGCATTTTGCTTTTGCTGATCCTGACATCGGCTGTCAGAAAGTCTCTGTGGGTGAACCTTCGAGCACTCTTTTATACCATTAACAATCCTCCTGCAAAGTGTCCATTTGATGGGTTTGGATTTTCTTTGTGACAGGTTTCTAGAAGACACATTGACTTGTTCCTGCCCTCCTCCCCCAACACCGTTCCCCCTCGAAAGTCTGCAGCCTACCCAGTTAACCCGGGCCTCAGGAAACTGTTCATGTCGCTCCCGCAGGGTCTGTGGAACAGAGTCTCAGCTGGAAACAAGGCAGTGAGCAGCTTGATGTTTTTTCTCCTTTTCTTCCAGTTTATTCTATATTGCCATTTAATAAGTGTCTCTTTGGGGGTATCTCTATGCCCATTATTTAAACTCTGAAAACTGAAGCCCTGTGGCTTTCACAGGAAATAACCGTTGAGTCACTGTGGTGAGATATACAAATATTGTTCTAAATTCTTATCACAATGACCACTGGGATCATTTTTCACAGAACATAATTTTCATTATTTTGAAAGACAGGCCTTGAGTTGGGATCTAGAAAGAGGAGCTCTTTCCTTGGAGGTTTAAGCTTTCATCACTAGGTTTTTCCTACTCACATTTCCTTCTTTCCATACTCCTTTGTACGGCCTCCCTTCGTTTCTTCCACGTTATTGCTAACGTTACTAATAAGACCTTGGGACTCCTAGCTTGAAGTAAATAACTGTTTACCTGCTTCTATCATTATTTTCAGCCAGGTCATTATTTGTACAAATAACCTCATTTAAGGCAAGTCCTAACTCAGTAGAGAGGACAAACATCCCATTTTACAGATGAGGAAGACAAAGCCCCATAGATCAGTGTCTCTCTAGGGCTGCTTAGATCAGAGCAGGGCCTGGTACCTCCCCTACAGTGTGCTGCCCTCCCTTAGGATCATTCTGCCCCACCTGGGCCTGGAAAACCTAAGACTCTCTATGCCCGCATGTCTTTAGCTATGGAAAGTTCTGTTGGGGTGGGGGGTGGGAACTGCCTTAGGCCAGTTCCGTTCTGAGGTGTTCCGAGAGTCTGGTGGACTCTGTTATCTTAAAAATAACTATAAATCTTTTTTCCTTTACAGTTAAAAGAATAGGTAAAAAAAAAAAAAAAGAGAGAGAATAGGTCAAACACAGGATTACGGAGAACAATTTAAGAACCAACCAGATTTATCGGAGTTGACATTTTGCTACAGATGCTTGAGGTCTGCCTGCCTCTTCTGAAATAGAATGCTACAGAAACAATTCCTTCTCTCCTTCCTCCTTGTGGTCTCCTTTCCAAGGCTGCCCCCATCCTGAATGGTGCCGCATGCATTTGCATGTCACTCTACTGTTACGCACAAGAATGCATCTTATATTACACGCCATCATCATCTCTGTGCTTTGGAAGAACTTGTGTGAATAGTTTTCTCCTGCATGTGCCCATTTGAGGCTCACTTCTGAAGGATGCCCCGGACTGCTTCGGCTCTCCTGAATGTTTCACTCCTCTGGTTGGGCCTGGATCATCTCACGAAGAATACGGGGAGCATCCAGGACATTAGCAGTTCCTACTGCAGCAAGGGCTGCAGGCTTGCACAGTGCCAGTGACTGCAATTCCCGGAGAGAGGCAGAAAGCAGGGACTAACCTCGTGCGTGGTCTGAGTTGCATGCACACCTACCGCCCAGGAGGGTTCCGAGAGCTCACGTCCCCCCACAGCCTGGAACTGGAGTCCAGCCATTTCACAGAAGGAAACCAGGCCCAGAGAAGAGAATGATTTTCTTAAGGCCACACTTCCAGACATTGGTAAAGCAGGGACCAGACAAGACAGCTCAGGACTCAGCACCACCGTGGCCCCAGCGCCCTGGTGGGGTTTTTCCTGCCCTGTTCATCCAGCAAACAGGCCACCATCAATTTGGTGATTTTCTTGCCTCTGCTCTCCCAGCAAACTGTGACCGCCCACGCCTGACACCGGCGGCCGCCGGGACTCCCGCGCCTCCCGCCTCTGGGTGAGTTGGCTCGGAGCGCCCTCCGGCGGCCGGCAGGGAGCAGCATTCTGATTCCCGATCGGAGCTGCAAAGCCGTTGCAGCCAAAGAGCTGGGGTCGAGCGAGGCCCTTCCACCGTGAGTGCTCCCCGGTGCACGCTCTGTACAGGACACATTCACTTGTCCTTGCATCCCCAGAAGCACTGGCTCCCAGCCGACAGTCTCTGGGTGTGCCAGGCACCCTGTGACTGGAGCTGCTGCAACCCCAGGGAAGGAGACGTGGCTCTTGCCTGGAGCAGTTTAACGTTTACTGGGTTCTCAAGAGAGGCACCCGGGGGCCGCCAGCCGCAGAGCCAGAGCGGCCAATGCCGACCCACAGAGGCCTGGGGGCTACAGAGAAGGCAAGAAGGCAGTGTCCGCCACGGAGAGGCGGCCACAGAGATTTGGGAGGCCCCTCCGGGGAAGCCAGTGTCTGAGTGCTCAAGGAGAAATGAATTTCCATTGTGGGAGGGGACAGACCCGGCCTTCCTTCTGCTTTCCCCTTCTCCAGGGCCTTCTCCTCGTTCCCTTCCTCCTGACTCATCCATCAACTGCCCCAGTTGTTCTCCAAAGCGCCACTAGGCAAAATGTCCATGTGCCAGGGAGTTGGGCCTCTTCTGATAGATGTGCCCTCTCTGCCCCCTGCCATGCCTTCCATGGTATCTCATGCCCTCCCACCTGGATGCCTGAATCCTGCACCGGCCTGTGTGCTGTAGAAATCAATAGGGAGGCACCCGGGCTGCAGGGAATTAGGTAATTAATCCAAGGCAGCCTGATGGAGGAGTCCTATTGCGGGTGGAGGGAGTGGTAGGCAAAAAGTACCTGTCCAGAGGCGGGTTCCATTCATCCGAAATGTTTGGGATGTGGGTGGGGAGCTTGGGAGAAGGCTGAAGCACAGGGTGTTTGGTGAGGAGTACCTCTCTCTCCTCCAGGGTTCGTTTTCATGGGGACAATGTCACAGTCATCTGCAACTGTCATCTAGTTTCCAGGCAAAAGACAGGAAGGTAGCAGAATTGTCTTGAATCTCATCTTGACTCTGGTTGGCCCCAGCTGGATCATCTTGGGCAAATCACTTCACCTCTCTGAGGCTCAGTTTCCTTGTCTGTTAAGTGGACACGCTGCTTTATAAGGTGATCGTGAAGATTGGGCAAGATAGTACCTACTACCTCCCTAATGCAGAGCCTTGGCAAAGGAGAACTGTTATTAAGAGAAGCTCCCCGATTATTTGAAACACGTTTGATCTATTTGGATTCGTTACTGAAATCCACAATGCCTGATAGGTAGCTCACCTAGAGAATCACAGGGCATTAGTAGGAAAAAATGTAGTTCCCGAATTTGTAGCATGCTCGGGCTGCTATAACAAAATACCATATACTGAATGGCTTAAACAATAGAAATTTATGTCTCACAGTTCTGGGGATGCAAAGTCCAAGATCTAGGTCCAGGAGGGTTTGTTGATGGTGAGGGATCTCTTCCTGGCTTGTAGAGGCCAACTCTTCACCATGTCAGGGATGCAAAGAGAGGGATGCAAAGAGAGGGAGCTCCCTGGTGTTTCTTCTTCTGAGGGTACTAATCCCATCACAAGACCTTCACCCTCAAACTTCACCTAAAACTATCTCCCAAAGGTTCCTACTCCTAAAACTATCAGTGGGGGCTAGGGCTTTACCCTATGAATTTTGAAGGACATAACTCATTGTCACCTCCAGCCCAAGCCTTGGCATCCCCTGAGGTGCCCCCATGCCACCCTGGGCTTCTGGGAACAGGGAAATGGGACTTGGAAACTATTATTCTGAGATCTTCCTGACCTTCCTCAGCAGCTAAGTACCATCTTTTAGGTCTAAGATGGTGATCGTTAAGAGCTGGGTAATTACTGGGCACCCTATCCTGACAAAGGTGAACATGTTTTCAGGAACTTGGACTCATTAGACCTCACAACAAGACTTCGCTAAAGTGGCTCTGAGCACTACAGGGCCACACAGAGGAGAGCAGATGGGGCCGAGGCTCCAGAAAGTCGCTGAGCCAATGGTTAGCCCCAACATTCCCCTTCAGGCTAGTCTGTCTCCCGTTCCACCTCCCTCTCAGGCCCTCCAGGCTCTGAGGGTCTGTCCCTCCACAGGCAGCTGCTGGCCAGTCGCCCAGGGGCCATGCCGCTCACCGGTCAGCATCACCGCCGGCAGTTGGCTCCCTGGAGACAGTCAGTTAAACCGACAAAGCCTCTGTCAGACTCCGCAGGGCGTCGCGCCATCTGCCGCTCCAGGCTCAGCCGGGAGAGCAGTTCCTGGAACGTTCGGGCTCAGGGAGGCGGCCAACAGTCACAGGGTCGGCCCCGCAGGGACAGGGCGTATACACGGGTTGCCCTGGGCCTGCAGACGCGCAGGTCCCTTGCTGCTGGCGGTGGCCAGAGGAGGAGGTGAGGATGGGGGAGCCGCCATCTGCCCAGTAAGAGGTGACAGCGCGCAGCGGGGCTGGGCAGGCTGACAGGCCTCCGGGCTCAGGCCCACCTCCGGGGGCTGGACTCCCTCCTGCGCCCCGCTCCAGGCCTCCTTGAGAGCACACCGGGGACAGGCTGGGACCCGGAGGAGGTGGGGGCTGGGGCTCGGACCCAGGGATTAGGCCAGGATCCTGGGATCCCACCTGTCGGGGTGGACACGGAGCCGACAGTTTCCCGGGCTGCTCAGAAGAATCGGATCCCGGGCACTCAGCTCACGGGGACGTTTCTGCTCAGCGCGTGCCCACAAACGCGTGGCCGTAAGTGTGCATTCACGGGGTGGCAGACACGCCGACCACGCCCCCTTCGGACACCGCCCTCCTCCTCCCTGCAGCCCCAGAGCAGAAGGAGGCCGCTGGAGTGGCTGGCTGCTGACCCGCTCCTGGGGACGAGGACGGGAGGCCAGCCCCCTCCCCCGCACCCCCCCCCCCAGCTCGGCCAGGCCAGGACAGAGCCCCAGCTCACCAGCTGCCGCAGGGACACGGCCACACCCGGGGCCACACCCGGAGCCGGAGCCGGAGCCGGAGCCCGAGCCCGAGCCGGGCTGAGCAGCCGGGCTGAGAGGTCAGAGCAGGTGACGGGGCCCAAGGACCCGCTCACCACCTGCACACACTCCCGGGCTCCCGCAGGTTCCCAGCACCTTCCTCCAGGCTCCTCCGAGGTCTCTAGTGCACAGGGAAGGCCTGAAGCAGCCCCCGAGCTCCTCCCCCTGCAGACAGGCAGCCCCTTCGGCTCTCACCCCCTTCTCCCCCCTATAAAACCCTGATCTCCACCTTCCCAGGCTCGCCCCACGCTGTACAGCCTCCCCACCTGCCCACCTGGGCTCTGGCCCTGCACGTCCAACAGGAAGGAGGTCCCTGGCTTTCCTGCCCCGTAGGGACCCAGGGTCATGGAAACGAGGCGAAATTTCCATGACCCTGTTGGCGGTGACATTATTTTGTATATGCCCCCCACGCTTGAGAAACAGCCTCTAAGCAGACACACCAGTCAGCAGGTCGTCCTCAGAGCCGAGCTGTGCTCGCTGCTGATTCTGCGCCAGCTGGTGTTTGACCGTGCTGCGGGCGTCAAGTGGTCAGACTCCCGGAAGGACCGCCAGGTGGAGAGATGCCAGAGGCCGGGCCCACGGGACCCTGCGCGCATCCCCGGCCCTGGCCACCCTGCCGGGGCCGGGAGGAAACCCGGGGCTGGCCGCGAGGCCTGCCCTCCCCCCACCCGCCCTGTCCACCCCGGCCTCCCGCTCTGAGCAGGACACGAGGCACACGGTTCTGAGAACCGACAGGCAGTGAGGACGATCAAAGCGCTTGGGCCTTTCACTCTCTCCTTTTGCCATTTCCAGGCCGGCGTGGACCGGGGTTGCGAGCTGATGCAGCGGCCGCAGGTGGCCCCGTGGGCGGCTTCCTCCCCCCACAGGATGACCCAAGCCCCTCCCGTCCCCTCAGGTTCACTTTTCCGCCTGGACGGAGCCTGGGAGAGCACAGGTGCCTCCCCGCGGCCCCACTGGGGCCAGGACAGGCCTCGGCGGACCCTGGAGGGACTCTGCGCCCCTGGCTTCCCGGGCCCCTTGTGCCCCGCGGGGCTCCCTCTCGCTGCCCTCCTGGTCTCGGCCCTCACGTCTGCCAGGCCAGGGCCTGGACTCAGAGGCCTGGAGCCTGCCCGCAGCCTCCGCCGGGCCAGCTGGGTCCGCGTCCTCGCCTCTCGGGCCTCCGCCTGCGCCGCCTCCTGAGTGGCCCCGGGAGAGCCTGAGAGCAGGGCAGACAGCGGGAGGGGCAGCCCAGGGACAGGACTCACCGGGGACTGCCCCCCGGGCTGCGGGCAAGGGTGAGCGCCGCGTGGTGCCTTTGCTGCGCCCCCCCCCCCCCCCCCCCCGGAGCCACCTGGAGAACCTACCCCACCAACGACTGTGCAGGGATCGGGGCAGCACCTGGGGCTCTGCGCCAGGGCCGCTCCTCACTGGGATTCGCTGCCAAGAGACACGCGGAGCACCGCGGCCTCCCAGACCTTGGCCATCCGCGCACACCTCAGGCCTCCATCCAGGGGCTCAGTGAGGCCAAGGCCAGAGCTTGCTCAGCAGCCACCCAGAGAGCCACGTTTCATTCCCTCTGGACTTCCCACGCCCGAGGCCTGTGGACGTGGCTAGTGGGGCCACTTCCCGAGGAGGACTCTCTAGGTGAGGTTATTGGTGCTCCTTTCGGGTGTGTTTCCCATTACTGAAAACAAACGTTATGTGGCTGTTTCAGGTACCCTCACCTTGTAATCATGTTATCACCTGGGGGGCGGGGAGTGAAGTCCCAAGTTCAATGCTAAGCCCGTGTCTCTCTCGAGAAGGGAAGGAGGTCCTTGCAGGTGGGACATGATTGGGGGCACCGGGGACCTCGCCAGGGTTGGTGCGTGCGTGGCCCAAGCCTGAATTTGGGTTTGAGGACCTCTCTCTGGAAGGGTTTCATGACCAGATGGTCCTGGAGATGGCAGCACGGGTTTCGGTCTTCAAAGCATTTCTCTTACTGGGCCATGACTCTTCTCGTTTATTCTCTGTTCTCTTCCGTTCCGTCGTCTTTGGGACTCATTTGCTGGTTGTTCACAGGGTGTTACAGAGTAATCCCCTTCCAGGGACCCCTATGCCCTGAGAGCTTATGCTGGCCTCCTCCCATTCTTCCTGGTATCTGCTCCTTTGGAGGGGCCATGCTGTTGTTTTTAATGGGTATCATCTGGTTTAATTTGTTAATTTAATTTGATAATATGTAATCCTTCTTGCATTTGAACTTCTCCTCAGTTCTTGATCAGTACCCTCTCTTAGTGATGCATTCTGGAGAAAAAAATGGCTGTAGGTATAGGCTCTCATAACTCAAGAAAATCTAGGTAAGTCTTGAATCCCTAGGTGTGTAGCCTTAACACTTGATGCATTGGAAAAAATGCACTTTCCACTCTCTCTACAGATGGCCTCTCTGGCCTTGGTGTTTCTGAGCTTAGGTGGCATCAAAGAAGCTTTTCCTTTTACCTGCCTAAACCTTCTTCAGGCACTTCTACTCTCTGGTGCTTTTCCCTCCACTAGGTAATTAAAATAATTAATTTCACCCACCAGTGACGTTAATTCCCATGGACACTGTCATCTTGATCAATGATGTCCCCATGGTTTTTCATCCCAGGGCCCAGTGGTTAAGTCATTGATCTCTCTTGAAGATTTGTGCTTGATTTTTAGGGCTTCACACTGAGGTCCTGACTTGTCACCTCCCTCATCCCTGCAGTGGTTCATCTTCCTGAAGCAGTCATTTCTACCCTGATTTCCCCAGTTTCACTACTGTGTAAGACAGGAGAGTTGGATTTGAAGGGTGTTGGGGGGAAAGGATCCAAAAGTATCAGAAGCTGGGGAATCATTTCTTTTTTTTAAAGATTTTATTTATTTATTCATGAGAATACACAGAGAGGAGAGAGAGAGAGCGAGAGAGACAGAGACACAGGCAGAGGGAGAAGCAGGATCCACGCAGGAAGCCCTTCGTGGGACTCCATCCCGGGTCTCCAGGATCATGCCCTGGGCTGCAGGCGGCACTAAACCGCTGAGCCACCCGAGCTGCCCGAATCATTTTTTTTCTGCACAGACTGTCTGCTTTGTGGGCTGAGAATCCAGACTTAAGTCTGGTTCCAAATACTCCTGCCATAGTTGGGTCACAATCAGAGTTTCATATCCCCCCTACTCCACCCACTCCAAATTCATCATCAAAATCTCCCACAGGCTGCATGTTCTCCAACAGTCTGCTCCAGAAGGAATCACTCCCATAATATCACTTCCTTACTCCAGCTCGATCCTTTCTCTTACCCCTGACTCCACCTGCAGGCTGATCTGTGTGGTGTCAGGAGATAATTTATATTTTGCAGGGGAAGATATGGTTGTTCACAGAAGTGGTCTTCAGAGAGTCACACTTTGAGTTAGAAGTGGGGTAGACCTTTGAAATGGGGGCTCCACAGCGTTGTCTTCTCTCTCAGGGATTCCTGATGTCCAAGAGTCCCAACGAGCTGGGGCGAACAGAGGGCCTAAGATGAGTTGTCCAACCCCACCACCTCCAGAGCCCTACCCGCTGTACCTGGCCTGAAATTGCCATGGTGATGGTAAAGAAACCTCATGGGCCGCCTCTTCCACTGCTGCCATTCCCACTCCATGCTGAATGTCCAGGTGTGATCAACAGAATCAAGGGGGAATGGGATCCAGAGGGAAAAGGGGCCGGACCCAGGGAGTGGCTGTGCTGGAGTCAGAGCAGGGGCTGGCAGCCCTGAGGCTCTGAGTTCCAGGGAGCCTTGGGAACAGAGCAGCAGTACCCTGGGGGAACAGGGGTCTGGGGACCAAGTTTCTACCCGGAAACAAGAATGAATGTAGGCAAGGTTTGAGGAACACTGAACATCCGTATTCTTCAGCAGCCCCAGCATCCAGAGCCAGGGTAGACTGGGTGCTGGAAGGTTGTCTGAGAACAGGGAAGACCAGTGGATCAACACAGGGTCTCCCAGATCCCGCAGCCCGAACCCTGGGGCGGGGAGATAGCAAGGATGCTCAAACACGAGGTAGAGGTAGAAAGGGGTACTTTTTTCTTTTTAAGATTTTATTTATTCATGAAAGAGAGAGGCAGAGACACAGGCAGAGGGAGAAGCAGGCTCCATGCAGGGAGCCCGACGTGGGACTCGATCCCGGGACTCCAGGATCCCATCCTGGGCTGAAGGCGGCGCTAAACTGCTGAGCCACCCAGGCTACCCGAAAGGGGTACTTTTAATCATTTTTGAAACAAGGCAATTGGACACTCATTCAGTTTCAAGAGTCAAATAGGTCTGTACCAAGAACTCTCTCACTCTGCCTGCTTCCAGGAGAAACCATTTCAGACCATTTAAGATGGTCCCCCTGGCCCCCAGCCTCACCAGCTCTTTTGTGCTTCTGCTCTCCTATCTCTGCCCTGAGCTCTTGTATCCTACTTTTGCCATAGACCTAATGGATTCATCAGGTTTTAAAATCAGAGTGAAATTCTTTTTTTTTTTTTTAAACTGGCTTTGTGGACTCACTTTTCTGGTGAGTTTTCTTTCACAGTCATATATTTGGTTTTTCTACTCCTTTATTTGTGATTTTGACTAAATCGTTGGCTCCTTTTCAATAACTCATGTTTTCTAACTTATGTTTCTCTTTAAGAATTCACGTTAGAGATGGCTCAGGGCTATGTCCTACACTTTTACACATCATCTTAGTCCCCCAATTTAAATCAAATGAAATATCTATTACAAGTGAGAGGTTATACAAAGTTTATATGTATTGTATAGAGAGTCCCAATGAACACCAGTATACCCACCTCTCAGCTTCAGAAATGCAACACTATCTTCATTTTTGACATCTCCTTAGTACTCCCCACAATCCTATCTCCTCCTCTACCCTAAGAGTCATCACTATCCTGAATTTTATTGATCACTTGCTTTTCTTTGTAGTATTTCTTACAAGTGCTCAAATGCTCAAAAAATTTAAGTAGCTTAACATGTTCTTTTTTTTTTTTTTTTTAAGATTTTATTCACGAGAGACACACAGAGAGAGGCAGAGGCCTAGGCAGAGGGAGAAACAGGTTCCCCACAGGGAGCCCAATGCAGGATTTGATCCTAGGACCCTGGGCTCATGACCTGAGCCAAAGGCAGATGCTCAACCACTGAGCCACCCAGGTGCCCCTGCTTCACATGTTCTTGAAAAAATATTTTTACACCATGTGTCTTCTTGAGTCAATGACTATCCAATAGTGTATAACAGTTCCAAAATTCATGCAACAATTGGTGGTTATTTCTCATACACATATCTAGGGGTTGGTTGGGGGGCTGGATTCAGCTGGCCTGTGTTTTGGCTCCAGGCCTGCTCCATGCATATCTCACTCCCCGAGGGCCAGTGTCTATCCTGGGCATTCTCTCTCTCTTTTTTTCTTTTTTCTTTTTTTTTTTTCTTTTTTTTTTTTTAGATTTTATTTATTCATGAGAGAGAGAGAGAGAGAGAGAGGCAGAGACACAGGCAGAGGGAGAAGCAGGCTCCTTGCAGGAAGCCTGACATGGGATTCTCCAGAATCATGCCCTCGGCTGAAGGCAGCGCTAAACCGCTGAGCCACCTGGGCTGGACATTCTCTTCATGGGGCCAAAGGCAGGTGCACAAGAGAAGAAGCCCAACCAGGCAAGGACAATTTTACAGTTAGCTTGTGTCTCACTCACCAACATCCCAGTGGCCAAAGTGAGTCCTATGGCTTAGCTTGAAATCCAGAGGTGAGGAATTCTTTGCCGACCATGAGGCCTTGGGAAGAACTGGATCTGTAACACAATAGCAGGAGGTCACATGTTACTCCATCTACCAGAAGGACACAGTTATATTAATATGATTCCATCTAGGAATTATGTAGCCATACTTCATTTTAACTGCTGGGTAATACTCTGCTGTAATGACTGTATTTTATGTTTCTAGGATTCTCTCTGTGGACACTTGAGTTTTGCTAATTCAAACAACGCTGCTTTGAACATGCTCACACATGTCTCCAGTACAGGTGTTTTGAGAAGTATTCAAAATTAAACTACTATAGGAGGCACCTGGGTGGCTCAGTTGGTTAAGTGTCTACCTTCTGCTTAGGTCATGATCCCAGTGTTCTGGGATGGAGCCCTGTGTCAGGATCCCTCTCAATGAGGAGCCTTCTCCCTCTCCTCTGACCCTCCCTGTTACTCGTTCTCCATCTCTCAAATCTTAAAAGAAAAAAAAACCGTTTAGCAAAATTACCTAAAACTTTGAAATAAAGCAAAAAAATGATCACATGATCTTCAAATAGCTTTGTAAGAACATTTTTATCAAGCCTCCTGAAATCATCTAACTTGTTCAGGGATGTCACTTATTAATGATTGGTTTCATAATGAAGTTTTATAGATGAGTTTTTTTGGGGGGTTTTTTGAGAGCACATAGGAGAGTGAGGAGGAACGGGGAGAGGGAGAGAATTTTTTTCAAAGATTTTATTCATGAGAGACACACAGAGGCAGAGGGAGATTGAGGCTCCCTGCAAGGAGCCCAATGTGGGACTCGATCCCAGGACCCCAGTATCACGTCCCGAGCCGAAGGCAGATGCTCAATCACTGAGTCACCCAGGCACCCTGGGAGGGAAAGAATCTAAGCAGGTTCAGCGGTCAGTAGGACTCAGGGCTCAATCTTCAGACCTTGAGATCATGACTTGAGCCAAAATCAAGAGTCAGACCTTTAACTGACTGAGCCACCTAGGTGCCCCTATAGATGTTTTATAACAAGTATAGGTGAACTTATAGAAAACTGGTAAGTTGTGATTTTTGTATCTGGCAAAGATGTCAAACCCTGAAGTTTTCAGTTTTATTGTACTTTGGTACAGTAATGTTTTGTATTTAGCAAGTTTTCCTCCAATTGTATAAATCCTAATTTCTCATATCTTCATTAGTGTTGTCATTCATCTGCTTCCTTAATTAAGGAATTAAAACTTTAAATATGTCCACTCTGGTGGACACTAAAAGGCTACCAAAGTAATGGCAAGTGTTATTAGCTTGAGATGAGTCAGAAAGGAGAATACCAACAAAGTGACTATTGCCCAACAGACCTCCATTACTAGAGGAAATGGTATATTCAGGAAAGTGAACCAGGCCTTGATGGCATCTCACAGTATGTGCAAATCGCCCATTCATCCACCAAATACATCTGTCTCAGATGCAGGGTCTGTGTCAGCGCATTGGGCTTCTTGGGGGCTTCACTACACCGAGTTTCCTGAGGATATCTGACCCTGGCTTGCCAATGGATCAGCTAAGGCTGATGGGTTACACCCAAAGAAAACTCAAAACCACATGGAAAAGGGCCCTTTGCTCAATGCAGGGAGGTGTAGACAGTGATGCTAGCCCGCAGAAACACTCCCCAAAATGCACCTTGTACATTTTTGCTGACTTGTGGGCAATTGCCACGTGGAGGGAGAACTGGGTGAAGATGTTTCATCTTCTATGGGGACAAACATTATGGCAGCATAGTGTACAAGACACACACACACACCACCACCACCACCACCACCACCACCACCCCGCAACCTTTGTTTGTGACCCATATGGATACCAAGGAGAAAGGAGCCTTTGAGGATGCACGTCATTGGAATCCACAAGCTGACCTGACCTGTACTGCCAGGTAGCAGGTGCCCTTAAAGGATGGAATGGGCCCCTCCGAAATGAGAAATTGATCAAGAGCACTGATAGCTGAGGCTCTGCTCCCAGTGGAGCTTATGCTTCATATAGGCACTTTGGTTCTAAATGAAGGAATTCCCTGAAATGGTACCTCCTCCCTTTAAGTAGACTATTGGTCAGGTTGGGACACCCCGAAGGCCCAGAATGGTCATAAGGTTCCCAAACCACATAATTAAGCCTTCTTACTCTACCACTCATGCTTACATTTTGGAAACTGAGCTCCTGGAATTTCAAGAGTAGAAAAGAGGCAAGGGGTGGGTGACTCTAATCCAGTGTTTCTCTTGCTGTCTAGCTATACTTGCTGAATTTAGGCAATTATGTATATGATAATGATCAGAAATACAAGGTGAGAACTCCCAAAAGTGGTCTTGGCATGACCCACATATCAGGTGGTGAGAGTTTCTAGGATAGTACAAAGAATATAAGAAAAAACTGTTGAGCACGTCAGGGCTGGTCTGAGTGTATGGTGTGGGTAAGACACGAGAAGCCGGGCCAACATAACTGAGTGACAACTGCAGGAACTGGGCATACAGCTCTCCTGGCTGTGGAAGGAGAGGGCCAACCTCAGTTAGTGGGAAGAGAACACTTTAGACCCTAGGATATCAGGTGTGGAGGGAGGAGCATAATCTCACTTTGAGCCTTGTCCACAGGGCATTTAGCCAACATAACCCAGACTGCCACCATTACTCTCAACTGCTGGCCAACATAGACTCTTGGTCAGAAACCTCCCAATGGCCACTGACTCCGGGAAGAAATAACTTCCACTTGAAAAAGCAGTACGAGATCAACTTTATGGACACTGACATTATTGTTACTTTTTTTGTACATTTCTCATTGAATACTGACTTCTAAATGCTGTAGCACGAGTAGTAATGGACAATCACATAGCTCTGGATTTCCTGCTGGCCAGTTAGTGGGGTGAGGGGGTTGCCAACACCTCGTGCTGCATCTGGGTTAATGTCATATTAACTGGATTGGCCCAGATGGAGTATCTGGCTGTGGACCATCTTCCAAATAGGCCTAAGACACTGATGGGAGTGACAGTGTAGACATTCCCGTTCAGTGTTTCCCAAAACAAATAACAGATTGGATCTAAGTCCCTATTAGTGCAATTGCCTACAGCATGTGATGGGATGGGCTACTGAGAATTCTTAGTGGGATATATAAAAAGCCAAGGGTGTGGACATGTAGAGAGATGGCTTGACCTTGGCACCCTAGCAACCTTGTACATAATCCACATAAACCTTACAAGCAAAGGCTTGAATCACAGGTAATCTGACCCTTAGCAGAACACCTTGTGTTCTCCCTGGAACACGGAAGGATGGGATATCTGTGAGGAGGTGCTCTGGGCCGTTTTCTACCACCATTGCCTCTTGGGTTCTTACGAGGGCTGAGGCTTTCTGCTCCACCCCTCTCAGAATAGAGTCACAGAATGTAGAAATTCTTATAGGCAGTTTATAATCAGCTCCTCAGTAATGGGTGTTCCCTACCCTTGTTTCAGCCATCTGGCTCCTTTTATTTCTGTGTCTTGTGTGTGTGTACAGGAACCACATGGAGCTAGGACTTTAGGCTACTCTTCCTTTCATTGACTATGTACGTAATACACTGGCCAAATCTAAAAGTGGCTTTTGTATATTAACAAGCCAAAGGACTCGTGTATGCTTGACACATGAAAGGCCCTGCAACTTCCGCTCTCTACCAAGAAGTAAAACTGAAAACTCAAAGCCAAACAGCATCACTCAGGGAATTGTACAGGCTAATGCCACAGTCCAAGACCTGATCTCACCAGTTTGGCCTATGCAGTTAATGACTGGTTATCATTAACTTAATCAGGTAGGGACTCACTGATTGCAAGCTCAGATATAAAAATTTTACTGGAGCAAGTGCACATGGCCCCTGGAACTTGATATGCAGCTACTGACCAGGCTAAAACATTTTCCTTCACATCAACTTGCAAGACCTACCAGCAAGTTTGTTTTTTACCTAGCAGTGCTAACAGTATACCTTCACAGTGTTGTCACAGGGCTAAGTAGGCCTATTCTGTTTTCTGTCATGGTCTAGAATACAGAGATACTGATTTCTTGACATTTTACAAAATGTAACACTGATCCATTATACTGCCATTATGCTGATAGGATTTGGTGAGCAGGAAGTAGCAAGTATTTTAGATGCCTTTAGTAGGACAAGTGAACCACACTGTAGAAGACACAGGTCATGAAAATTCAAGAGTTTGTCACTGGAGTGAAGTTTCTGGGGGCGCAGTAGTCTGTAGCATGCAGAGATGTCCTCCAAAGCAAAAGTAAGTTTCTGCACCTTGTACCATCCATCATGAACAAAGGGACACAACTCTTGGTGGCCCTTTTTGGATTCTGGAGGCAATCCGTATCACATATGTGTGTACATTTTTTTTTTGACCCATCTATAGAGACACTGATAAGCCTACCTGTTTCAGTTAGGACCAGAGAAAGAGAAGGCTCTGCAGTAAGTTCAGTCTGTCATACAAACTGCTGTATAATTATCCAGTAGATCCAATAATATATTCCCAAAGTGTTTGGGCTAGCTATAATTGATGTATGGAGCTTCTCACAAGCTTGACTAGGGGAATGACAGCTCCATCTCTAAGATTTTAGAAGAAATCTGTGTCCTTTTGGACATATAATTCTTTTGAGAGAAGCTTCTGGCTTGCTACTGGACCTGAAGATACTGAACACCTGACTCTAGCACATCATGTAATCCCGTGGCCTGAGTTTCCCACCACAAACACATGTAGCCATAAGGATGCGCATGTGCAGAAGCATTTATCATCAATGGAAATGGCCTATAAGAGATGAAGTTTGAGGAAGTTGGGGAAATATGAGTACATGGAATGAGCAGGTGGCTCGGACTCCTTTGACATGAACCCGTTGCATTGGTCCTCTCCTTCAACCCATGCCTATGGCCTCATGACGTGTTCTTTATGACCACCTGGCTGAGGAAAACACTTGAATATGGTTTACAGCTGGATTTGCACAAGAAGCTGTAATACATAGGCGGCCAGCTGTGACATTATGGGGTGACCCTGAAGGACAATGGATATGCCTTCCTTGCTACACTACTTCTGCCAGCAACACCATCTGCAGACTTACAGGATGACTTCTCCACCATTACAACAATCAATCCACTGTCATGTCTGATCAAAGAGCTCATTTCACAAAAAGGACATTCAGCAATGGGCTCCTGCCCATGGAACTAACTTTTGACTACATACTTCATCACCCAGAAGTGGGCTCCCTAACTGAAAGATGGAATGGCTGAGGGTTTTTTTTTTTTTCTTAAAGATTGGGATTATTCCACTGCATAGTTTCAGACCATGATGTTTTATTTGTTTATTTATTTATTATTAAATATTTTATGTATTTATTCATGATAGACACATAGAGAGAGGTAGAGACACAGGCAGAGGGAGAAGCAGGCTCCATGCAGGGAGCCCGATGTGGGACTTGATCCCAGGACCCCAGGATTATGTCCTGAGCTAAGGCAGACACTCAACCACTACATTAGAGACATACAGACTAAAATCATTTATATATAATGTTCTAGGGCATATAAACACAGTTAATGAATTCTGCGAATATAACAAAAATGTAGTACAATTATAAAGAAAAGTGAGTGACTAATAAACAATATTCAGGATAGTGGTACCTTGGGTATAAGGAGGGAGATACAATGTTTGGGGGCACAGAGAGGACATCAGATATTGGCGGTTTATTTCTTAAGCTGAGAGTTGGACACATAGGTTATTAGTACTCACTACAGTTTACTATACAATTATAAAACCCCTCATATATATGATGCATTTCATTCTCCTTCGGATGGGTAAAAATAACCACACACAAAACCTCGAGACACAAGGAAGTATACTGGAGCTTGAGACATAGCCCACATGAAACCTTTACAAAAATTGAGTACAACTAAATTAAACTCATTTAAATGAGTTATCTAAATAGGATGAGCACAAATTGAATCAAAGATGAGAAAAAGGATGAGAAAATCATTCACAAAAAAAAATGTTGTTCACAGGCAAATGAATAGTATGACCAAACATTTTCAATCAAATTAATAAAGCAGTTTATAAGGCTAATAAAGCAGTCATCTCCAAAAGCAAGAGGCAAATGTAGAGATACAAGAGACTAAGGAAGAAATATCAAGGGTAAACGATGAGATGAAAAGAGAGCCAAAGGAGGTCTTTTTTAAAAATACAAGCTCAAAGGACAGCGCTTCGGTCTGAGGACAGACAGTGGGGAGAGGAAGAGGAAGTTCTTTGTGCACTTGTAAAGCTACTTGTGCACTTGTAAAGCCTTTTAAACTGTGAATTTGTCACTTGGATTTTGAAAATTTATACAAAGCAGCCTGTCCCTACCCCATGTTGGAGTCCCCTTGGCACTGTCCCCATTGCAATGTCTGGGCCTCTGGGCCTGGGAGATCCCACATTGATCCACATGTCTGCCCTGTTCTCAGACAACCTTCTAGCATCCAGGCTTCGATCCAGCCAGATCCAGCTGTGTGTGCTGGGACCACATAAATATCATTACTCAGACCATGTCTATAATCTTGTTTCCCAGTATAAACTTGGCCCCCAATCCCCCTGGGCACTACTGGTCTCCTGCCAAGGTGGGAGACCTTGAACCCAGAACTTCCGAGCCTCCAAGCCTCCAGCCTCTGTTCTGACTCTAATACAGCCACTTCCAGAGTTTGGCCCCTCACCTTTGGGCTCCATTCCCCAATTCTGTTAATGACATTTGGACATTCCTTATGGAATAGAATGAGATGAGACATGGCAATAATGGAAGAGGCAACAGGTAAAGTTTATTTACCATCACCATGGAAACCTCAGGCCAGGTGCACTGGGCAGGACTTCCGAGGAGGCAGGCTGGGACAACCCTCCTTGGGCCTCCTGCTTATCCTGTCTCATAAGGACAGGAATAAATCAGGACATCAGGAATTCCCGGGAGGCTGCCCAGTATTACTAAGCTCTGGAATGAGGTCTTACCTCAACTTGTGAAGACCACTCTTTCTGAATCCTTTTTTTTTTTAACCTCTAAAGCATGGGACATTTCTGACTCCATAGGGAACAGTGAACAGGTAGGATGCAGTGGGAGACAGGCCAAGATGAAAGAAGACAAGGAACAATGTCAGGATGGTTCCCTCTGCAGCATGGACTCAGAGAGCAAGCAGATCAGGGAGGTGACTGTGGATGAGTCACAGTGGGAAGGAATGGGGGGATGCAAAGGTCTCACTGAGATCCAATTACAGTAGGAGCTGGCTGTGGCCAGGTCATCACTGAGAGGAGATAAAACCCCTGGGGACAAGACATAAAGAAGTCTGGGCACAGAGATTCTCCAGTCCCTGCACTTCTTCTGCCACATTTCTTTCTGACATCCTACAAACTCAGCTCTTATTTATGAGTCCACCTGGTACCACTGGGGCAGTGGGACATAGCTGGGGGGAATGGCTACTTCAAGATGATGAGACACTATAGGGATGAGGAAGGTGGCAGGTCACTGCCTGTAAAGCCCAACAAACCAGTAACAAACCCGCTATAGGGGAGGTTCACGTCTCACTGGCCATTCCTTGGACCTTGGATGACAACTACTTAGTGACACTCCCTAATCAGCAAGGCACTTACAAGAAAGGAATTGAAACATCAGTAAGTGAAATAAATGAAGTCCATTTTTCCTGGAAAATATGAAAGGACATGAGAAAACGAGTCTTCTACAGGAAGTGCCTATGCCAGCTCTGACTCGTTTGGCCCTTTGGAACCAAAACACTAAACTGTCACCATAACCTTAGAAGATTAAGCTACAGACAGGAGGATAAAGATTGGATTGGTACTGGCGACCCAATCCAAGCTCACAGACCTATACCAGGTTTATTTTTTTGAAGTCTCAGCGGAGCCCATTATGACCATATTTTTCTTTTGATACTGTAAGCCAACGATAACAGGGGATCAATGATGGATCTGGTAAAAACTCAAAAAAATGTCACCAGAAAAAAACAGGGACAATAAAAAGGGAGAGTGTTAAAGATGATCAGATTATGAAAAAGGAAAAGCCAGCAGGGAATCTTTAGAAAACAACAGCATGGCCCCTCCAAAGGAGCAGATACCAGGAAGAATGGGAGGAGGCCAGCATAAGCTCTCAGGGCATAGGGGTCCCTGGAAGGGGATTACTCTGTAACACCCTGTGAACAACCAGCAAATGAGTCCCAAAGACGACGGAACGGAAGAGAACAGAGAATAAACGAGAAGAGTCATGGCCCAGTAAGAGAAATGCTTTGAAGACCGAAACCCGTGCTGCCATCTCCAGGACCATCTGGTCATGAAACCCTTCCAGAGAGAGGTCCTCAAACCCAAATTCAGGCTTGGGCCACGCACGCACCAACCCTGGCGAGGTCCCCGGTGCCCCCAATCATGTCCCACCTGCAAGGACCTCCTTCCCTTCTCGAGAGAGACACGGGCTTAGCATTGAACTTGGGACTTCACTCCCCGCCCCCCAGGTGATAACATGATTACAAGGTGAGGGTACCCGAAACAGCCACATAACGTTTGTTTTCAGTAATGGGAAACACACCCGAAAGGAGCACCAATCACCTCACCTAGAGAGTCCTCCTCGGGAAGTGGCCCCACTAGCCACGTCCACAGGCCTCGGGCGTGGGAAGTCCAGAGGGAATGAAACGTGGCTCTCTGGGTGGCTGCTGAGCAAGCTCTGGCCTTGGCCTCACTGAGCCCCTGGATGGAGGCCTGAGGTGTGCGCGGATGGCCAAGGTCTGGGAGGCCGCGGTGCTCCGCGTGTCTCTTGGCAGCGAATCCCAGTGAGGAGCGGCCCTGGCGCAGAGCCCCAGGTGCTGCCCCGATCCCTGCACAGTCGTTGGTGGGGTAGGTTCTCCAGGTGGCTCCGGGGGGGGGGGGGGGGGGGGGGGGCGCAGCAAAGGCACCACGCGGCGCTCACCCTTGCCCGCAGCCCGGGGGGCAGTCCCCGGTGAGTCCTGTCCCTGGGCTGCCCCTCCCGCTGTCTGCCCTGCTCTCAGGCTCTCCCGGGGCCACTCAGGAGGCGGCGCAGGCGGAGGCCCGAGAGGCGAGGACGCGGACCCAGCTGGCCCGGCGGAGGCTGCGGGCAGGCTCCAGGCCTCTGAGTCCAGGCCCTGGCCTGGCAGACGTGAGGGCCGAGACCAGGAGGGCAGCGAGAGGGAGCCCCGCGGGGCACAAGGGGCCCGGGAAGCCAGGGGCGCAGAGTCCCTCCAGGGTCCGCCGAGGCCTGTCCTGGCCCCAGTGGGGCCGCGGGGAGGCACCTGTGCTCTCCCAGGCTCCGTCCAGGCGGAAAAGTGAACCTGAGGGGACGGGAGGGGCTTGGGTCATCCTGTGGGGGGAGGAAGCCGCCCACGGGGCCACCTGCGGCCGCTGCATCAGCTCGCAACCCCGGTCCACGCCGGCCTGGAAATGGCAAAAGGAGAGAGTGAAAGGCCCAAGCGCTTTGATCGTCCTCACTGCCTGTCGGTTCTCAGAACCGTGTGCCTCGTGTCCTGCTCAGAGCGGGAGGCCGGGGTGGACAGGGCGGGTGGGGGGAGGGCAGGCCTCGCGGCCAGCCCCGGGTTTCCTCCCGGCCCCGGCAGGGTGGCCAGGGCCGGGGATGCGCGCAGGGTCCCGTGGGCCCGGCCTCTGGCATCTCTCCACCTGGCGGTCCTTCCGGGAGTCTGACCACTTGACGCCCGCAGCACGGTCAAACACCAGCTGGCGCAGAATCAGCAGCGAGCACAGCTCGGCTCTGAGGACGACCTGCTGACTGGTGTGTCTGCTTAGAGGCTGTTTCTCAAGCGTGGGGGGCATATACAAAATAATGTCACCGCCAACAGGGTCATGGAAATTTCGCCTCGTTTCCATGACCCTGGGTCCCTACGGGGCAGGAAAGCCAGGGACCTCCTTCCTGTTGGACGTGCAGGGCCAGAGCCCAGGTGGGCAGGTGGGGAGGCTGTACAGCGTGGGGCGAGCCTGGGAAGGTGGAGATCAGGGTTTTATAGGGGGGAGAAGGGGGTGAGAGCCGAAGGGGCTGCCTGTCTGCAGGGGGAGGAGCTCGGGGGCTGCTTCAGGCCTTCCCTGTGCACTAGAGACCTCGGAGGAGCCTGGAGGAAGGTGCTGGGAACCTGCGGGAGCCCGGGAGTGTGTGCAGGTGGTGAGCGGGTCCTTGGGCCCCGTCACCTGCTCTGACCTCTCAGCCCGGCTGCTCAGCCCGGCTCGGGCTCGGGCTCCGGCTCCGGCTCCGGCTCCGGGTGTGGCCCCGGGTGTGGCCGTGTCCCTGCGGCAGCTGGTGAGCTGGGGCTCTGTCCTGGCCTGGCCGAGCTGGGGGGGGGGTGCGGGGGAGGGGGCTGGCCTCCCGTCCTCGTCCCCAGGAGCGGGTCAGCAGCCAGCCACTCCAGCGGCCTCCTTCTGCTCTGGGGCTGCAGGGAGGAGGAGGGCGGTGTCCGAAGGGGGCGTGGTCGGCGTGTCTGCCACCCCGTGAATGCACACTTACGGCCACGCGTTTGTGGGCACGCGCTGAGCAGAAACGTCCCCGTGAGCTGAGTGCCCGGGATCCGATTCTTCTGAGCAGCCCGGGAAACTGTCGGCTCCGTGTCCACCCCGACAGGTGGGATCCCAGGATCCTGGCCTAATCCCTGGGTCCGAGCCCCAGCCCCCACCTCCTCCGGGTCCCAGCCTGTCCCCGGTGTGCTCTCAAGGAGGCCTGGAGCGGGGCGCAGGAGGGAGTCCAGCCCCCGGAGGTGGGCCTGAGCCCGGAGGCCTGTCAGCCTGCCCAGCCCCGCTGCGCGCTGTCACCTCTTACTGGGCAGATGGCGGCTCCCCCATCCTCACCTCCTCCTCTGGCCACCGCCAGCAGCAAGGGACCTGCGCGTCTGCAGGCCCAGGGCAACCCGTGTATACGCCCTGTCCCTGCGGGGCCGACCCTGTGACTGTTGGCCGCCTCCCTGAGCCCGAACGTTCCAGGAACTGCTCTCCCGGCTGAGCCTGGAGCGGCAGATGGCGCGACGCCCTGCGGAGTCTGACAGAGGCTTTGTCGGTTTAACTGACTGTCTCCAGGGAGCCAACTGCGGGCGGTGATGCTGACCGGTGAGCGGCATGGCCCCTGGGCGACTGGCCAGCAGCTGCCTGTGGAGGGACAGACCCTCAGAGCCTGGAGGGCCTGAGAGGGAGGTGGAACGGGAGACAGGGCTGTCGTTGGCGGACCACAGGCTCTCTGAGTCACTTCCTTACGGTTCTCCTCTTTTTGCTTCTCTACAGGTTTATCAAGATGTAACTCAGATACCATGCAATTTACTCATTTTAAAAAAGATTTTATTTATTTATTCATGAGAGACACACAGAGAGAGGCAGAGACATAGGCCAAGGGAGAAGCAGGCTCCCTGTGGGGAACCTGATGTGGAACTCGAACCCAGGACCCCGGGATCATGACCTGAGCCAAAGGCCGTCACTCAATCACTGAGCCACGCAGGTGTCCCCAGTACTCATTTTAAATGTACACTGGTTTTTAGTATACTCAGAGTCACATATCATCGCCACAAACTAATCTTAGAACATTTTTATGACCCCAAAGAAAAACTCTCTACTCATCTGCAGTCCCCCCTCTATTCGCCACCCCCCTCCCAGTCCTAGACAACTACTAATCTACTTTGTCTAGAGATTGCCAATTTGGACACTTCATATAAATGGAGTGATACTGTATGTGTTTTTTTATAACCAGCTTCTTTGACAGAGTGTTTTCAAAGTCCTTCCTTATTAAATCATATATCAAATTTCATTCTGGCGGTGCCTGGGTGGCTCAGTCGATTCAATGTTAAACTCAGGTCATGTCTCAGGGTCCTGAGTTCAATCCGTATGTGGGGCTCTGAGCCGAGTGCAGAATCTGTTTGGGATTCTCTCTCCCTCTTCCCCCCCCCCCCCCCGTCTTGCACACATGCACTCTCACATTCTCTCTCAAAAACAACCACTTCATTCCTTTATTGCTAAAAATATTCTATTGTACGTAGAAACCACATGGTAATCATGCATTTATCAATGAATGAGAATTTGGATTATTTCCACTTTTTGTCTATTACAACTAAAACTGCTATGAACATTTGTGGTGTTTGCATGGATACATGTTTTCCTTTCTCTTGAGCATATACCTAGGAGTGGAATTTCTGGGTCAAAGTGTTCAACCTTTTGAGGAGCCACTAAACTTTCCTTTTTTTTAGGTGCCTGTGCCTTTTAAATTCTCACCCACAATGTGTGTGTGTGAGGACTCCCATTTGTGCCCCAACCTGACCCTTGTTCCTACCTGTCTTTTTGACAGACCCCTAGGGGGATGGTATCAGCATTCATCCTAGTGAAATGGTGTCTCATTGTGCTTTTAATTTGCATTTCTCTAATGACTAATGGTGTTGAACATCTTCTCATGTGCTTTCGGCCTTTGTAGATCATCTTTGGAGAAACATCTATTCAAATCTTTTGCTCATATTTTAGTGGATTTTTTTTGTCTTTTTATTGAGTTGTCAGAGTCCTTTATGTATCTTAGATAAGGGTCTCTTACCAGAAAAAAAGTATCTTATCAGATGTATAATTTGCGAATATTGGCTTCCATTCTGTGAGCTGTCTTTTCACTTTCTTGGTGGTGTCCTTTGAAGCACAAAATTTTAAATTCTGATAAAGTCTGACTTATTTTTTCTTTAGTAACTTGTACTTTGGGCCTCATACCTAAGCAATCATTGCCTAACTCAAGGTCACAACAATTTACTCCTATGTTTCCTTCTAGAAGTGTAATAGCTTAGCCCTTACATTTAAGTTTTTGATCCATTTTGAACTAATTCTTGTATATGATGTGAGATGGGGATCCAAGGTTACTATTTTGCCCCTGGCTAGCCAGTTGTTCCAGCACCATGTGCTAAAAAAACTATCCTTTCCCCAGTGAATTATTTTGGCATCTGTCTCAAAAGCAATTCATCATAAATATAAGGGTGTCTTTCTGGACTCTTGATTCTAGTTCATTGATCTGTGTCTATCCTTTTTTTTTTCTTTTAAGAATTTATTTATTTATCCATGAGAGACACAGACAGAGGCAGAGACACAGGCAGAGGAAGAAGCAGGCTCCATGGAAGGAGCCTCCGACGTGGGACTCGATCCCTGATCTCCAGGATCACACCCTGGGCCAAAGGCGGCACTAAACAACTGAGCCACTGGGGCTGCCCCTATGTGTCTATCCTTAGTGCTAGTACCACACTGTTCTGATTCCCTGTAGCTTTGTAATAAGTTTTGCCACCAGGAAATGTGAATCCTCCAACTTTGCTATTCTTTGGCCAGATTATTTTGGCTCTCCTGGGTCCCTTGACTTTCTGCATGAATTTTAGGATCAGCTTGTCAGCTTGTTGGACATCAGCTGGAGTTTTGATAGGCATTCTTTTGAACCTGTAGATCCACTTGAGAAGTTGTATTTGTCAGGCTTTGCCAGAGAAACAGAATATATGTATATGCACAGGCAGGTGGGAGCAGAGATGCGTCCCTGCCCATCAGTGTCTCCAGGTGTCCACATGCACAACACGGCTGACACCACTATGTGCCCTGTGACATGAGTCCCGGTGACCCATTTATCACTGAGAGCCCGCCGTGCCTGCACACTGAGGTGGAGCCATAGACCCCACCACCGTCCTTGCTCTCGAGAGATCCACAGGGCTCTATCTGGTACTCTGCAGTGATCAGTAACATGCCAGAAGACCCTGGTGCCAGGCACTCTGCTAAGGAGCAGGTCCTCTGAAACCACATGTTGCCCCCCCAGGGATCCTCCCAAGGCCACAGGGTGGGGGTCCCACGTGAGAATCTTGCCCACGCTGGCTGCTAGTACTGATGGGAAGGGCATCTCCTAGGGTCTCTGGGCTGGAATTTATTTATTTATTTATTTTTATTTTATTTTATTTTTTTATGATAGTCACAGAGAGAGAGAGAGAGAGAGAGAGGTAGAGACATAGGCAGAGGGAGAAGCAGGCTCCATGCCGGGAGCCCGACGTGGGATTCGATCCCGGGTCTCCAGGATCGCGCCCTGGGCCAAAGGCAGGCGCCAAACCGCTGTGCCACCCGGGGATCCCTGGGCTGGAATTTAAAGTTAGAGTTCTGCTGTAACCAGATGGTCATCTGGCTGCATGTGAAGCCCACCTGGGAGCCTTCCCCAAGTTCCTGCCACTGCTCCTGAAACAACTGTTTGGTGGTGCTGAGCGAACATCAGGAGTTGTAAAGCACCCCCAGACAAATGCAATGTACAGCCGAGGTTGAAACCCTCTGCTCCAACCCTTCACCCTTCTAGTAAGTACCTCATTGTCACTTGGTAACTCCCTCATCAAAACATCTGTTGCCATCATGGTGACCGACTGTCTTGGTGTGCCCAGGGCTGAGAGACACTCTGAGGATGTGAGCCTTTCCCTGCTAACACCAGCTCAGTCGTGGACCAGTAGGGATGGCTGGTCATCCTCGTTGCCATACACCAGTCCCAACCTCCAGCCTCACCTTCCCCTGTACCAGGGCCTAATACTTCCTCCTCCAACCCAGCAGTCTATCCTCAGTGACTCCCATTCTTATCTCAACCCTCAAACTCATTCATTTATTCACTCACTGTAGTAATTCTATCAGCAGCTGCATAGCCACACCCCTCCTCCCCTAACGGGGACTCTCTTCACCTGAGATTGCTATATGCTTCCTTTACACATTTCAGGGGGACTTGGTTACTCTATGGAGCAGCCATCTCTCCACCAGAGCGTGGGGGTCCCTCATAAGTCCCAAGCCTCAGGCACACAAACCCACCTGGGTCTTTGCGCCAATACCTAAGAATTCCTCCACCATCCCCCAGTGTATCCTCTTCAATCTCCTGCTTCCTTATTGACAACATTCCTAATCCCAAATCTCAAACCCAGCTATTCCCTAAGACTCTTGTAGCTATTCCATCTCCAACCCAGAGACCACACTCAAATCTAAGGGATGGGGAGGGGGGCTGGTTAGTCCAGTCGCTTAAGCCTCCAACTCTCGATTTCGGCTCAGGTCATGATCTCAGGGTTGGGTGATTGAGCCCCAGATGGGGCTCTGTGCTCTGTGGAGTCTTCTGGAGATTCCCTCTCCCTCTGTCCCTCCCCCTGCTCCTGTGCCTGCGCTCTCTCTTTCTCAAATAAATAAAATCTTAAAAAAAAAATCTAAGGGATTTTTTTTCAGTGTGTTTCACTCTTGAGCTTCCCTGGAGGCTGGCTCACTGCTCCATCACGGGTGTTAGTTCTCCCCTCACGGAAGCCTGGCCCTGCGCTCTCCCAAAACCAGCTCCGCGGTTTATTCCTTCACCCCCCAACCCCCTCCCACTCCTGCACCCCTCATTCAGAGGCCTACCCAAAGCTGACCCTGCCAGGCACTATGCAAGCACTGACACACAGCCACAGACAGGCCCACTGCTCCTTTCACTGTGGCACAGATATTTTAAAAAAAAAAAAAAAAGGCTCTGTTTTATGGAAGGTTGAGTCTGAGACGCTCAGTAAACACCAGAACGAGATGGTCAGGAGCCATTCACTGTCAGGTCCAGAACTCGGAGGAAAGGAAGTGTGGACGAGAGGAAGGCATGGGGGAGGGGGGAGTTGGGGTGTGGACAGCAGCTGCAGGGACTTGCTTGTGCAGAGTGGGAAACGAGGAGAGAACCCGAGGCTGGCCAGGGGCGCCCCACAATGAGTTCCTGTGAGAGACGGCCGGCTGGGGTCCCAGGGGCACGGGGGCTGGCCTAGTGGCTCACCCCTCCTCTGGAGGATGCCCCTTGAATCCTTCCTGCTGTCTCCCTGGAGGCCTGTAGCAAAGGCCTGCCTGGGGTGAGGGGCACAAAAGCAGAGGTCCCTCATCTAGTGATGGGACAGACGGCACAGCACAGCACAATTCACACCCCGCAGCAACCAGGATCCGGGAGAGGTTCGAGGTATTGAGCTACCGTGTGCCTTACACATTTTTCCTTTTTTTTTTTTAAATTTTTTTTTTTAATTTATGATAGTCACACACAAAGAGAGAGAGAGGCAGAGACACAGGCAGAGGGAGAAGCAGGCTCCATGCACCGGGAGCCCGACGTGGGATTCGATCCCGGGTCTCCAGGATCACGCCCTAGGCCAAAGGCAGGCGCCAAACCGCTGCGCCACCCAGAGATCCCGCCTTACACATTTTTAAACCCTGAGGAACAGCTTTAAAAAGGCAACCGAAACCCCTGCCCCCTGGAACTTATATTTTGAGAAGGAGCATGGGAAGAAGCAACAAATAAATACAGAGAGAGTGATATGGGGCTGGGAGATTGCTGAGATTAAAAACACTTTGATGTGGGGACACCTGGGTGGCTCAGCCTTCTGCCTTCTGCTCAGGTCCTGATCCCCACGTTAGGGATCGAGTCCCACTTTGGGCTCCCTGCATGGAGCCTGCTTCTCCCTCTGCCTGTGTCTCTGCCTCTCTCTCTGTCTCTCATGAATAAATAAATAAAATCTTAAAAATGGAGGAGGAAAGGGAGACTTCCTGTGAGCAGCCTTACAGCTAGCTGCCCCTGTCAGCTGGGTGAAAAGTGAAAGGTATTAAAGCAAACATGAATGTATTTGTAGGGAAGTAGAATGGGAGGAACTAATTTACACTGGGTTTTGTACAGCCACTTTGGGAGTCAGCGTGGTCTTATCCAATGAAGTTGAGCATGTAACTTGGACCCTGCCAATTCCGCCACTAGCTGAAACTTCACACCTCTGTCCCAGAGGACAGGTAAATCTTATTCAAAGGAACAAAACTAAAAACAATCCAAACGTGCATGAACAGAAGAATGGAGGAATAAATTGTGGTAGGACCACTGCCATGGAATACTCCATAGAGGTAAAAACATGCAAACAAGCTCTCTACACTTCAGTATGCAAGAAAGTCACAAACATGGTGGGGCAGCCAAGGAGTCCGGAAGAATGACACGGTGTAAAGAGATGCACAAAACACTTCAATGCATTCTTTGCATATATACAAAGAATTGTACTCAAGCTACAAAGCAAGGCAATAGATTGAGAACCAGGATTCTGGATCTAGGTTTCCAAGGATGTGGCTGGTGGTGAGCACACGGCGGGCCTGTTTCTGGAGCCAAGCGGTGGCTACACAGGGAGAGATTATGTGATTAGTTCTCTTTCTGCCTCATGGATGCAGTGTATGTGTTCTTTCGAGTTTGGCTACTGCATTTCGTTTTTCAAGATGGAGTAAAACACCCACACGCAAAAATTTAGTTTCAGTGAAATTGCTGAGCATCTGGACCACAGGGCTCAATCCTCCTCTGGACAGACTTCCTGCTAAAAAGTGATTTGGGAGCTTACCTCATTCAAGAGTATGCAAGGTAAGAGCTGGAGAGAAGTACAACAACAAAATGAAATAATTGAGAAGAAAAAAAAGAAAAGAAAAGGCAAAGCAAGACCCACTGAGAATGCACACCAGAAGGTTAGAACAAAGACAACTCTGACCCAAATGGTTGGCACAAATCCCCACGCAGCCACGGTGAGATCTAACAGCTCCCAGAACAGAAGAGGAGACAGTGGGATGCTGTGACCTGGAGCTGGCTGAGCAGGCGGGGTGGGGAGAAGGAGGCACTAGGATAGAAGATCTTGGTGACTCAGCTCCAAGAGGAAAGAATGGCTTTCTGAGGGTCGGGCTATGGGGACCGGTCAGGGGAGGAGGTTTCCTGAAATAAAAACCTCTTAGAAGTTATTCTATTTAGGGGAATAAATAAGTTTGATTTTTAAAAAACAGAAAAGAGGGCACCTGGGTGGCTCAGTCGGTAGCCTTCGGCTCAGGTCATGATGCCGGGGTCCTGAGATCGAGCCCCACGTCGGGCTCCCCACTCAGTGGGAGTCTGCCTCTCCCTCTCCCTCTGTGATCTTTCTCGCTCTCTCTCAAAATAAATAAATAAAATCTGAAAAGATAAATAAATAAAAATAAAATAAGCCCCAGAAAATAATAGAAAGGGGGCCTTTCTTTGGCCATGAGCCAGCACTGACCAGAGTCGCTGTCCCCTGGAGGAGTCGCAGGCCTCTGCTGGCAAAGCGCTGGCTCCCTTCCTGGGCAATCCTACCGTCATCGAGGCCCTCCATAAACACAGCCCCTCCTACCCGCCAGAGTCTGTCCTCCTCAGGCTGGTCCCACTGCTGGCTACCAAGGACACAGAAACAGATGGGCTCCCTCAGTCAAACCTCTGCCCCTATTCCCCAACTTAAGTTGCTGAGACCCTGGTTTCCTGTGCTCCCTGTTGCTGCCACACTGCTCCCCAGGTCCAGAGCCCCAGGCTATAGCACCTCACCTTTCCCTGAGTTCCCAAAACCTGGCCACTCACCTGGGGACTCTGTTCCTCTCTGTTTCTGCTCATGGCATCTGCACACCTGGACTGTTAACCTGTGGCAATGCTACTCTCTTTGAACCTCAAGATATTTTTTTTCAGGGCACCTGGATGGCTCGGTGTTGAGCGTCTGCCTTCGGCTCAGGCCATGATCCCGGGGTCCTGGGATGGAGTCCCACACTGGGCTCCCTGCAGAGAGCCTGCTTCTCCCTCTGCCTATGCCTCTGCCTCCCTCTCTGTTTCTCTCAGGAATAAATAAATCTTTAAAAAATAAATAAAAGATATTTCTTTCTAGTGCAAACCTGAGATGTATAATTGACTTCACTGTGGACAGATGAGGTGGGGAGAGAGAACTAGGAGCTAGAAGTGGGGAAGAACAGCGCTGATAGGTCTCTCTGAGACTGGGACCTGGGCTGGGACAAGCAAGGGGCAATTCTCAGAATCAAGTCGGACTGAGGGGAGTAGTCTGAGGTCATGAGGGGGAATCCTTTTGCAGCCCCTACCCTCACACCACAAGGGGAGCTTAGATTGGCCAGGAGGGCACAGAAGGGAGTAAAAGGCTAGTTGCCCAGCAATCAAACTAGAAATCCATAATGTAAAGATAATGAGAAAATCTCCAAAATACTTGAGAACTAATCCACACGTTCCAAGTAATCTAGGAATCAAAATGGAAATCTCGGGAAATTTCAAAAATAGAATAAAATGAATAAAAATATCTTGCCGTCTGTTCTCCTATATTTAGAACAACCTTGAACAACTTCATGGGCAAAGTGACCCACTTTGTGAAACCCATTTTTTGTGTGTGCAGAGGTATGGGTGTCTAGAATACATATACGTAGATGTGTGTGTAATAGCACTATGTAATCCTTCTCAGAAAGAGTAGGACTCGCCAAGTCAGCAACAGCTCCAGAATGCATCAGAAATGTGTTCCCCTAAGTATCACGAGATGGCAGCACATGCACACAGCATTTGGAGCTCTTTCACCCACTCATTAGGTCGCGATTAAACAGACCTGCAACGCCTCTGCCCTCTGGAAAACCCCACACTTAAAGGTTTACAACGAAGCATGCTTTCATGCTAATGTATTGCAAATGCATGAAGAATTTCTTTAGGCAGATACATAGATTCAAAGGATGACCATAGATCATGTCATTAGACTTCTTTACCTCTTGGTAAAGAGTATGTGTCTTGCACCTGAAGTCAGAAATTAACCATATATGATAAAAGAATTTCTTAATCACAACTTAACTGCTTTGGTTCATGGCTTGAGACTAGCTGTGCTGGACACTTTCCCTGCATCTCATTTGTTGAGAATTTAGCCAGATGCTGGACCTATTGGTGATGCCTTACATGGATTATGCTTTAAAATTTACTGCAGCCGTTTGGAGGGGCGATTATTAATAGCTTAGTTTTACAGACGGGAAAAGTAAGGACTGGAGCCATTAGGAACTTTGGTAACAGCCCAGAGCTAACGAAGCCCTTGAGGTGCCCTCTGAGCCCAACCAACCTGACTCCCAATGGCCCCAGTACACGAGGAGTCCTCTAGGTGACGCTCATGTCTAGGCTTTTACTGATTCATGATTCCCTGAAGTCTAGAAGGAATGATTTAACTGAAGGGGTCTTTCTTCTTTCATCAAGAATATTTTGCTATTAATATGATCATTGACATGTTCGATCTAATACTGATTGAGAATAGCCCTTAGTTTGGAAGAGTGAAAATAGTAACCAGCAACTTATTGTCAAAAAAAAAAAAAAAAAAGCTTCAGCGGGTTAAGCCCCTGACTCTTGATCTCAGTCTGGGTCTTGGTCTCAGGGTTGTGAGTTCAAGCCCCATGATGGGCCCAGTGTTGGGCCCCACACTGGGCATGAAACCTATTTAAAAAAAAGTTTCGGGATCCCTGGGTGGCGCAGCGGTTTGGCGCCTGCCTTTGGCCCAGGGCGCGATCCTGGAGACCCGGGATCGAATCCCACATCGGGCTCCCGGTGCATGGAGCCTGCTTCTCCCTCTGCCTATGTCTCTGTGCCTCTCTCTCTCTGTGACTATCATAAATAAATAAAAAATTAAAAAAAAAAGACACCATTAAAAAAATAATAATAATAATAAAAAGTTTCATAACATTACATGGACACCTGATGGGTGTTTTTTTTTTTTTCCACTTCAGTAATTGTAGGACTAAAATGACATTGACACCCAAAGTGTCATTGGTTGGCAAAAGATTGCTAGAAGTGCAGATCTCAGGTAAGCACATACAGCTCGTTTTGCATGGCCCACATCCAGACACAGGGCTACTTTGGTGTTGGGCAGGGGCAGGAGAGGTGGCTGGGTGTGAATGGTTACATCCTTCTTTTAAACTTTGGAAAGTTGGCCTTTTTCAATTCCTATTTATGACCATGATTGGATGAGATCAAAATACTCGACAACACGTTGTACTTAAGTAACTGGATGGTGAATGGATGAAAAGACAGGTAGGCAGGCAGGTAGGAGGGAGACAGGTGAAGTCTGTTTGATGCACTTTTACCTCACCTGCACAGAGAACATCCATGGGGAATCCTGCCTCCCCATGGCCACTCCAAGCCTGGCAGTTCATACTCACCCACCTGACTCAGGCACTCAGGCACCAAGCACATTTGGGGGAAGGAAACAAAATTCAGTTCAGGATAAAGAAATAGGAAATCAGAAGTCCGTGTCTTATTATTATTATTATTGAAAATGCCAAACCCATGTAATGCATAGCATTGTGTGTGTATAGTTAACGGTATTATGTTATGTACTTGAATGTTGCTAAGAGATTAGATCTTAAATGTTCTCACACAAAAAAGAAATATAGGGTAGCCTGGGTGGCTCAGGGGTTTGGCGCCTGCCTTTGGCCCAGGGCGTGATCCTGGAGACCCGGGATTGAGTTCCGCGTCCGGCTCCCTGCATGGAGCCTGCTTCTCCTTCTGCCTGGGTCTCTGTCTTTCTCTCTGTGTGTGTCTCATGAATAAATGAATAAAAATCTCTCTCTTTTTTTAAATCTCTTTTTAAAAAAAGAAATATAATTATGTGACATGATGGAAGTAATAGCTAACACTATGCTGGTAATCATTTGGGGATATTTAAGTGTATCACATCAACACATTGTACACCTAAAACTCACACATGTCATATGTCACAATTAACAAAAAAAAAAGAAAATGCCAAATCCTATCAGAACGTATTTGGCATATGGGTTTCCACTAGAAATAATGTCTCTGATTTCTGATATAGCACACTCTTGGTATATGTGGCTTATATAAGCTATATAAAGCCTTCATATTAACCCTGTAGGTTGGGCATTAACTCTTTCTCCAAATCAGGAGAATGTGGTATCGTGTAACTTTCCTAAGTGATCTATCTGGGAAAAAAATGAATTTATTTAAGTGGAAGTCTTTTGCACCTTGCTAAGGAGAGTGAAATATTATCTAAGAGAATCAGGGATTAAATGCATGAAGAACTGTTAGATATCGGGCCAGCCCTGCAGACCCACTGAGGCTGGCTAGTGGCTGAATGTGGTGGAAGCTGGGTAGAAGTGCTGCTTGCCCTTCTCCAGCATGTTCAGTTGTGTGGGTCAAGATGCAGACTTGGAAGTGAGGTGGATGTAATCAGAGGGGTGTGATGAAGCAGGACAGGGTGGGGCCTGGGGGCACAGGTGAGGAAGGGAGTTCAACAACTGACTGTCTAAAGCTGGACAAGGCAGGAGGCATGCTGTAGTTAAGGATGAATCAATGCACTGGTGGTCTTGTTGGGAGGAGGACACACAAGGAGGTGGAACAGTGATAGGAGTGAGGGATGCATGTTCTGTTCTGAAGGGGTGTCAACAGTGGGCAGAACAGGTCTAGGGTATGACCGTGGGAATGAATGGCTGAGCAGACAAGATCATTGGTGGAGAACTGAAAGCCCTTATGTTGGAAATATTATTTAAAGATGTTGATATTTCCAAGGCTCATGACTGGAGAGTGTTCTAGAAAGTGACAGTGAGCCAGGAAGGGAAGTCTTCAAGGAAGAGAGGCATCTACCCAGGCTTTGTGGTAAAAACGAGGGAGGATGTCCCAGGACAGTGAGTGTTGAGGAAGATACTCATCCACCTTCAGGCCCATAGATACACGAAAAGTCTAGAAAAGACCCAAAGCTTGAGAGGGCAGCAGGGAAAATGAGGTTTCACTCAGATCTGCACAGTCTAATATAGCAGATGCCAGCCACACATGGCTACAGAGCACTTTGAAATGAGCAACTGAATATTTAATTGAATTCCAATTAAGTTAAAATTGAAGCACTATAAATATTTTTTCTGTTAAACACAGCTTTAATGTTCTGGCAGGACTAAATTTCACTTTAACCATCAAAAAACCAAATTTAAATATACCCTAAGTGTAAAATACACATCAGATTTCAGACAGTATGAAAAAAAGATATAAAATATCTCATTAATATTTCTATACTTTTTTCTTGTTGAAATATATTGGACTACATAAAATATATTTTTGCATTTTAGATCTATTGTGTTTGATGAAATACATTTTTAAAAAATATTTTATTTATTTATTATGAGAGACAGAGAGAGAGAGGCAGAGACACAGGCAGAGAGAGAAGCAGGCTCCATGCAGGGAGCCTGATGTGGGACTCGATCCTGGGACTCTGGGATCACGACTGAGCCACAGGCAGACACTCAACCACTGAGCCACCCGGGCATCCTAATAAAATATATTATTAAATTAATTTTATCTGCTTTTTTATTATTGCAGTATAATTGACATATAATGTTATATTAGTTTTACCTGCTTTTTTTCTACTTATTTTAATGTGACTACTAGAAAATTTAGAATTACACCTGTGGCTCACATTATATTTCAGTGGGCAGTGCTGGATTAAAGAATGATGATGAAGGGACAGCTAGAAAAGAGGTAGAAGACACAGGGCACTTAGCTGACACCTGCCCAAGTGTTCCAGAAGGCATGGTGGAAAGGTTTCAGGGGTTGGCTGGGCTGCCGGAAAATGTCAGTAAGGCCAATGGATAGTCACATGAGGACGAGTGTCACAGGGCTGAGAGATGTCTAGGGAGCCCTGAGATACTTGCGGTTCCAAGAAAAAGCAGACACCAAGGTCAGAAAGAGATAGGTCCTGATTTTGATTTTCTCAAGGTAGATACTGATGGTGAGGCCGTGACTTTAAAGGCAAGGGAGTGATCCAGTTCTAGTCAGGGACTCCCATTCACTCTGTCAAAGGAGGTAGGGAAAACAGAAATACTTTGAGGGAAGCATCCAACAGGATTTGCTGATGGATTGGACATGGGGCATGGAAGTGTAAGAGGTGTCAAGGTGTCACTCTAAGATTTGGCCTGAGCAACTGAAAGAATGGAGTTGCCTTTAAAAAAAAAAAAAATATTCATGAGAGACACCAGAGAGAGGCAGGGACATAGGCAGAGGGAGCGGCAGGCTCCCCATGGGGAGCCTGATGCAGGACTCAATGCCAGGACCCCAGGATCATGACTGGAGCTGAAGGCAGATGCTCAACTGCTGAGCTACCGAGGTGCCCCTGGAATTGCCTTCTATCAAAAAGGGGAGACCACAAGTAGGATGTTGAGGGGTGGTAGTGGACATCATGACTTCATATGGGAGTATGTGAGATTTGAGGACCCTGTCGGACCTCCAAATAGAAATCTTGAAGGAGCAATTGGCTACAGGGATCTGCAGTTCACAGGAGAGATGAAGCTAGAGATATAAATCTGAGGGTTTTTGCAACTAGGTTGTAGTTAAAAAGCTCTTTGTTGTGAATTCTAAGATCAAAGAATTCTAGATCATCCAGTTATCTCCTTATAGCTTGCTGAGTAATCATGATATAAATAACTTCCAATTTATTTTGTAGGGTGACTTTTTTTTTTTTTTTTTTTTTTTTTTTTTTTTACAAATGTACCTTCCATTGACATTTGGCCCAATCTAGTATTACCCCGAACCCAAAGCAGCTGATAGAAAGTACAAGGTCCAGAAGCCAGGTTGGTATTTCTACATTTTATAACATAAAGAATCTATAGCTTCTCATCAAGAACTTTTTTACCCTCTGCTTGCCCCTGCTTACAAGATGCTCTTGCCTCATTGCAAACATTCCCCACACACACACACTTGGATTTTGTAACAAAAAATAAAAACACTGGGTAAGAATTTTGGGGGTTGAACCAGCCCCATCACCCCAGCTAAAGAAAGCCATTTATTCCTTGTTAAGCCAACTGGTAAACAAGCAGTCCTCCTGTCCAGACTTTCAGCAGAGAGGTTCCCACACAGAAATTAACCAACAGCATGTACTGAAAAACAAAAACAAAATTCAAAAAGAAGGAAGTTGCATCAGATGAATCTGTCTTCTCTTCTGCAGTTCCTTGGCTAGCTAACACAAAAACACCAATAAACTCTTGTTTATCACCTTTAACCCTAAGATAGTTCTGCATTCTACTTCCTTCCCTCAGAGCCCCTACACTGCCCATGCAACCAGTACTACAGATGCCTCTTTGCATGGACATAACTGGAAAGGCATTTAAAAGTGGCTCCCAAATCAAAGAGGGGATAAAGAACCACAGAAGTCAGGGGCTGGAAGCGTTTTTTTTTTTTTTTTTTAAGATTATTTATTTACTTTTTTGAGAGAGAGCAAAGCAAGCAAGAGAGAACATGAGTGGAGTGGGGGAGAGGCAAAGGGAGAGGTAGAAGCAGACTCTCCACTGATCAGGGAGCCCGATGCAGGGCTCCATGCCAGGACCCTGAGATCATGACCTGAGCCAAAGGCAGATGCTAAACCGACTGAGCCACTCAGGTGCCCCCAGGGTTTGGTTATTTTAACGAACTGATTTCATCGATAAGGAAACCAAAGTCCAGAAAGGTGAGCTGACTTGCTCAAGTTTAGAACTGGTCAGTTTTTGCCTTCTCTTAACTTTTTGTTACAGAAAATTTCAAGTGGATACAAAAGTAGAATAGCATAATGAACTCGCAGATACTCCTCACTCAGCTACAGTGAGCAGCATTTTGCCAGTGTTGTTCTATCTATCCCCCCTTCTTTTTGTACTGGATTGTTTCAGAGCAAATCCAAGGTACATCACTTCTCTTGTACTACTTTAACATGCTTCTCTAAATCATGTAAGAATATTAAAAAAATAAATAAAAACCTGGGCACCTGTGTAGCTCAGTTGGTTGAATGCCTGACTTGATTTTGGCTCAGGTTGTGCAATCCCTGGGTTGTGCAATCGAGCCCTGCATCCAGCTTTGCGCTTAGTGTGGAGCCTGCCTGAGATTCTCTCTCTCCCTCTGCCCCTCCCCTGGTTCGTGCTCTCTCTTTCAAATTAAATAGATAAATAAATAGATAGATAAATAAAATCTTTTACAAAATAAAAAAATACCCATGTCATTAAACCTTTAATAAAATTAATGATGATTCCTTTAACATCATCTAATACCTGTCGGTATTCACTTCCCCATTTATCTCAAAGGTGTCTTTATAGCTGGATTGTTTGAATCAGGATTTAAAATCCCACACATTGCATTTGGTTGTATGTTTCTTAAGTCCCTATTGGTTTACAACAGTCTTAGCTCTCTTTTTGTTTTAATGCCATTGATTTCTTAGACAAAGTGGATCAATTGTCTTTAGAATATTCTATGTTTGGTTTTCTTACTTCCTATGGTGTCATCCATGTCCCATGGTGCCCTATCTATATTTCCTGTACACTGGAAGTCAGGTGTAGAGGCTTGCAAAGATTCAGATTCAGCTTTTGAGGCAAGAAGAACAGGGAGGAGGCAAACTGGAAATTTGCTGTGGCTGGGACGCCTGGGTAGCTCAGCGGTTGAGTGCCTTCGGTTCAGGGTGTGATCCCAGGGTCCTGGGATCGAGTCCCACGTTGGGCTCCCTGAAAGGAGCCTGCTTCTCCTTCTCCCTGTGTCCCTGTCTCTCTCTCTCTCTCTGTCTCTCTCATGAATAAATAAATAAAATATTTTTAAAAAGGTAAAGAAAATTTGCTGTAGCTACCCTTTGGGGGCCATATAATAGCTCCTGGCCATGTCTGGTGGTGCTAAGACCATTCTACAGGTACATCTGGCACTGGCCTGATCCCTCCATTGTAAAGCACTCCATCAACTTTAACACTGTCGTTCCAGCATCTCATGATGATCACTGCCTGCATTCATTGTTTCATGGTGCTTGCATTTGATGAATTTTCTGATTCTATCATTCTTTTTGCTTCTATTAGCTGGAATTCTTCTATAAAGGAAGACTTCCTTAGCAACTAGTAGGTTTTCCTGATATACAGCTGATCCAGTAAAGGGAGGATAAACACTTGAATCTGTACATTTATTTACCAATTGTCAGAGAATTGGGTGACTTCTAATGGTGACAAATGCAGGGTTTTCTGTTGTTTCATTTTGTTTTTGTATGATTATGATGTTTCAGTCCATTGTAGACATTATCCATTTTGGTGCCTGAACTGTTCAATCTTAGGCAAATGAAGGTCCCTTCAGATGGATTGTGTGTTCCTTTGACTTCATTCCATTAGCCTTTGACACCTTCCTTGCTTTTGGCAGAGTGAGATGCCATGCATGTCTCCTTCATGCCCTGCCCTAGACCTGTTAAAATGTTAAAATCTATTGTCTGCTGGTCTGGAGGGACTTGTGTGACATTCTACTGCCTCTCTTGATACCTCTTATTCCTTTGAGCTTGTCTGGCCCTTTCCTCCAGCTAACAGTCGTGGTCATTAGATGCTAGTCTTAAACATCTCTATGCTTGGCAAAGTACCTTGAGAGTTATACTTTGTGAGTTTATATGCCACTTTTCTTTTTAGGCCTTGGAAGTCCTTTGCATGCCCAGATCTAATGCTTTGCTTTGCTCTTTATTTTGCTTTTGGTTTTAACATGGCTGCTTCATAACCACATAGGCAGAAACAGGGAGAAGGAGAAGAAATCAGAACATTCTGGAGATTCAGGTGAGCCCTTGGAAGAATCCAGTTTCAATTCAGGCGTTCCTTTATCCCTTCCCTTCCAAACACCAGTCCCCTTGGCCCAAGGAAGATAAGCTCAGTTGAGGCAGGTTCTGGAATGGACATTTTGACATCCAATATCCAAAGAACAAATTTCCACCTACTGCTATCCACTTCTGACTCTTCCTCCGTTTCTGAGGATCAGAGATAAGGGACAGACAGCAGATATAGGAGCTGCAGAAGCAGGAGGGAATGAAGCTCAGAGCTGGAGGTGAGACTCAGGGATGTGGAGGAATCAGGGAGGATGAGGAAGAGAGGGGAGGCCATGGGGGGCGGGGTGAGGCATGAAGATGGAGTGAAATTACCCAGTGCTCACATACTAAGCTAAAAGTCCAGTGGAATAAGCTGGAAGTCCAATGCTTTGTTTGTTTAGCATGGCAAAGAGGTTGCAAAACAATTTTGTCCTGAGATTGCTCAGGTCAACAATTATATCCTTTGTCATTTGCATATCAAAATATCCATACTTCCAAATGGGATGAGACCATCACTCATCCTGTTCAGTGTAACAGAAGGGGCCATGACCAGCTCCCCATGGAGGGATGGAAGACTCAGCATAAAAGGATGGGTAGATCTTGGATTTAGACAGAGGGTATGTGGCTGTGGCCCCTGACTGCCCAGAGGCCAGGACTGGGATATTCCAATTGTGAGTCAGCACAGGGGCAGGTTCTCGGTGAGGCCTGGAGCAAGGCTGTGCATGCCAGACCATCTAGGAAGCATCTGGTTCCAGACTGGTAAGTTTATTTCTCCCTCCCTCCCATTGTCAGCCAAGAGCCCTCACCCAACTTTGGAGGGAAGCCCAGAACTTGTTGGGACACCATGGGGGAAGCTGGCTAGATTACGGGGTCACAACATGCCAGTGACTGTTTGCAACAAATATTCATTCAATTTCAATATTAGCTTTACAAGTCATCTCACTGAGGAAGGTCCTTGGTGACCAACCCATCTCAGGATGAGCAAGGGGCCCTCACTACCCCTAATACAGCTCAACTTTAAACTGTTCTGATGATTAAGGCCTCTTAAAATACAGATGAAATGTGCTTACTCTGTGGTGTTGGTCACATGGCAGGAACTCAATAAAGGCTTGTAGAATAAATGAATAAATGGAGGAACAATGTCTTTTCTTGGGAGAAGCAGTTACCAGAACCAGTCTTTCCTGGTGTGTCAGGACAGTGTCCCTGGACCCTTGAGTTTATCCTAAGCATCCCATCTCCCCATCACCCACTCTGTGCTTTAAGAGAGCCCAGATAGAATGGCTTCTCCCACCCACATGGCTTCCAAGTGCCTGCAACCTAGTCTCAAGTGTTCAGACAAAAGAGACAGAGAAATAGGCTGTCCCCTCCTTCCTTTGTTGCCTTCCCCAGAAGGAGGCTTCCTCCTTCATGCCCTGGAATGATATCATGGCTCCAGTGGGCACCTGTCCCGATGCAGAGAGCCATCCTTCCTGTTCCCAGAAGGGAAAGCATCTCTTTCCAGGTTACAGAGCCCCGAGTGGCCTAGGGAGTCCCAGGCTGATTCTGCCCCTCTCTTGGAGTAGAAGACAGCAGGGATAGTGTCGCCCAGCTCCCCTCTTCTTGCTCTTCACTTCTCCAAGCATGGTTGCCCAGGGCCCCAGCCACACGGTCAGCTCCCCAAGGGCAACATCCTTACCCGCAATCTGAGTCCATGTCCTCAGCTGGCCCTTGGGGGAAGCTGTCTCCCTGAAACAACAAAGATTGAGTACTAAGTATTCTTTTTAAATGATGCTGAAAAGGCTACCCAAGAGGTTGAATTTTTCCCAAGATGTACAATTCAGTGGAGAAAAGCAGAGTGTAAGTAATATACACCGTGTGAGCACACACACGCTTAAGTTGAAGGCAGGTCTGAACTAGCCTACCCAAATTAGTATTATCTCTCAGGCATTATTGTGGCTTTATTTTTTTTTAGACTTTTGCCTATTTATATTCTAAATTTCCTTAAGGTAATAAAGTTGCAATTGAAAAATATTTTTAGGAAAAAGAAAGTGAGACTATACCATGTAATGGACCATCCACCCATCCCAGGGTATATGTTTGGAGGTGTTTTTCTGACAAAGTCTGGAAGGAAGCCCTGAACAAAGGCTGTTCCAAGACTCTGCCTTGCCAGGTTCTCTGGGACACACTCCAGGCATTCAGGAACATGAGGGACCTGGTATGACTCCAGTGTCAGGGTACAGACCTGAAGTGCTATACTTAGGTCATTTTTATTTGTCCAAGTATCTATTGGGACTAAATTGCATCCTCTCAAAATTCACAGATTGAAGCCCTAACTCCCACTGTGATGGTATTTGGAGATGGGACTTCTGGGAGGTAGTTAGGTTGAGATTAGCTCATGAGGGTGGGACTCTTATGATGGGATTGGCACCTTTACCAGAAAAGGGAGAGAGAAAGATTGCTCTCTTTCCTTGCGCTCACACTGAGGAAAAGGCCATCTGAGGACACAGCAAGGCAGCTTTCACCAGGAACAGACCATGCTGACACCTTGCTCTTGGACTTCCAGTCTCCAGAACTGTGAGAAATCAGTTTCTGTTGTTTAAACCACCACCCAGCCTGTGGTGTTTTGTTATAGTGGCCCAAGCAGAGTAAGACAAATAACTCATAAATCAAAAGTACAACTCAATGTGTTGAGTACCATGGGTGGGGTAATGAGGCCAGAAAGTTCTGGATAAGCTCCTCCTCATCTGCAGGCTGCTCCATGTCCTGAAAGTACAGGGGAGATGCCCAGAAACTGGGCATAGATACAGGGTGGAAGGGGAAGGAGCTTTTGTGTGTTAGCGTTTTGTTTTATAAAGATTTTATTTATTTATTCATTAGAGACACAGAGAAAGGCAGAGACACAGGTGGAGGAAGAAGCAGGCTCCCTGCGGGGAGCCCGATGTGGGACTCGATCCCCGGACCCCGGGATCATGTCCTGAGCCAAAAACAGACGCTCAATCACTGAGCCACCCAGGGGTCCCTTGTGTGTAGGGTTTTGATCATTCTGGGCACCAGCTACATTTTCACCAGCACATGTGCAATGTAGCTGGACAAGGAGGTTCGTTTAGCTTAAGGGGACTGGTCTGAGTAAAATGAGGATGAGAATAATTCAAGGCTATTGTTCTTAGAGAGTGAAGAAGGGACACCCCTCCCCCACCAGCCCTTTTCCCAGGGCACGCTGGCCCCGGGCCTGCATGAGCAGTGATTGGAGTCTGAGTAGCAGCAGGACCATCTGGTGCTCATCCCTGGGGTTCTCTCTGGCAGGGCATCACCAGGAATCCACAGGAGTCACCAGCTGATGATACAATGATCTTGAAAGAACCAAGCACCTATCTCACACTAGGTGAGGTGCTGTACACTTACCTCTAACTCTGCTAGCTTGGGACTCAGATAAAGAGACTGAGGCTCAGACAGATAGATTCACACAGATTCACAGATTCACACCAGAATTCCAGTGCATTAGATGTTGTAGATGTTGAGCCTCATGAAAGGGTAACCGTTGCTCACTGTTGAGGCTCCTGTGCCTGGCATACTGCCAGCATCAACTGGGCGAAAGATAGCTTGTAGGTGTCTCTGGATTATGTAAAATCATGAGCATTTCCCACACCTCAAATAGTACCCTGCAGGGAAACTGAGGACTTGACAGCAGAAGCTGGGGCACTGACCCCTGTGTATACTTGACCAATTATTCCATCACAGGATATATCACAAGGACCAAAGCAGAGCAATCACTGCTTCTGCATTTTTGGCATCACCAGCCTTTGGCTTCCTTCTCTCTTAATGTTTCCTAGACTTAAAAATAAATGCAAGAGTGGGACACCTGGGTGGCTCAGTGGTTGAGCATCTGCCTTTGGCTCAGTCCTGATCCCGAGGTTCTGAGATCAAGTCCCACATCAGGCTCCCCCACAGGCCTGCTTCTCCCTCTGCCTGTGTCTCTGCCTCTCTCATGAATAAAAAAAAATCTGGAAAAAAAAATGTGAGAGGTGAAAACACTTGGGGGACTCCTCTTGAGCCAAAGGCATTGGTTCTCAAGCCTAATCAATATGTTGATAGAGTTGTTGGTTCAGACTCCAAACACTTTTGAGACAACCATGAAATGCCTTCAGAGGGGAAGATGGTGGCTCCTCCCTGGAATGGGTGAGTCCTTGCTGATTCCCCAAGGCAGGAGTAGGTTGAGTCATGATACACAAATCTTGTCCTTTCAGTAGAGCCCTCAAAACATGCCTGGAGCCTGGACTCCTCTCTCTCCATCCCCCAGCTCCTCCCAATACCAAGCCAGGAATACCTTCATCACACTTCTTCCTGAAACCTTGGTCCTTCCCTCTTAGAACGGCCTTGTTAAAAGTCAACGCAGACGGACCTCCAGTTCCATCTTGAAAAGAGACTCTTGACACAAGAAACTGTGTTGCTGAAGATTGCTTAAAGGTTGGTTTTTAGAAACTTGGATACCATTTACCCATTGGGCATGTTCTACGAGGCAGTGGAGAGTCCCAGGCTAGCCCACCACAGATGAATGTGGCTGAACCACAGCGTACATCTTGTCTGAATTTCTGGTCATGGGGACAAGAAGAGAGAGGTAGACAAGAGGCTTGTCTCTTTCCTGGTTCAGGGCCATACCAGGCAAAATGCTGTGTATTAGTTTCTTTTTTCTTTGATGGGCTCCCACACCCTCCTTTACATCCTTTATCTCTTTACCTGGGCCCTGGTCTCCCATACCATCTTGAATACCTGTATTCTGGAAAGCAGGACAAGGCCCAAATATCCTGTGCTCCAAAATTCTCAGCCTGTCCTCCTTGCTGATGAGAACACTCCCCAGCACTTGCATCCAGAAATTGATCCACACTCAGGTAAAGGACTCACTGGATCCAAATCTTCCTATAGCTGTGTTTCCAAGAAAAAGACTACAAACAAATGTTTTTTAAGTTAACTATATTTTTGCATCACCAATTCCTTTATTCTGTTATTACTGATTTCTGGACTATTGATGCCCCAGAATTTCTGATATGTTGTTGGTCAGAATTTCCACAGGTAGAGGGTAGGAATGTCTCCCTAAGCTTTCACCTGAAAAGCCCTGTATAATACCTCTTACCTCTACCTTTGGCTGCAGGAAACCATCACACACACTATGGAAACCTTGTCCTGAAGTTTTTGCATTTTTGAAATAGGCCTATGACTCTAATAAACTAAGTGTTGGAATTGCTGACTGTGTAACAAAATGTAAAGGAACTTTCCTGGCTCGTGTGTGTGTGTGTGTGTGTGTGTGTGTGTGTGTGTGTAGCAGGGACACAATGGGGGGCAGATCCACGGTAATAACTCTGATTTCTTCCTGATTATCCTGCTCTGTTCCAGACCAATATGCCCAGCTGCCAATGGGACTTTCCCTTTGGGTGTTCCCGGACACTTCAGACCGGCCAGGCCCAAAGGTGAAGTCCTTACATGCCCTCATGTCAGCACATGTCATAGCATCCACCCAACTGCTCGAACTAGAAACCTTGGAGTCTGCATCACCACCCTTCCCTCCCACAGCGCCCCCATATGGAGTCCTGCAGATCCTGCTGCTCCGTGGCTTTCCCACCTGCCCCACATCCTTCCTGCCATGCTGGTGTCAAGGGCTGCATTACTTCCCTCCGGACTGACCAGCAGGCTCATCTTCTCTGGACAATGGCAATAATAATAGTAACTGCCTCACTGCATGACTATGAAGAAAAAACACCTTTATAAACACGAAACCATAATCTCCTCTCACTTTTATTAAAAGGTCACCCACCTGGTAATGTTTCTTATGTGCGTGCATCATCATTCCAGGGCACTGCGTGGTGCTAAGGCCACAAATGGAGGAGATATTTACTGTGCACTTGAAGGGTTGATGGTCGGATGAAAAGTGACAGGGAGAGTTTCTGAGGTCCTGAAATTAACGTACATGTGGGGACCATGGGATGGAGACACAAGGGGGGAAGCAAGTGGCAGATTCAATCCAACAGAACTGGGAAGGAGTTCATGAAGGACAGAGGGGGAGCTGAGAATCACAGCCGTCAAGCAGTCAACAGCTTGGTCTTACACTGTGGTGCACACCTCCTGCAGCGAAGCAAGGGCCAGTTTCCTGCTTCTTCCATCTTGGTTCCTCTGTTTGACCTACTCTGTGATACAACTGGAAGAGTAAATCTATGTCTGGAGTCCTTGGCGGTCTCTTTCCTGGTGCAGGTCCATACCAAACTGCTGTTTGACATCTCTGTTGACTTACTCATGGTGGCCTGTTTGTACGTTAGGTGACTTTTTATTGTGTACTAATATTTGGCTTACCTTAAAGGACTTCACAGGGGCTGGATGAGTGGCTCCTTCCAAACTGAATTTGCATTTGCTTCTGTATGTACAACCAACCAGGAAGCATTAAAAAATCATTTCTGGGCCTGGCTTTTTTCTGATCATGTGCTGGTATAAATTCAAACCTGGAACCTGTGTGAGGATCACTTTGAGCAGGTCTGAGAAATACTCTGATAGCCATTTGCTGGTAGCTACTTTTTCTCTTGCTCACCCTTCCACTCAAACTGCAGGCTTTCAGCTCTCCTGGCCAGTTGGAAGGTCCCATTCCTCCACCTTGAATGGGCCATGGACATGACCTTCGGTCCCCACCCTGTGACCTCTGAAATCCAGTCTGTAGTTTTCTGAAGGGTAGCTGTGGTCTCCATTTTGGTTTTGTGTTTTGAGGATTTTTCTCACTTTCTCAAGAGTTTGCCTATTATTTTAATAAGTATTTGCTTTGTGGCGAGAAGCCGTTTCAGTATATCCAATTTGCCACATTGCTGGAAATGGAAGTTTCCCTCTGAGAAATCACTCAATCAACCAACCAAACCAAACCAAACCAAACCAAACCAAACCAAACCAAACCTTGATCTTGGACTTTCAGCCTCTAGAATAGAGAAAATAAATCTCTGTGGGGCCCTGCTGTGATGGCTCTAACAAACAAATATAGTACCCCTCAGTCAACTTCGACAATGAGTAACATTTGTCTCATATCACCAAGATCCCAAATCCACTTATTTTTGGCTAGATGATTATTTTAAAGCAAATCCACAGCAGAATATCATTTTACCTATAATTACATCATCACCTATTCCTAATAGGCAAGAACTTTTCAGACGCAGCCCCAGGATTCATGTGGCTTTTGACTTAGAATTCCATTCCTAGGAATTGGTCCTTGCGCGTGTGCTCTGCGGGGCCTCTGGGTTGGGAACCACTAATGGGAGGCAGCTTGCTGATGAGGTCCTCCATCACTGGCCACCTTCTACAGACTAGGCTTCTGCTGCTCCCTGGGCCGCACTACTCCCTCACCAGCCAGCAGCCGTCTATGGAAGTGCCTACTTCTACCAAGTTCCCCTGGACTGGAGATGTGCAACCTGCCCCTAACCCTATTTCTGTGCAGCAATGGGGCCTCTAGGGTTCTACTGTTCTCCCAATCTCTCTGGGGTTTGTTCAGTAGCCCTCCTCACTCTGCCTCAGGGGGAGCAAATGCCAGACAAAGATCCTGGAATCTTACCTGCTCACATTCACTCTCCCTTTTTAAAATTTTTTTGGATTTTAACTTTTTTTTTTAACGTTTTTTTAATTTAAATTCAACTTGCCAACATATAGTATAACACCCAGTGCTCATCCCATCAAGTGCCCTCCTCAGTGCCCATCACCCAGTTACCCCATTCCCCCACCCATCTCCCCTTCTGCAACCTTTTGTTCGTTTCCCAGAGTTAAGAGTCTCTCATGATTTGTCTCCCTCTCTAATTTTTCCCACTCAGTTCCCCTCCTTTCCCTTATAATCCCTTTCACTATTTCTTATATTCCACGTATGAGTGAAACCATATGATTGTCTTTCTCTGATTGATTTATTTCACTCAGCATAATACCTTCCAGTTCTATTCACGTCGAAGCAAATGGTGGGTACTCACTCTCCCTTTTTCCCACTCTTGGCTGGCAGGGCGGTGCCTTCTCTCCTTTCCCTTTCTTGTGGGTTAGGGACTTCCCCGCCTTCCCCTCCTTCTCATCTCCTTGCCTAAGGTGATCCGTGAGGCAAAGAAAAATATCTAGCTTTATAATTGCAAACTCTTTTCCTATTACAAACCTTGCATAGTTTGTTTTCTGTGGTATGTGAATATTGCTCTTTCACAAAAAATAATCAGAAAAAAAATTCAGGGAAAACACAAACTTTAGAATTCACAGCAATGTCATGTCCTTTAGAAAAATTTGATATATTAAACCTATTGACTTACTTCTAGCAAATTAATACGCACTTACTTCTTTTTTTGGCCCAGAGTGCTTTATCGTTTTTATTAATATTTTGTGTGTGTGAACCTGGTTTGCCTAAATCAAATAAGCAAAAACAATTATTTCTCACGGCTGCAGGAAGGGACATCTGTGGCTTCAGGCATCTCTGACATCAGACCAGACCGCTTCATTCCAAGGCTGGGCACTGGGCTCAGAGCAGTCCGCACTCAGCTGTTTAAGGAGCCTGGAGTATGTCCTGCCCTGGGGCTGGCTTGTGTCCACTGTTAATCCTTAGCTCGGCACAGGATCTGATGTGCCACAGTGCAGGGCAAACGGTTGTGGAGCTCTGGTGAAATGCAATTAGCTCTTTTCTCCCCCTCAGAAGACAATGGTACCTGCTAAGCTTGGACTCTGAATAGACAGCCCAGGGCTGCCAGCTGGTTGGAGGGGGTGGTGATGGTGCTGCCACTCTGGGTGGTGTGCAGTGGCCATTCTCACCAGCAACAAAGGCAGCAGAGGGATCCCTGGGTGGCGCAGCGGTTTAGCGCCTGCCTTTGGCCCAGGGCGCGATCCTGGAGACCCGGGATCGAATCCCACGTCGGGCTCCCGGTGCATGGAGCCTGCTTCTCCCTCTGCCTGTGTCTCTGCCTCTCTCTCTCTCACTGTGTGCCTATCATAAAAAAAAAAAAAAAAAAAAAAAAAAAACAAAGGCAGCAGAGATCACCACAGCTCAGAGCTCTGGGCCCCTCCAAAAGCAGCAGGTTTGACTCAGTGACAGCTAATCAGCTACCATGACATTTGCCATTAATTCAATGAATAGGGAGGAGGTAAAGTACTAAGGGACAGGAGAGGGACAAAGACAAACATTTTCCTCCTTATTTTAGAATTACTAGTGTTTTGTAACTGATATCAGCAAAGACTGAAAAAGAATGTGTTCCAGGGTGGACGGAGGCAGTCCCAAAGTTTTGTCCTTTCCCACTCATTCAACATTTTCTAGAAGACAACCCCATGAACATTGGGGCATTGACTCAAGAGAAGCAGCAAGAGAGAGGAAATAAGTGACTTCAGTGTATTGTTCGTTTTTTCAAACATTATCTGCCCATGGAGCTGACTACGTGCCCTATAAAATTCATTCATGTGTGCACATTTATAATCATTTTCATTTTTTAGGTCTCCAAAGTTTATCTTTTTAATTAATTAATTTTTAAAGATTTTAAAGTAATCTCTACACCCAACATGGGCCTCAAACTCACAACCCTGAGATCAAGAGTCATGTGCTCTCCTGACTGAGCCAGCCAGATGCCCCAGCTGAAGTTTATATTTTAATTACTATTTATTTTATTTCTATGAATGAAAATTTAAATAACTTTTTTTCCTATTTAACAATACCACCTACCGACTATATTCTTGGCCATGGATGGGGCTGTCATGTTCTTAACCTCTACAGGACACCTTCCCAGGAATAAAAGCCTGGGCTAAGCCATCCAGGGCCCTAAGTGACTGAGGAAAAGCTGCCCTCCCAGCTCCAGAACTTAGGATGTGGGGGATAGTCTTCTCCCTAGAAGCCCCAAAGAGGGAACACCTCATAGCCCAGCTTTTCCTGAGATGAACTGCTGGCTAATGCTACCAAGACATTTAAAAGGTAGTAAAACACTTAAAATGTTTTAAAATAACGATCAGAAGTGTCACGGTCCCTAAGCAGCCATTAAAAATGAAGTTGTATGATATTAGAAAGTGACATGTGAATTTGTTATTGCATAGATGTATATTTTTTAACTTTTCATTTCAGAATAATTATTGTGTCACAAGATATTGCAAAGAGAAGTCCTTCATACCTTCCACCCAGTTACCCCATTTTCCAGAAGAGATTTTGTAGAGTTGGTTCTAATTCTACTTTAAACTTTTGGTGGACTTCTTCATTGGAAACATATGGGCCTAGAGCTTTTCAGGAGGTTTTAAAACTTCATTTCCTTAACAGTTATGGGGCTATTCAAACTATTTCATTTTGGGTGAGTTCTGGTAGTTTGTGTCTAATAGGGAGGGATTGGCCCATTCCATCTTAAGTTCTCAAATGTATATGTGAAGTTTCTCATAATTGCCTGTTATCCTTTAGATGTCCATAGGACTTGTTTCATTTTTGATATTAATAATTTACGTCTTTTTTTTGTTAGTCTTGTTAGAGGACTGCCAAATTTATTGCCCATTTCAAATAATCAACTTTTTTGGGTTTTTTTGGTTTTTCTCTATCCTTCTATTTTCAGGCTTACTTATTCTACTTGTTATTACTTCCTTCTTCCTGCTTGCTTTGGGTTTATTGGAATTTTCTTTCTAGTTTCTTGAGATGGAAACTGTGGTTATTGATCTGAGATGCTCCCTTGTTCTAAGAGATGCATGCAGATGCTGTGGGCTCCTCTTTCCTATTTTTATTGTGTTCCACACAATTTTGACATGTAGCAGCTTCATTTTCATTCAGTTCAAAGTATTTTTAAGATGTTGACTTGAAACTTCGTTGATCCATGGATTATTTAGAAATGTGTTTAGTTTGCAAGTGTTGGAAGACTTTCCTGTTATCTTGTTACTACTGATTTCTAGTGGGATTGCATTGTAGTCAGGCAACCTGTTCTGTAGGATTTCAATTCACTTAACTTTGTTAAGGTTTGTTTTATGGCCCAGGATGTGGTCTCTCTGGGCACTTAGGTGAATAGATATTCCACTGTTCAATGGAATGCTTTGTAAATGGCAGCAAGATCCTGTTGGCTGATGGTGCTGTTGACTTCTTCCTATCCTGCCATTTTGTTTAGTTGCCCTATCAATTGTTGAAAGAAGGATATTGTCTCCAAGTATAACTGTGTATCTATTTCCTTTTTCTGTTCTATCCGTTTTTGCTTCACATATTTGGTAGCTCTGTTGTTTGATATATACAGTCTTTGGGATGGCTGAGTTTTCTGGGTGGATCGACCATTTTCTCATTTTGTAAATGTCCCTCTGTCTCTGGTCAACTTTGTTCTGATGTCTACTTTACCCAATATATACATATATTTTTTTAAGATTTTATTTATTTGAGAGAGAGAGCATGGAAAGAGAGGGAGAGAGAATCTGACTCCATGCTGAGCGCCAAGCCTGATGTGGGGCTTGATCTCATGACCTCAAGGCCATGAACTGAGCTGAAATCAAGACATATCAGATACCTGACTGAGTGACCCAGACACCTCTACTTTATCCAATATTAATAGAGCCATTCCTGCCTTTCATTTGATTAGCTTTTGCATGGTTTCTCTCTTTTTCAAGTACATAGATCATTATATATCATCATATATATTTCCCCGTTTAGTGCTCCACTGTGGCCAGAGCAGCCTCATTAGCACTGTATGGTGGTAAAAACCCTGATTCTCCTGGATCTCTTCTGCCTCCATCCCAGAAGGGAAAAAAAGTGGTGTCTCATTATTGCAAGTGGGGCAGAGTACAGGGTTCCCCACTAGACCTTCTCTGACATCATTGTCAGGGGGTTGGGGTGCCAGTTTCAGCCTGGCAGGGGTGGGATCCAGGCTTTCCACTTGGTCTTTACTGGCTGGGGGGAGGATGGAGCTATTACAGCCTTTCTGATGGCATTTGATTGGAATAGAGCAGTTATTGCCTGAAAAAATTTGTCTTGATAGCCTGCCCTTTTCCTGATTCTTTGGCAAGAGAGAGTAGACTTTGATGTTGTTTTTCTTTCTACAGTTGTTTTTCCTGGTTGCCAGCTTCTCCAGTATTATCTGGGATAGATGAGGCAAAAAGAAAACCTGGGGAACTCACAACCATGTAGTTCCTTGAGTCCTTAGGTCCCTAATCAATCTATCTTCTCTCTGCCTTTGAGTCTTATGTTTACTTTACATATAATGTTCAGGGTTTTTAGTTGTACTAGCAGCAGAAATATGGGAAATCTGTCTATTCCATCTTTCTGGAAGGAGTCCAATTTTTCACTATATGAAGTCAAAAATGAGAAAAAAAAAGAGCTACAATTTTACTAAAACTAAAATGTACTACTTGCATAGATAAAGACTAGAAGTATATAGTATACCAAACTATAATAAGGATTATATTTGGGGAGACTTGTGGATATTTGTATTTTTTACTTAATTCTATTTTCTATTTTAAAATAATGAACATGTATCACTCTGGAAAGAAAAAAATTGTTTTACTACAAGTCTATTTCAACTAGTGTCTTCCCTTCACATGAAACTGCCAGATTTTGGGTAGCCCCGGTGGCGCAGTGGTTTAGTGCTGCCTGCAGCCCAGGGTGTGATCCTTAAGACCCTGGATCGAGTCCTGTGTTGGGCTCCCTGCATGGAGCCTGCTTCTCCCTCTGCCTGTGTCTCTGCCTCTCTCTCTGTGTGTGTCTCTATGAATAAATAAATAAAATCTTAAAAAAAAGAAACTGCCAGATTTTGTTCACTTTTGTTATGTGAGAGTATAGGTTCCAAACTACTGAAGCCAAATAGTATTTGGATCCCTATTTTAGTATGCTTTTTAAACTCCCAAATAAGTTGACAGTTTACAGGATACATACTGGCCCCTACTTTCCAGGAACAGATCTTCTGGGTTCTTTCTGCCCAAGGGAAGCAATGAAGCCAGAGGGGAGAAAAACTGGTATCTTGGGCAAAGGCCCTCTGTGATTGCCACCATGAGCAAATAACGCTTGTAAGCTGGCTGGCCAGCCAAGACAAACATGAGCAACCTCACCTCCCTTTATGAACATGATGAATACTCTTCAGAGTCAAAATATATACTTTGCCACCTTAGAGCACCTATAGGGCCAGATCTGTAACCAGAGGTCCAGGCCCCCGTCCTTGAGGACATGCAAGATCTTGGTCTCTCCAATTCACAACTCACAGTTTCTGACAGCTCCTTAAACAACTAGAACCAGCCATGGAAAAAATTAGCTTCAGAATGTTTCTGAGGCAAAAGTTTATTTTTTGGGCAGCTGGCTTCCTCCTTACCTTTGGTGTTGGGTAATGAAATAAGTATCCTGCATGAGTATGGGATCTGCTCACTTAATGGATGAAACAGTGTGAATATAATGCCATGATGGGCACGCAGAAGACAGAAGGCAAGTATATGAGTATCAAGCATGGCAATAAGTCTCTCTGACATGCTGTCAAAGCAATGTCAGTGTTCTTTATATCCTGACTCAAACACACAAGTAACTTGGCAAGCAACGAACAAATGTCAGCTACTCTGGGAATTTAGGGGGTGGGAGGACAGGCACTGCCCTGTAGGCTATTCAGAAAGGCTTCAGGTCATTGAGCTGGTCTTGCAGGAAGGAAAAGGGAAATAAACAACAGGAAAAGCAGACACCAAGAAGAGAGTGTGCATCCTGAGACAGTGAGTAGAGCGGTGTAACGAGATGAGGGCTTGGTTCAGGATGGCCAGAGACAAGGCTGGGAGATGACAGGGGAAATAGAGCATCCAAGAGAACAGACAGAAGCCACTTTAGGAGTGCCACACTGTTCACAGGGCAGCAGCAGCACAAGCTGGGGTCCTGATTCACCAAGACACTTGCCTGGTTAACTGAGATATGGCCTATCTGTCATTCATTTATCCCCATACTAAGTCAGATTAGAGCCTACTTGAATTAATTCTTTTTGTTTAATCCCAAGTACACAAAGTGTCTGAAATACAAGCTACTGTAAAGCATAGTTACGTAAAAATCATATTTGAGCATTTACATGGCTGTAGGTGCATACACATCTCTAAGAGTGTATGGTCCATCAGTCATGTTTTCCTGGGTGTTAGGCAACAAAATTTGCCTCTAATATTAGAAAAGAGGAATTACTAGAGGGATGTAGATGATCTCAGAGAATTGAAGGGAAAGACCTTAGCATAGGTCCAAAGGAGTAGGCAGGAAGATCCTATGGGTTTCATTGCAGGAACTAAAATTGTTCTAGAAGGGAAACAGTCTAAGTGATCCAGGAAACAGTCCAGGTCTCAGCTGGTCTGGTTTTATTCATACACCTAGCCCTTGGCTAGGGGATAGGATGCTGCTTTATTTTACAGGTCTCAAAAGACTGTACCCAACAGGGAAGAGAGAACATCCCCTGCCCCCACCAAAATACTGCTCCCAAAAGTAGGCGGTCACTGGGCAGCTAGACAACCATAAACCACCACACACACCACACGTATTAACTCTGGTGACCTCTGAGGATGAGGAACCTATACCACAATCCCCTGGGATGGTGGGAATTTTTAATACTACAGGATGATTTGGTAAGTCTGTACCAAAACAAAACACTAAACAAATCTTTGCTCCAAATACACAGGTAGAATGGGGAAATCATAAGAGAAAATAAAAATAAAAGAGCAAAACCTCCTTGGACTGGAAATCAAAATGATGCTACCAGGTGACTCTGGGATGGGGTACAATGCTCCCACTCTCTTTACGGTTATTAATAACCAGGTGTGATCAGATACCTGGATTTAGACTGAGATCCTGGAGTTCCTAAGGGAGGCAAACACCAGAGAGGATGGAAAAGGGAAACAAACAAAAAAAAACCCATGAGCCTGCATACCAAAACTCCAAAACACACAAGGAAATTCAATGCTAAGAAAGATAGCCAACAAAATCAGAACAAGAATTCCAGAAAAGCCTAAAAAGTATAGGATAAAATGAAATAGGTTGAGAATGTTTAAAGAGATAAAAGGATTAAAAAAACCCACCGGATTATTTAATATTTAAAATTCAACAGGCATCTCAAGTGGTTTTAGCCAAGGAACCCTACTTTCAAATCACATCTCAGGAGAACCAAACCAGGTCAAAGCAGAGCCATTTTGGCTGAAGTGGAAGTGATAGGACTTATCTGTCATCAAATGAGCTAATATCAGGCTAAAGCTTAGAGACTTTCCTTCTGTTGCTTGCTCATGCTCTCACTCTCAAATAAGTTAAATAAAAATCTTGGGAAAAAAAGTTCTTGTTCCATCTCTACTAAAATAGTATTTTTCTAAGGTCAACCCTATTATTATTATTATAGAACCAGGAATGTACTTAGTATTGAGGTAGATTCAACTCAAAAAGCTCTTAGGTACAAAATAAATCCAAATTAGGTAGAATTTTACACACTAAATTTAAGAACAGTAAGTAATGAAATAGTGAAAACATTGCTCAATGTTTTTTAACTAAAGTCTAGTTTAAAAAAAAAAAAGATCTTGGGCAATCTAAATCAAGGAAAACTCCCCACTTCATGCCAAATAAAGTATTAAGAATAAAAAAGTGGTTGCATCTCAGAAGATTTTATGTATGATATCCAGTATTTAGAATGTGTATATAAATATTATACATTATATACACACTAAACAGAGCATAGCTGGACAGAAAAGTAATTTTTTTTAAATCTAGGAAAACTGGCTGGTTTTCTCCAAAAATATGAATTTAATAAAAAGTAGAGAACATGAATAGATAATAACTAAAGAAGAAACTGTGAGGGCAGGAAAAACACTTGAAAATACCCACAGTTTTATAGGAACACTTACCAGACTGTCAATAAACAGAGGATACTATTATATACACTGTTCCACAAGACAGAAAAACCTGAAAGGCTAATTCAACTGACTTTATAAGGTTATCCTAATGGTTTCTAAAACTAGACATAAACAGAAGAAAATGAAGTCAATTTCATTTATGAACATATATAATAAATCCTAGGGGCAGCCCGAGTGGCTCAGCGGTTTAGCGCCACTTTGAGCCCAGGGCCTGATCCTGGAGACCCAGGATCGAGTCCCACGTCGGGCTCCCTGTGTGGAGCCTGCTTCTCCCTCTGCCTGTTTCTGCCGGTCTCTGTGTCTGTCATGAATAAATAAATAAAAATCTTATAAATAAATAAATAAATAAACAAACAAACCTAAACGAATCAATCACTCTTAAAAGAACATTAACCCGTTTTATACAAATTATTGAAGGGTAGTTCACGGAAAATATTAGCATCATTCACTCCATTAAAATTAACAGATGGGGGCAGCCCGGGTGGCTCAGCGGTTTGGCGCCTGCCTTCAGCCCAGGGCCTGATCCTGGAGACCTGGGATCAAGTCCCACGTCAGGCTCCCTGCATGGAGCCTGCTTCTCCCTCTCCCTGTGTCTCTGCCCGCCCCCCCCCCCCCGTGTCTCTCATTAATAAATAAAACCTTTAAAAAATAAAATAAACAGACGGGCAGCCCAGGTGGCTCAGCAGTTTAGCGCTGCCTTCAGCCCAGGGTGTGGTCCTGGAGACCTAGGATCGAATCCCACGTCAGGCTCCCTGCATGGAATGGAGCCTGTTTCTCCCTCTGCCTGTCTCTCTCTCTCCCCCCGTCTCTCTCATGAATAAATTACATCTTTAAAAAAATAAATTAACAGGTAAGTAAAAAACTGATTGTTTTTTAACTCCTCAAAAACTCACTGAATAAATTCCACACCTATCCCTTGGGGGAGGGGGGGGAGATTGGCAGTGGAGGTGGGTGGATGGGGGAAGAGATCTTTTAGCAAATCAAGAAGAAAAAGAAATGTCCTTAATTTGATAAGGGTCATCTACTAGAAACCCCAGCAGCCACGATGCTATTTCCCATTACAGTCAGTAAAGAAACAGGATACCTACAATTATTAGCTACTGAAATAAAAAGAAAAAAGCCATCCTTAAAATTATAAAAACGCATTTGCAGATATGACCAACTAACTAGAAAATCCCAGACACCTAAATAACAAAGTACTCTGACTAGCTAAATTCAGCAGTATAGCTACAGATGAGATAAAAAAACAAAAATTAACAGATTACTGAAGAATATATTTTAGGAAAATAGGAATTAAAACAAATTCATAAGTAGTTTTTTTAAATGTAAGAAGAAACTTTAAAAAATATACATGTAAATGAAAAAAAATTTTACTGGAAGATGTAAAAATTCTGAGAAAAATGGGAAACACGCTCTGTGTTCTGGAAAGACTTCATATTTTTAAAACATTAATCCTTCCCCTACACATTAATCTAGAAAATCATTACTGCTCAAAAATCCCACAGGGACTTTTCAGCACTTGGTAAGATAATTCTATGCTATTAAACGTTTTTTTACTTAAAACAAATGAGCTGGGATCCCTGGATGGCGCAGCGGTTTAGCGCCTGCCTTTGGCCCAGGGTGTGATCCTGGAGACCCGGGATCGAATCCCACATCGGGCTCCCGGTGCATGGAGCCTGCTTCTCCCTCTGCCTGTGTCTCTGCCTCTCTCTCTGTGTGACTATCATAAATAAATAAAAATTTAAAAACAAACAAACAAACAAACAAATGAGCAACTGACCTATCACATATAAAGTTTTATGATTTCTTTCTGGTAACTTGTGCTTAGTGTAATACTCTTGGGTGCCACTTATTGTGACACAGATCACCAGAGGAGGAATGGGAACAGTTTTAGCGGAAGAAGAAGGGTTTTTCGGAGGCACATTACATGTGAGGTGCCCATTACACCTCCAAGTGGAAATGCAGACAGACAGCTGGATGTGTGAATGTGGGCTTACGGGTGAAGTCTGGGCTGCAAAGAGACACACTTGAAACCATGGGACAGACTTCTGCTAAACTTTTAGTTTTCTTCCTGTGACATTACAGTTTACCTTTGCAAATATGCAAGTAAGTTCCAGAAGTTCACTTTTCCCGTCTGCATTTCTGTTTTAGCTTGGAGAAGATGTATGCTTGGACCAATTTAGTAGAGGATTAGATAAATTAATCTCTGCACTTATTTTATTATTCCTGTACTACTACTACTACTTTCTTCATTATTTTAAAATGCATTTCTATCACTTCCCTTTAAAATCCGTTAAAAAAGCCTATCTTCTCCATTTTCGGGATAGCTCCTTCATTCTCTGAACACACCACAAACACTACCCTGGCCTCTAAGTTTATAAAGGCTGTGCCCAGGGATGCCTGGGTAGCTCCGCAATTGACCATCTGCCTTCGGCTCAGAGGGTGATCCCAGGTCCGGGGATCAAGTCCTGCATCGGGCTCCTTGCAAGGAGCCTGCTTCTCCCTCTGCCTATGTCTCTGCCTCTCTATGTCTCTTATGAATAAATAAAATCTTTTAAAAAAGAAAAAAAAAAAAAAAAGCTGTGGCCCTAAGTGGCTTCACAAACCCTGATCTCTACCCCATTCTGCAAGGGCTCAGGAGCTTTGTTTCAAACTATTATTTTTTTTTAAAGATTTTATATTTATTCATGAGAGATACACAGAGAGAGAGGCAGAGACACAGGCAGAGGGAGAAGCAGGCTCCATGCAGGGAGCCCGATGTGGGACTTGATCCTGGAACTCCAGGATCACACCCTGGGCCGAAGGCAGGTGCTAAACTGCTGAGCCACCCAGGGTCTTTCTCTTATCTCTGACACATATTTGGTCTTAATCATACACTCTTGCATTTTAAACCTTTCAAATCCATTTCTGAAACCATATAAACTAAGATTATATGTGAATAAATTTCCACTCAAGAACAATGCAATATTCTTCATATGTATACTTTGCTTCCTACCCCCAAAATACACAATCCAAACCTAAAATGCAAATAAGTTATATTCAAATCTAAACTAACAGGACTCCACTGCCAACCTAGAGTGCCAAACCAGTGAAAGTGTGAAGGACAGAATGTAATCACAGTGTGAAGGGCCAAGGCACAAAGGGCAAAGACACTCCACCAGGACCAATGAGACAGCCACCCCACAGGTCACCCAAGTCCTATCCATGGCAGCGCATTCTGCACTACCAGACTACCAGCCCCAGGATTTAGGTGTATCACCGTAGGAAAGGCCAGCCAGGCCTGGGGGAAAAACTGGACCTCATCTTCCTGTTTAGTCCTTGTTCTCATTCAGCACAGAGTAGAAAATTGGTTTGTGGTAACCCATCTGTGACCCCAAACAACTGGGACAGCATGGAGAACTCCATGAGTATACATGCAAACACACATGCACACACATACACACAAGCATACACACTCCAGACAACATAGCCAAGCATGCCATACAACACTGAATGTACACTGTGAAACAATCTGAGTTAGGAAACTAGGATCATTGCCACCGCCATTTATTTGCCTAGTTTATAACTAAGTAGAGAACACTATAGTAGTGCTAGAAATGCAAAGAAGTCCCTGCCCTTAAGGGGCTTACAATCTTAGGGAAATAGAACAGGCACATAAAAAGACTGTAAGAAAGCACATGCTAACAAACGCCACAAGAATTCAGAAGGCAGCATAGTTTAAGAACATGGGATTAGGAATCACAAAACCCAGTTCTAGTACCAACCTGGTCAGTTAACTTCTCTGGGTTTATGAGCCCAGCTGTAAAATGAAGTAGTGAGATTTAAAGGCTGTATGCATTTGTTTGCATCATGATTCAGATCAAAAGCTGAGCAAAGTTTTATGGAGGAGGTGGCACCTGAGCTGGACACAGAAGGAAGACAGAGAAGGCATTTCAGACAAAGGAAAGGGGTACTGAGGTAGGCATAAGCGTGGAGTTGGGAGCGGAGAAGACACAAGGAACGATGAGAGTGAGGTAATGGGTGGCTGTGGTAGCCCTCAGGCACTACTGACACATGAATGAACTATATTCCTCCCATTTACATCCAGTCAGTTACAGTACAGAATTCCAGAGAGTAGAAAACACCAGAGAACAATGGCGGTGTTTTATCAAACATTGCACTCAATTTCCAGAAAATATAAAGTGATTTTAACATTATACCTCTACATTTAAAATTGACATCAACAAACTTCCAACTGTCAAAATGTAAACCAAAGTTTACACTCTTAGTAAACATAATTAATCTCTTAATTTAAAAGGACATTTGATACAAATTATATTATCCCAACAATTCCAACATTTATTTTCTACTATGTTCCACGCACTGTGGAAATAAAAAGAGTAAGACAAGTCCCCTGCCTTTGAAAGAGCCTGCAGCCTGGTAGGTGAGACAAACAACTGTGCCTACCTACAATGTACTAAGATGCATGGCATGATCAAGGTTATGAACACACGGCTATGAAGTAAAAGCAGTTTCAGGACGGACTCAGAGGACACAGGCTGATGGCTCAGGGGAAGGGAGTTTGGCAGGGAGAAAGTGTGGGGAGAGGGCTTCCAGGCAGAGGGTACATGGCTACAGACATGGAATAGTGTAGGAGCATGGCATGGCCAGGGCCTACCATGGGTATAGTGTGGCCGAAGCAGAGTGATATGGAAGCCTGGATTTAGTCCTATAAAATGGAGAGCTCATGCTTGCTATGATTGAACTGTCTGCTAATCCTGGTTTCTAAGGTTGGGAAGGGACAGGAAAGAAAGGAAGCAGTGAGGTTCTGTCTGCGTCATAAGCAGTCTTTGTGAACTCTTCGCAGCAAATTACACTGTTAGGAAACTCCCCCTCTCCCCATCACCCCTCCTTTCCCTTAATGATCTGTTGAGTCTTCAACATGGAGCTGCACTGCCACTAGACTAGAAAGGCATAGGGGAGGAGAGCAAACTGAACAGGACCAGAAATGCACACCTATGGCTAATCAAGTTACCATAAGGTAACAGTCACTGTATTGTACAAAGTTCTGTAGACAAAGAAAATGAGTTCTTTTTCAGAAGTTTTCTATAACTGCCTAACTCACACCAATGTGTTGGAAAATCTCATTCAATGTGGGAAAAGTATATAAAACCCTTGCCGAAGACTGTATTTCCTAAACTCTTTTCCATTAAATATTGGTGTTACAGCACAATACCATAGCAGTTCAAAGCCTATCTTCACACAATTAAGATTGAACCACAATTGCATTGTTTGGCTTAAAAAGCAAAAAGACACAATATGTTATTCCAAGTCTTAGGTTCTTAGCTAGTACTAAAATTTGTCAATGCATAAAGAGATTGCCTGGTGAAGAACATGCAAAGGTAGATGCAATAAACCATCATTTTAGGGTAGGATTCCAATTCCTAAATTCTAATTTCTCATAATAATAATATAGAATCAATTCTATAAAATACCTTCTTGAAATTTTGTTCTATAAGGAAGAAAATAAACCTGTATATTTTATTTAACATTCATTCTTAAGTTACAGTTATGCCTAAACAATCAGCATCTAATTAAAGAAACCTTAGTATAATCCTTAAAAAAAAAACACATTTACATTTAGAAAAATCTTCTACACTTCTGAATAAATTACATGCCTGATATACATTAACCAATAAAGAATACCAATATGAGAATTCAGGACATTTATTTTTCTGCGTGGAGATTTAACTACTGTACAACACACACACACACACACACACACAACACAAAACAAACTCACAAAGCAATGGTGTGTAATAGGTAGTGAGAGACACTTAAAATAAGCATATTGAAAATACCTACAAACAGGCTTTTTTTTAGGCAACAAAATATTTTCAGTCCTTGACACCTTCTCACACTCACCTAGCACCACAGATGCAAGGACTTACAGTAAACGTATACAATCTCATGCTTAAAACCTAAAGCATGCACTGAATAGAATTTATACATTATGATCTATTAAGTATGCAGTACATACTTCTAATATTTTATACATTAAATTACCCTGCAGCATTTTGAAATTTTAACATTTATGCAAAACAACTTTTGAAAGACTTATGAAACAATTTTTCAAGGATTACCTCCAGGCTGTTTACACAGGCATTGGTTTGGTTAAGAGGGAGAATGGCAGCAGCCTCAAGGTTCATACTGAATGAAAATGGTGTCTGTGCATGTCAATCCATGTAAAAAATACATATATACATAGATGGCACAAAGATTTGTGCAGTTGGAATCACCAGTGCAAATGCATGCATTTGAGGTACTTATTTTTTCCGTGGTCAGGTATAATTATGCACAGTCATGTTCCTCAAGTGCTAAATATTTCAGACCTGATCAAATGAAAGTTGTTAAGAACTGTAAATATATTTATATAGTTAATTTCAAAGCACTATGCTTTTACTGAACATTTGTTTAACATTATATGTTTATATATTTAGTTTAATATGCTTGCCAACCAATAAATTTTTTCATTGTAAAGAGACTGACTGGTAATTATACCTGGCCAAGTGATTTAAATAGCATACTTGAAATTCTAGCAAGAATTGTAGTGAAAGAGTAAAATACTTCATTATTGCTTCATTGGACTGAGCTAGAAGGCATAGATAAACAATGCTCAATGATGACAAGTGAATACCCAAAACATCAGTGCATGCCCCAAAATGGCCTCTGCCCAATAAAAACTAAGCACTCTCCACGTTATCGATGCCATTAGCATCCACGTGAATGTCAGGCTCCCCACACAAAGATGAGGGGACAAAGCGGCTAACAGTAGGACACAAACAGCTCTTAAGCTCTGGCAATTCTTGCTTCAGGCGTTCCAACTGTTCCACTTGGAATATATTTGGCTGTTCAGGCATCCAATCATATATCCTATGATGAAACAAACACAAAACATAAAATAGTATAATTTTATGGTTTACTTAAGATCTGACTTAACCTTTTCAGGAGTATCTGATTACAGAAAGCCTGGAACATCCATAGTACAAAAGGCCTCCCCCCTCAACTTTTTAAAAGATGTAATTATCAGTTCAATTTTAAAATACTTCTTCTCCATCTTTCCAAAAATGCAGAATAGTAGCATTTCCTTTTGTGCTCATGATGAAAAAGAACGGTTACAAAGCAACTGAATCAGAAAATGAAATAAACCTGTAGTTTACTATTGATCAATTCTTCACATATCTTCTCTCAAAGCCAATCGGCAATGCTGTATTTTACAGATAGATGGGAAGCTATTAAGAGGCAGAGCTGGAATTCATACCCAGTTGGGACTTCAAAGCACTGAAGATCTGCACTATGTGAACTGTCCAGGTACCCATAGTTAAGAGGCCAGAAAAAGCCCCATGTGACACTGGCAGCACTGCACTGCCCATCAGCAGAGAGAGGATGGCCAGGCAACTCACGTAAGGTACTACAACAGAGGTCGCTGTGACATCTTAGTAGGAAAGAATTTCTAAGAGAATGAGAAGTGACCTCTGGGTCAAGATATCAGACTGAAAACAGAAGCAACTATACTTTCCCTGTATATCCCATTAAAGAGAAAATAAAAGGATTAAAAAAGAATCCATGCGTATGGAGAAAAAAAATACACAGCAACAAAATTTTGGAAGCTGGAAAACAGATGCACGTAATAACAAAGTATTTCAGTTAGCAGAACAGAAAAGGGCAAATCACAAGCCAGTAGTGGAAAACATGAGAAGGCTGAGTTAAAAGCAGCACCAGATTCCCCTAGCACTGGGGAGGGTGACAGCAGCTAAAACAGGGAGGATAAGTGAAGGCTGAGTAGCAGTAAGCATCTCCCCCAATTCTTCCTAACTTCCTGCCACAGAGGCTGCCCCACATCTCAAACCACCCACCCTTCTGTTGATTTTGAGAACTTAACAGGAAATCTCTTGGAATGGATGACTAGAAGACCAGGCATTTTATAAAGCCACCAGCACCAGGGGAATTAGACAGTCCATACATATAACACATGCAAAATTCAGAGACATGCCCTCCCTTCCCCAGCTCTCTTCCCTTACCTGAATCCCAAGAACCCTGGGAGCCAGATCTGGATCCTCTAGGTAGTTTATATAGATTCTTCTGTGAGGAATCTGGTCAGCCAAAAAGTACAGTTCTAAATCTACTGACATCAGCAGTATGACCAAACAGGCCACCCAGATCACCCCACAGTGAAATCCAACAAGCCCCATTCACACACTAAGAGCCTCTAACAAGCTTCCTAGATCCCAATTTCTTACCATGAGAAGCAGCCAAGGATTTCCAAACAACTGAGAAAAGCTTCTAACATGTAAGGTAGGGAGTCAAAGAGAAGAAAACTTCACAGATCAAAAAAAAGGTCCTTGATGCCTTCATAGAATAGTTCACTGAACCAAAACAGGATGATATATACAAGGGAGAATAGAGCACTCAGAGAAAAAAAGACAGTTCTTAAAATCAAAGACACAAAAACCTCAATAGACCGGTGGATGATAAGGTTGGCGAAATCTTTCAAAGCAGAGCAAAAAGACAAAAATAGAAAATAGGAGAAAACATAAGTTTGGTCCAAGAGTGAATAGTATGTAAATTGAAGAATTTCTACAAAGGGAGGGGGGAACCCAGAAAAATGGAAGAGATAAAAATCAAAGAATAATTCACAAAATTCTCTGCATCTTCAAGGACATGTATCAACAGATTAGATGGGCTGTCATGTGCCCAGCACAAGGGATGAAACCAGATCCACACCAAGATCCGCCTCTATGAAATTTTACAACACTGGTGACAAGACTCTCCAAGCTTCAAGATAGGAAACAAAGAAATCACATGTGCAGGAACAAGAATCAATATGGTTTCACACTGCTCAACACTAACACTGAAACTGTGAATGTGACTGGAGAAAGGCTTTTAAAATCCCAAGAGAAATGATTTCTAACATGAAATTTTATGCCCAGCCACAGTACTTCCAGGCATGCAAGATCAAACATTTACTTTCCACGTCTTCCTTTCTCAAGAAGATACTGAAGGATGTGTTCCATAAAAATGACAGGAAAGCAAAAAAGATCTGGACAATAGAAAATGGGAGTTCTGACACAGGAAGGGTCCAGGAGCAGTCTTCACTCAGGATGACAGCTGTAACCCAAAGTCGTCAGTGAGTCTATACTAGAGCAGTCTGAGCAAAAAGGAAGGTGTGTTAAGGGCTATCACTCCAAAAGGGCCACTGCCATGCCATTCTACCAGCACTGTAACCTAAGGACAGAGTGCCCTAGTGAGCCCGAAACTGAATCTTATTTACATATAGCTTGTCTTAACTATGTGCTGAAGTAGCCACTCTACCTGACAGTTTATTATGCACTGGCCTACTCCTGAGAACTGTGAGCAGGCTACAATGGGTACAGAACCAAGGAATATAGAACCACCCACTCCAGAGGACCATATTCCTGATGTACTTCCAATACCTGACAAACAGATGCATTACAATGGATTGCAAAATAAGTTTGGCAAGTTAAGACTAGAATTTAAAAAGGTGAAGGCAAGTGACAAAATGAACTAGCATTTCAAAAGTACACATACAAATAGAAAATATCCAAGGGCCATTATTTTTAAAATTCTGTTTCAGGTACATACTTGTAGATACTGTACCAATGTGTGTACTTGGTCACAATGTAGAATGAATTTCTAATTGGGTTGGGTCAAAAAGGTTTGAAAAGTCATTGCCCTAGAAATACACATGTATTCTAGAGGGCCTGGCTCAACAATGTTTACAGCAAACACTGCAAAAGAAAAACGTGGCAACTACCTAAATGTTCTCATACAGAATAAACTGTAGTAGAGGCATAGCCATGAATATTATATAGCCATGAAGATGAATAAATTATAGCTATATAGAACAAATACATTAATTTTTAGAAAGTTGTTACAACAAGCAGGAGAAAAAATACAAATGAAGTTTAAAGCCACGAGAAACCAAATGGTATATTATTTAGTGACAGAAATAAGAATTTAAATTTTTTAAAAAGAGGGATGCCTGGGTGGCTCAGTGGTTGAGCGGTCTGCCTTAGGCTTAGGGCGTGATCCCGGAGTCCCGGGATTGAGTCCCACATCAGGCTCCTTGCATGGAGCCTGCTTCTCCTGTCTCTGCCTCTTTGTGTCTCTCATGAATAAATAAATAAAATCTTTAAAAAAATTTTTGGGGGGCAGCCTGGGTGGTTCAGCGGTTTAGCGCCGCCTTCAGCCCAGGGCCTGATCCTGGAGACCCGGGATCGAGTCCCATGTTGGGCTCTCTTATGAATAAATAAATAAAATATTAAAAAAAATTTTTAAGAGAATAATAATTTGATAATCAGTTATACCTGAAGGAGGAAATAAGGAAATTGAATTAGACAGAGGCACATGGGAGACCTCAAATCTAATGATACTGTTCTTTAAACATGAATATCTGTTACTGGATTTATTTTCAATCATTTGACCACAGTAATTCTTCTTTTTATAAAAAGAGGAAACATTGTGTAATTACTCTGAGGCAAGCATTTTCCCCATACCAAAATGAGACAACAACCAGCTGAGAAAGGTAAATTAAAGGTCATCTTAAAAAAAAAAATAAAAATAAAGGTCATCTTACTCAATTATCACAAATGCAAAAATCCAAAATATCAGGAAATCAAGATAGCTCTTCATATGAAATAATGCATTACAAAACCATGATTAAATGTAAAATCTACAATGTGTTATTGCCTTTGTAAAAGAAGAGAATCATTTTTGATCAACTAAAACACCCACTCTCAACAATTCTTCACCAATGTAAAATAAATCAAAGGCTCCCCAAATTATTAATCATTCAAAACCTTTATATCTAAATTTGTAATAATAATAAAAAATAACAGCATAAGCATATTACATAGCAGAAGAAAAAGCTAGAAAAACATTAGGGTGGGGCATCTGGGTGGCTCTGTTGGTTAAGTGTGATTTTGGTTTAAGGTTATGATCTCAGGGTCATGAGACTGAGCCCCAAGTCATGTTCCACACTGGGCACGGAGTTTGCTTAAGATCCTCTCCCTCTCTCTCTGCCCCTCACTCTGTTTTACATGTTCACATGCTTTCTTTCTCAAAAACAAAACAAACAAACAAAACAAAACAAAACAAAACTCAGGCACAGGACCTCACTCTGCTAAAAACAATGAAAGGGACAGGCATAGGGGACTCCTGGCTTTTATTGTAAACCTTGCATACACACACACACGTAGTTCTTTAAAACATAAAAACTTGGATCGCCTGGGTGGCTCAGCAGTTAAAGGTCTGCCTTCAGCTCAGGGTGTGGTCCCAGAGTCCTGGGATCGAGTTCCACATCGGGTTCCCTGCATGGAGCCTGCTTCTCCCTCTATCTGTGTCTCTGCCTCTATGGGTCTCTCATGAGTAAATAAATAAAATCTTTAAAAAGAAAAGATAAATAAATAAAACATAAAAACTTTCAAGGGTAAGCATCAACTCTAACAGACCCTAATAGGAGCCCCTTCCTGAATTGTCTCCTCCATATCTTCCACACCTTCAAAACATAGTCTTGCCCTGAGTCCTGCTATTGCTTCTGCCTAAAACTCAGATACTGTCAAAGCAAACTTAGCCACTCCCAAAAACTAACTCAATGCTTCCTCTTTAAAATTACTCTTTTTGATCCCAGGTCAGAAAGAACTCACTTTCTTCAGATCTTTTATATCACAAAGTATCTTCCTGTTCTCCATCACATTGTGACAATTCGGCTTTAACAAAGTAAGGTTAAGAATCTGCCTAAAATATGTATACTCTACAAAGTCATACATAGTATGTCTCACAATACATTTTCTTGCCTGAAAACATTTGCAATCATTCCTTTCTCTTCCTCAAAAAAAAACATTCTTCAAAATTTTGCTAAACTCAGCATTTTTTAAACGGTTAATGTAAAAATTTTATTTTCCTTTAATTAGTTGGAATTGTCTATTATAAGTCATCTAACTATATGGGACAAGACAAACAATAAAGTGAACTAAATCCAAGGAAAGGTATTTTTTAAAACAGGCTTGGTAAGAATTTCATCACTTACTTTTTTTTTTAAAGATTTTATTTATTTATTCATGAGAGATATACACAGGGAGAGGGGGAGAGAGAGAGAGAGAGAGAGACAGGCAGAGACACAGACAGAGGCAGAAGCAGGCTCCATTCAGGGAGCCTGATGTGGGACTCGATCCGGGGTCTCCAGGATCAGGCCCTGGGCTGAAGGCAGCACTAAACCGCTGAGCCACCCGGGCTGTCCCATCACTTACTCTTTAATGTTATGGCTCAAGTATTAGTGAGCCTGGTAACCCCTCAGCAGACTAAATCACATCCCTTCTAACCCAAAATTTCTTTATATTAAGCAATCTTTTCGTCTCAGATTAGTGGCTCTCAAACTTATAAACGTCAAGGGAGCTTGTAAGAAAAATGAAAAACATTTTGTTCAACAAATACTTAATTAACCCCTACTGTGTGTCACACATTGTTCTAACTTTTGGAGATATAGCAGTGAACAAAACAAGTAAAGAGCCTGTCCTTGTGGAGCTTATGTTTGTGTGGGTATGTTGGGGTGGGGGCTGGAGGAAGATGGGAATCAGCTCTCATAAGGCCTTGGAAGGTCCTTGGATTTTAGTTTAGGTGACAAAGAGAATTATGGGAGAGTTTAAAGCAGTAACAGGATCTGACTTCAGTTAGAACAGGCTCCCTCCTGCTGCTGTGCTGAAAATAGACAGCAGATGGACTTCAATAAGCCTCATGAGAAATGAGGTGTCTAAGGAGATGACAGTAGTAAACCTGGTGAGTGGATACATTCAAGATATATTCTGAAGACAGCATCAACAAGATTCTGTCTGACTGGTTTTGGAGTATGAGTTTAGGAACAGAGCTACAAAGACACCAAGGATTTAGAATGAGAAACCAGAAAGACATGAGTTGTCAATTATACTGAAATCAGAAAGTCTATAGAAAAGAACAGGTTTTGGTAGCTGATATAAAGGTTTCAGTGGTCAGGAGAAAGAGACAGAAAGGCTGAAGATACAAATATGGAAGAATAAAGGTAAGAAAAGCCACAGAACTGGAGGAGATCCCCAAGAAAGTTGGTGCAGAGAAGTCTAGGAGACAGCGTCCCCACCCCATGACAGTATATCCAGTTTGGAGCCCACGTATCCAAATATTTAATAAGCTTCCCAAGTGTTTGTACTACACTCCAGACTTATTCCACTGATAAATGTTAAGATAAACCTCAGGCTGAACTACAGAATTTTAACTTAACTAAGTTTAATATTATTTTTTATAAAATAACTATTTATTTTTTAACAATCCAAGAAAACTTTTTATGAAAAACAAATACCTATCGTAAATTAGACCATTAACTCCAAGTTCCTTCAGTTTCTTTCTGTTTTCCGGATCGTTGGTATCATCACCCCAGCAAAATATGACTAGTCCCTTAGCTTTTGCCTCCTGGATATAGGATGGGTTTCTGAGAAGGTCTTCAGTGTGTGCATTTATCCCCTAAAAGAAAAATTATTCACGAAAAAGTAAATTATTAGCTGCAAGTGCTAAATGGTCATACTCTACATCAGTGTTCCCCAAGGTAGAGTGGGGAGAGAGAAAAAATGTTAGAACTTTTTCTTCCAAGTTATTTTATCAGACAAGTTTACAAATTTTATCTAGCCATTTTAGATGATTCATAAAATCCACTCAGAAAACTACAAAAACTTACTTAACCTAGGCCTGCAAAAAAATACTTTATTGTTCATTTACTGCTTTTCATTGAGATCTAATATCCTTACTTAAGTATAGCTATCAGCTTGTTATAAATGTGTCAAAACTAAGCAATGGGATGTGTAAATAAAATGAAAACTTTACTACTACTCTAAGACATCTTTAAAAATTAAAATAATTTAAAAATCAAGCATAACATACCAGTAGGTTTTCAAATTGTGCAAAGCTCATTGCAATGGGGGTTGTCCGAGATCTGAGGTCCATGAGTTCAGGGTAAATATCAGATTTTCCTTGAGTCAAAAATAATATGGGGTACTTGTTCTGCTTCTGCCGAACCCTAAAAAAGACCATTAAAAAATACTCTCATTAGGGAGATAATTCTAATACAGGAATTTTAGGAAACTCTAAAAATATAAAGAAATCACCTTCTGAAAGAGCTTAATCCCATTACTGAGATATGATCACCATTAACATGTATCTTTTAATCAAAAAAAGAGAAATTTTAAAACATTCTACACAAGAACTAAAATATTTTCAGAAATGGGCAATGAGAGACGCCTGGGTGGCTCAGCAGTTGAGGATCTGCCTTCAGATCCAGACGTGATCCTGGAGTTCCGGGATTGAGTCCCACATCAGGCTCCTGTATGGAGCCTGCTCCTCCTCCCTCTGCCTCCCTCTGTATCTCTCATGAATAAATAAATAAAATCTCAAAAAAAAAAAAAAAAAAAAGAAAGAAACAAAGAAATGGGCAATGAGGAAGCCCTTGAGGGCTTACAATTTGGTTAGAAGGATGTTCCATGCCTATAAAACAAAACATAAGGTGTGAGGCACTAGGATCCAGTAGGTATAGCATTCACTGAGGGAGTGGGGAGGGCATCCTGCAGGTAGTCCTGAAGGGATGTGAAAATATATATAACCTGACTGAGAGGTCAAATCAAAGGTAAAGTGTGGGCAACCTCCAACCACAATCTTTGTACCCTACGTCCCAGCTACTTATATCTAAGAGTATAGGTGAAAAAAATTATTACTCACATTGTGCAAATATCTGCATCAAATGAAGAAAACACTATTCTCCTCTTCCCAGAATTTTCTAAGACAGTTTTTAAAATTATATCCAAAAACAGATTCATGTCAAAATATGTTGATAAATTACCATCCCATATTCCATCCTATGTGGAAGAAATAAACAGGAAAATAAAAGCCATTAAATATCCTACAATCTCAGTACCAGAAAAAAAATCTTGGGAACATCTAATCCAACTCTTCTTTTACATGAGGAAAAACAAAGGTCTAAAAAGATTAAGAACTTGTCCAAGACCATACAGCTACTTAGTGATGGTGCAGCTGTCATAATTCAGATAGAGACATTTATGTATAAAGCAATTACACCATCAATAAACTTTTGCTTTAATAAAGTTAGCAAAATCAAAGTTAAAACTCTGGAAATTGCACTCTAGTGCCTTTAAAATATTTTTATATAGGGGCACTTGGCTGGCTCAGTTGGTTAAACATCTGACTTTGGCTCAGATCATGATCTCAGGGTCCTAGGATTGAGCCCTGCATCTGGCTCCATGCTCAGGGAGAAGTTTGCTTCTCTACCACCCCCCTAACTCATGTGCCCCCTCAAATAAATAAAATCTTTAAAAAAAAATTTATATAATCTTTATGAACTGTTAGACAAAAGAACTCCACTTCATTTACTAACTCATTACAAAAAAACCCAGGTAATTTATTTTTCAGGTAGGCTCCATGCCCAGGGTGGGGCTTAAAGTCAAGACCCTGAGATCAAGACCTGAGCTGAGATCAACAGATGGATGTCCAAACAACTGAGCCACCCAAGTGCCTCCCAGCAAAAAACCCAAGTAATTTTTACTAATTAAAAATCTCATTCTTTGGCTCCTAGACATATCAAATACCCTCAGCAAGTAATAAAAATATTTTCTAAATACAATTAAGATACTAAGAGCCCTGTTGATACTCAAATATTAGACGTTTTGTATATCAGTCATTAAAATAATCCTAAAAGCTCAGAAAACTAAAATAATCCCTTAAGAAAAACTTACTATGTTAACCAGGACCAGCTTATCATAAACAGCTACTTAGAAGGCAAGATTTGAGGGCAGGTATAAATTATTCTGACGAAAACAATTTCCAAGATACTGCTCTGATTGCCCAACATACCCTAATTACCCACTTCCAGGCCCCCAGCCCCAACAACCTCTTAACAATGCATCTCAACCATTTGCACATATCCCTACCTGATATATTCAATAGTTAATTGTTTTCCTCAACTAGACTACAAATTCCAAGAAAACAAGGTTTATTCTGTTTACTACTCAAACCAAGCAGCCACAAGATGCCTCGCCCACAGCAGCTTTTCAATATAGAACTATTGAACAAAAGAATGACTAAATTTGGGAATGATTTAAAACATACCTGCAGAAATTTCTTTTCTTGGTTAACTATTACTAGCCTCTGCCACTTAATATAAAACTGCTTAAGGAATTATTTAAAATATATGTTTAGTTGAAGAGACAAGACATATACAGAATAAAAGGTTAAAAAAAGGATCCACTAAACTTCAAAAAAAAAGGCACAAACTAGAAGTTCTGGGAGTGCCAAGTAAAGTACAATTACAAAGGGATTTTGTAGGCAGGACAAGTTTTGGGGAAACTGAGGGACAGAGTTGTTAAAGTAATCTGCCCAAGGTCACAGAAAGCAAAAACTAATCAGTTATAAAGTTATAACTGTCCAGTTTCCATTGTTCATTTTATAAGTATGTCCAGAAACCATCCATGTTAATGTGCATGAGACACATGTAAATTCAAATTTATACTATAATACATTCATCATTAATTTTAAGTACTCACATATAGTATAAGGATAAAGTATGCTTTATCAAAAAGGTTAATAATGTTAGAAGAAGCCACATTAAGATTTCAGCTTCACCTTTCCATTAAAACAAGGAAATGGAAACAAATGCATTTAAAAAAACAGGGGGGGGGGGGAATGTGTTACATCAAGGATTACTTACCCTTTGTTGGCAGATCCATTTTATCTCTATGTTAAACCCTACATCTTCTGGCAAAGACTCTAAAACCTAGAGTTTTGTTTGTTGGAGGTGAATTGTATTTTGTTTTTTGGCGAGATGAGTGGCAGAATAAGAGAAGAAAAAAAGGAAAACAGAATTATTACAAAAAGCAACCTATGGTAAAACATACCACTAAGTAAGGATAACATGTTTTGTGCCTTCAGCGTACTTTCTTATACCCAAACTAACAATGTTGTTGATGATTAAGTTAAATAAGGAAGTCAAAAGAAATTAAACAGCAAAAGCAGTAGTCTTAGGCAACATCTGTGATGGCAGATGCACCACTACCACAACAATGCATTCTTAACCTCAAACTCTTTCACCATCATAGGTCTCAGGTCTATATTAACCAGGTACATGGAAGTACAGTGCCTAAAACAGTGTTACTCAATTTCATGTGGGGCTTTTTGACTTTCTTCTCTGTCTTTAGCTTTATTTAATGTATCTATCACATTTTAACTGGGCTAATGCAAAATTAGAAAAATAAGGACAATAATGTAGGTTAGTGTTGAGACTACTAAACATCAAATTTACAAAGATTCTCTTTCAAATTGAGATATTAGGAGTGCCTGGGTGGCTCAGTGGGTTAAGTACCCGACTCTTGGTTTCAGCTCTAGTCATGATCTCAGGGTGATGAAATCGAGCCCCACTGAGCATGGAGCCTGCTTTAAGAATTCTCTCCCCTCTGCCCCTCACCCATTCCCCACGCAAGCTCTCCTTTCCTTTCTTAAAAACAAACAAACTGTGATTTTATTTGGCCTTTGTTGATTTTAAAATTGTGATTAGGGGATCCCTGGGTGGCTCAGTGGTTGAGCGCGTGTCTTCAGCCCAGAGCATGATCCCGGAGTCCTGGGATGGAGTCCCATGTCAGGCTCCCTGCATGGAGCCTGCTTCTCCCTCTGCGTGTGTCTCTGCCCCCCCCCCCCCCCGCCCGGGTGTCTCTCATGAATAAATAAATAAAATCTTAAAAAAAATAAAATAAAATAAAATTGTGATTAAATTATAGTGACAGTGCAAAGTGAGTGAGTAAAAAGTGTGCTCAACTTATTTGGCTAAGTAAATGTTAAACCATTAACATACAATTTTTTAAAAACTGTTTTTAATCACAAATCTAGGAAGCATGAGATTTCTCAGAACCAAATGATTTCAGATTTTTGAGTCAGAAGGAATGACGTTACTTGGCCAGGCTTCATAAATATCTGGAAAGGCTCTCTTGTATCTTTTCTGTTGTATAAGTAATCATGACAAACTGAAATGACCTACTGTTACCTAAGACATCTACTGTACCTAACATCACCAGAAAGACAATGAAGAACAGAAATTATGAAATGGAGCCAGTAGGAAAAAAAGCAGACTTAGCATGACCAAGGAGTGCCTGGCATCCACAGAGGCTTGCCTGATACTGTTAAAGGGATTCCTGTATGAGTTAGGTCTAGTTTTTAAATCTTCATGCTAGTATTTGTTATATTTTTTTCAGGTGAATTCTTGAAATGTGTGTTTCATTTTGAGTAACCTGGGTACTTACTTTCTTCAGTTGGAGAATCTCATTTCTCTCTAAAAGCTAAGGATTGGTTTGGTGTTTCTTTCTCAAGTTTTTATTTAGATAATCTCTACATCTATTATGGAGCTAGAACTCATGACCCTGAAATCAAGAGTCCCATGATCCTCCAAGTAAGCCAGCCAGGAGCCCCAGAAATAGTTTTAAATATTGTAAAAATGCTCTCCCACCATATGTTCCTCCCACCCCTTTTTCTGTTGCCTTCTATTTCTTATTTATATACAGAAATATGTGACTTTCCTGTTCTTACCAAATTCTTATCAAATTAATCCATTGAAGTGGGAATTTTTACTCATTTGAGCAGTTAAGTTACTCTTTAAAAAAAAGCATAGCTACACCATAAAAAATGTATTTTCTCTAAAAAGAATCAATGACAAGTTTATATAAATGCTATCTTGGACAGGCTTTTTACTGCCCATTTAAGAGACCAAAATAAATTATTTAGTTTTAACAGAATTAATGAGATAGTTTCGTGCTAGTTTTCCTAAGAACTTACCATTTTAAGAGAAGGAAATGGCTGATTTTCAGAAAAAGAATTTTCTTCCTCAATCACAGATTCTGAAATTTTAAATTATAAAAACTTAGACAAAATGCCATTTTATCCCTAAGATCTTAACCTGAATTCTTAGGATGAAAAAAGAAAAAAAAAAGATCCAGAGGTAATTACAGAGATCCTTTTAATATGCAGTATTTTTTGAAGGCTCTTATATGTTTAACCATTAAAACCTCCATTTTGAAATAAGCATCTTTAGTGAAAACTAGTTTGCAACATTTTTCACAGAAACATCAAGTCTGAGGCCCCAAAAGTATCTTCTCATAAACACTTTAATATTAGTTTTTTACAAAGTAGTCACCAGCAGTAATTTGTTATTTGTCAATGGAATTAAGAGCTGTGTCCTCTTGTTAAGGCTACTATTTGAAATATCAAAATCAGCTCAGAAAATAGAAATTAAGAGAATTTAAAGCTACCATTGTGCTTTTGTTACCACTACCATTAAATCCAAAATAGATTATATCTCAAGATACACAAGAATGGTTTTCTAAGAGGAAAAAAAATATCAAACTAAATAAACTTTTCTTAAAAAGAAAACTATATTACAAAGACTAAAGTCATATAAATTAAAAAATAAAAATAAAAAATACTAAAAACAAAAATAAAATTAATTTTATTATTAAAAGTCATGAAATAGCTACAAAGCCTACAAAGTCGTATCAATGCTCTGGGGATAACCTCTGGAGTCTCTAACACTTTACAATATCTTCAAAAAATCATTTCAGTTATCACAACTGCAGATAAATATCTAATGAGTATCTACTACATACAGAACATTTTAAGTATCTCAGGGAATACAAAAACATGTTTTCTACCTTAGAGAGATTTTTTTTTTTTTTTTTTACCTTAGATTTATAGTATAATTGAAGAGACAGGACATATACAGAATAAAGGGTTAAAAAAAGGATACACTAAACTTCAAACAAATGGCACAAACTATGAAGTTCTGAGAGTGCCAAGTAAAGTAGAATTACAAAGGGATTTTATAGGCAGGACAAGTTTGGGGAAACTGAGGGACAGAATTGTTAAAGTAACCTACCCTAGGTCATACCTAACTGTTAGAGTTGGATTCATATTCCTGGCTCTGGAGCCAGCTTTCATACTTGATATAGCCTCCACTTTGTTCTTTGGTTAAGAATGTTTGGAAAAAAATGGTAGGTACAAAATTACAAAGAACTTGATCATCAAGGTAAGAAAACTCGTAAAAGTAAAAACTCATAAGAATCACTTAGCGAGCCCAATACTACATTCGTTAAAATAACCAAGAGTATGTTAAATATATATTATATATATGTTAACTATGAAATGAAAATAGTGCTTCCATATTGGTACATACCTTTCAGATCTTTAGATTTTAGGGCAGTCACATGAGCAAGCTAGAAAACACACACACACACACACACAAAATGCAATCAGAAAAAAAAGCCTTAGTTTATGAAGTTATGGTTAACAGAACCGTAACTTGAAAAGCTAGCAAGTTAAAACTGTAAAATGTGGAATTATCAATTCAGTAAGAATAACACTAACCGCATACATACACATAAGATCATGATCAAATACCCAAGTAGGAAAGAATATAAAAATTCTTAAGAAACTGTTCATACTCAATCATTTATATAGCTATCTAATGAGAACAGGAAGAATGATCATATAAAATTACATGGCATAAAAAATAAAATATATACAAAGATCTTAGATAGTGAGAGAAGTTTAAAAACCAAGGACAGCATACAAGGCCAGTGGTAAAATAGTGACAGTTATATAAAGAAGGGCAAAAGCGACCAGAGGGCAACCTAAGACTATGAATGAGAGGGGTCAGCCCCTGTGTCTTCTAACAAAGACTTATAGCCTTCACATATGCAAAACAGTGGAGTGGGGGTGGAGGAACTGTTAGAGAAGACAGATGGATTAGTGCAAGCCCATTCTTCCTAATAGAAAACCAAAGCATATACTCTACTCATGCTGAATATACAGTCATCTCCATGCACAAAGAGAATAATACCATAAACAAGTCTAAATCATTTTAAAACTAAAGAACAATCACATTTTATGTTATCATTACTACCTTTAACAACTGGAGTTGGTCAAATGTTAATTCCTTTACTGGAATTTCAAATAATTCAACTGGATCAGCATCAAATTTCTACAAAGAAAATAAAGAGAAAAACAGGCTTCAAATTATTACTGAATGTTTAACCCTAGACAGGTCTAACATCCCAACTTAGTGAATGATGAGGACAGTTGTTTGGAGGCCACAGGAAGTCCATGCAAGGGAGGCCCTCTTTTTTTTTTTTTTTAATACCATCTTCTAGTTCTTAAATTCTAGTTTTAATTTTTTTTTTTAAGATTTTATTTATTTATGAGAGAGAGAGAGAGACAGGCAGAGGGAGAAGCAGGCTCCATGCAGGGAGCCCAATGTGGGACTTGATCCCAGGACTCCAGCATCACGCCCTGGGCCGAAGGCAGGCGCTAAACCGCTGAGCCACCCAGGTATCCCCTAATTTTAGTTTTTAATGTAGGTGGGAGTGCCTGAAAGAAAAAAATAGGTGGGAAGAGGACAGGGCCCTGAAGATGTACTGAGAACAAAGCCAGAAATCAGTAATTTCCCCTACTTCCTGTCATGCTATTCGCAATTTATTTGACATCTATATCCAGACTGTACATGACTATGCAATCAATATGCTATAGACGATTAATTTCTGTCAATAGTTTCTAAACTTTTCTAAACCTTTTAAACCTAAGTTTGGTTTAAAATAGCCACAGAGGGGATCCCTGGGTGGTGCAGCGGTTTGGCGCCTGCCTTTGGCCCAGGGCCTGATCCTGGAGACCCGGGATCGAATCCCACGTCGGGCTCCCGGTGCATGGAGCCTGCTTCTCCCTCTGCCTGTGTCTCTGCCTCTCTCTCTCTCTCTCTGTGACTATCATAAATAAATAAAAATTAAAAAAAAAATAAAATAAAATAGCCACAGAAATCAAAGGTCATGGGGGGAAAAAAGTCTGATTAGCTTTAATCAGTAATACTTAACAGGAATTCTAATCTAGTATAAATGTTTTTCCTATGAGCAAGTCTTTTTTATTAGATTTTATTACCATATCAAATGTTACACTGCTTAGGCACCTCTACCTTAAGGAAATGAGTTAACAGACCACCAATAAATCATCAATCCAACAAATATGCTAAAATCCATTACATTTATATTCATTCACATAATTATGATATAAACCCATGTATGCATCAAGCTCTTCTAAAGGATATACAAGAAACTCCTAAGAGTAACGGAGTGTGACCAAGGAGAAAGGGGAAAAGAAGACTTATTTTTCATTTTATGATCTTCGATAGTTTTATAATGAACACAAATTGGTTTTGTAAGGAAAATACTAGCTTAGAAAGTAAAACTAAAAATAAGTAAAATTCTCTAATTTATCCAGATTCAATTTAAGAGCAAGACCAAGTCTGGTGAAAATGCGATCAGTAACACTCTTCAATTAAGTCTCACAGATTTTTAGGAATTACACCTCAATTCATTAAGCTCAATCTTACAAAGATCCTTACTGCTCCATTCCTTCCTGTTCCGCTTTGGATTTTTTTCCCCAGAGCAAAACAATCTGCTCCTTTCTGTTATTTTACCTCTACTACCTAAGTTGGTGCATCTTCTGCCCTCCCTTTCTGAAGACTGTAGATGAGAAGGGTCAGCCCCTATGGTCTATCAACAAAGACATAGCCTAGCCCATGTATGCAAAATCAGTGGGTACCCTTCTAGAAACGGAAGCGTGCTTTTCCATATATCATAGTAATCCAAAGCCCCATGACTTACTCAAATCCACAAGCAGGCAGATAAAAGTACCTCGCCGTGTATGTATACCACAACACTCGCGTCTGGTAGAATGTCATACTTGTTAGCAAACTGCCTTAACTTTAAATCATCTCAAAGGAAAATGACTACCCAGCAGTTTTATAGAAAATACCAAACAAATCCTCCTAGCTTAGGTCCTTAAGAAATCACTTTGTGAATTTGTATAGTAAAGGTTAAACACTCTGCAATTATCATAATGACGTTTGCACAACAATTATAATAATTTCCAAGAAACTACATGCATTTTCAAATCTCCTTCTGGTCTTTCTTCTCCGTTGTGCCATTCTCTACTCCTGTCCAGGCTTACCATACATACCGTACCTTTGGCCACGCTACTACTCCCCTTGCCTCGAGCCTCTGTCCTCTTAAATTCCCCTTACTTCACTATCCAGCTCCAAAGTCCTTTTCTACTGTGGCTCTTCTCATTTTGGTCAAATCATACTAATCTATTAATTTGAGGAAAACCTTGAGCTAGAAATAGAAGGGAGCCTAGAAAACAGATACTATGATAGCTTTCTCTCTTGCTTCAATACAGAACAGCAGCAAACTGATACAGAAGCCACCTGGAATGTCCTTTTGTCAGAGAACAGAAGAAAGCAAATTCAGCAATACAGAGACCCTACTTTATTACTCCTGTTTCCCCACTCTCTCAATGTTGCAAGAACTTGACAAAGGAATGAATTGGCAGTAATTGACCAAAAAACATGAACTGATCAACTCTAATAAATAACAATACACATATGTAAAAACAAACTTCCTAGTGTTTAAACCTATCCCCAACTGTAAGACTTTAAAAATTAAGGAATTGGGGGACATCAGAGTGGCTCACTAGGTTTAGCCTCTGACTTGATTTCGGCTCAGGTCATGACCTCAGGGTTCTGAGATCAAGCCCCATGTCAGCCTTTGCCCTAGGCATGGAGCCAGCTTAACATTCTTTCTCCAGGGCAGCCCGGGTGGCTCAGTGGTTTAGTGCCGCCTTTAGCCCAGGGCCTGATCCTGTAATCCCAGGATCGAGTCTCACATCAGGCTCCCTGAGTGGAGCCTGCTTCTCCCTCTGCCTCTGTCTCTGCCTCTTTCTGTCTCTTTCTGTGTGTCTCTCATAAATAAATAAAATGTAAAAAAAAAAAAAAAGAAAAAAAAAAAGTTCTTTCTCCATCTCCATCTGCCCCTCCCCATCTCCCTCTCTTAAAAATTAAGTAAAATAACATAAAATAAAATGAAGGAATTTCAACATACCTTTTTCATTGTCAAACAACAGGTGAGATCATGATACACCACAGGCACAAAATCTTTTGAAAGATGTACATCAAATTCTACAAAGGCTGCACCCTAACAGAAATAAAGGAAACAAGTATTTGAAAAGCATTGTCTGGCCCACAATACATCTAAAACTACAAGGATATAAGAAATTTACTGTTCACAATAAATCCACAGATCTGTACACAAAACGAAGAACTTCCTCATGAATTAATGTTATGCTGCAAGCTTTTTCTAAGAGGTAATTTCTTCACTTACAACAATTTTAAGAATTGCTCTTCCCTGCTGAAAAACAAGGGCAACTATCCACCCAAACACACCCCAGGAATACTCTGTGGCAGTGGCCAGCCTGTCACCTCTGCTACTGCTATCAGCAGAAATGGAGCCTCCCAGGAACTGGGTGCAGAGGGCCAAAGCCAGACAGATGACCCTCCAAGATGAGCAGGGAAAAGAAGAAGCTGGAGTGCCTCAGCTCTGCACCCTGGTGCACTCAAGCAGCATACCTTCCAGCCTCCCTTGGCAAAATCCCACAAGTGGAGTAAAGAGAAAAGGATGAGGACTGTGAGGAGACAGAAGCAGCAAGGGCAGGGGAGGTCAAGAGTAGTGTCACATGAGCCCCATCTCTTTAAGAAGCTTCAATGGGAGGGAGAATGACAAGAGTAAGTTAAGGAAGCATTTTTCTAAGTCAAACCCATTCTGACATAGATATTAATCCAAATAAAGCTGAGAACATAAATGACCCACAAAGGTGTGCCTTCACTGAAAGAAAGCCGGTTGGGATCAAAGGAAACAAGATCTAAGAATCTATATGTTACTGCAGACCAGAGAAATGCTTGTGTCAAGACGGATGATACGCTTCCAGCCCTTCCTGAACTTTTGGTGGGGAGGGGGGAATCTAATTTTGTGAGCACATGTGACCATAGACTAGTATCCAAGAAGCCCATTTCCTTGATGACTTCTGAAGCAGGAAATAAGTTTAGCTCCCTATAGTGCTAAAAACAGGACAAATAACACAAAGCATTTCTACTAAGAACAAACCCTAACATCCTTAAATAGCAATAATAATTAAACAAATTATAGCTTAGTTTAAACGTTGAACTTTACATGATCACCACCGTTTAGGAAGATAATTTTACCGAGAGATAAAACTTAATTCCAAAATCCAAGTGTGAGCTTTAAGAAATAAGCCAGTAGGGCAGCCCGGGTGGCTCAGCGGTTTAGCACCGCCTTCAGCCCAGGGTGTGATCCTGGAGACCCGGGACTGAGTCCCGCATTGGGATCCCTGCATGGAGCCTGCTTCTCCCTCTGCCTGTCTCTCTCTGCCTCCCTGTCTTTCATGAATAAATAAAAAAATAAAATATTAAAAAAAAAAAAAACCTTAAAAAAAAAAAGAAGCCAGTAACATACCAGAACCTCTTTCAAGGACAGGTTTTAACATTAAAACAAACAAGCCATTAAAAACTAGCATATAGTATTCTAAAATGTGATCCATGAGTTTTAAGGATCTCAACAGAACACGGAAGAACAAAAGCTTAATGAAATGCTCTCTCAAAAAGCAGAGTGGCACCTAGGTGGCTCAGTTTAGCAACCGACTTTTGTGTTCAGCTCAGGTTGTGAGATCAAACCCCATATTAGGCTCTGCGTTGGGTGTGGATCCTACCTAAGATTCTCTCTCTCCCTCTCCCTCTGTCCCACTCTTAAAAAAAAAAAAAAAAAAAAAAAAAAAAAAAGGCATGGAGACACTGAAAGTTCCTTAACAGGATCTTCATGTTTACACCTAATAAGACAATGTTTAGAATAGTTAGCTACAATGAACTAAAATTGGTTCCAAATACTGAACCAGAGTCCAATATACTCATAGATTTAATATTATCCTTCCAACACAAAGACAAAAGTATGTGCTATTAATATTTTTAAACACTAATTAATGTAAGATGTCATGAGTTATAAGATGCTTTATATACCACTAAAAGGGGAAAAAATGCTGCCCATGACACCATGATGCAAGGCTTAGAAAGTTGTAAAATAGGATGCCTGGGAGGCTCAGCAGTTGAGCATCTGTCTTCGGCTCAGGGAGTGATCCCAGAGTCCCGGGATTGAATCCCACATCGGGCTCCTTAGATGGAGCTTCCCTCTCCTTCTGCCTAAGTCTCTGCCTCTCTTTCTCTGTGCCTCATGAAATAAAATCTTAAAAAAAAAAAAGCTGTAAAATCCTTACCAATTTTAGCAATGCTGAAATAACAGAAAAAGTATGTCTTAGACTAGATGTTTGCTCATATAAATTATAAAGCTAAACATCACACTAATCAAGTTTACTTGTTGAACTAAGTTTAAGGCATGTGGAGGACACTGCGGAAAAAAATAGGAAAAAAAAAAAAAAAAAAAGAGCTGTTCCTTCATTTTTTCCCTAGTTTAACTATGGAGCATGAGGGCAGCCCTGGTGGTGCAGCGGTTTAGCGCCGCCTGCAGCCTGGGGTGTGATCCTAGAGACCCAGGATCAAGTCCCACGTTGGGCTCCCTGCGTGGAGCCTGCTTCTCTCTCTGCCTGTGTCTCTGCCCCCTCCCCGCCCCCTAATAAATAAATAAAATATTAAAAAAAAAAAAAAAAAAAACAACTATGGAGCATGAGGTTTTTCAGTCAGGTACAAGGCAGCAGGGGGAGACAGGGGAATCTCAGATTCTTGATTAAAAATGTCAAGTCAAGTTGCTGAAAAAAACTAAAAACTAAAAAATGGACTCTAACCTTTTATAAATGGATAAAAGGAATTAAGAAATTTAACATAATCAAGTTGGTATGCAAGATATAGACTGACTTAAGTTACATAAAACCACCATCAAATCCTTCCATAAGCATTATTTCCAAAGTATCTGAATGAGGAAAATATTCAGTTAATGAAAACCAATGCTTAATTGGGAGTGTTCTTCTTGCCCCAATCACTCAAAATTTGTAATCTCAAACAAAAATGCTAATGATTCTATAGTTTTCATCCCAATCTCCACCAAGAATCTAAAATCAAATGCTCAGAGATACTTTCTTGTCACTTAGAATCATATTCAGAAGAAGCATGCATTTTGACCTACTTAACTTTTATAAGCTATTAATGGAAAAGACTCCCCAGGCCCACATTTCTCTACTTTGCCACCCTTGGACCAACAGTCCCAAAATCTTTAAAAAAAGAGGATCACTTACATGACTAGCAGCATTTCTTAAAGAAGCAATAGTATTTTCTTGAACTTTAGCAAGCCTGAAAAAGAAATATATATAGTTATCATCCACTATAGAAAAGATAAAGAAAACAAATGTAATAAAGAGGGGGCCAACTGGGGCACCTGCGTGGCTCAGTCACTAAGAAAATCCTGACTTCGGCTCAGGTCAGGATCTCAGGGTCCTGGGACTGAGCCCTGAGTCGAGTTCTGTGCTTGACAGGGAGTCTACTTGTCCCTCTCTCTCCATCCCTCCCCCACTCGTGCTCACTCTCTCCCTCTCTCTCAAATAAACAAATAAATAAAATCTTAAATTTAAAAAGCCAATTATAACAATGAAAGCAGTTCAATATTACCTATTCTGAAGCTACTTCTGCCATCCCCAAATTAAGACTGACCATCACTTGGTGAGTATATGCATTACGGAATAAAATGCAAGTTCTAATGATTATAGGTATTTACAAGCATAATACAAATAAATCCCACACCCACACATACCTCCCCCCAAGTGAGGTGATCAGTCAAGGAAAACAATCTTTTGCAATGGCATGAAATAGAAGAGACACAAGAGACTTGCTCCTTGCAACGGTGTCTCAGATGATGGCAGACCAGAGGAACTAAAAAAGGCTGAATGACAACAAGCAGGACACCAGTATGGAAACGATATCAAAAATGGGTGAGGAAACCAAGACCCAGAGAGGGGAGCATGCCAAAAGTTGGGACCATAACACATATACTGAGGTTCAGGGTGCCTCCCCTGCATCAATCAAGCTTTCCTTCCTGGCTATCTCTTTTAATGTCCCTCTTGGCATCAGTTCAGTAGATATTAGAGACTGACCAGAGTCTTACAAAAGAGTTAGTCTCTACTTAATTTTAATTGGGAACCCCAATCACTGAACTACATTAAATCCCAGTCAATAATAAAAGATCCTTTGACCTTTAGTGGGCCAAACCAATGGAACCTTAACATGCATGAGCTACCAAATGCTAATACCACTCAAATATTCAACCCACTGAGCAGTTGTTGTAGAATTCCCTGCACCTCGATGTCCAACATCCAATGGTGTTCTTGGCTTCCAATACTTGGAAAATGAAGACTTCATGTCACAATTGTATCCTGGTAATGGCTTAATAATTATATAGTCAACTTTCAAGGAAAAAAAGAGAGGAGAAACAAAGATAAACCTGATTAAAAGGGCCATGGTGAACAATGAAATGGTATTACATTTAAATGCCACTCAAGTTTATCAATCTCTATCAAACAGAAAATAAATCACAAGTCAAAACTGATTCAAAGTAAAGCTTCCAGAAAATTTCACAGATGTCCCTTATTGTTATCATAGTAAACATTCTAAAAACAAATTATTAACTTAACACCCCATTCTCAAAAGCTCAATTTGAAACTAACATTTGAACCTAACCCTTGTTCATTTGTAAAGGGTCACTCTGCTTCTCCTGGCTTACCTCTCACTTTGCCTATTGTTTTTCTGGAATTTCTGCTCATGATGGGAAGAGTGAGAATTCCAGCGCTCTTCCCACTCTCAGCAATGGTGGATGATAAGAGGCATGCTGTCCCTACATGTCCAGGAAGGGCATCACCCTGAACTACATGTTCACTGAGATCTTCCTGAAATGAAAAATGAGGTTTAAAATAATCCAAATTCTTATACTTCAGTATTTTCCACTCAAAAATACTCCCTTAAAATTAATTCAGAATCTAAGGAAGATCAATAATATGAATCAAATTCATATTCCAGTAATTTAGATAGATTCTTTGTAAAAAAATAAATAAAAAGATACCTTTTCTTTTAGTATATATTTTAAGATTTTATAGGATACTTTATTAGTCATAATTCTGTTGATTGGCACTACTGATCCTCTAACATGTATCAGATGAATTTAAAACTGACAAATTTTCTAAGTATTTTTATATTCAAAGGCTAACAAACACCTGTAGTGAGCTGCAAATGTGTACTGTATTCTCTAAAAGTGCATCCACACAGATGACAAAGGGATAGTTAACTCTCTAGGAAGCTGAATACTCACTTGGATATTACACTGGATATTTTATTAGCCTGTTCTATAAATAAAATAGTACTTTCAAAATTGCTAAGCAAATGAAAAGGAAGTTAGGGCATTTGAAAAGAGTATTAAAAGGTAGCTGCGGGGCAGCCCGGGTGGCTCAGTGGTTTAGCGCCACCTTTAGCCCAGGGCCTGATCCTGGAGACCTGCGATCGAGTCCCGCGTTGGGCTCCCTGCATGGAGCCTGTATCTCTGCCTCTCTCTCTCTCTCTCTCTCTCTCTCTCATGAATAAATAAATAAAATCTTTAAAAAAATAAAAATAAAAAATAAAAGGCAGTTGCTTGGGGCACCAGAGTAGCTCAGTGGTTGAGCATCTGCCTTTGGTTCAGGTCGTGATCCTAGGGTCGTGGGATTCAGTCCTACATCAGGCTCCCCACAGGGAGCCTGCTTCTCCCTCTATCTATGTCTGTGCCTCTGTCAATGAATGAATAAAATCTTAAAAAAAAAAAAAAAAAAAAAAAAAAAAAAAAAAGGTAGTTCCTTAAGATATAAGGAAATATTCAACCAAAACCTCACATTTTTAGAATATAGTCCCACAGAGGTCTTTACTTGGGTAAGATTGAATGACAGGTTTTTTAAAAATAAAATCCTTTGTTACAGTTTTTTTTAGAGGGAAACACTTTCAATTTCCTACAAAGTAGCCAAAAAGCCAGTTGTAAAGGCTATTGCATAAAGGCTTCATCAAATTAAACAATTCAAATACTATAATGATTTTAAAAAGTTAACAAATGTTACTTGTGGATTTAAATCCATTCTGTATGATGCTATTTTCACAAAACTGTGGCTAGGTGCTCTAATCTAATGGAAATGGGAGTGGAAGTGCCAAAGAGCAAGAGTCGAGGGAAAGCAGTACACATGACCACTAGCTGGGTACAATAAAGCAAGGACCTTGGCCAGGGACCCAGCATGACTTGTGAAGAAGAGTTTAGTGTAAGAGTCCCAGCTCTGGAAAGCTGGCAGCAGATTCTGAATAACCCAGCACAGTTTCCATAGCAACCCTTTTTTACTACAAATATGTATCAAGTAAAGTTGTAAAAATGAGTCTGCTGTTAGGATTTCTTATAATAAAATGCCTCAATAAACCACAAACTTCAGTCATGAGGAGGACTCAATGATGTTAGTTACACTGGGTTGCCCACCAATAGTTAAACAATCTGATCTTTCCTCTATTTATCCTTGGAGGCTCCTGGCTCAGTTGGTAGAGTACAAAACTCTTCATCTTGGGGTTGTGAGTTCAAGCTTCATACTGGTTATAAAATTTTTTTAAAAAAATCGTAAAAAAAAAAAGAACGGGTACAGACATCAAGACATCTGATCTTGATATAATACATCAACTCAGCTGAAATTTTTTTTTATAGTACTTGAGTCTATCAACTCCCAAGTTTTCTAAGGCTGCTAAAATGTATAGGAGAATAAACATCTATAAAGATGTATGAATCATGGATTTATACACAGACTAAAACAAAAATCAAAACATAAAAATAAGCCCATGCCTGCATTTAAAAAAAAATTTTTTTTCCATGCCTGCACTCTTTCTCAACTCCTTCTGTGCAGTAATTACTCACCTCAAAAAAATCAAATATTAATTCCAGGTTATCTGGTTCCATTGTCTGTATGCTGTACTCTGTCCAACGATCGGGCTGTAAGCCATACCCACACTCTGGCTGTGAATGCCTGCATTTGAACTCATTGTCGCTTATTAAGGATATCTCTAGGCTGTTGGACATTTTGTGAAGAACGGTGGGAGACACCCTATCATCGTCATCCTCTTCCAAGCCCTCTAGTGTCAGCTTTACTCTACACAAATGGAAAAAATAATGAATGCAAAAACATGGAACAAAAGGAAAAATCATACAAATGTTACGTTAATGCTAAATTTAGAAGTGCTTCCTGAATATGCTAATTCTTCAAGTAACAAAAATACAGTATTATATAAGACTACACACATAATACCAACTAAGGCATTAGTTATGTTTTATAAAATACTGATGTTTTTATCTACGTATTTCTGCAAAGAAGTAAAACAAGATAAATGCTCATTACGCTTAAGGTTGTTTTCAGTAATTCTTTTTTAAAAAATGAATCTATAGAAGTATTTACTATTATCTCATTTGTAACTGGCTATCTTACAACTTCTTTTGAAAAGTCTCACAAAGGACTATACGTGTCAAACAAGCACAAAATTGAGCCATATTGTTAGTATATATTAAAAGACTAAAGTTGGAGGCTATAAATTAAAATTTTTTGGGATGCCTGGGTGGCTCAGTGGTTGAGCGTCTGCCTTCGGCTCAGGGTTCTGGAATCGAATCCCTCATCAGGCTTCTGCATGAAGTCTGCTTCTCCTTCCTCTGCCTATGTCTCTACCTCTCTATGTCTCTCATGAATGGATAAATAAAATCTTTTTTTTAAAGATTTTATTTATTTATTTATTCATGAGAGACAGAGAGAGAGAGAGAGGGAGAGGCAGAGACATAAACAGAGGGAGAAGCAGGCTCACCTCAGGGAGGCTGATGTGGGACTCGATCCCGGCACTCCAGGATCACGCCCTGGGCCGAAGGCAGATGCCAAACCGCTGAGCCACCCAGGCATTCCAGATAGATAAAATCTTTTTTTTTTTTTTTTCAGATAAAATCTTTAAAAAAAAAATTTTCTCCCCCTTTCTTCTACCTTACCACAGTGAGCCCAGATACTCTGAAAAGTACATTATTAAAGAAATTATTGTATTAAACATTTATTTATATGCATGTACACTTTTTACATGTATGTACTTTTAAAATGAAACAAACGGAATGCCTGCATGCCTCAGTCAGTTAAGCGTCTGCCTTCATTCAGGCCATGATCTCAGGGTCCTGGGATGGAGCCCTGAAGCAGGCTCCCTGCTCAGCCAGGAGTTTGCTTCTTCCTCTCCCTCTGCCCCACCACCCCACTCTCACATGCGCATACGTGCTCACCCTTCCCCATCTCTCTCTCAAATAAATAAAATACTTAAAAAAATAAAAAAGTAAAATAAAAAAAAAAAAGAATAGTTCTGGATCAATACTGATTCTACTAATGAGTCTGAAGGAACACCCTCTACCAGGATACATGAAAAGAGACCACAATTGGGACACAAGAAAAGCACGAAGATAAAAATAACTATTCTAACAGAATGTGCATTTACAAAACAAACAAAAATTCAAGTTTAAAGAGATCAATGAAAAAGTTTTAGTCATTTAGGGATGCCCGGGATCAAGTCCCACATGGGGCTCTCTGCATGGAGCCTGCTTCTCCCTCTGCCTGTGCCTGTCTCTCATGAATAAATAAACAAAATCTTAGAAAAAAAAAAAAGGTTTTCTTCAAACAGCTCTATAAAGGTTATAATCTATCATAATGAGACAGTGCTTTCCACTTACTGAGAGTCAAATGAAAGAAAAACTTGTGTTAAACCCTGGTGGTAATGAAAAAATTAAAAATAAAACTTGCTGATAATGGAATAGAACAGCATGTCTAGTATTTTATTTAAAACACATAAGCTGGGGGATCCCTGGGTGGCTCAGTGGTTTAGCACCTGCCTTTGGCCCAGGGCGCGATCCTGGAGTCCTGGGATTGAGTCCCATGTCAGGCTCCGGGCATGGAGCCTGCTTCTCTCTCTAGGTCTATCATAAATAAATAGATCTTTAAAAAAAAATTAAAAAATAAAACATATAAGCTGTTGCAAAGTTTTTAAAGTCCTGATATTCTTGCAGATAAATTTATTTCCTACCCCATGAATGTTTATCACTAATACAAATTTGGAAGGAAAAGGTGGCCAGAACACAAATTTCTAGTTATACAATTTTTTTTTTTTTTAATTTTTATTTATTTATGATAGTCACAGTGAGAGAGAAGCAGGCTCCATGCACCGGGAGCCCGATGTGGGATTCGATCCCGGGTCTCCAGGATCGCGCCCTGGGCCAAAGGCAGGCGCCAAACCTCTGCGCCACCCAGAGATCCCTAGTTATACAATTTTTTAACTAAAGTTTATTATTATTATTTTTTCAGTAATCTCTACATCCAAAGTGGAGCTCAAAGTCACAATCCTGAGATCAAGAATTGTGATCTTCAGACTGAGCCAGAAAGGCATCCTATAAACAATTATTTCAGTAGGAATCAGTTACTTAATTTGTAGAGCCTATCAAAGCAAAGTATGGTTATACAAAATTATTCCAATTTAAGCCTGGTTAACACAATAATATATACTAAGACTCAAAACAACTTCTACATAAGCAAGAATGATACTCAGTATGCATTTACACTCAGAAATTTGTAAGCAGAACACCAACCATTAATTATCTATTAATTTCTTAACTAAAATCAAGAAAAGAAGAAAATTCTCATAAACCCAACCAACCATCATGTTTATCTTTTACAGTTATCCTTATTTCAGGGTCTTATTCTAAAAAGATACTTTATAGCTGTAATACAATTTATTTGCTTCTTTTCACATGTAAATACAAGATTCAATTATGTTAAGTAAGCATGCACTGCCCCCAGAGCGGGACCAGACCCATCACCCTGAGATCAATACATGATGAGCCAAACTCTAAAGTTGGACACTTAGCTGACTGAGTCACCCAGGCTGCCCCTCTGTTCCCCCCTCCCTCCTAGCTGGGGAAAAGGGCGCTCCTCTCTCTCTCTCTCACTCAAAAAAAAAATAAAATTAAAATAAGCTTTTAAAAAAGTCTAAAAGATTCAGTTACTTATGCGAAAGGCCTAGAAATGCTATGTACAAAGACAAGGTACACCCAAAACCTTTTGTTTCCTCTCAGAATAGAATAGCCAAAGCAAAAGACTGTAAAGTGCTACCCACACTTTCCCTTTTTTATGACTGGGGTAAACACTACAGTATTTAAGAAGTTATTACAAAACATTTATGGGTTATAAACTTCAGTATCTTGTAAGTTTTGTTATGAAGACAGTATTGTATTATTAATTACTTCAGTTGCTGAAAATGGCCGCTGCAACTCAGCTAACATTATTTCAGAGAAGGATGCATTATATACCAGAACTCACAACTCTCAGTCCTTAAGATATAAAAACTCAAAATGATAGCGTTGCCTGGGTCACTGAGAAGCCAGCTCACTTAAAGGTATGTATGATGACATTACAGAAAAATAAAGTTACTCCCTATGTAGCTATTTACACAAAGCTTGACATCTATCCTTAATACAGGAGTAAGAAGAAACTAATCTGGAACTGCTGTGATCACTGCTACCTTTCTTCATGAAAAAGTTTTCATTTTCAAGCCACAAGGAGTTTAGAACACTAAAGGATATTTCTAATAATCATATTTTTCTGTTTACACCATCCCCTCATTTAGCACAAATTCATTTCTGTCAATATCAATTTTAAAACAAACTATTGCTACACTAAGAAATTTTAAATGGGGGCATGTATGTGGCTCAGCTGGTTAAGTGTCCAACTCTTGGTTTCTGCTCAGGTCATGATCTCAGGGTCATCGGGCTGTGAGCTCAGCACAGAGTCTGCTTGTCCCTCTCCTGCTCCTCCTCTAGCTTGTGCCTGTGCTCACGCAGGCTCACTCTCTCAAATAAATAAATAAAATCCTTAAAAAAAAAAAAAAAAAAGAAACTTGAACGGCAGAAACTGCAAAGATATATATGCTTGAAAATCACTTACCTATATAGAAACAAAATTTTCTGATTTCAAATTTAGCAATTAATACTATGAGAAGCATGTTTATAACAATCTGCGTTAGGGAAGCTGTTTATTCCCACAAGACCCTTCAATTAGAAAATGTAACATTATCTGTAAGTGTGCTATATTCTTAGTTTATACACTTAAAGGCTAAAAACCAAATAGGTCAGAAATCTACAACATTAGTAAAAATAAACAGCCTAAATGACAAACACACATGGTCATACCTAAATCTAGATTTTTTTAATTTCTTCTTTGTTATTGAGACAGGAGGTTTTTCAGAATAATGCAAACGCAATCTTATTTCAGTCTGACATGTCAACCATCCAGAATCCAAAGTTTCAACACCATCTGGCAGAGTAAATACAACAAACAGTAATTATTATACATACTTTTTGAAACAATTTGTTAAGTACAACAAACCTATGACAATTCTAGTTCATGTTCACATTTTAATACACTCAGTTTATATATATCACTGGAACTTCTCTACAAAGCAAACACACAGGTAGTCTTAAATTTATCACTAAAAAAACTTTTATACGAAGTACGGGGGAAAAGTTAAATGTTAACAATTAGTCATATTTAACAACTTAAGTATATTAAAATATTCTTATTGAATCTATTATTGAAGTAATACCAATCTATTCCTGAAAGAATACATTCCTCACAGGCTCTAACATAGCAGCTGTTTCATGGGGGATCACTATCACACTTCCAAAGTATTACATGAGCTATTCAGCTAAAACTAGTTCTACCACTAGAGCTGCAGCCTGAGACATGAGAAGGTAAGAACAAAACTGTGAATCAATTTTGTATGCTTGCATTTATAAATTCTGCCATAAATAAATTGCATGACTGTGATAACACTGTGTTAGCATTATTTAACTTGAAGTTTCCTGCTAACAGATGTCATAAAATTATCATAAATACCAGAGAGCTGTCAACTGTTTATACCCAATTTTATCAAAAGGACTTAAAAAAAAACCCAGAAGCTTTTCTCTTAGGTATAACTTTAAAATGTTTAGTAGCTACCAAATTTTAAAAATAAAGAGAAACCACTATCCTCTCCTAACTTTAAACTGTTCTCAGAAATGGACAAAGTTGGTGAGATGGTTTTCTATCCTAAGAGCTAACTGAAGCCAAGTTTAAGAGAACTAAAAAAGGAAAGAAATGCCTGTAGTTGTAACTACACATAGATATTAACCTACAATAGAGGGACACGTCATGCCTTACAGTTAAGGACATGAGAAAGCTACTCCTCCATCCAAACAGGTAGCATAAATATCATTTTTTAAAAGATAAAGAGGACAAGACTATAAAACACTGAAACTAAAGCTATGCAAGTACCTTATATGTAATATAAATAACCCCAAATAAAATTAAGGAAAAGTTAAAATTTCTATCCAAATACTGCAAAAGCATGTACATTTTTCAAGTACATAAACATATGCAACCTAGCCATCAGCAATTTATTGCCGGTTCACAATGTAAGCACACATTCTGCTCACCCTCTTTGTATCTTTGATTTCTATAGTATAGGATCTAAACTAAGAATTCAGTTTAGCTTGATAACGCTATTATACTGTGAGAACTACAGTCACTGAAGACAACTTGAATCCACAGAAAAAATTATTTAGTGAAGTAGAAAAACATAATGAATGCATGACATTTTCAACATATTCAGAAGAATTGTCTATTCTACTGTAAATTAATGTTAAAGTCTCAGGAGAATTACTGGAACATCTGTTTAACCTAGATTTTACTGTAAATGCATATATGCACAAAATGCACAAACTTAGCTTAAGAGTTCAGAATGTTTAGAAACATTAATACTAAATATAAGTGTGAAAAAATGATATGTTAACAGTTAAGTATAATACTTAAGTATATTAAGTCATTCACCTGAAGTCATCAAATAAAAAAACAAAAGGATACAATTTTAAAGCTTAAGAATTATATTACAAACTATTATTTAAAAAGAAATGTACTTGTTCCTTGGATCTAGTCTCTATTTTCAGTATCACACTATGTCATATTTCCCTGTGCTGTTTCTAATCAAATGTAAGGTAACATCCCAATTCTATCAGTAAAGATTGTCAAAACTCAGTCTCACTTACTGTGGATTCCAAATTGTCCATCGTCAATAATAATTTCACTTTCTAGAATTGAAGGAAAATAAAAAAACCTAGTTAAAATTCATGATGTATACAGAATGAACTGAGAAATTACCCACCTTAAGGATTTTTTAAATATGAAATCTAAAATTTTAAAGCAGCCCAAAGTGAATAAGCATATTTATTGTAGCCCTCAATCAAGAATTCCCTTTTGAGCAGGTTATCAAACAGTAAAAGTTCTTACAAACTTGGTGATGATTTGTAGTGTTACAAGAAGGGAGAGAAAATCCTCAGGTGCTCTAGAGGCACTGGAATAAATGTCTACACCCACCAGTTTCTGAGACAGGCTGCTGGACAACAATATCTTCTGGTTGATTTTTTAAACCAAAGGTCTTGGCACAATTAAAATGCTTATTCTTATGAAGTGCATATTCTGAACTTAAAACGTAATTCTCCTAGAATCCCAACTATTCTCTATAGCCAGCTACAAGCTTTACAAACAGCACAAACTTACCTGTATGTACAGAGCTGTGAGGAACTACCAAAAGAGTAAATGCTAGTACAATCCCTTCGAACAGGAGTTCAGCTACGTAAGAAAAGCTGATAAGCCCCACCCTCTTGAGTAAAACACTAATTATCTTCCCTGCTACTTCCTTTCCCAGTTTAACTTTAAACCTAAGTCTGAAATATTTGTCAAAATAACTGTGAGAATTCCCAGTAAAGATTCTTGGTAGATTTCACGCAGCTCTTAAGTTTAGAAGTTATGTTTTCCAAAAGTATAAAATTAATTTTTAAAAGACCAGAAACAAACATCCCATTTCTCACAGTAAGAAAATATATTTAACTGTAATGAGCTTCCAAATACAAATTATTTTTTAAATGTTTAATACCTAATAATTTACAACCTCAGTATGGGACTATTATAATTCTAGAGTACACTATCATGAAAATTCTAAATATACTATTAGAAATGTATTAAAACATAAAAAAAGAAAATCCAATAAAGAGGATGGAATGAAATATCTGTTTAAAAAAGATATGTTCTTGCCACAGGTTAAAGCAGGTTCTCTCACTACTTTCTAAGATAGCTACTAGCAAGCCATTTAAATTCTAATCTTTAAATTCTAATTTTCTCTAGAAACTAGAAGATACAGTTCTCAGCACTGAGTCAATTTACAGATGAATCCAAGTGGGTAATTTATATATAGGAAATGAACTTCAAATTTTAATCTCAGTATGGAAAAGGAAATTCAAAAATACTTGTATGAAGAGAAATACCATTTTTAGGCACAAGAAAACTGAATGATGTTTCAGTGAAAAAAACAAAAACAAAAACAAAAGCAACTGAGTATCAATCTTAACACAGCCAGCAAGTATTTAAGTAAATCAAGAGAAAAATATGTCTGCTACAACCAAGAAATTTGAATGCATTCATACAAGTTTATTCAAGTATTTACTAGCTAAAAAAACAAAAAAACAAAAAACACAGAATAGGATAACTTTTTCTATTGCTCTTACTATTAAAGTCAAAATTTTAAGAATCTTTGTTTTGGATTAATTCTTTCCTCAAATGTCCTCAGCTCTCTGAGCAAGTAATCAAATAAAGCCATGGATGCTCAGTTAAGAAGGTTATTTTACAAACTTTGTAACTACTCCAAATGAAAATATTCCACAATAAATTAATCAAATCCCCCCCAAATAAACTTGGCAAGCATTTCTAACAAAGTTTATAAAGAAAGCAATTAAGAACTGTTTAGTTTCAAAAGATCCATGATATGCTAAGTGAAATTTGCAGTACTGACAATGCATTGACTTTATACTTTAGAATAAAAATTTATTAAATCCCACTAAGCCATTGTGCAGCATATTAGTAACTTTATGCATATGCCTCAAACAGATGCAGTTAATGCCCATACCTAAAGGGGTTATTGATCGTGGTTGTAGATGAGTCTCCCACTTGTGAACTATGACTTGGCATGGACCACCGATAGTCTGCAATTTAAAAGTTAAACGTCTGCAATAATTTCTTATATCTTATTTTCTACCCATGACTCCATTAGATGTTTGTGGCCTAAGTCTTATACTAAATATGAAACCAAAAGATTCATCTGTTATTTATCAATATTATATGCCAAAAATCAGGAATGTACCAGGTCACAAAACACGATGAGTGCTAGAAGAAAATGATGGTGAGGCAGTAAACAGAGAAAAATGAGATGAAATTGGCACATAAAATCATCTTAAACCCATCCTTAAATCTGCCTACAGTACTAAAAAGATTTTAACCTTTAGCTGATGTTCTGTCCTAAGTTAAAGCTAACACCAAATACACTTTATGCTTGATTATATCAGCAGTCAATGAGGTATTACTGAATAAAGTATCTCAAGTAATTCTCCAAGTGTTTGGGGAAAAAGCCTAAACTCTATGAAGTAGGAATAGTAGGCACAAATACTTCAAGATCAATGATCCTAAGTTACTCAAGGAACTAGAGAGCATAACAAAGTTCTTTGTTATAGTTAATAACAGGAAGAACATATTTCTTGTATCATAGTAATCAATGTTTCTGAAAAGCACTGGAAAACCCTTAAAAAAAGGATATGTGCATGAGTAAATTTGAAGGATAAGTTTGACAAAAAGGGAACATCTAGTTTTACTCTTTATACCTTACTGTTTATAAAACTCATACAGTGAGAAAAGGTCTAATACTGTTTTCTGTTATCAATTCTCTTACTAAAAGGGAAAATAAAACTTTATGTGTTAACGTCTACAGCAATTTAAAAACAAAAATAAACTATCAACAAAGATTTCCTACATACACCTAAAGGACTAAAGTACTTACTCAATGCTTCCTAATTTTACTTTAATTATTAAAAAAAAAAAAAAAAATTGACTGGGACGCTTGGGTGGCTCAGCGATTGAGCCTTTGGCTCAGGGCATGATCCTGGAGTCCCAGGATCGAGTCCCGCATCAGGCTCTCTGCATGGAGCCTGCTTCTCCTCCCTCTTCCTATGTCTCTGCCTCTGTGTCTCTTATGAATAAATAAATAGAATCTTTAAAAAAAAACTTGACTAAATTTATGTGCCAAAATAAAACTCCTAATACACATTTTAGAAGTAAAATTTCAAAGCATAACTTTACAAGGTATTTTACATTTCTCTTCACATCTTCAGAAGACATTTAATAAAATACAAAGAAGCAAAAAGAAAACAAAAATCATTCATGATCACATCACTTAGGGATAATCGCTGATATTTTCATATATAATATTCAAGCCCTTTTCTAGGCATATGTTATATACTCTTAAAAAGTGCAAAATATATAAACTTCTCTCTATATATTGTACCCTTTAGATGGCATTAGGTACTCTATCATTTTACATGGTTTCAATATTGATTAATAATAAATGTGCCAAATGGTAACAAATGAGTATGAGACCAGACCAATTAGGCACATTAAGTAATTAAATGCAAGAGATGTTCTGTTATTTCAAAATAACCAGAGGTTGAAATCTTTTTTAAAACTTGCAAATTTTTGAACTTTGAAAACTAAAAAGAGCATTAGATATTCATTCAAATCACTGACCCTGGGATAATATAAGCAAATCCTCATTTTCTCTAGCTGAACACCTCCTTGTTTTAAGCATTCACTATGAATTGGTAGACTCGGCAGACGTTCCTAACATTTTTTTAATGTGAAATTCCTCATCTTAAATATAGCGAATTTCCTTTACACAAAAAAAAAAAAAAAAAAAAGGAGAGATACATTTAATCCCACATCTGCTAGATGTTTTTTACTATGACTTTTCCCTGTTACATTCTTTCAAATGTTTTTTTAACATCAAAGTTTCTGATCCTCTAAAGATGTAAATATATACATTAAAAAAGGAACATTTCTTAGCCATAGACAGTAACCAGAGAGATCTAACCTATACCCTTCCCCCGTTCCTCTCATGTCCCCTGCACACCAAAAAAATCCCCTTTGCTACAAAGATGGTACAGATCTACATTTTTATTAAGTTACTGACCAAAAGTGATTTCAAAGGGTGCCAGGCACATATTATTAAATATCAGCAGGGATAAGAAGTAGACAGAAGAAAGGAAAGTTTGGTTTTTGTTTTCTTATCAATTCAGGTGTCAGGGGAATTTTACAAAGTGCTGACTACATTATCTACATTTAATCATGTAAGAATGCCCTGTAGATAAAATATTTGGTAGAAAACATATTTTAGTAATATCTTAATAACTCCACCCTCATCTGCTTCAGTAGCAAATCCACTATTCACTGCAAAAAACCACCTAGGCTTGAACAGAATAGAGCATTTGAGGAGTAGTCCAAAGAGCTGATTTCAGAGGACTTCTAATTGTGTAAACAAGAGTTCACACTACAAATCCATGTTTGTTGGTACAACAAAGTGTTACAATATAGAACAAAAATTCACCAAGCTTTAAAATGCAGTGAACTTTCAAAATTGTTACGACAACTTTATTAAACTTTAGAAGGTGATCTTAAATTTCAGCTTACTGAACTTCTTAAAAACGATTTAAGCCCTGAGCACTGGTAAATTAAAATCTCAGGAATGACTTCAAAACATGCAATCCTTTTTTAATATGCTAAATATAATTAATAAACTCATTCTTCAAGATCTTAGAAAAAAAGAACAGTGCCATTCTATAAAAGGCTGCCACAATTTTAAGTACTTTGGAGTCAAGTGCTTTGATCTTTGAAGAAAAAATAACATTATCAGTCCAAGACATTATTCCATTAATAGTACTGATAGTTGTTTCATAATTTAGCATATATTAAATCAAATGATTGCTGAAATGTTTCCAAATGAGCATATTAATAAAAATAATATATTTCTACAAAGAAAAAAAAGCATAATGACTGTTTTCTTAAATAGTGACAGACATCACTCTGCTGCATTAAGCATTGAGAGAAAAAACACATAGACTGAGGTTTTTGGTCTGTTTTGTTCTGAACAAACCATGTAGCAAAATTATCACCCCATGAAAATGTATTGTAAACTTCTAAAATGTTATTGACTGTTGTTGTCTTTCCATATTTTCATGGGGGAAAAAAGGGTACATGTAAAAGGGGCTCTGAGAAGTTTTTATCTATGATGGCAAGAGGACACTTACTAAAAATCTAATTTTTTATAAGACCAATAAAAAAATGGTCACTTAGGATAAGCGTGAGAGGAAGAAAGCGAGGCAAACATCTATGAGATGGCTCAAGTCTGAAGTTAACAGCTAAAATTCCAGAAGAATTTTATTAAGAAAACCACTGTACAAAATAAGAACCTAGGCTATTCTATGTGCCTATCACAGATGATTGATTCTTTTGCTAAAGGATTTAAACAAAAATCAAGGGAGATTAAGAACAAAGTAAGGGTTTGTAATGAATCTAATTATGAGTGAATGTGAAGACCTATAAAAATTAGAAACAGAGAAGTTACCAAAAAATAAAGAGCTATTTCCATTTAAATGAAGGCAAAATCACAGACAACATTATTAAAAATTGGCTAACATTTCAGTATCAGGTTATATCACTAATTCTGGCAGGACGAGCATAGATTTAAAAAATGTTTACATAAATGTTCATTGAAAAATTATCTCCGGGGAAGATGTGAAATTAATGGACCATCTGCAGACTCACACCTGTGTCTTCATTCCAAGAATATCTACAACCTTTGTTTGCTATGTTCAAGACAGTATTTTGATTTGTCACCTATAAAATTATTTTAAAATTCAACATATTAACACCTCATTCTAATTCTACAAAGACAATAGGTAGCTATGGAGAGTTGAGAGAAAAAGGACTTCAAGACTTTTCTAAACTACAAAGAATATGCCAGGAAGAGCAAAAATGGAAGAGAAAATATGAATGGTAAAATTTTATTTGCAATAAAATTTTAGCAATGAAAGGGACCTAAGAAATCTATAGTCCAAGCCCTTCATTTTATAGATAAGAAAACTGAAATATGAAGGCCAAGTGACAAGACCACAGATTTTTAGCTTAGGCTCTAAAAATGCTTGGGTAGACTACCTCCTCTAAAACTTTTGACCCAGCAAAATTAATCTTAACTACTACTCATTTCAGCTTTTCAATGTTTCAAAATTACTTTGCTTTCCTAGCATTCTTTATTTTCATAAAATATATATTTCAATATTTTACACTTTACAACTTCAGATTCTTTGTACATTAGTTTTATCATTTGACAATGCACATGAGACAAAGTTTCATAATTATTTCTATTTAAAATTATGTTTCATTTAAAAAGCGCCACCTACTTTTAAAAGAAAAGAAGTGTCACTTTAAGCTGGCACGTGGAAAAAAAAACCCTCTAGCTATATGCATGGGATTTTATGTAGCTATTTACTCTAGTCCATGAAAAACATACTTACCATGGCAGCCCCTGCATCACACGGTACATGTGTACACGATACAGAGCACCTACTTAAAGAAACACACTCACCAACACATACTGTAAACTTTTGCAAGTATTACAAGGGGAAAAACTTGTTTTTTACTGTAAGCAGACTTCTCGCCAATTTTTTTCAGAAAGGCAGTTTGGACTGATTTGCTGCTTTTGGTTACATTTTCAATGAGGAGGGAAAATACTGTAGGTTGGCTTAATTTGATCTATGTTGACAATAGTCTTACTTTAGAAAATTATGCCCAAAGGACTCATGATTTTTCTTGTCCAAATGCCCAAATTAGGTTGACTTCACAAATTACAAATTTCATATACCAGGATCCTCAAAAAAATTTTCAATGTCATGAGTGCTAGGACCTACTTATTGCTGCACAACTGTTCAATTTATATTGAAAACCTGCCACAATGCATTAACCCTTATGCCAAACAAATGATCTTCCTTAAGTCATTAAAATGAGACTATTGTCAAGATAAGCCAACACAACGATCAACCATAATGAAATTTAATTACTGAGTATTTACAATATATTCTTGGAATAAGAAACGTAATAGGTGCAAAAGACAGCTGAAGTGGCTTTGTCAGTTTTTTCTTTTCTACAATGGTGGCTAAGAGAATGAACAGTGGCTGCTTGCATTTTTCACAAGTAACAAGTATTCAGTGATCCCAAAGGGAAATAAAATTTTTAAAACAGTTTAATCCATGTTTTGCTTCCTAGACTCCTGCCTAAATCCCTGCTCATATGCAGCCCAAGTGTGCTCAAAGATAAAAATCTGAAGGAAAAGAATCCTTTCAGGAAATAAGCATCTTTAAAATAAGAGGGAAAGAATCAACTTTTTTCCTTTTCTAAATATGAAAACAATCCCAAAATAATAAATCATTGTGAGCAAGCAGATTAAACAGATACTCCAAAGGCCTTCAGAAAAGATCCTATCTATCAACATCATGGTTGAAAAAAATCTAAGAGGAATGACTTCAGTTTTGAAAGGAGTTAAAACAATGCAGCCACTAAGAGATGGCTGTCGTGAAATAATTTTTTAAAATAATTACTTAAAGCTGGCTATACACTCCTTCAAATGTATTGATACCACATAAGGATTAAAAAATGAAACAAAAAGAAAACCCTTTTAACTGGTTACTAGCAGGATTACAAAAGTTACAGAAAAAGCACAGCTACTGCGAACACTCGTTTATCCTTAAAACCAATTTCTTAACAAGAATACTGCAGAGTATACTTACTAGTAGTCTTTTAAACATTCCACTGCAGACACTGTCTGCATCTGAAGGGCTACATCCTTGCTTTTTAGCACTAAAATATTATTACTCTAGAGTTCTGTTGTCCTTATTTGATCAAAACAAACTTGTATTATTTTAAATGTTTCCAAACTTAAAATTCGTTGCTTTTGAAAGGATTAAGTCTGTTAAAGACACTGGAAACTAGATAAAGAAAACATACCTTTGGTTCTAAAAAGCACCCTTTGAAGTAGCGATACTGAACTGATACTCCTCTAGTGAGTACAATGGTTGCTTTCCATAACATGCTGTGAGGAAAAAGAATTAGAGCAACTATTAATATCAAACTAAAATGCAGAAAGACTTCAAAATTCATGAAACCCCTCAAGCAAGGTCTGTGATCAATACTATTTCTTTATTCCTACACAAAAGTATACTCCAGGCCTACTACACCAGGTGCTGGGAACACTGTGATGAGTAAGTGTGCCCTATCTTCAAGCAGATTGCTTTCTGGTGAGGACAAATAACCAAACATACAGTGTAAAGAGTACTTAACCTTGCTGACATGACAGGAAACTTCCTCCCTCAAGGAGGAAGAACTGTCTGAGAGAAGTCCTACATAATGAGAAGGAACCAGCCATACAAAGTCGAGAAGTATTCCAAACAGAAAAAGTAGCACAAAGATTAAAGTGAGAGTCCGAATCTTCTCTGACTTCCCATTTAGTTCAAGATATGACAGGGCTGCTAAGAGGCTTTGGGGCTGAGGCAGGTAAGCTTATACTCCTGTTCCCAAATGTCCCTGGTCCTGACTGTCCTGTCCAGCCTCCGGTTATTCCCCTAGCCAAACAACTGGGATTTATATCTTACATGTTGCAACTCACTGTCTTCCTCTGAACTATACTATGCTAACAGTCTACTGCTATTCTAAAGCTTTGACTCAACAGTAAGAGCAGTCACTACAATTTATGATTATAACTGATTTTTTTACCTTCCAATCATAGACCAGTGGTATCCAAAGTGTGATCCAGAATCACCTTGGAGCTTGTTAGAAATGCAAATTTTCAGGCCACACCTAGACCTACTGAATTAGAAACTCTGGAAAGGGGAGGAGTCCAGCAATCTGTAATTTAACAAGTCTCCAAGTGACTCTGATGATGAACACTTAAGTTTGAGAGCCACTATCATAGACCATTACCTAAACATTAATTCAGCATGAATAGTTTAGAAAATAAACAGCAGCTCCAAATGTTCTTCCATGATACCAGATGGCTAGCACTGCTCCCCACCTTGCTCTGCCAAGGCAGGCTTTAGGGCATTATCCTTACTCTGACTCAATCCTGGGTTCCTAACAAAATATCCATAACCACCTGTCACCCATGGTCAACAATTAGATTAATCTGGTAGTAATAAAATACATATGCCCTGGCTCCACTCTGGGAGACTGATTTCACAGGTCTGGGTGGAGCCTGTTCATGTGGAATTTGATAAAACTTCACAGGATAGCTGAATATATAAGGTTGGTTGAGAACTACTGCTGTACAGCAATAACAGCAAATGCTTGGCACATGTATCCGTACTACTTTTCCCTGATAAGCCTCAGAATCCTTTTCAACACACTCTACCAACTCTGAGGTGAAATTATTTTCCATCTCGGTTACAAAAGTGGCAATGTTCTAGTACTATTTCATTTATAAAACAGAGTATATGAAACCAGCCCCAGATGTGTACAATAGAATTAGCAGAGAACTCTGAAAAATGTGCTGGGGCCCCTCTCCCATGCACTATTCCTCATTCTCCAGGGGTAGAATCTAAACATGCGTATTTTTTAAAGCCCTCACAAGTAAGTCTAACATGCACCCCTGGTTAAGAACCACTAAATGAAAAAAGAGATAGGGCAGCCTGGGTGGCTCAGCGGCTTGGCGCCGCCTTCAGCCCAGGATGTGATCCTGGAAACCTGGGATCGAGTCCCACGTCAGGCTCCCTGCATAGAGCCTGCTTCTCCTTCTGCCTGTGTCTCTGCCTCTCTCTCTCTCTGTGTCTCTCATGAATAAATAAAATTAAAAAAAAAAAAAAAGAAAAAAGAGATACAGCAAAGCAATGGGTTTTTTATTCCACTTCCCTAAGTAAATGCTGCAAAGTTAAAAATGAACCAGAACTGTTCAGTGACATCAAAAATGAACATAATCTGGGATCCCTGGGTGGCGTAGCGGTTTGGCGCCTGCCTTTGGCCCAGGGCACGATCCTGGAGACCCGGGATCGAATTCCACATCGGGCTCCCAGTGCATGGAGCCTGTTTCTCCCTCTGCCTGTGTCTCTGCCTGTGTGTCTCTCTCTCTCTGTGTGACTATCATAAATAAATAAAAAAAATAAAAAAATATATAAAATAAAAAAAAAACATAATCTGATGAAATTCAAGAAAAATCAGCCAGATGGGCAATGAGGCTCGATTTTGAATTGCCCGCATATCCTCCCCCAAAATACCATAAAATCTACAAGAAAAGCAAATATAACCACAAGTGACCCACATTTTCCCCATTATTAGGAACAATACAACTTTCAAATACAACACAACTTTCACATCATATGGGTATGATACTATTTTGATAGTATCCTAAAGGGGTCTTGTCATTATAAGCCTATAGGTATGGAGAGGCTTGAGACTCTGAAAAAGAGGTACAAAGGACTTAGATGCAAAGCACACTGAAATCCAAATAAATACAATTCTAAAACACAAGAATGGTGTCCAAGGCAAATGCTTTTTGTATCCTCTTGTATCATCTACTTCCTCTCTCCATGTGAAACACTTTATCTGCCATATGTGAATCAATTATATTTCAGTGTGCATCAGCAAGGTAAAAGTGGCTGGTCCCTTAAAATTACGTCGTTAAGTGTTATCTCATCTGTTCATCTAACTTTGCCCAGGTTGGCTGAAATGGACTTAAGACAGGTGACAGGGCAGCTCAAGTATTAAGAGCAAGGTGTGTTTTAAGAACAAGTTCAGAAAGACATAAGGTTTTACTTCAGACAGGAGTGGCTGATCTGAAAATGGAGGAAAAAAATGACCACTTGATGAGAATAAACATTTTGTTCCTCTGTGGTCCCAATATTATTTGCCAATAAAATGTTATTTATGATAACAGTTGAGAACTGGCTGAGAAAATATGTCACACTAATGACAAGTAGGAAAAGGCTGTTTTATATACAATTTGTTTTTCTTTTCATTAACTTGCATCATGGTACTGTATTGTTATCTTCTTTTGCTTTGCCATCCATGCTCCTCAAACTATGAAGGACCAGTTTCTGTTTGCTTGTCTGTCCTGTAACTAAAACTCCTGGTCTATGTGCAACAGAGATGAGTCCACATGCACTCATGCTTGAATGTCCCAGCTATGTCAAATTGTTATAAACATTTCTAAATGCTTGCTCTTAATATCTGTATTTCTCACATAATGCACTGATTATTAGATAAGTTTTTTTTTTTTTTTTCAAAAGTTTTTTCCTCTAGCACTGGCCCACAAACCACATTTTCAATAACACTGCTCTACAGGAAAACAATGTGAGCTTAATAATCACGTAATCTGGTGTTTCTCCCTAGGGCCACTGCATGTGTTTATAATACTATTTAAGATCTCCTCTTACCTTACCTCCCACACATACACCTTGATAACCTATAACACTTCCAAATATCCCTAAGTGAAGAAGTACCATCTTTGTCAACATTTAGTGATTCTATCCTAATCCCTTTACCATGCAGATGAAAAAATCTAGGACTAGAGAAATTAGATCTGCCTAAGATCTACATAATGTCGTTTGCAAACTCATTCCAGTACACTAGCTAAAATATTTGTTCCACTCTCTGCTATAGAAAATTATTTTATAGGCTAAAGCAAAAACCAAATCTTTTATCAAGAATACATATTGGGAGCCAAAAGACAATACCTAAAAATAAGTTTAAAAAAAAGGTAATATGAGCCTGTTATTTAGAAATATAGTGGTTAACTACCAAAAGAACGAGCCAAAAGGGACACCTGGGTGGCTCAGCGGTTGAGCATCTGCCTTTGGCTCAGGGCGTGATCACAAGGTTCCAGGACGGAGTCCCACATCTGGCTTCCTGCATGGAGCCTGCTTCTCCCTCTGCCCATGTCTCTGCCTCTCCCTCTCTCTCTCTCTCTCATGAATAAATAAAATCTTAAAAACAAACAAACAACAACAACAACAAAAAACAGCCAAAAGTTGAAAATGGCTGAGGTGGGAAATTTAGAAACAGAGAAACTTATTTTTTTTTTTTTACACAACTAACCTTGTACAATCACTTCATTCTTTATGTACATGCAATAACTCTCATTAAAAAAACAAACAAACAAACAAAAAAAAAACAGGGCAGCCGGGTGGCTCAGCAGTTTAGCTCCACCTTCACCCCAGGGCCTGATCCTGGAGACCTGGGATCAAGTCCCACACATCAGGCTCCCTGCATAGATGGAGCCTGCTTTTCCCTCTGCTTGTGTCTCTGCCTCTCTGCCTGCCCCCCACCCCCATATCTCTCATGAATAAATAAAAAAATCTTACAAAAAAAAAAAAGACAAAAACTATACGAAGTTATCTTAGAAACCACCCAAGTTTCCAATTTGAATGTCACAATTATTCTGTATCCTGTTATTGCCCTTCTTACCTTTCACCTGTCTCATTTTCTGGAAGAAGAGCCACAGCATTCTGAGGACTCCAGTTTCCCAAAGCATCACAGCTTCCACATATGGCAAAAACTTCTCCTAAAGAAACAGGACAACCAGTTATAGTAGGCTAAGTAAGAAAATATCAAATTTTAGTTTTAGGAAGCAAGAAAGGGCAGTCAGTTGCAACAGTTCACCTGGATGCACAGTTACCTTTAGATTAGATGGAGAAGAAGCCTCACTGGAAACATGTATTGGACTCAGGCACCATACTAATACCTGCATTAACTTGACCTACCTCTACAGAATTAAAACGAAAGAAAAGGAGAGATGTGTAGGAATGAACTATTCTTCATTTGTTCAACCACTTAATTGAGCCAATAACAAGCATCAAGAAAACAAAGTGATCATAGCACAGTTCCTGCCTGCAAGGCAGCTTCCAATTTAAAAAGGCACACACTTAGTGCATGTAAGTATTCTAGAGAAATAATAACCAATATTTTCTAGGAATTCAAACAGTGGCATTAAATAGGCTAAAGACTAGGAAAATTATCAATGGGACAGGAGCAATTTAACAATAAAAAAAAATCCTCAAAACAAAGACTTACATAGTGAAAAATCTAGTTTCCCTTACTAAAATAATGACTATTGTTTTACCTGAACATTCCTCATCAACAAACTACAATATAGCTATCAGCTATATTTACTAAATTATGTATATTCAGCAAAAGTCTACAATTTCAGGGTGCCCATGTGGCTTAGTCAGTTGAGCATCTGACTCTTGGTTTCAGCCTGGGTCATGATCTTAGACTGTGGGATCAAGCCCTGCCTTGGGCTCCATGCTGAGCAGGGAGTCTGCTTGAGATTCTCTTGTGCCCTCTCCCTCGGTGCACCACCCCCTCAACCCCCAGCTTGCATGTGCACTCTCTAAAATGAATAAATCTGGGATGCCTGGGTGGCTCAGCAGTTAAGTGTCTGCCTACAGCTCAGAGCATGGTCCTGGGGTCCTGGGATTGAGTCCTGCATCGGGCTCCCTGTGTGGAGCCTACTTCTCCCTCTGCCTATGTCAGCCTCTCTCTCTCTGTCGCTCATGAATAAATAAATAAAATCTTAAAAAATTAATAATAAAATAAAATGAATAAATCCTTAAAACAAACAAAACAATTTCTTGAATATAAGCATGGAGAAATCTTTGACTTATATATCAATACATTCTGAGTTACTCTAACTAAAATTCCTAAAGAAAAAGATAATGAACTGAGCCCAAGTGAACAAAGTTCAGTACAAACTCCTCTACATTCTGAGTAGGTTTTAGGCACTATTTTAGTAGAGCCAGACTAGTTGGCTTTAGCCACCTACATGAGCATTCTGTAAGCTTGGACTATCTAAAATTTAACTAATATTTCAAGTGTGACAGTCATTCAGGAGTTTTTGGGGTTTGTCAAACAGAGCGGTTACATATAGAGATTTGTCAAAATATTCACCAATCCTTTAGAGTAACCAGATTTTGTTTTGTAATAAACTTAGGTTATCACTGTCTTCACTGATTAAAAAGAAAGATAAACTGTTGCTAAATATAAATATTCATTCCCAAAGTCATACACGTTGCTGTGCACACAGTCTTCTCCTTTGCACCCACAGATTCATCTACATTCATATGCATCATCATCTTCCCTCTGGTCCTCGAGAATAAGATCCTTATCAAGCTCACCCTTCTATGGCTAATTCTGTGCCCGGTCCATTTGCCTGACATGGCCAGCTCCTTCTAGCTTAAACTGGCTTCATACAATTCCCTGAAAGGGTACGATATAGTTTTGTCTTCCCTCTGCAAAGAAGGCTCACGCTGGACTAGAGGCAAGCTCTTGACCCAAACAAACCACCCTATCAGCTGACCAGCAATCTTCAACCTGCAGAGTTCTGCCCAGAGATGGGAGCTGTACCAGATCTTTTTTTTTTTTTTTTTTTAAAGGCTTCATTTATTTATTCATGAGAGACACACAGAGAGGCAGAGACACAGGTTTCCTGTGAGGAGCCTGATGTGGGACTAGATTCCAGGACCCCAGGATCACGACCTGAGCTGAAGACAGACACTCAACCACTGAGCCACCCGGGCGTCCCTCTACCAGATCATCTTGGCTAAGAATCTGAACTTGGACAATCATATACTCTGTCAACTGCTCTGATGGCTACTAGACAAAGATGATGGATATACAGAGTGAATCATTTACTTATTCTTTGAATGCATATTTACCCCTGCTCTGAGCCAGGCACTGTTAGGTACATGCATTAATATGACAAGACAAAGTCACATTTTCACAGAGCTTACAATCTATTCATAAAATTACTCAAATAATTCCATAAAATCTGTAAGGTACTACAAAAAAGTCCTAGAACTTTGAATTTCATAGGGGTAGCTAAATGTGGGGTTAGAATAAGGAGAGTTAAAGAAGAAGGGAGGCCACAGATCGAGAAAGAGGAAACAATTTGAGAAAGGCCCAAAAGGGGGAAAGACTGTAACAGCTTTGAGGAACTTGCCAATTTAGTGAGAGTATATTAAATAAAGAGACAGAACCCCGAGTATGATACTATTTTGATAAGCTATTTACCCTAAAATTACTTCACACTGCTTTAATAGCAAAAAATACAGTAAGCCAAAAAAAACATTTACAAATACGGAACACAGTTATCTTAACCAAACACTTCACTAACTTCTTACACTAGCAAAATTTCCCTCATTTCCGTGGTAATTAAAAATCATAGTCAAACTATCCTTGTTCTGTGCAAAATAAAATAAATTCACAGCTTTCTTCGAAAATATGAGATTAAGACATTTACTATTTGGGGAAATATTTTTTTTTCCCTTAAGTTTACTACACTACAAGCACATTTCTGAAATCAGGCGAGCCCCAAAGATAGTTTCATCTAAAAATTAAGCCCATTATAACAACAAACTCCATATTTAGATAATCAAGAAAAATACTCATTTAATTTAAAATTTTGTTTTAGAGTGAAACTTTACAATACCTGGTAAAAGAGTTCCTCTTATTTCAAAGGTAACCTGAGAAGGTGTCATTCTGATGGATTTATTTTAGAATGTTGAGCTAGGAAGAAAAAGAGAAGATGTCATGTGAAATATACAAAAAGCTTAGCTGTAGATAGCCACCACCAAGAAACAAATTAAAAAACAAAAATAGATCAAAACTGTGAGCAAAAGATTTCAGAAAACTTATATATAAAGACTGAATTCTTTAGTAAGTACCTAGTAATTTTTAGTGTCTAATGTTGAAACCTATTCTGTGTGTATGGACCAGAAAACTACAAAAACAAGTGTGTCCATTTTTTTTTTTTTTTTAAGGATTCAAGATTGTCCTGTTACAAACTTTCTCTTCTGATAAGCAGCTGCTCTGAACTCAACCTATCTTTCCTGACCAGGCTCATGCTATGATGGAGAATAAAAAGCAAAACAAAAACAAAAAACAACCACATATAGAAAAAAAGTTGGCTCACAAGAGGATTTCTATTTCAATAAGGTTTCAACTTTACTAGCAAGGAAACTGAAGTACCATTCACTGAAACAAAACTATGTTCTGCAACAAGATGCAGATTCTGCTTCTAAGTAATGTAACCAATAACTTAAAAAAAACCTCCCCTATAAACCATTCTTTCCAGATTTTCTCTGTATTAACCACTGGACTGTCATTACGCTTATTCTGTAGACTCAAATTTAGAGCCTCAACTCTGCAATCTATTACCAAACCCTGTTGATTCTAATCTTTTTTTTTTAAAGATTTTATTTATTCATGAGAGAGAGAGAGAGAGAGAGAAGCAGAGACACCGGCAGAGGAAGAAGCAGGCTCCATGCAGGGAGCCCAATGCGGGACTCGATCCCAGGTCTCCAGGATCACGCTCTGGGCTGAAGGCGGCGCTAAACCGCTGCGCCATCCGGGCGGCCCAACCCTGTTGATTTTAACTGATCTTACATACATGCCGTTCTTTCTACTGTCTGAACTTCAATCAAAATCCTAAGTATACTAACCCGTGTTTTGGCTTCTAAATGTCTTCCATAAAATAATACATTTTACGCCAGTTAGAATATTCTTCCTCATGACCTTGACTTAGAATTACTTCGATTACTTACAGAAATCTAAACCCCTAATCCTTCAACGTCCTATTCACATTTTCTGATTTTTCATTTCTTGGTTGTTTTTTCCCAGCCAAACCAATCTGTTTATAACCCCCTAATTTAAGTACCTAAGGGTGGGGAATGCCTGGGTGGCTCAACAGTTGAGTGTCTTGACTCTAGCTCAGGGCATGATCCCAGAGTTTTGGGATCAAGTCCCAAATGGAGCTCCCTGCAGCAAGCCTGTTTCTCTCTCTCTCCCTGTCTCTACCTCTCTATGACTCTCATGAATAAATTTTAAAAAAAAATCTTAAAAAAAAAATTTAAGTACAAAAGGAAGATAACAAATAGATTTTTAAAAAATATATACAGTATCAATTCTAAAGAAGGCTATTTAATTCATATATAGAAAGAACACACTCTACAAAAGGGCAGATCATAGTCTACATAACTTCTCCAATACTCCCCTAAATTTTGAACCCCAATTCACCAATGTTCCTAAAAGAATTCCAATTTCTTTACTGTGCATCATTTCATTAATTTATCAGCTTAAATGTTATTTGTACTTATACATTATTTTAAAAATCATAAAGTAAGTTTCATAGCTATTCATTCTTCTATTTCCCCTTTGTTCCCTTTCCCTCCCCATGAACACATGCCCAACTCTGTAATGCCCATTCAGTGGACACTGCTGCTCAGGTAACTACACTTCCAAGTCAAGGCAGATATAAAGCAGCAGTTCTCACGGGGGACAATCCTGCCCTTCAAGGGATGTTTGGCAATGTCAGGACATATTTTTGGTTGTCGCAACTGGGAGTGATACTGCTGGCATCTAGTGGGTAGAGGCCAATAGTGCTGCTATACACCATGTAATGCACAGAACAGCTCTCCATAAGTAATTGTCCAGCTCCAAGTATCAATAGGGCTGAGGCTGAGAAACCTGACCCACAGGGGGCTGCTCTGAAGGTCAAGAATCCAGACTCAAAGTTAGCTACAAACTACCATCCCACTTACATCTGTGATAAAACGTAAATGTTGAATATTCATATTGAGAAAGACCACCAGTCAATGTGGTTTCATATCACCTGAATACAGAATTCTCTATTTGATAACTCCACCATTTCACTTAGAAAATCCGTTATGCACTGGAGAAAAAACCTTAATCAAAATGATTTCTGTGTCTAAGAATAAACATGATCTATTTAAAGCATATACATCCAGTTCTAACACTGCTAAAGAATGTTCTAAATCTTAAAATAGCTGTAGATTGATAATCCCCTCATTAAGCAATCATTATCCAAGTATCTTATTAGCTCTCCTTTAACATGACATCTGATACGAATCTGAGTACTAACTCTTGGAATATTTCCTTTTCTAATAATTAAATAGTTCACTGAAACACCAAACTCTTACATTTAATTTATGTCATAAAGAAACCTCAGACAAGCAAAAGAGCTTGGCTTTTACATAACTGAATTAATTTTGAGACACAGCAGAAAGCCCCATCATCCACCAAAACTGCTGAATAACCAACCTTAATCTCAAACTTTAACTTCTACTTCCACCCAGTGTTTACTGTCAGTTTTCAAAAAAGGACTACACAATCTCATCTACATAATTACACAGTTGCTACTCAACTATTTTTTGATCAATTTTAAGTATCTATTCTAGCTAATTTTAGGGAAATCAAAAATAATTATTCCTATATATCAAAATCAACTGGCACAAAATTACCTTTAAATTTCTACTGCATTAAATGGGAAAATTACATATATCAACTTAATAAAAGAGAATTCAACTAATTATTAAAACTGACTTTCGTTCTTAAGGTTGCTTATAAAAGTGGCTGTAGTAACTTGGCTATAAACAGCTGCAGTAAATGTACTGTACCAAACTATATACATAAGCACAAAAATACCCTCCCAAAAAACCTCCCTGATGTCAACAAAGCCTCATTTTCCACTTGGATTGCCAAAAAGTCCTGTAGTCTGGTTTAATTTCCTCTCTCCCTCCTTCCACAATTTAATAACACACCAAAATAAAGCCGGGGAAGCTGCTCCTACACCAGTTTACTTGATTGTGGACAGAGGCCAAAATTCTGGTACAGGATTGGCCTGCACAATTTTGGCACCCAGCTACCACCAAAACAGTAGTGACAAAGTAAAATACTGACCTGTTGTGGAACACAAGATTTACACACCTACCAATACTTCCTCTTCTTCCAAACAAGCAAAAAAGCCATCCCTACTTGGACAGGGGATGTGTTCCAGATATATAGAAGAGTAAGAAGAAAAATCTAGTCATTTTTATATACTTGAGCTGACTGTAAATGTCATTTAACCAACTCCATTTGTTTTACATATAACTTCCATTTTGTGCTTTTTGAAGATAAATATCAAACAGTATTCTCATCTGAGATTTTGAGTAGCATATAACAGTTTTTTGAAGACTCAAGCAATTAGTACAGCTATGACATTGTAATTTACATTCAAGAAGTATTTCAGAGTTTACACTACCTGCCAAAATAAATCCTACTCTATTTTTTTGGTCAAAGAAACTATCCCAACACATGACCTTACTGGTTTACCAGCTAGGGGAACAAAAGGGATATTTAAGCAAAACAAGGTGCAGGAACATTTAGTTTAAATTGAGATCACAGATATTTTTAGCTAAAATGTGTTTTTCTAGCCAAAAAGACCATCTCTGTCCTTCAAATTTTCTCAAAGAGGGATGCCTGGGTGACTCAGTGGGTTAAGAGTCTGCCTTCAGCCCAGGTCATGATCCCAGAGTTCTGAGATGGGAGCCCCACATTAGGCTCCCCTCCCAGCAAAGAGTCTTCTCCTCCCTCCAGCTTGTGTGTGTGTGTGTATGTGCGGGCGCACTCTCGCTCAATGAATAAAATCTTTAAAAACATTGTCCCCCCCCCCCAAAAAAAAAGCTATTTCCATGTCTTACTCTTTCCTAGGTTCCAGCAGCTTTGATCCTCATAACTGGCTACAAAAAAAATATATGAAATGCCTAAGTTTTCCTGAGTTAACTTCTGTTCATCCTGTTGGAATATGATTCCACTATTCCAACCTCAGTGTACTTGAGCCAACATTTTAAACAAATGTATGCAGACACGAATGGATTTTCATAAAGAAAGCGCTTCTGGAGATTTCGCTAAGCCAGGTTTATCCCTTGTTCAACTTTCTAAACAATGCAGTAGAAGTTTTCAAATATTTCCCATTTCACTTTGTCTCGAGAGTCTTTCATGCACAGTTCAAATGCCTTCCCTGGCTAGGATTACATACAAAGATCTGATTCATTAATCTGCTTTTTTCGTAGTTCTCAAATTTTACTAACTCTGCCACGGGGAGAGTTCTCTCGTGGTCCTTATTTCTCTGGACAGAACTTTCCTAAGTTTCATCCCGCCTAGAATATTGGTTCTCAAGTCCAGAACGGACTAGGCCAAGCGCAGCTGCGCCGTTTTGCCCTATCCTGAATTATTCGTATGCAGACCACCAGGAGCTGAGAGGACTGACAGCTTGTAGTTTTACTTAAGTCACAGCCGTCAGAAATGTGGCACGAAGGGGCCGTTCCTGGGCGCGGGGCGTCTAAAGAAGGCAGCGTCGGGTCTAAACATCCTGCTTGGTTCAACCCCCTTCCACGTCGGCACCGCTTCGGCCGGCACAGCTGCCTCGGGACGAAGTCAGTCTCTGCGATCCACGGCGGAAGGCAGGGCAGGGGAAGGGCGGCCGCGAGGCCCCGCGGGGAGGCTCGCCCCAGAAGCCGCCGGGCCCGAGCACGCGCTCCCGGCCTCGGACGGAGTCAGCCGCCGGGACCTCTCCTCGGCAAGGCTGGGCGCTTCGGGTCTGGCGACAACCGCGTTATACAGGCACGCCTTCCACTACGCGCTCAGGCGATTCCAGAAAACAAGCGGCTCCCGAACACCACGAGCTACTCGCGCGCGGGCGGCGGGGCCGGGAGGGCCGGGGGGGCCGCGCGCCCCACGCATCCCGGCACCTGCACGATGCTGCCCGGGACCAAGCTCCGGCAGCAGCGGAACCGTGGGCAGCAAACAATGCAAGTGGAACCGCGAACTTCCAGGCCGCGGCCGCCCCGGGGCGGGGGGGGGGGGGGGGGGAGACCGGGACGCCCGGCCCGCCCCGCGCCCCCCGCCCGCGCCCCGCCGCGCCCCCCGCCGCGCCCCCCGCCCGGCCCGGCCCGGCCCGGCTCGGCCGCCCTGACAGCTCCGCCGCCACGTGAGCCGCCCCCGCAGCGAGCTCCGGGCCAGGCCTGGCCGCCCGCCTCACCTGCCGGGGCCGCGGGGCCGCGCGTCCGCGCCGCAGAGCCGGGGCCGCGGGCCGAGGAGCCGGGCACCCGCCGTCCGCGCCTCGCCAGCGCTCCCCCAGGCAGCCCGCGGCGGCGCCGAGCGGCAGGAAGCGGCTCCGCTCAAACCGGTTTCAGCTGCTCCAGACCAAACCGCCAGGCCACCCCGCGGGGCGGGGCCGGAGGGCGGCGGGGCGGGGCCTGACGTCACGCCGGCGCCGTCCTGGCCAATCGGCGGCCGCGCGCGGGGGGCGGGCCCGCGCGTTCCTGGAAAGGGCTTCGCGTCGGCGGCCGGGGCCGGGGGCGGGGGCGGGGCAGCCGCGGGGCATCCCCGGGGTCCCCCCGCTGCGGCTCTTCCGCGGAGCCGGGGCCGCGGGTGGGTGCAGCGCCCACCCCCGGACTGAGCTCTCAGCCGCGTCCGTTGGCCTCCAAGGCCGCCTTCGGACGACCAAACGCGGAGGCCGGAGCTGCAGTTCCGAATCGCAGTTTTTGCCGTTAAAAACGGGGAAATGAGCAGGCCTAGTGCTTTCTGGAAACTTTCTTTCGTTACCCAACAGCAAACGCATTTGGATCAGATCTTAAAGTTGAAAACGAGAGCTGAGCGCCCGGGGATGCTTGAGCGTTTGTGCCCTAGCTACATAAAGTCTTAGAAGGCGCCGGCATCACCTGCAGCTCTCACACTTGCTCTCGGGGCCTTTTCGGGCCCGCCTAGTCTAATCTGCATTGAACAATATTCCCAGGTTATTTGTATGCATATTAAAATGTAAAGGAACTTTTCCGAAAGCAAGATAGACCCTCTCTGCAAATGTACTTTCTCAATTTTTTGAAAAATCAGCCCTACCAAAAAAAAAAAAAAAAAAAAAGGCAAAGTTTTTTTTCTCTTTTGAAAGTCCCAGAAACATTAATCAGCATTTGCCACTTACCTACCTTAAATTGTTACCTTTCCAGCGTCAAAGCTAACCTCTAGTTAATCTCTTATATAAAATTACATTAGCAGTATTTCATTTAAATCAAGTGAGATACCGAAAATTAAAGAACCACTTTGTGTGTGTGTGTGTGGATATTGAACAACACTTGCAGGAAGGCATAGCTCCGAGTTGCAAGTTGGATGGAATGCACCTACTAAAAAAAAAAGCATTTGTATTAGATAAACTCTAGCCTTAGAAAGAATTTTTAGTTTTATAAATTAAAGTGCTCACAGCCACATTTGATATTTCAGCTTGGATGAGATCCCGGGGCATTTCTAACAATGTCACCCATTCAGTTACTAAATAATTATTAAGTGCATGCTTTGTGTTAGTCACAGGATGCAATGGTTTTTTGATGGTACTTATTTTAATCCCAAATTTCATAAAGATTTAAAATTTCCTTCCAATTATGTACCATTATCTGCAAAAGTCTGCAATTGTACATTTCTTAATAGCTTTGGAGTTTCATTTCTGTGTTGTTAGTCATATTTCAGTGATGGATTTTTTCCCTTCGAGTTTGCTTCCTTTAAATATTTATAATAGATCTTTATTTTCCTGTGATCATCACTTAGTCAAGCTATTATTTGGTGTTCATGATCCAAGCTGATGTACCCAATCCATGTTCCTCCTTAATTCCTATTGAAATTATAGAAGAATTATACATATTTGAAAGATGCCATCAGTAGGTTGGAAGTTGAGGCACTTCAAGATCTAAAATAAGCCAGTAGCATTAGATGATTGGAGAACAGAGAAACTTGGAACCACATAGGGGAAGAAGGTACTCCTGGCGATGCCATTTTACAAAACCTTGCTTAGAAACTCTAATAGTGCAACATATTTAGATTACAGCATATATACCCCATTCTGATTGGGATATTGAAATAGAATATAGGCAATATTTCCTCCTGCCATTTCTGTGGAATGGTATAATTTTTCAAAAAACATGGTTAATGAGATTAATTTACTTATGATTCCCAGAAGGGCTCCATATGTATTGAATTTTACAAAATATTAACATCTTATTTGATTACATAATGAAATATGTTATCTCATTTGTCTAAAATCAACACTGTATGATCATGAATAAGGGACAGGCAGGGTTAGGTAGGAAGAGATAGGTAGGGGGCTACAGGATGAGGTTCATAAAAATCCCAAAAATGTGGAGGTGAAAGTAAACCAGAGATAAAGAAACAAACCAGACCATCCTGTCCTAGGTGTCAGGGGTTGGGTCTTGTTATAACAGCTACTTACTACCAACAAAAAATTACTGTACCCTAAAAAGGAAGTAAACTACTAAACATGTTATCACTAATCCTTACTCAATGTGCTATCAATAGAGATGTTTAAAGGGATTTAAGTTCTCTGGTTAGCCTTCAAAAAAAGACTAACCCTAAACGCCCTCAGTGGCAACCATATCAGGACCACTCTCATTCCTGAGAGCTTTTTCTGTATCCTTACTTGACAAAACCCTATTGCTTTCCTCTCCCTTGTCTTCAAGATTCATTTCTCAACTTCATGAGACAAGAACCTCGCTCTTTTGCTTCAGTCTCACTTTACACCTTACTTTTTTTAAGGTAGTAATGTCACCAGTTAGACCCCAAGACCTGACCTTTATTGCCTACCTGCTTGTACTCACTAACTGTACTCGCATATTTTTCCTAAAGCTCTTCTTTCTGGCTTTCCTCTTAACTCAGGCAAATTAAACCCAAAACCACTCCTCAGGTGATAGCAACTGCTTTAATAAAACCTCCCTGGCCCAGACCACCTAGACCCTTTGAGCTAAACCCCAACTTGAGCTTCTGCAGAGGGACCATGGAGTGACCTCTGGAACGACCTACCATTGCCTTTACCCCATTATAATATTAAAATCCCTGCCAAGGAGGAGCCTCAGCCTCATTTACATAACATGCAACATATTAACATGTTTCCTTAAGGCAGATGCGCTACCTTATGTTTGCCCTTACAAGCTGACAAGACTTCCCTATCTAAATATTCATCCTAACCCTGAACAAGAGGTACACATTCAACCATTCTCAGGTAGTCATCGTTTTAGAAGCTAATCTCTGGGGGATCCCTGGGTGGCTCAGCGGTTTAGCGCCCGCCTTTGGCCCAGGGCTTGATCCTGGAGTCCCTGGATCGAGTCCCACATCAGGCTCCTGCAGGGAGCCTGCTTCTCCCTCTGCCTGTGTCTCTGCCTCTCTCTCTGTCTCTCATGAATAAATAAATAAAATCTTTAAAAAAAAGAAAAAAGAGGTAGATGAAGCCTGTGGCAAAATCTTTACAGTCCCTGGATCGAGAGTCTCTGGATGGAGAGTCCCAGAATCAAGTCCCACATCGGTCTCCTTGCATGGAGCCTACTTCTCCCTCTGCCTGTGTCTCTGCCTCTCTCTCTCTCTCTCTCTTTCTGTCTCTTGTGAATAAATAAATAAAATCTTAAAAAAAAAAGAAGCTATTCTCTGTGATCTGTTTATTTGCTGCAAATAAAGGGTTTTTTTTCTTTGTGCGAAAACTCACTTGGTATAGTTTCTGCAACTCACCAAGGAGCTAATTGACATTGGCTTGGTTACAGTAATGATATTGATGGAAAAGCTCTAGATTTAGGGGCCAAACCTAGACTTGAATCCTACCCCTCACCATTTTAAGTATAAACCATTGAGTATAAATGACCATTTTTTATAACTGGGGACATCGTCAATATGATTTTGACTAAAGTAACTTTTCATCCATAGATAAGTCATTTGTGGGCTTCATTGTGGGCCATTAACCAGGCCCTTATAGACGTTAGCTCAAATTTTCTTTCTTTTTTTTTTTTTTAATTTTTATTTATGATAGTCACACATAGAGAGAGAGAGAGAAGCAGAGACATAGGCAGAGGGAGAAGCAGGTTCCATGCTCCGGGAGCCCGACGTGGGATTTGATCCCGGGTCTCCAGGATCGCGCCCTGGACCAAAGGCAGGCACTAAACCACTGCGCCACCCAGGAATCCCAAATTTTCATATTTAAAGTAGTAGGATACCAATTGTAAATGACCGATACATTGGTAAAACTGATTATCATGTAACAGTTTCTACAGACAAATTGTCACATATAAAGTAAACATAATTACAACTCTGGAAGGTATCTCTCTTATGAATTCTAGGAATCAAGACATTGTAAAACTAAGGAGCACAATTTATATAAGAAAGTGCTGTACTGAGCCATTTTGTTTTTAGCCTCTTCTGCTTATCATTTTTTGTCTCTCCAGATGCCTCTCAGTCTGGTGCATTCTGCATTAAAATGGATTCCCCGAGGGAATTCCCTTTACTGCTCAAATTGTTCAACAGTTGACCGGCTATCATTTTATCATTTTAGTAAAAATATTGATGACTGTCTGCAGAATGAGCTGTTGTTTTCTGGGCATATCCTTAGTCTTGAACAAAAGGACTCCAACAGCACTACTACCACACAGCAGCCTCAAAATCCCAGCTGCTCACTCCAGGCTGGCAGCTCGCCAATGAGCTCGGATTGAAGTCAGGAAGGCAGAGGTTCTTGGCAATAGTGGTGCATTTATTAGGTGAATGATTTAGATGGGGGAGATTAGAAGCAATGATTCTTCTCTTTGCTGTACTCCTGACTTGCTGGTTTACATCACACCATTGTTATTTTTCCTATAAAACGAAAATGAGAGAACTAATGCTTGCTTTTATCTATTATATCTTACTTTGTCTTCCTATAATCAGGCTCTCAAGGGCAAGGATTATGTTTTATTGATCTTCACATCCCAGCACAGTGTTTGGCACAGAGCAGATACAAATATGCTAACAGAAATCACTGGAAATTTCAGGAGAAAGTATTAAGTAAGTTAGTCATTTCTATATGTCAACATTAAATATTAAGCAATGCTGTGAATACCAATTGGAGAAGCAGGGATTCAGCTGCTATGGGTTCCATGGTATGGCCTCCCCTTGCGCTTATCTCACTTGGTCTTACAGGAATGCTGCTCTGATTGTCAACACTGACATTGTGTTAGATGACATTCTGACCCAGAGAAATGGACATATGGTTCACACGGTGTGGTTGTTGTTTTAAGTTTAATTTTGAATGCACACCCTAACCCAACACAGACCCCACCACTCCCTGTTACTCATCCATTGTCCTAATCATACATTTCACATGTCCTTTCTGCACCAGATAGGCCTCTGAGTTTGGATTCGAAGGCAACAGAACAAACTAATTATCCTAGTCCAGCTAGGCTAAAGAGAACCTTGTCTTCTTTTTTTTTTTTTTCTTTCTTTTTTGGTTTTGTTTTGTTTTTAGATTTTATTTATTTATTCATGAGAGACACAGAGAGAGAGGCGAGCAGAGGCATAGGCAGAGGGAGAAGAAGCAGGCTCCATGCAGGGAGCCCGATATGGGACTCGATCAAGGGACTCCAGGATCATGTGCTGAGCTGAAGGTAGACACTTAACCACTGAGCCACTCAGGCATCCCCCTTGTCTTCTTTTCATGAAAATAAGTGTATGCTATAGCTATGTTCCTTATTGCATATTCCTCCTAAAAAATTAATTGTAATTCCCAACCCAAGGGGCATGGAGAGAGGGTGAAAATCATCCAAACCACTTGGGATTCAGCCACCTTACCATGCAATAAATTAATACTATACATAGAAAGCTAAACCATCAAAAATTAAAATAATCAAAATATTTTCCTAAAGGAAAGGAGGAAAACACCAAGGACCCATGAAAGTGATGGCAGTTAGAATTTGGGGCTTCCCCCCCCCCCCAAATATAACTAACTACTAGGCTGGGATTTTAAAAATCTGAAAAAGTAGCCTTCCATTACTTAATACAGACATCATATCTATGATTCATGGTTAGAAAACTAAATTCTAGTGTATATAGTCAGCCAAAGTCCATCAGAAATGAGAATTGTCTCCCATATGATTTTATTGCCCAGCTAACATCAGAAATGAGCACTGATAAATTCAACTATTTGGTTTAGAGATGTTTATTTTACTGAGTCTAGGGAGACAAATTCCAAATAGGGAGTTTATTACAGAAAAGCTCTGTAGGAAAATGGCCTCAGAGCCTGAGAAAACTTATCATTAAAATCAGTGGTTATTTCCCTAGGTATCAGATCACAGTCCAGAGAAGCCACTGCCAACTCATCAATTCATGATTCAAATCATAGAATTATGGCCAAAGCAGGCACCCACTGTGTAAGGCAAACAGCCCAAAGTTGTTTTGTAGATAAAACTCATCTGGGAAATTTTAAGATATTCAGAGACTTAAGAATCCTGTAATGATCAAAAACCTCTTTTTATCCTCAAAATAGTACTGATGTCACTGTGTGCCAAACTCAGCCAAACCAAGATTCCCTCCAGGCTACCTATTCACCTCTATTTAAATGTTGGCATATGTTGTCTGTGTTCTATAGGCCAAGTTTGTGAAATAATTTTTATTATTATGAGTCTATGGTTTTAGAAGTCTTTCCCCTTGCTTGCTTCAAGCAATTCTCCAGTTATATGACCTAAATGCAAGATGATGATGATGATGATGATGGTAAGGAGGAGGAGGAAGGAAAAAGGGGGAAAGAGGACAAGGAGAGGAAGAAGAATTCTTAGAAGAAAATGACTAAGAAGAAGAGAGTAGGTAAGAGATTTACTCTCCATAACCTGCTTCTCTGAATTAGATTTCACCACTTTACCCAATTTATCCCTCCTCTTTTTAGTATCCCAATGGCTCTCTAGCATTAGATAATTATTCTTTAGCTAGCTCCTACCTACCTCGAGATTTATTTCTGACCGAAGCCACCTCTTTTCCTTCCCAGTCAATCTAAAGGATTCAGGGCCTCCTTAATCTCTTTGGCATTCAAGGTGTGGTTCTTGAACCAGCAGCACTGACCTTCCCTGAGCACTTGTTAAGAAATGCTGAATCTCAGGCCTTACCATAGACCTGCTGATTCAAAACCTGCATTTTAACAGGAACTCTGGGGATTCATATGAACACAAAGTTTGAAAAGATCTCTTAGAAGACCCTTCTTCACTGGCCACCCACCAACCCACCCACTTGAACCAATGTAAAATTAGCTCCAGGGAGCAATCAAGTGATCTGCAACTCATCCTGGAAGCATTTTCTTATAAACACCCTCCTTTCTTCTTAGTTATTCCTTTGTGAGTGTGACGAAAATTGATGTGGATAAATTTGCATAAGCAAATGTCCCTCACATCTGGATTGAACTTTATGGAAGGTGTTGGTTTCTGGTTTTCAATTTCCTCTGCCCTTCCGCATAAGACTGTAAACTCCTTGAAGTCAGGAACCTTATCTTATTTCTATTTTGAAGTCTCAGTGCCTAAAATAATGCCTATGGATGGCCTTGATGAATTCTTTTGCCTGAGGAAATAAAGGATTGACTTTTAAAACCCACCTTATGGATCCCTGGGTGGCGCAGCGGTTTGGCGCCTGCCTTTGGCCCAGGGCACGATCCTGGAGACCCGGGATCGAATCCCACATCAGGCTCCTGGTGCATGGAGCCTGCTTCTCTCTCTGCCTGTGGTGTCTCTGCCTCTCTCTCTCTCTGTGACTATCATAAATAAATAAAAAACTAAAAAAAAATCCATATTTAAAAAATAAATAAATAAATAAAACCCACCTTATCTTGTAATTAGACTCAGCCACTTAAAGGATCATCTAATCTTTAGTAGAGTTTAAAAGGATTTTAGAATCACAAATCTTGAATCTCACGGACTATTTAAATTGCCACAGGGTTGAGCGCTAAACTATTCTCCATCCTGTTTCCAGTACAAGAGATGCCTCGAGCCAAAATGAAGGGATCTACCGCCTTACTATGCCACCCTATTGCCACCACAGGCTTACACTGTGTGCAGTGCTTTGGTCTTTGAAGTTTGAAGGCAAGCACGAGTCTCTTCCTCCTGGATCCCAGGATAGGGTGGTCCAAAGACCTTTCCTAGCAACCGTTGGAGCAATCAGTTGCATCCTGTCTCTAGTTCTCTGGTCTTCAACCACCTGAGTTTCCTAGAATCCTCCTTTTTTTTTTTTTTTTTAGATTTTATTTATTTATTTATTTATTTATTTATTTATTTATTTATTCATGTGAGACACAGAGAGCAGCAGAGAGACATAGGCAGAGGGAGAAGCAGGCTCCATGTGGGAGCCCAATGTGGGACTCAATCCCAGGACCCTTGGATTATGCCAGAGCTGAAGGCAGACACTTAACCACTGAGCCACCCAGGTGCCCCTTCAAGAATCCTTTTTTAGAAGGAAATCGTAGAAACTTAATCTGTTTCTGTGTTAAGGGTTTGTAGCACCCATTATTGGAAGGAAGGGGGGAAATGGGTGCTCTGGCACATTAGTCTTTATTGAATTAATCGATAACACTTTTTTTGAGAATGTTTGGATCACAACTATGAAAAACTTAAGTGTGCATAGCTTTAAACCCAAAAAATGTAGTTCTAGAAATGTATATTTACAGAAATACTAATATAGGTACGTAAAGATATACCAAGAACATTCATGTAGCATAGTTGAAATTGTCTAAAATACTCCCCACCCCCACACACACAAAAAACTAGAAACAAAAAACAAAAGCAAAAAGTAAAGCAATGTAAATACCCCTCAATGGGAAGTGTGGCAATGGATAAGTAGTAATTCTCATTTATTTATACATGAAATACACAGTCACGGAATGAATGTGATAACTCCTTATGTACCCATTTGGAAAGATTTTCAGTCTATTTTTAAGTTAAAAAAAAAGCAAGTGGTAGAGTGTATGATATGATCCCATTTTTTAAAAAGTGTATATTGATATATGCGTATATTTATAGCAATAGATATTGCTATATCTTTTTTTGGTGCAAAAAAGTGCTTTTATTATAGCACAAGGACTGGGCCTATGGGCAGAAAGAGCTGCACTTTTGCTGTGTGAAGCTGGTGATTATATACCTAGTGCTCAAGGAGATGGGATGTACAGGGAACTATAATACTTTTTAAAAGGCTGAAGAAATGCACAAAAAGGTAGTGGGGCTATGTGATATTGTTGCTTTTTTGCATTTTTTTCAGTTTTTCAAATATTCGATGTGAATGTGTTAATTTTTTATTGTGCCTGAGAACAAAAGGAAAGATTTCTCATATACAAGCACTCTAAACTACAATAAATTACAAGCCCATCTTTTTTTTTCTTTTAAGATTTTATTTATTTATTTGAGAGAGAGAGAGAGTAAGCACATGAGCAGCTGGTGGGGGGAGGGGAGGGATAAGGGAGTAGAGGGAGAAGGAGAGAGAAATTCCAAGCAAACTCCACACTGAGCATGGAGCCCAATGCAGGACTCGATCTCAAGACTCTTGAGATCATGACCTGAGTGGAAATCAAGAGTTGGATGTTTAACCGACTGAGCCACCCAGGTGCCCTACAATTCTAAATACTGAATTATGGTAACAAAGGAAACAAAAATAAAACAAGAAAATGTAAAATTTGGGAAACAAAAGTATCACTTCTTGTTTCTACCGAAAATCCTCATTCAAATAAGGTGGAGAAATGCCATCTACCAAAAATAGCATATGCTTGGCAAGCAAACCACAGCTCCTCCTCCTCTGTTCATGGTAAGTATGATGCACACACAACCCTGCTGTACTCCTCAGAGGAGAGGCCCTGCTGTCCTTTGCAGTATAGCGTACAGTGTAGGGAACGCTTACCAATCACTGGGCTTTGGAAGAAACACATCATCTTTCCCTAACTATGAATTTGTCTGACTCTGTTCTCTCCCCATCTCTCTTGCAACATTCAAGGGGCTTATAGTTTACAGCCACCAAGTGTGCCCCTGGGGTCCTGACCCTGGGACTTGGCTGCATCTCCTTTCTTAGGATTCCCACTCCAGAGAGATAGCACACTCAAGTGACAATGACATTATTATTCCTGCCCTAATTTATTTTAAAAAGTAATTTGCATACATCGGTATGCAACCTAAGCTCCCATCCCATCATGATCCAAACAGAATTGCACTCAACAATTGCTCAAGTGCTTCATCACTGAAAAAGCATTTCATATGCTCAGCCTGCCCTTCCTAAGTCAAATTAAGCCAGAACCAGAATTCTGCACCAACATTGTTAGCGGTTAGTATTTTAAATTTTCTTCTTTTTTGCCAATTGGTACTTTTGAAAGATCCACAATGAATATTTATTGCATACGAAACAGGGAAGAACTGCAGACCAGGCAATGTGCTAAGAATTTTACATGCATTATTTTATCAAGTCCTCCCAACCATCTTTGAGATACTCTATGAACCCACTTTGCAGCAAAGGAAACAAAGGCCGTTGAGTTGAAATAACTTGCTGAGTTCAGCTCCACTACCTGACCTTATACAAACTCCTTATTCTTTAAGGCTCTCAATTTTATGGACCTCATCAGGTGTAAAGATTAAAACAGAATGTCAATTGTGAAGATGTTCTTATGTGAAACACCTGGTATAAAGAAAACATCTTTTTTTTAAGTTCTCTACAGATGTCAAGCATAACTATTAAAAAATAATAATATAAAATAAATAATAAAATAAAATAATAATAAAATAATAAAATAATATAAATAAATAAATAAACTCCTAGATATTAGTGGTCAGTAGCTAGCTCGTGAGTGGGTTGTGCACACCTCTTCCCAACTTCAAGTTCATTGTCTTTAGGTTGGTGACTTGATATAAGCCATGGTGGGAGTCAGAAACCAGCAAGCACTGCAAATCAGAGCCTTTCCCACTGGAGAGTTGGTTGTTGGATATTTACCAGCACACCACACTCCTAGATTGAAAGATAATGGATTTACTGGTTTGGCTCAAATTCGGGTTTTATTTATTTATTTGGAGGGAATGATTCATCACTTGGCTCTGCATGTCATGAGGTCTATTTTCCCAGTGTAATGTGAAGGAATCTCAAGAATGGGAAAAAAGCCCCAGAAAAAGATTTTTCCTATTTCAGCTATTTCAATCTGATTAGAGAAACAATACACCGCATACAATATCTTTGGGTGTTGATGTGGGCTTTTTTTTTTTCCTTTTTGAATCTCTATCCTGCTTGTTGCTGCCATAAAGGGCCCAGATTAATATATTTTATGAATAGCCCATTTTGTTTGGCATCCTTGTGCCTTGGAATAAATAGCAAGTTCATTAATCAGACCATGTTTCTTCTCTCATGGAATCATCTTGCAAGAATGCCTGGCATGGAGAAATTAAGATATTTTATCAAAATAAGACAGTATTTGTCAATACTATTTTAGTGATTGACATCCAACCCTGGAAAGCTTTCCTTTCTTCCATGATAAAATATTGAGAGCTTCTCATTATGGCTGCAGAAATGGGAAACTTGAGGTTCATTGTCCCCCTTTTGAAAGCCAAGTTGCAAGCCAATAAAGATTCAAGGTAAGAGTCCTGCTTACCTGTCTGTGTCTTCAAATCACTGGCTTTTCTGCAGTAGGTCCTAAACTGCCAGCTTCCCTCTATTAGACGTAACTCATAGATCCTCAGGCTGGGAAGCAAACAAAGCTGGACCAGGGTTAGACACCCCAGCAGCTTCTCTCAGCAACTTTAGCTGGGATATTGTAATCGTTTCCTTGGACTCCTGTAACAAAGCACTACAAAGTCAGAAATTTATTCTGTTACAGTTCTAAAAGCTGGAAGAGCAAAATCAAGGTGCCAGCAGAATCATACTGTCTCTGAAGACACTGGGAGAATCTGTCCCATGATTTTCTCTTCACTTCTGGTGTTGCCAGCAATCCCCAACATTCCTTGACTTGTAGATGGATCACTCCAGTCTCTGCCTCCATCCTCACATAGCATTCTCCCTCTGGGTGTGTCTGTTTCGGTGTTCCTTTTTCCCTTTTTTCTGAGGATTCCGGTCATATTGGATTCATGCCAACTTCATGATCTCATTCTAACTTGATTATATCTGCAAAGACCCTTATTTCCAAGTAAGGTCACATTCACGGATATGGGAGTTGGACTCGAACTATCTTTTTTGGGACACAGTTCATCCCATAACAGCCACTGAGAAGGAAGTCCTTGGGGAGTGCTATATATTTAGGCCAGGAGGTTGTAAATAATCAGGGCAAGTCTAAGATGAGTCAACAGGGGAAGGCAGTAGGAAGAGGAAGAAACAAGCAGAAGAGATGTACAGAGGGAAGCAGAAAGAACAGTCTCTGAAAGATGGACAGTGTGATCTCCATTGCATCCCTGCCATGAAAACATTCATTTTCTTCTTTATTTTTGCTTACCTCAGAGACTGCCTCTTTGTATACTATGAAACATTAGAACTCTGCCCAGAAGAGTGATTTCCCCAAAGTCAACGTGGACGAGTAATGATTCCTTAGAGATATGTTCACAAGCCAGAAGAGAAATGAGAAATACAATGAAATGTCATAAATTCTCCATGAAGCCAAATTTATCACATAAAAGATACCCCATAATAAATACTATTTTTTCTACTTTTTAAAGATTAAAATAACCATGAAAATTGAAATGACAGTAGTCTGTTTTGTTTTAGAATTTTTTTTTCTGTCTTATACCAATGGTAGATTGTAACTACCATTTAGTACTGTGGAAACTAAGGCATAGAGAGATCAAGTACACAAGACTAGTAAACGGCACTTTTAAAACATGTTTATATATATTTTATATGTTTTTATATATATTTTGTATGTTTTATCTGTTCTATTTGGCAATCTTAAAAGTTGGCAATCCTATGTCTAGATCCAGAATTTTTAAAAAATCGAGTTTTTGGATTAAAATTTCTAAAAGTCTGCTAACTACTGACCTATGCCAAAACTCACAAATTTCACATGCATGACACTTACGAACCCTTCTGAGTAAGAGATTCAATTCCTTTCTTTAATGAATTCCACATCTGTTTCTTTTCCCCCAAATGTCTCCTTAGAAATAAATTCTCACCAGGCTGAGAGTTCCATCAGGCCTCCCTTGCAGCAACTACAGGGCTCACAGCAATTCTTCGTTGCTTGGGGATCCCTGGGTGGCGCAGCGGTTTGGCGCCTGCCTTTGGCCCAGGGCGCGATCCTGGAGACCCGGGATCGAATCCCACGTTGGGCTCCCGGTGCCTGGAGCCTGCTTCTCCCTCTGCCTATGTCTCTGCCTCTCTCTCTCTCTCTCTCTGTGACTATCATAAATAAATAAATAAATAAAAAGAAAATTCTTCATTGCTTGGAAACTGCAGTCTATAAGGGTAGATACTTGGCAGCAGCTTTACGCTAAGAGGCTCCTAAGAGGCTCAAACTCCCTCACTATAGCTAATGGGTCTAGAAGTGAGCAGCAGTATCAGCTTGGAAAAATCAGATTTTTCTCTCCTGTCGTTTTAGTTTGCATTTCTCCAAAAGGAAACTCTAATATCTAAGACTAAGATATGTATGCAAGTAATTTATTTGCCTGGTGACTTCAGAAAGTATTAGGAAGGAGTGAGGAAGGAGACAAGGAACAGAAAAGAGCCAATAAAGAATGTGTTGAATCCATGGTATGATGGTAAATGTTTAATAACTGGCTCTCCAGGAAAAAAAAATCTAATTTGCAGCATTTGCCAATTTCCATGGAATCAATATTCCCACCATGGCCATTTTTCAACTACTAACATATATCACTGAATGCTGAACTGGGATGAAATGCACAATTGCACACCATTATACAGCCTTTCCACCATACAAATACAACAAGTGTAAGTAGCCTCAAGAGCAATTAGGAAGTGAGTTTGAATAGTACTACTTAAAAATTTTTTTTAAATTATTTTTATTTTTAAGATTTTATTTATTCACTTGAGAGAGAGACAGAGAACACAAATGAGGGGAGGGGCAGAGGGAGAGGGAAAAGCAGACTCCTTGCTGAGCCAGGAGCCAAGGCAGGGCTCCATCCCAGGACCCTGAGATCATGACCTGAACCAAAGGCTTAACCAACTGAGGTACCCAGGAGTCCCTTACCTTTGTGTCTAATATAATTTATTTTATTTTTATTTTTTTAAAGATTTTATTTGTTTACTCATGAGAGAGGCAGAGACAGAGGCAGAGAGAGAAGCAGGCTCCATGCAGGGAGCCCGATGTGGGATTCAATCCTGGTACTGTGGGATCACAACCTGAGCCAAAGGCAGATGATAACTGCTGAGCTACCCAGGCGTCCCAATATAATTTATTTTAATAATGACTCTGACCTAGCACAATTTCTGAAAATTTAACAGTTGGCTCTTGTGAGCCAGTACATGACTCCAGCATGTTACATAAGGAGTGACCAGTGTGTGCAGCTGGGGCTCAATCCTCCTGAGATGCGCAAGAGGCCATGTAGAACCCCACACTGTCCTGCTGAGGTGTGAGGAGGCTGAGGCATGTACCCACCAAGTTCATCTCTTATTTTACAAGGACTACTTCTGGGGGCATGAACTTTGTATATCTGCTGGCTTACCTTGCTTGAGACAGTGGTCAGAGAACAACTCTGGACAAAGAGAAGGTATGGAAGGGTGTAATTATATAGGGGAATGGTGCACAGGTGATCATTGGGGCAGGCAGAGGCCATGGTTGGGGCACCAACAGAAACTACTTCACTGGGAACTGGGAATTTTGAACTCAGAGACCAGAGTGGGGGAGCACTTGTGCTGCATCTTTTTTTTTTTTTAATTAAAAAAAATTATTGAAGTATAGTTGACATACAGCATTATATTAGTTACAGGTGTACAATATATTGATCTGACAGTTCTATATGTTACTGCTCACCATAAGTGTAGTCACTGTCACTGTACAACATTATTACAGTATTATTGACTATGCTGTACTTTTCATCTCTGTGACTTTGTGCTATGTCTTCTTAACTCTAACAGGAAGAGTCATGTGCTCCTACAGCTCCAGAGTTGCCCTGGTTCTTGCATCTTGAGGCTTTGTTTGCAGCTATTGCCAGCTCCTTGAGTCTCTAGCCCTACCCCATGGCAGTGCCTCTCACTTTAACACGCAGGTAAATCACCTGGATATCTTGTTAAATTGCAGACTACCGTTTTATGGTCCCAAGGTAGGGCTTGAGAATCTGTAGTTCTTTCTTTCTTTATTTTTTTTTAAAGATTTTATTTATTTATTCATGAGAGACAGAGAGAGAGAGGCAGAGACACAGGCAGAGGGGGGAGAAACAGGCTCCATGCAGGAAGCCCGATGTGGGACTCGATCCCTGAACTCCATGATCACGCCCTGAGCCAAAGGCAGACGCTCAACCACTGAGCCACCCAGGCGTCCCTGTAGTTCTTTTTTTAAAAATGTTTTTAAAAGTAGGCTCCACACTCAATGTGGGGCTTGAGCTCACAACACTGAGATTAAGAGTTGCATGCTTCACTGATTGAGCCAGCCAGGTGCCCCGAGATTCCACAGTTCTGACAAGCTGCCAGGTGATGCTCATGCGATTGGTCAAGGGATCACACTTCTGAGAAGGGAGGCTCTAGTATATTCCAATTAGTATATTTCTATATATTCCCTTTCTTACAAGGTAAGGAGAATCCGTTTTCTGTTATTAGCAGCCCAAAGAATATTAATTAATACCTACTGTTTCTGATCAATCTTCACATTCCCTTCCCCAAGACACCTCCTAAGAGGCCAGTGCTGGGCCATGGCCCTGCTGAATCATGTCTGTTGAGAGTTTGGTCCCATGCATTTTTTGCATTTCCCAAGTCTATGATGATACCTAACAGGCAGACTATTTCCACTACTGCATAGAACATTTTAGCTTTTCCACCCAAGGTATGGAAAATATTTTAGCCTACAGGGGAAGGAGTATTGGGATGGAGAATCTTAAATTTTTATACCAAGTCCTTGGTCTCCATCCTGTTAAAACATTTCTTGTATGAGCTTGCTAAAATTCACTAATTGTAGTTTAGAAAAAAAAAAAAAAAACACAGACAGAAAAGCATAATAACCTGTGGAGTATTCAAGCCTAAAATGTATAATCTGAATCTTATGATGAAAAAGTCATTATTGGTTTATACTGTTCCAGAATGTCATTTCATCTTTCTTTGTCTTTGGCAGACCAAGAAAAGCTGAGGAAATGTTCCAAACTAAAGGAAATTGTAGAGATACAACTATCAAATGTAACATGTGCTCCTGGGCTGGATCCTGCTCCAGAAAAAAATTCCTATACAGGACATTTGGGGTTGGGGACAATTAATAAAACTGGAATATGGACTGTAGATTAGGTAATAGTATTCTACCAATGTTAAATTTCTGTGATTTCATAAGATAATATTCCTGTTTTTAGGAAATGTATGCTAAAGTATTAGGAGTAGAGAAACAGAATAGAATGGTGGTTACCAGGGGCTAGGGGATGTGGGAAATGGGGAGGTATTAGTCAAAGGGAATAAACTTCCAGTTATAAGATCGAATGTACATGGGGACCTAATGTGCAGCAGGGTGAATCAAACTAACAGTACTGTATTGTGTATTTGAAAGTGGCTAAGAGAGTAGATCCTACCATAGAAATGACAATTATGTTGGGACACCTGGGTGACTCAGTGATTGAGCATCTGCCTTCAGCTCAGGTCTTGATCCTGGGGTCCTGGGATCAAGTACTGAATCAGGCTCCCCACAGGCAGCCTGCTTCTCCTTCTGCCTATGTCTCTGCTTCTGTATCTCTCATGAATAAATAAATAAATCTTAAAAAAAAAAGAAATGGTAATTATGTGATGGGATGGTGGTGTTATAGCTAATGCCATGGTGACTGGTGACAATCATTTTGCAATATAGATGTGTATCAAATCAACAAGTTGTACACCTTACATATACAAAAGGTTATATGTCAGTTATCTCAATACAGCTGGAAGAAAAACCCCACATGTACTTAAACCCAAAAGGTGGTTGCCCATGTCAGTTCTCCCCACAGACATGTAAAACAAAATTACATATAAAAAATGATTGGAAAGATAGCTTAAATGTGGCTATATGTTCTCAAGGATGATGGAGTATTTAAGCAGGGATAGAAGAAAAACCCTAATGAACTCTTAAGAGTGGAATTCATGAATAAGGCAAGCTTTTTATTTTTTTTAAATTTTTATTTATTTATGATAGGCACAGAGAGAGAGAGAGAGGCAGAGACACAGGCAGAGGGAGAAGCAGGCTCCATGCACCGGGAGCCCGACGTGGGATTCGATCCCGGGTCTCCAGGATTGCGCCCTGAGCCAAAGGCAGGCGCCAAACCGCTGTGCCACCCAGGGATCCCCGGCAAGCTTTTTAATATCACAAACTTTGAATTTCTTTTATCTTGTTAGGCAATCAATATAAATAATCTCCAAAAAAATTATAAAACTCAAATCACAAGTTTGAGAAAATATGATATGATCCTCACCAACCCAACAGTAAAAAGAAGAGGAGGGGGGAGGTGGGCGTAAGGGAGAATAGATACAGCCTACTGAGGTAATAATACATGTGTGTTGTGTGTGCATGTACAAAGAGAAAGAGAGAAAGCATAGCAAATGTTGTAAAATGGTAAAAAGGGTGAATCTGGGGGCACCTGGCTGGCTCAGTTGGTAGAGTATATGACTCTTAATCTTGGGATTGTAAATTCAAGCCCCATGTTCAGGAGGGGGTGTAGAGCTTACCTTTAAAAAAAAGGGAATCTGGATAAAGGATATATAGAAGTTCATTGCATTATTTTTGCAATTTTCTTTAAGTTTGAAATTATTTCAAAATAAAATAGTAACGAAAGAAAGTAAGGGCAGAGTCCTGATGCTTTGCCTCCTGTTCAGTAAATGTAGCAAGTTATGAGAACTCAGTGACTGACCTCAGGCTAGCAGAGGAGGGAGGCCATCCACACCTTCCCACATCCACCTGTATCTCCCCTCCTGGCTCTGCTCCAACTCAGCAGAGAAAAGGATCACCACCAACTTTCTGTGCCCCACTTTCAGCTACTTTACAGATTTATGCTCTGTGTGGGCGGAGTCATTTGGCTTTGCAAATATACATAAAAATGTATGAGTTGGAAGTCTCTGTTTTCCTTGCATATGTTCTATAGATGAGAGAGAGGAGAAAAAGTAGAGGAAGAAAACTGGGAGGAAAAGAGAGAGAGAGAGAGAGAGACTAAGAACCAGAAGGAAGAGAAAGAGAACAGAAGAGAAATGGGTAGAAGGAAGAGGGAGAGAGGTGTCCTGGGTCTTTTGGATAATTCGTGGAAATTAAATACAATAATGGGGTACCCTAGAATCTAGAACCTAGATCAGGGACTCTCAAATGCGAATTGAATCGCCAAGGATCTTGATAAAGTGCAGATTCTGATACAGTAGCTCTGGGGCCTGAAATTCTGAATTTCGAACAAACTAAGGGGGAAGGTGGATGCTGATGCTACCAATCTTTTTGAGTAAGCAAGTGCTCTTTGAGTTGTAAGGCTTTGAATAGCAAGGCTCACCGCAGTCTAGCCAGGGTGGACTAAAACCCAAGGAATATGTCATTTTGTAGGCTTTCAGTGTCTGTGATTCATCTCTTGTTCTTGGATTAGATCATGTATTTTCAGGAGCTCTAGATGGTGAAACACCAACTAGACTTCGAGGTGGTGCCAATAGGAGTCATCAAAAAATGACATGGACACCTAAAATCATAGGGTTGTCTCTTAAATAAATTGCTTCCCCTATAGAGGGGCAATTTTAGGCAACAAGCCTGAGCAACGGAGACCTAGGTGAGATAGAAGGGCCCACAGTGACCCACGGACTGAATGTAACAGGCCCATAAGGCGACCCACCTCAAAACATCCTCACCACTGCCTCCTAGCAGATCTCTCCTTTGCTGTCCAGACACCCCACACACACTCCCCCACGCCCCCCCCCCCCCCAAGCCTCTTGCAGTGTATTCAATAAACCTCTATCTTATCTCCTTTGCTCTGTTTTGGGTGAATTCTTTCATTGCCGCACCGCCGGCCTCCACCCCCCCCCCACCGGCAGAGGCCAGCTGATAATCCACCCCCTACCCGTGTGTGGTTGCTTTTCATAATGACTCAGGAAAGCAAACCAAAAGCGGGAAACTATTTGCATAGAAGGTAAATAACAAACACCAACACTATATTCAACATCTTTGGTTCCAATTTCATTTACTTTTTCTCGCACCACATTTGCAAAGAACTTTGATAAATCCCTGAGAATTTCTTACACAATTTCCACAGCTAGCAAGCAGTGACAGTAATATTTACAACCCACCAGCGATGTTGTGAAAATGTGGGTTTGGTGATCTCTCTAAAAAATTGGTAAAAGCTGAATGCAGGGGAGCCTAGGAAGCTCAGTTGGTTAAGTGTCTGCCTTCCGCTCTGGTAAGGTCTCAGGGTCCTGGGATGAAATGCTGCATTGGGCTCCCTACTCCTCGGGGTCTGCTTCTTCCTTCTGCCCCTCCTCCCTGCTTGTGCTCTCTCTTACTGTCTCTCAAATAAAATCTTTTAAAAAAATTAGAAATAGGGACGCCTGGGTGGCTCAGCGGTTGGGCGTCTGCCTTCGGCCCAGGGCGTGATCCTGGAGTCCTGGGATGAGTCCCGCATCGGGGCTCCTGCATGGAGCTTCTCTGTCTTTGTGTCTCTCATGAATAAATAAATAAAATCTTAAAAATAAAAAAGAAAATAAAAGCTGGGTGCAGAAATCACAAATACAGAGATAAATTCCACAAATTTCATAAGTCAAGGAGAAGTTAGGTTAAACTAAATTTTATCATATCATGTCATTTTCACCTACACAAATCTTTATTTTTTTTATTTTTTTAAATAAATTAACTTTTTTATTGGTGCCCCCCTCAGTGCCCGTCACCCATTCACCCCCACCCCCCGCCCTCCTCCCCTTGCACCACCCCTAGTACGTTTCCCCGAGTTAGGAGTCTTTTCTTCTCCCTTCCCTTATATTCCCTTTCACTATTATTTATATTCCCCAAATGAATGAAAACATACACTGTTTGTCCTTCTTCGATTGACTTCACTCAGCATAATACCTTCCAGTTCCATCCACGTTGAAGCAAATGGTGGGTATTTGTCATTTCTAATGGCTGAGTAATATTCCATTGTATACACAAACCACATCTTCTTTATCCATTCATCTTTCGATGGACACCGAGGCTCCTTCCACAGTTTGGCTATTGTGGACATTGCTGCTAGAAACATCGGGGTGCAGGTGTCCTGGCGTTTCATTGCATCTGAATCTTTGGGGTAAATCCCCAACAGTGCAATTGCTGGGTCGTAGGGCAGGTTCTTTGAGGAACCTCCACACAGTTTTCCAGAGTGGCTGCACCAGTTCACATTCCCACCAACAGTGTAAGAGGGTTCCCTTTTCTCCGCATCCTCTCCAACATTTGTTGTTTCCTGCCTTGTTAATTTTCCCCATTCTCACTGTACACAAATCTTTCTTTTGGACTTACAGATTCTATACGACTTGATTATCTGGGAATAATGTCCTCCCATTACCAGGCTCAGTTGCTCAAAGAATAGCTATTTGTATTAAATATTAATCACAGCTTAGAATTTAAACAATTGCAACATGATGTATCAAAAAAGCTATTGATCAAATAAATGGAAAGGTAATTAGGTAAGAGTTTATTTGAATACTTGGTCCATAACTTTTTTTTTAAGTTGTCCCCAGGCCCAGTGTGGGGGTGAGTGGGCTTGATCCCAGGACCCTGCGATCAAGACCTAAGCTGAAACCAAGAGTCCAATGCTTAACCGACTCAGCTACTCAGGAATCCCTACACTTAGTTCAAAACTTTTATTTATTTTTATTTTTTTAAAGATTTTATTTATTTATTCATGAGAGACACACACAGAGAGAAGCAGAGACATAGGCAGAGACAGAAGCAGGTTCCAAGCAGGGAGCTCAATGTGGGACTGGATCCTGGATCCCGGCATCATGCCCTGAGCCAAAGGCAGGCACTCGATCGCTGAGCCACCTAGGCATCCTAGTTCATAACTTTTAAAATTTATTTAACTTAATAAAGATTTTTACCTTCCAAAAATAGTTATCTATATTATGCTTAGTATAAAAATCTACCCATTTTAACTTCACAATGCCACTTTCTTCAATAACAAAAGGATTAAAGCTATTCAGGAAATACATGTGGAAGATATATGGTCCCTCTTTAAGGTGTTATTTTTTTTATTTTTATTTTTTTAATTTGCTCCAGGGCACTACACGAGGCTTAAACTCACAACCTTGTGACCAAGGATTACATACTCTACCCACTGAGCAAACCAACCACCCCTGAAGTGTTCTTAAAAAAAAAAAAATGTCTTCAGGCCGCCTGAGTGGGTCAGCGGGGATACTCAGTTGAGTATCTGCCTCTGGCTCTGGGGAGATCCTGGGATCCAGGTTAGAGTCCCACATCATGCTCTTTGTGGGGAGCTTGCTTCTCTCTGTGCCTATGTCTCTGCCTCTCTCTGTGTCTCTCATGAATTAATAAACAAAATCTTAAAAAAAAAAGTCTTTTAAGTTTAATGATAAATTCATAAAATATCTTACATATTCATTTTATATGAGATTATAGGATTATAGCTGCTTCAGTTTTCAAGATACTAAGTCATCTAAACATTTTTTCAAGGTATGTAGTAAATAGCCTTTTCTTTTACCTTTTTAGGGAAATGAAAGCCAGTTTTCCTATCCCTAAATTCTTGGGCTTTGGTAGACATAGTAGGGTATTCACACTTGATTGTCTCTGCTCAAAATCTTTTGAGAGTTTCTAGATATTGAGGTTAAAAACCAACTTTGTAGACATCGGTGTTTCCTATTCTATGCCCAGTCGATATAGTCATGGGTTGAAATCTTGGGTTCTATCTGCATTTGCTTTTCTCACTTTTGTTTTGTGAAATATCAGCTACTTACCAGACAGGATGGGTTCAGGCCTGTTTTAATGGTTTGGGAGTGGTTGTAGTAGCATTTATAACTTATCAGCAAACACTGAGACTGCTTCTATGGAAACTCCAGACAATGCGTCTCACATTTTGTCCTCCAAGTAGAATAGCCTCAAAATAGCAGGTGGTATAAGTCAGGAGAATAAACTTTTGTCCTATTAACTCTCTTAATAGCATGTACCTGCTTTCTGAAAATAAATCCTTTCTTGACTGTGTAGCAGAAACCATTCACTTGATAAGCCTAGGGAACACTCAGTTCCTAAGTCCTTTCTCTAATGTCTGAAATATCATTTTGTTGCCAACCACAGGCCCTGCCAAAAGCTTGTATTGGAAAAACAAAACAAAACAAAACAAAAAACCATCCTGCCTTACCCTACATCCCTGAAGAATAAGCATTTTCATTATTAAATGGTCAATACTTAATATCTGAGTCTGAAGTACCTGCCATTGGAAGCCTTACCAAGGTCAAGAGCTACCCCAAGAATGAAGAGATTGACCTGACCAAAAGAAATCATCAAAAAGAACAAAGACAATGATAGGAAGCATATTTCCAGTGTTTTTTTGTTTGTTCGTTTGTTTGTTTAAGTAGACACCACACCCAAAGTGGGGCTCAAACTCACGACCCTGAGATCAAGAGTCACAGGCTCCACTGACTGAGCCAGCTAGGTGCTCCTCAAGTCGTTTTAAATGCTTCCAGCACTCTGCTTCATATCAAGAAAAATGTTAAGATAAGAGGATTTGATGTTTCTTTTTAAAAACGAAGTTTGGGCAGACCGGGTGGCTCAGCGGTTTAGCGCCGCCTTCAACCCAGGGTGTGATCCTGCAGACCTGGAATCGAGTCCCACGTCGGGCTCCTGCATGGAGCCTGCTGTGTCTGTGTCTCTGCCTCTCTATCTTTCTGTTTCTCATTAATAAATAAATAAAATCTAAAAAAATAAAAAATAAAAACTAAATTTACAGCACTACAGATTTTCTGTATTTATTAAGATTCATTTATTTATTTTAAGGAGCGAGCTCAGGGTGTGGTGTGGTGTGGTGAGAGGGCCAGAGAAAGAAAGGCATAGAAAATCTCAAGCTGACTCCATGCTGAGTGCAGAGGCCAATGTGGGGCTCCATCTCATCACCTCGAGGTCAGACTTGAGCCAAAACCAAGAGTCAGACACTTGACTGACTGTGCCACCCAGGTTCCCCAGAACTACAAACTTTTATTGAAGACCTGTTTGAAGCATAAGGCAGGATGTTCAAAAGAGCAAGATGGCCATTGCCCTATTAAACGTCATTGGAATAACTCAGTCCCTAAGTTATTACAGTGGAAGACAGAAACATATGAATGAAATGAGGTGGCCAAGAGTTAGCAGGAGAAAATGCTAGTAGTTAATCATTAGCTTTGGGTTTTTTTTTTTTTTAATAGCTTAATTCTTTGGGCAACTCTGGCCCTAGACAACAAGACTTCGGGAGCTACATCTCCATGTTCTGGATTCCTTGTCTCCTTTTTAAATCAAACTCAGTTACATTACATGCCCATTTATCATCCCATGGGTGTTTGCTGTTTCTTCATGCCCTGTGACAAAATAATAATCTTTCCCAGCCCTACCATTTATTCCCCTACTCCTGAACCTGAGAAGCTGAGCTAGAGAAAGTCATACCACCAGAAGTGGCTCCATTACAAACTAATGATTACCTGCATTAATATAACCTAGTGTTCCCTGATCAATTCCCTCTTTTTCTTTTTAAGATTTTATTTATTTATTCATGAGAGACACAGAAAGAGAGGCAGAGAGAGACACAGGCAGAGGGAGAAGCAGGCTCCCTGCAGGGAGCCCGATGCCAGACTCCACCCCAGGACCCCAATATCACTCTGAGCCTAAGGCAGATGCTCAACCACTGAGCCACACAGGTGCCCTCAATTCCCTCTTTAATTGTTCCAATTCTTTTCCTGCAGAACAAACCATTCCACAACTTAGTGACTTAAAGCAGCTGTTTCATTATCTCCCTCAGTTCTGTTGGCTGGCTAAACTCAGAGGGAAGGATCTTGCTCAGGTTTATTTATTTTTTAAAGATTTTTAAATTTATTCATGAGAGACACAGAGAAAAGTAGAGACATAGTCAGAGGGAGAAGCAGGTTCCCTGCGGGTAGCCTGATGCAGGTCTCGATCCCAGTACCTCAGGATCATGACCTGAGTCAAAGGGAGACGCTCAACCACTGAGCCACCCAGGCACCTCTCAGGTTTCTTATATAGTTGCAATGAAATGGCAGCTGAGGCTGGAGTTGGCTGAAGGATTGACTGGACCGGATGTCCAAGATGGCTTGCCTACTTGCATGTCCAGCACCTCAGCTGGCTGGAACAGCTAGGGGCTCGTCAGGCATCTCTCTCTTTTCCAGTACTTTACCAGATGGCTAGCTTGGGCTTCCTCCCCACCTGGTGGTCTATGGCCTAACTGGCTTTCCCCAGAAGTGGCTATTTTTAATCTAATATGATTGTCTGCTTCAGTGAATATTTTTTTAAATAAACACTGACAAGAAGTACAGACTTAGGAGAGGTTTGATCTGAAGGTGGGTTATATAGGACCTACTTAACTGTATATTAGCATTTTATACTCTCTCCTACTTTTCAAAATACACAAATGCACAGAAAAATTATCTCCTTACTCCTGCCTTGAATCTTTCACTACTTTTTTCCTGTTTTCAGAAATTTATCACTTACAGATTTGAGTTTAAAACAATCTTCTTTAGAATATAGAAACTCGGGGTGCCTGGGTGGCTCAGTTGGTTAAACATCTGCCCTCAGCTCATGTCATGATCCCAGGGTCCTGGGATAGAGCCCCACATCAAACCCTGTGTGGCCAGGAGCCTGCCTCTCCCTCTCCTGCCTACCACTCTGCCTACTTGTGTTCTCTCTCTGTCAGTTAAATAAATGAAATCTTAAAAAATAAATAAATAAATAAATTTATTTGTAAAATATATAAATAAATATATTTATTTGTAAAAAAAAAAATATATATATATATGTAAATTCTTCTGGAAGGTTGTGGAGCTGTTCCCTATTTCAATCTCAGTGATATACTAGTTACCTATTGCTATATAACTTCCAAATTCTGGCCTCAGGTCTTGCTGAAGGCTACAGCAGGGTATAGCTGGGGCTTTCGTCCTCTGAAGGCTTGAATTGGGCTGGAAGATCCATTTCCAAGATGGCACACTCACATAGCCCTGGTTGTGGACAGGAACCTTCAGACTCTCCCGTGAAGACTTCTCAATGAATTGCTTTATAGTTATGACACGGTGGCTGCCTTTTCCCAGAGTAGGCAGTCCAAGAAGGAGCCAGGTGGAGGCCATACTGCTTTTTGTGACCTAGCTACAGAAGGCATCCTCTGTCATTTCTGTAATATCCTATTACAGAATATCAGCCCTTTTCAGTGAGAGAGGGGATAAGTACTAGGAGGCAGGATCATTGGGAGCCATCTTGGAAATTGAGCTCAGTTAAACTAAGGAAAATGTAGTTGAGAGAGGAAAAGAAGACACAAAGGATGTATATAATATTGAAGCCAGGAGCATTTTAAGGAAAACTCAAACAAAAATTTCTGTCTAGGAGCTGGGAAAGGTGTAGAGAGATTTGAGGGCTGATAGTCCCTGACACATCTTGCCAAAGTAAAGGGGTGAAACAGAAGTGAGCATGACAGACCAATTCCTCCTCTTCCAAAGTTATTATTGCACTAACAATAGGAGACAAGCTGTCTCTGCCCTTAAAGGTCATTTTCAATTTCTTGGCTGAACTATAAAAGGGACTATTTCTTCTGAATAATTATTTGGTTTTATGAAGATAAATATTTTCAGCTTCCAACAAGAAATCAGGGCTGCCTAAATGATATCTTTATTCAGCAAGGACACAGTCCTTCAGGAAGTTTACTTTTGCCAATGTAATTAGTAGTTACTTTACAGGACAATAATGTCCAGGTTTCATGCTGGGATGAAAGGAGGTGATTTTCCAGTTAGTGCTAATTGAAAATTGAAGCAAAGAGGACTTTGCAATCAAAACAGGAAGGGAAAACCAGACTAATATGAAAAGAATCTTAGAGCTTTGTTTTTGCACAACATGTATGGAAGCAAAGATCTTTTCAACTACTTTCATCAGAGCCAAATTTCTTGGAAGAACGCCCTCCACATGCTGTCTTAATGTCTTTCCCTCCCCCATTCCCTCCGGCCTGGCTTTTGCCCCCATCATTTCATCGAACCTGCTTTCATCACGGTTAACAACAACCTCCTTGTTGCCCAATCTGATGGATATTTTTCTGTTTTCATATTTACTGATCTCTAAGCATCACTGAGCCAGTTGACCACCCCACGGTTTCCGGAAATACTCTCCTCCTGGTCCCTGGGAGATAGATTTCTCCTTGTTTGCCATCTATGTAAGTTCTTTTTCCACTCTCCAACCTCTACATTTGGTAATCTTCTCTCTTGTCTTTCCACATAACCCTATCCAATCCCATGGCTCTGATACCATGTGGATACCAACAATGTCCATGTTAATACCTCCAGCCTTGATCTCTTTCTGGAACTCAAGACTCCTATATCAACTGCATCCCTGAAATTCCCACTAGAGAATCTTACAGATATCACGTTGTCTCCTGCAGCTCTTGGCTCCTCACTTCCCAAACCTGTTGCCCCACCCCTAAGCCTTACCTGTTTTGTAAATGGTACCACTCCTTTAGTCTTCCTGGTGAGAAACTTTAGTACATCTTGATTCATGCTTTTCCTCTCTGTATCCAATTCATCAAAAGGGCTGTTGATTTTATCTCTAAAGCCCATTTCAAACCTGCCCACTTCCATTACCACCCAATCTCCTTGTCCTATGAAACCCATTCTCTACACAGAAAATAGGTTGATCTTATATACCAGATCTGTTTAACATCCTTCAATGGATTTCTACCACACTTAGAATTAAATAAAAACTTGTTGTGTCCTTTAAGCTGCTATAGGACCCACCTACCTCCCTGAGCTTGTTTCATACCACTCTCTCCAGCTCACCACACCCGCCTGTCCAGCCTCAGGGCCTTTGCACATGCTGCTCCTGCTTCATGAAAGCTCTTCCCATACTCTTATACTAGCTCTTTTGTTTCTTCCTTTGGATCTTAGCTAAATTATTGTTCACTCAGAGGGCAGCCCTGGTGGCTCAGTGGTTTAGTGCCGCCTGCAGCCCAGGGTGTGATCCTGGGGACCCTGGATCGAGTCCCACATCAGGCTCCTTGCATGGAGCCTGCTTCTCCCTCTGCCTGTGTCTCTGCTTCTCTCTCTTCTCTCTGTGTGTTCTCATGAATAAATAAATGAAATCTTTTAAAAAAATAAATTATTGTTCACTCAGAGAAGCCTCCTGAATCATCCTATCCGAAATAAGCCTCTTTGTTCCTCTTATTCTCTTAGCTCTGTCCTCTCCCCCCTCCCCCATCATTACAGTTATTCCCATGGTTAAACTGCCAATTTTTCCACAAATAATGACATTGAGAAACTTTTAAGGAATCTTGTTAGATTTTTTAAAAGATTTTATTTATTTAATTGAGAGACAGGGGGAGAGCACCAGCAGGGGGAAGGGCAGGGAGAGAGGGAGAAGCAGACTCCCCACTGAGCAGGGAGCCCAACACCCAGGGTGGCAGGAAGGCTCGATCCCAGGATCCTGGGATCATGATCTGAGCTGAAGGCAGGTGCTTAACCAACGGAGCGACCCAGGCACCCTGGAACCTTTTTAGATTTGAAAGAAATCAAAGGCAACATAAGCAATGAAGTACTTCTATCCTAACCAGGTTCCTGCTGGATGTGACCAATCACATCCAACAGTATCCATATCTAAAAATTCATAACGTAAATCAGTGTCTGAAACCAAAAATAAGGGCATTCTTGAGACCACTTCAGTGGAAAGTGTTTAGCTAAGCAGTTCCTGTTTTGCTGCGGTCTTGGCCTTCAACGACACAGCTGCATTCAACTTAACATGCAGAGACTGGGAGAATTTTCTCACAAGTCTCATTTCCTGTGTTTCTCATTGGAGTTTACTGTTCTCTTTTTCCTCCTCTAAGACCGAAGTCTTGTGAAATGGGGGTACGAGAAGGTTTCAACTTAGCTTAACCTCTTCTGGGTGAGTGCATGAGTGAAACTCCAGATGAGCTTCTGGCACTTTAACATTCTTACATCCATAGAGAACATTAGCATTAAGGAAATAGACCTTTTAAAGCACAGTGTCTGTCTTACTTTTATGTCTACAGCAAGACTGTGTTATAGGCACTGAGCTGACAACAGATCTAAAAATTACGCAACCAGGAGTTGTCCTTTGCTAGGACTGACTCAGGATTTGAATTCTGTTCTAATACCTTAAACAGCTCCTCTTCTGTTTTGTTAATAAATCACTAAATGTTGGATACAAATCACCAGCAAGTTATCAGTGGAATTTAACCCACGGAAGCTCCTACTTTCCAGCATTCATAAAAGCCATAAATCCCCTTTGTCAAGTTACAGATCTGGAAAGTGTAGCCTCTTCTCTGTTAAGTGAATTCAGATCATCTCCCCAAGGAGCCAAAAATTGTTTCAAGTGCTTCAAAATAAACCATAGAAAAGTGAGTGGATAGATAAAATTCTCTGGGAAGAAACCTATTTTGCAGAGAATAGGGCTGTATTGGCCAATCTTCTTTCAACAACTGAAAAGTTTTTACATATAGAGAGTGAGTCACCAGATACATAAGGGTCAAAGGTCCTAGGTCCATCTGTCCTTCAGGAAACCCTGAGGAGGAAATGTGCCCAGTTGTTTATATTTGTTTCTTTGAGGAAGAAAGCTTATTTCAGGACAAAAACACCACTTTTGTATTTTCTCCTGCCACTTTATTACAGTCCCTATGTTTTTAGAAGTCAATTTTAAAAAAGGATTTTTAAAGATTTATTCATATATCTGAGAGAGAAAAAGAAAGAGATAGAGTTCACGTGAGCACAAGGAGGGACAGAGGGAGAGGGAGAGAATCTCAAGCGGACTGTATACTAAGCATGGAGCCTGACATAGGGCTCGAGCCCACGACCTCAAGATCACAACTTGAGCCAAAATCAACAGTTGGCCACTTAACCAACTTAGCCACCCAGGCGCCCCAAGACCCAATTAAAAATCTTCAGTAATATCAAAAGAAGCATTTTTGTTTTGTTTTGTGAACTGTAAGGATCAGATGATTGGATTAAGGGATTGTCCTAAACTATCCAAGCATGCTATATTTGTTAAGACTATTTTGTTGGCTGCTTCTGAAGGGAGTTGTTTATACTGAGCCCTCGCTGAACTGACCAGCTGAACTTGTATGTAGAAAATCAGAGTTTCGTCTCGATTTAACAGTGTTTGCTGAACTTCTGGGAGAAATTTTGTGATTCCTCAAGTGACAAGACACAGCTCTTTTTTAAACTTATTTTTATTTATGTATTTATTTATTTTACAGCTCTCCTTTTACTGCTCAACAAATAGTGACACAGTGCATTTTCTGCTCTCAATGAGTCAGCCAAATCGGTTAGCCCTGAGCACGGTGCATTCCTTCTCCTGTAATTGGTTTCTGTGGGTATGGGCCTCTTTGAAATACCTCCACTTTCTGGATGCAAGGCAAGACACACAACCAAAATCAGAGCTGGAAGGAACCGAAGGGATTTTTTATCTCCTCTGATGTCGCCTTTTCTTTTTTTAATCATTGATTAATCTTTTATTTTGGAGTTGATAAAACAGAGTAGAAGTTTCTTGCATTCTCAATAAATGATGTAATTAGAAAATGACCACCAGGGTGCCTGGGTGGCTCAGCATGCCCTCAGGGTCCTGGAATCTTCTTGCTCAGTGGGGGGCTTGGTTTCCCCTCTACCTGCTGCTTGCTGCTCCCTCTGCTTGTGCTCTCTCTCTCTGTGTCAAATAAATAAAATCTTTAAAAAAAAAAAAAATCGACCGACACACATTTTAAGTGGGGAAACTGAAAGAAAGGAATTAATTCTCCCTGGATGATGATTTGGCACTCTGGGGTTTTAACCAGCTCAGCTAGCAGCTGTTTATCAGTGGAACAAATATTTAGTAAAACTCAACTCATAATGTGGTGGCATGTGTACAGATTCTACTTTCCTCTCACTTTGACAAAGTGACACTGTCAAAACTTCATTTTTCTCCTCTTAGCTTTTGTCAAAACCGTATGCTGGCCTGTCTGCCCTCCCCTTAAGGTGGTCTTTCTCGAACTTGGTGACCTCCTCCAATTCTCCCTTCTCATCCACTGACGCCTATTCTAGGATAAATTCATGTTAGCCTAAATACCTGATTCTGGTTTCTGACAACACTCTTAGGGGTACGTGTATTTTAGTAAGAGGAAACATTTTAATTCAAAAGAATGGATCTCTAATTGTGGAATTTGCAAACCTCTCCTTTTAAAGAGAGATCTGAGGCTCCAAGAAGGCCAAGGAGATGGGCCAGAGGTTACTCTGCTGGTTGAAGCTCTTGGCTTCCCATCCCACTCCACTCTCTTTTCTTGCTACCCAGATGTCCTGCCATGCAGCAGCATCCACCAGAAAATGTGCTTGTATTTCATGGACCTTAGGTACTTGCGTAAGGAATCCTCCACAGATAGTTGTCCATTATTACTGAATTTCTCTAAGAAATACATAGTTCTGACAACTTTGATCAACCACTAACATGATTTCACATTTGCACCACAGGAAATATTGAACAAATATTTTCAATTCTGTAGAGAAATATTTGGAATGGATTTTGACTACTCTCTACTAAGGAAAAAGTTTATTTGACCCCATTTGCAACTCAAGGGTCAGTTTTCTGGACCTGTAACAACCAGAATGTTCTTTGAGCACATGAAAGTTTCCTGACATCCATCATGGACCCTACCGACACCCCCCACCCCAGTCTTGAGGTGCCCTTCCTTTCTTTCTCTGCTTTGGACTATCACGCTCTTGTACAGGTCTCCCCAGGTCCCGTGTCCCCTGATTGCCGCAGTTTACAAGATATGCCGGTATGTCAAATCTCACCACAATGTTGAGGAAAACTGAGTGATAGGAAAGGAAAGCTCTCCTGTCATTCCCAGATGACAGGAAAGATGTGATTTCAGATGAAGCTGTGCAAGAATTGTTCAAGGAAGAACTTTAGCAAGAGTTCAGTTCTTCACTGAGACTTCTTGTTGGCACACCCCAGTTCGGAAATCTGTACCCACCAAATCAACTTCCACTCTGTGAAAGACTCTTTCACTGCCATGCATAGCTCTTCTGCTCATTCAAACGTGACTTAGTCTTGGGTCCTCATCATTGTCCCCCCCATGAGTGGTTGATGTTTCTGAGACTGATTTATTGGGTCTGGGTCAACGCTTTGGGGGCATGGCTGTCAGAATGGTTCTTTTTTTTGTTTTAAGATTTTATTTATTCATTCATGAGAGACACAGAGAGAGAGGCAGAGACACAGACAGAAGGGGAAGTAGGTTCCCTGCGGGGAGCCCGATGCAGGACTTGATCCCAGGACCCCGGGATCACAACCTGAGCTGAAGGCAGTTGTTTAACCACTGAGCCACCCAGGTGCTGGGTCAGGATGGTTCTTGAAGGTATTGGTATTCCAAGTCCCTTCTAAGAGTCCAGCAGGGACAGGGGTCCTTAAGTCCTAATGCTGAACTCCAAATCTCCCTACCAGTGTAGTTTTAGATAAAACTCTTTATTCCCTAATTGCCCATCAGGGAGCTGAAGGCGCATACACACACAAACACAGAGTCTCCCAATGACCTATGTAAATTCTTAGTGTAAACCCAAAAGAAGGAAATAAAATATTTTCCTACACACCCTATAATTGGCATATTTCTCTCTCCCCAGTGAATATAAAATTTCATATTTCTATATAAGGTTACATTTCTTCTTTCCTTTTCTTAATCTGCCTTCTCTTCCCCTTCCCTCTTTCGAATTGTTTTCTCAGGCTTGTTTGGAATATGAAAGAGGTCTATGACTGAGCTGCTATATTTCTCAACAACTGCTCTCAGTCCCACAGAGACCCAGCTAAAGCTCTGAAATGTGTGTGTGTGTGTGTGTGTGTGTGTGTGCATGTGCACGAGTAGCTATTACTTTAGGCTATTTCTGCTACATATATTCTATTTCCTGTTTTTTAAAAAAAGCAGGGCTCAGTGGCTCAGTGGTTCAGTGTCTGCCTTCAGCTCAGGTTATGACCCCGGGGTCTTGGAATCAAGTCCTGCTTTGGGCTCCCCACAAGGAGCCTGCTTCTTCCTCTGCCTGTGTCTCTCATGAATAAATAAATAAAAAGAAATAAAATCTATATAAATAAATAAAATAAATAAATAAATAAATAAATAAATAAATAAATAAATAAAAAATAAAAAAGTCTTGTGACCCTCAACTGCATTCACAATGCCCATCATTCAGAGTAAATAGTGATATGCATCAAATCCCACTATTCTCTGGGCTATTGTGAATTCATTCAAGAGGTTTCCCAGGAAGAATTGTACAAGTGATAATAATAGGGTTGTTGGAAGGTATCAGTGAATTCATACATAATACAAGTACACATATAACCTAAAAGTAAAGTGCTGATCATGGTACCTGGCATACAGCAAGTGCCCTGTACATTTTGAGGATTATTGTGTATGTATGTATCTATGGTTTCCCCATGAGAGTTCAGTTTTTAAAAATGCCATTATGTAAAAGTCAAAAATCTTAGCTCTGGATTAAGCTTTGAACTGGTTGAAAGGAAGCCCCACACATTGTCCAGTAAAGACCTTTGTTCCTTTGAGGAACCCATGCTTCAATCAGGTAAATCAGCTCTGGGTTTGGAAATCCATATGAATCACTAACATCCATGGCACACTTCCGATGTGCTGGGTCCATTGATAATTTATTCTCCAGAACTACTTGAGGAAGGTTCTAGAGTCATCAGTGCCATTTTATAGTCAGGGAACTTGAAATTGACTTAGACAATAGAGTGAATTCTTTGGTTTGCAGGTTGAGAAATGCACAGGTAGGCTGACTTTAGATGTGACCTGGTGCAGATGTGGTTTGAGCCAGTGGTTCAAATCTTGTCATTATTTCTCAGCTCCACTTTCCCATGTTGGCTGTAATCTCAGCAAGCATCTCTCATCTTTAGATGCCTGTCGACAACTCAAAGACCACGCACTTCCTCATTTACATGTCTTCTGGTAGACCTTCCAGAAAATTAGGAAAGCTTCATTTTCAGGCGTCTTCATCAGACCTCTTCTCACGGTTTCATTGCCCTAATTCAGACATCAGTGTGGCCTGGGAATGGAGGAGCAGATGGGCTTTTCCAAATGCCTTAAGCCCAATGTTGAGTATGGAATAAATCACTCCCAAATTGCACCAAAAAAGTAAGAGAAGGAACTTCTCAAAGGAAATTTGGGTTTGTTGCAGATTTTTATTTCAGAAGCAGATTCTGAGATAGACATTCACATGCCCATTTATGAGTGAGTATCCTTGTGAGCAGCACCATTGGATGGGAAGGGAAGGAGGTAAGGTCAAGGAGAGGGAAGAGCTGGACTACAAAGACATTTCTTTTTTTTTTTTTTTTTTTTTACATACCTATCAATAACTACTTTATTTATTTATTTTTTTTAATTATTATTTTTTTTATTGGTGTTCAATTTACTAACATACAGAATAACACCCAGTGCCCGTCACCCATTCACTCCCACCCCCCGCCCTCCTCCCCTTCTACCACCCCTAGTTCGTTTCCCAGAGTTAGCAGTCTTTACGTTCTGTCTCCCTTTCTGATATTTCCCACACATTTCTTCTCCCTTCCCTTATTTTCCCTTTCACTATTATTTATATTCCCCAAATGAATGAGAACATATAATGTTTGTCCTTCTCCGACTGACTTACTTCACTCAGCTACAAAGACATTTCAATAAGAGTTTTGGCCAACTCTATGGGAGAGTCTGTTGCTGGGAGGACTCTTCAGAAGTACCTTGAGTTGGAGTAAGGTGAGTGGGAATGAGATGACCAGGCCTTCATACCACCCCCTTCTTTACCCCCTGTAAAGCAGACATCATTTGTGGGATGCCCAGGGAGGAAGCAGGGCTCTGTGGGAGCTGGCCCTTTTCAGGAGAAGATAGTTCCTGGAGAGAGATTTGGCTGTCAGCTGATAACGCTTCCAGCAGCTGGGAGAGTCCTTTGGCCCGAGGAGGAATCTAGGCCGTGCATTCCAGTAATCACAAAGCAATTATGGGAAGGGATGCCAGTGACCCAACTTCTAGAAGGAAAGCCCAGATTTGCACGCAGGCCTTTGAGATGGCCTTGCCCCAGCTCTTACCTTGTTGTTCACTGTGTGCTGATTTCTACACAACTGACTGCTGCTGAGTATTTCTGGAAAGAATCCCAGATACACAGGATCTAACTGTGTGCTTCCCATCCACGTGTGTCATATGAGTAACTAAGCAGGCAGGATGTGAGGAGGAAACCAGTGTTGCTACACCTCATTGGGTGGTTAGGGAGACAAAATGTCTGGCCAGACTTGCACCAGAGAACTTATCCAGTTTGAACAAGTGAGGAGTGTGAAGCATTTGGAAAGGTTACAAAGAAACCACTATCATAATGAATATTTTTCTGAACCAGCACCATTAGGGTTAAGAGAAGATGGCGAATCAGGAATAGCTTTGGTGATCTTGCAGGGTTCTTTACATTGTGATGCAAAATGCAACATGTACACATCTAAAATTTTACAATTCCAGCTGTCTGCTGGCCAATGTACCAAGTTATGTCATTCCCGACAAAATAATTGAAATGCTGCAAATATTAGATTTGTGCACTTGGCTATTTTATTTCAAATGTTTTGGATGTTCATGGGCAGTGAAATTAAAAACACACCTATCAGAAGAAAACACCCTGGTAGCTTTATAACACCTGGCATGAGGATGAAAACCTGACCCAGCTTTAGAATGTTGGTCCATGGAAGCTGCATTCAATAAACTACTTAATCATGTCTGGTTTCCATGGCAACAGGCACCGAAGCAGCCTTGCTGAATAAGACTGAATGTGATCAACTGCCAGCATGGAAATATAAATCCTCCTCTATTTCCTCTCTGTTTCCCAGCATTTCTTTCTGTGACACATTCTGTGTTACAAAGCAGCACAGGGAACATGGCTTGTACTCCCTCCTCCTAACACTCCCCAGTTTGCAGTGGTGAAGCCCCCATCCTCTGTGTTTTCAGCAAGGAACACAGAAATGGGGTAGTGGAGCATTGCATATATTCTAAAAGGCAAAGAAAGTAATTCCAGGTAGTATATTACCCATGTCCCTCACCAAGAGCCCTGTTTTTGTTTTTGTTTTCTTTCAGGCAGTAATGCCTTTTTCTGTTGGAATCACATCAAAGCGTATTTGTGCTCAGGAGCAAGACAGATTTCCTAAGTAACAGAGAAGCTAATTTTGGAGGATCTTCAGAGGAGGAAGATCTTGGAATCCACCTAAACTTAGATCCAGCCTATGGTGTGGTATGTCTCACAGGGAACACTTGCACATTTCATCTGGTTCATTTTAAACTGCCTGAGATGCACTTAAAGGCTCTGCTGGATGAGCCCGGAGTAGCCAACTGCAGCATCGCACAATCTTTTCCTTTAAAGCACGCTATATTCCTGCTCTTGGAGAGTTCTATGATATGGCCAATTTGTGCTCATTATGACCATATTGGTGGTACGTCTGGGCTGTCAATATTTTTGGGTGAGTTAGTTTTGAGGGGACAAAGTAATAGTTTGTGGTTGGGGTTAGCTGTGCAAATATGAATGTGAACTGTGAGTTTGTATCTCAGGTGTGTGGCCTGGGGTGTCTGAAAGCATGGACAATACTGTGTGGTTTGATCAATGTGGTAAGGGGTGAGCAGTCAATGCATATCATGTATCTTAATTTGGTACAAAATTTCAGTATTATTTTGCCAAGTGTGAACTCTGGATCTTGATTCAAACAAACTATTTAAATTATTTATGAGACAATGAAGGGCATTTGAACCCTGATGGAATATTTGATGATATTCCATCATCCAATGAAGTTGAGTGATGATGGGTGAGAGGGAGTTCATGGTATTGTTTTCTCTACCATGGTGTACAATAAACATGAAAACCACATAACCAGCCCTGGGGAGGGTAGTCTGAAGTTTTCTGGAGGAAGTGTCTTCTAAACTGAGATCTCAAAGATGGGAGGAGCTAACAGGCATAAGCAGAAGGTAAGGGGATGAGAATGAGGTATTGGGTGGGTAAATCTTTCAGGTAGAAGGAACTGCATGGGCATAGGTTGGAGATGAAAGAGCGTCCTCTGAAAGAAGCTCAGTAGGATTCCATCACACTGTGGCAAGAGAAGAGGCTTGGAAATGGATTTGGGGGTCTGCTTTCTGGACATCTTCAGGGCAATTGGAAGCCATTGAGCAAGAAAGTACCAGATTGGATTCAGGGTTTAGAAAATTTGCAGATAGGCTCGACAGTCCCAAGAGAGTCCCAACTCCAGAAAGCTTATGTTGAGTTCTTTAGCCCTTCTCTTTCTGAGCTATAGATCCCATCCTCCTTACCAATTGCCACTGCTTCATGCATAACACATTCTATGGTGGTTAAACTGAAAGTTCCAAGGTGAGGGGAGGGACAGACTGTGTGTTCTTTGCTAGGAGTGAACTGTGTTCCCCCACAAATGCCTAAAGGAGTCTTGACTCCTTATATGACTGTAGAGATAGCCATGGAGGTAGGGTTTTAGGAGGCAAATAAGTTAAGTGAGGTCAAAAGGGTGGAGTCCTGATCTCATGGAATTGATCTTGATCTAATAGAATTATAAGAAGAGGAAGAAGGATGCCTTTCTGTCCATACACAAGCATCGAGGAAAGACACTGTCAGGACACAGTGAGAAGGCGGCCATCTGCAAGCCAGGAAGAGAGTTATCACCAGAACTTGACCATATTAGGATCCTGATCTCAGACTTCCAGACTCAAGAACTGTGAGAAAACAGATTTCTGTTGTTTGAGCCACCCAGTCTATGGTATTTTGTTATGATAGCCCAAGCAGACTAAGACATTCTTCTAAGTCCCCCTCCATCCGGATAGATTATCCTGGGCTAGAACAAACCTTAGACACTTCAGAAACTCTTAATCCATTCTTAATTGATCATTAAAGATCCTCAACATTATACTCTTATTATCCTCACAGTTCCATGTTTATATATGCAAGTGCCTTCCTCAGCTGTCATGAAGCCATGCTATTATGTAAGGAGATGGTTCTACTGATGTCATAAACATGTATAGTAAACTGATGTTAACATAATCGTCCATCTCTCTGGTTTACCTTGAAAAGACTCTTTTTGGGTTGGTAGGGTTCCTTCCTAATTGAATGCTCTCAATCATCACATTAGCATGCAACTGCTAACTCCCAAGATTGGGTGAGCTGCATATGGAATTTAGGTTATTTATTTAGAAGAGGAGAGCCTTTATTTATATTGATGTAATACACTGTTATCTTCCCCTGGCTTCCTTTCATTGATAAGGCAACTCTTCCAAAAACATTGGCAAATGATGGTCTTTGCAAATTTGGACATGATGCTCAAGCTGACTTTCCATTTCCTACACGACAGACCACCAAAGTACGCTTCCCTGAAAAGTCTCTAAACCCAAGGAAATGAGTCTTTTTTAAGAAAGCAGGGTGAGAAGCACCAGCCTTTAGTAAGCTCCCAGGGGAGCTAGGAGCCCTGTTACTGCCAGGGCATTCTCCCACCACCTTCCTCAGTGTCAAAACCGCCTTTAGTTGTGTCCTTTTCTTTGGATATCCCATTTTCCCTAATAGCCCTCTATTAATATGATTTTATGTTCATATATATAAATCTGTATGAATTTGTTCCATGTGAATCAAACTCAAGAACTGTCACCTTCCTTTACACTCCTAAATGAAATTAAATTGGATTCAGTCTGTATTGGCTTCAGGAGTGGAGAAGTCCAATCCCAGACTTTTGGTGAACAGTTCCCTCCTCGCTCCCTAAGGATAGTAACAACACCCAGGTGTGTACTCAGAACAGATATCTTGCCATCTGATCTGTTGGAAGAAATGAATTAAATTCTACTTAATTCCTCTATTGTTTTCTCCCTTAATTTGGGTGGGGGCTCCTTGCCAAGGTCCCTGGGTAGCACCTAGGGGCCCAAACCCATCACATACTTGTAGCCATCCCACATAGAGGCCCTATCTCTGCAGATCTATAAACTCTTCTTATCAATTTTCAGAATTAACACCTCCACTCTGATTCTACCCCCCATCATTGTGCAATGTAGCTCAACTGTATGACAAAGAGTTTAACTGCCACCACAATCAAGATGTAGAACATTTCCACTACCCCAAAACATTCTGACCCTTCATCAACTACTGATTAGTTTTCTGTCTATACAGTTTTGCCTCTTCTAGAATTTCTAATAAGTGGATTCATACTGTGTATGCTATTTTATGTCTTAGTTTATTCATTTAGCATAATGCTTTTGAGATTCATTTATGTTTTATTAGTTCATTCTTTTTTATTGCTGAGTGTTGCTCCATAAGAAGGATATACCATACTATTCACTTATTAGTTAGTTGACATTTGGTTTGTTTCTAGTTTTTAGCTCTTTAAAATTGTGCTGCTAGAAGCATTCCCACATAGGTCTTGATGTGAACACATCTTTCTTCCTTTCGAGTTGTTATCTAGGAATAGTAATATAAATCATAGGATAGGTATGTTTCACCATGGTAAGTTTTCATTCAACGTATGAAAAGCTGCCCCACTGTTTTCTAAAGCAACTCTTCCGTTTTGCATTCCTACCAGCAATGTACAAGAGTTCCAATTGCTTTACATCCTTGTCAACAATTGGTTTTGTCAACTTTTGTGATCTTAGCTATTCTAGTGAACATGTATGGAATAAAATTTAGAAATAAATCTCCATTCTAAATACATGTAGAAACAACTCTAGTACAATGTCAATGCCTCTGAGAAGGATACAACTTAAGGTGCTACCATCTAACATCTTAGCTAGCATTTGCTCATATGGTCGTTCCAGTATAGGGCTGTTGGAATTCAATGACTTCCTAGTGGCCCTAACAATGGATTTTAAACTATTTGCATTCTGGTAATGGGAAAACGAACTATTGCTGTTACTAGAGAAGACAGACTCTTTTCAAACATGAGAAACCAGGTAAAGGGATTCTTTTCTGAGAAAATCTTTAGAGATCATAAAGGTGAGGACTGGGAGAGAGCAAAATCTGGAGGAAAAGATTACTCTTGTTACTATTTTGGATTACTGTGGTCATTAGACCCATTGCCATATCTTGTTGTTGAATGTATTAACATGGAAGCAAATACATTATTATATCACAGACTTGTTTTCTTAATATTTTGATTTCGCTCTTCCACTATAAGAGAGTTCCTTTGTAAATGTATGCATTTCATTTTACGCTTATAAAAATGCTATTCTGAGAAGGAGCCCATAGGTTTCCCCTAATATAACGAGGTCCACAGCATGTAAAAAATTCTAGTGTTTGGGCCTATTTAGTTGATCTTGAGTGATAAAAGCAGCTGTACATGTTTACAAAGCTACTACCTTGCCAGGGTGGGGTCTTGCAGGGTTGACATCTGTCATATAAAGGGTAGGAACCAATTCTACAGTCTCATACAGATGGGCTAAGGAGGGGATCCCTGGGTGGCGCAGCAGTTTGGCGCCTGCCTTTGGCCCAGGGCGCGATCCTGGAGACCCGGGATCGAGTCCCACGTCGGGCTCCCGGTGCATGGAGCCTGCTTCTCCCTCTGCCTGTGTCTCTGCCTCTCTCTCTCTGTGTGTGTGACTATCATAAATAAATAAAAAATTTATTTAAAAAAAAAAAAAAAAGAATGGGCTAAGGAATCAGCCTTATTAGGGAAAAGAAAAACTAGCAAACAGAAAGGCGGGCAGTCCTACCTCCTTTCCTTTCATAGCTCAAGGAAGGTATGCCAGGTCCAGAGCTTTTGTGGACATGCCATAGATTCTAATCAAATGGAGAAACACCCCTCCCTCCTATGGCATCAATTGGTGTCAAGTGGTCTGGACTTGGGATGTCAGCTGTTGTGTGAAGTTGCCAAGTGCTTTGCATCTGGGATATTTGGGGACCTTGCTGTCCAAGAGCTGTTGCATTTGCCCTGCTAGCTGAAGAGCCAAGTATCCTAGTCCAATGTGTCATAAGTTTGGGTACTGTCCTGTACTGGAATGAGCCACACTGGGTCCAGTCCTGACTTTGGCAGATCACTCCTTGATTTAAGGACAAATGAGGGGCAGCCCAGATGGCTCGGTGGTTTGGCACCACCTTTGGCCCAGGGCATGATCCTGGAGACCCAGGATCAAGTCCCACGTCGGGCTCCCTGCATGGGGCCTGCTTCTCCCTCTGCCTGTGTCTCTGCCTCTATCTCTCTCTGTGTCTCTCATAAATAAATAAATAAAATCTTAAAAAAAAAAAAAAAAGGACAAATGAAAGACCACGTGTGAGGCTGTCTTGCTGAATCTTTGCATCCCCCCCAAAAGTCATACACTGAAATCCTAGCCCTCAAAATGATGGTTTTAAGGAGGTGGGGCTTTTGGGAAGTGATTAGGTCATGAGGGTAGAACCTTCATGTGTCCTTATAAAAGAGCTTAGGAAGCTCCCTTGCCCCTTGTGCCTTGTTGGGACACAGTGAGAAGACAGCTGCCTATGAACCAGGAAGTGGGTTCTCATCAGACACCAAATCTGCCAGCACCTTAATTTTGGACTTCCCAGCCTCTAGAAGTGTGAGAAATGAATGTCTGTTGTTTCTAAGTCCCTGAGTCTAAGTAGTTTGTTATAGCAGCAGTCCCAATGGACTAAGATAGCTATAGACACAGATAAAGGTATAGGGGGAGCCTGATGTGGGACTTGATTCCCGGACCCCAGGGTCAGTACCGAAGTCAAAGGCAGATGCTCAACCACTGAGCTACCCAGGTGCCCTGCAAATATGTAGATTTTATATATTCTATTTCTTTGGAGAACGTTGAACACACACAGGTTCCTACCGGTGCATGATACAATGCTTTAAACTCTGGAATTCAACAGGAAAAACAAAGCAAAACAAAACAAAACGCAGACAATCCCTGCCCTCTGGGAATCTCTTGCCTAACTGGAAGTCTACTGGGAAAACAGAAAATAAGATAAGACAGTAAGTAAAATGTGTGGAATGTTAGATGGAGATAAAACTTGGTGGGAACAACTAAAGCAGGAAAAGGCAGGGGCTGACATTTTAGATAAAGATTTGCAGGTAAGACTCACGGAGAAGGTGACACTTGAGAAGACCCGAAGTAGGTGAAGGAGTGAGCGTGCAGCTCTCTTAAGCAAGAGCATTCCAGGCAGGAACCTTCCAGGCACACGCTTGCCTCTGGACTGCCTGGCACAGCCTAGGAACCGAGAGGAGGTAATGTGGGAAAGCAGTGTTGGAGGAGATGGTGCAGGTGATAGAGGGAGGATAAGGAAAAGGTTCTTGGTGTCAAAGGAGGGTTTGGTTTTCATTGTGGTAAAATATACATAACACAACATTTACCTTGTAACCATTTTCAAATGTACCGTTCAATAGTGTGAAGCCCAGTCACAGTGTTGAGTAACCAACTCCCAGAACTCTTTCGTGTTGTAAAAATGAAACTCTACATTCCCCACTGGCCCTGCTCCTCCAGCCCCTGGCAACCACCCTTCTACTTTATGTTTTTATAATTTTGGCTACTCTAGGTACCTCATATAAGTGGAATCAGATAGTATTTATCTTTTTTTTGTGACTGCTTATTTCACTGAGCATAATATCCTCCAGACTTATCTTTATACATTGTAGCATGTATCTGAATTTCCTTTCTTTTTAAGGCAGAATATCATTCCATTGTATGGGTAGACCACAGTAAGGTTTATCTCTTCATGCATTGATGGACATTTAGTTTGCTTCCATCTTTTGGCTATTGTGAATAGTGCTGCTATGAACATGAATGTACAGTTATTTTAAAAAAATTTTTGGCTATATATCCAGAAGTGGAATTGCTAGATCACATGGTAATTCTATTTAATTTGTTTTAGAAATCACTATACTGTTTTCCACAGTGACTGCATTATTTTACATTCCCACTAACAATGCATAAGTGTTCCAGTTTCTCTACATCCTTGTCAATACTTGCTATTTTCTGGGGTTTGGTTTTGTTTTGTAGCCATCCTAATGGTTATAAGGTGGTATCTCACTGTGGTTTGATTTGCATCTCCCCAGGGATTGCTGATGTTGAACATCTTTTTCATGTTCTTGTTGGCCATTTGTATATTTTCTTTGGAGAAATGTTTATTCAAGTCCTTTGCCCGTTTTTGAGTTGGGTTGTTTGTTTTCTTGTTGAGTTTCAGGGATTCTTTATATATTATGGAATATTAGCCTCTTGCCAGATATATATGATTTGCAAATATTTTCTCTCATTCCATAGGTTGCCTTTTCACTCTGTTGATGGTATCCTTTCGTGCCCAGAAGTCTTTAATCTTAATGGAGTTCAATTTGTCTATTTTTACTTTTGTTGGCTGTGCTTTTGGTGTTATATTTAAGAAATCATTACCAAACCCAGTGCCTGAAGCTTTTCCTCTGATTTTTTCCCAAGAGTTTTATAACTGTGGGAAGGTTTTAAGCAGAGAAGTGATGTGCCAATGGAATAGTCACAAGACAGAGATGTGGGAGGCTGCTTGCATTAGAGGCCCCAGTTCCTCACTTCTCTTATCCACATTCTTTGCCATGTCACATTGCTGCTCCTCCCAGCAAGAGGTAGCATGCATTTCCCTGCCACTTGGTTTGATTTCAGCCATGTAATTTGGAATAGATCACGCACTCTGACTCTGAGCTTAATCCTATTACTTGCTTCGGCTGATTGAATGAATCCAAAGTAATGGCAGTCAACCCAACCAGCTAACCACCAGGCATGAATAAGAGCCACCCAGCTGATCCCTAGTTAACCCCAGATGCATCATTGTTGTATGCCACTAAGGTTTTATGGCTGTTTCTTCATGCATCTTCATGATGATAATGGATAACTGATACAGGGAGTAAGGAAGATGTGTTAGAAGGACATTACAGTGATTTAGACAGGAGATGATAATAGCAATGGTAGTTAGAAGTGGCTGGATTCTGGATATATCTTGAAGGTGGGAGTGACAAGATTTGCTCTCATATTGGATATGGGTTATGGGAAAAGAGAAGAGTCAAGAGGGTTTTGGTCCAAGCGATTGGAATGATGGAATTGCCATTAGCTGAGATGAGAAGAGGAACAGGTTGGGTGGGGGGTGGGGTGGGGTGGGTATCAGACAATCGTTGTGGTCGTTTATGACTCTTGGGAGAGTTAACATATGACCCCTGGAATATGAGAGTTCTCATGAACTTAGAGATCAGTGCTTCTTGAATAGACAATTCTGAAAAAGGGAGGCTTCACAAGGCAGACTATACTATATAAGCAGTGACCATACTGTAGCATGCCTCAAAAGGAGAGGGTGGGAAGACTTTTACTTATCCCCATTTCCCTTAGCCTGCGGGCATGAAAGAGAACCTCAAGGGATCTCTCTTATGAGAGAGCACAAAATACGGTAGAGGTCTATACCAAGGGCTTCCCAAGTAGGTGTCTAACAAGGAGATGCTTCACCCAGAGAGAGCGTAAGGCCTGGAGGCTGAAGGGAAACATGATTGCCCCTGCCTGAAGTCAGTCTTCCATGGCATAAAGTGTTCAGATGAAATTACGCAGCACTCCAGAATTATCACATGTACCCTCTCAACAAAGCCCCCCAACTCTGGGGGCCCACCAGTGGCAGACCTTACCTGAAGGAGCCCTCCCAGGAAGCCAGTAACACAAGAGGAGGTCAAAAGTCAGAGACTCCTCAGAAGTCCCAATAGCAGAGAAGGAGGCTGGGAAGGGTGGAGGGTGTGAGGAGTGGGAGAGTTCTAGGTGTAGATTTCCAGCTCTGTGAGAGGGTGTGTCTAACTTTGTGATGAACTTCTATGTTAACCCATTGTTTGATAGTTTGTAACAAGTTATTTAAGCTATTTTGAGAGAAGAGGGGGAATTTCTTATACTTCTATAGACATAATTCACAGACCAGGAGTGGATGTAGGAGGGCTACAGGAAAGGGAGGGAGCCCGGAACAGGAAGCCATCTCTCCTCTCTGATTCTCTTGCCCACTCTTATCTCTCTCACCCCCCTCACTCCCACTCCCCAGACTGGTTTTCTTTGCGTCTGCACACTTGTGCACACAATGACCCCGCAGAGCTCCTGAATTCACATGTGAGAGCCCCAGCCTCCTACAAACACTAAACAATAGCCTCTGTGTTCCAATATGAAAATCCCATAAAGAGAATCCAATTGGCATAGTCAGGTGCCCACCCAGCCAGCTACAGTTAAATGCTGAGTATGGATTGTATAAGTATTGCTGTAGGCTTCCAATAGAAGCAGACCAAAACACAAGGACATGCACACAATTTATTTGGGAGAGGATCCCAGGAAGCACCTGTACGGGAGTAGGGAAGCAACACGGAGAAAGGAGGGAAGCCATGGATATGTTAGTAAAGAACGGGAAACTGGCCCTCATTCCCACAGGGACTTCTGGGAGAGCATGAAGAGCATACCTCAGAGTTGTCCTACTGAGGAGGAAGACCCCTGGGATATTCATCCACCAATTCCCATCTGTCACTGGTTGAGGGCTGCCTTCAGACATGTTAATTCCCTGTCCTCCTAGGAGTTAGCTCAGGTGGAAATTCCAAGTGCTTGCATCAAAAAGCACTTGGTGTGAAAGGTGAGAGCCATAGGATCAAGGTACTAATAGCTTTTGCTGTAGGTATCATTCAGGAAGGGAGAAGGACACTCAAAAAAGCATGGTTGAAAATCTGATTGGATAAAATAGAATTCTCTCTCTTTTTAAAAATTTTTAAAAATTTACTTAGAGAGAAAGAATGCAAGCAGGAGGGGGAGGGGCAAAGAGAGAGGAAGCAAGAGACCCACGCCGACTCTGTACTGAGCACAGAGCCCAACGTGGGGCTCAGTTCCAGGACTCTGAGATCATGACCTGAGCCAGAATCAAGAGTTGGCCACTCAAAGGACTGAGCCCTGAAAATAGAATTTTCAGTACCCCTCTACCTAGACTTCCCAATGAATTGGCAGCATACATGAATTAAAGCATGGCTGACTTAATAGCCAGAGAGAGATCACATGCAGAGACAGAAGTGAACACGTGTATTGGAATAGTAGTGCTTAACACACGCCAGTGAAATTCACCAGCATAGAAGTTGTCCTGTACTGTGTGATTTTAGGTGAGAAGAAGAAAATTAAGCTGTTCTTTTAAACATACTGCTTTTGTTGGAAGGCATCAAGAATGTGAAAACATGTGGCAATGGAGCAATGAATGTTTTCTTTACTTTGTTGTAATGAGGTTTGTGTGCTGATTGGACTTGAGAGAGAAGATACTTCTAAAATACATTTTCCCCCTGAAAATGTCCCCCATCTCTTAGTGCTACAAAGTCATATATTTTTCTAACAGCCTCAGGAGCTCAGTTAGTGCAAGTCCCCTCTGAAAACAATGGAAACTATGCCCAGCCTCTTTAGTGCCTGAAGCAAGACAGCAAATGAGACTCAGGAGAATTGGGGGCTCAGACAGTTCCAGATGATATATGAAGCATAAGTGCTCAGATGGAGCCTGTGATGGAGGGGTGGCGGGTGGAATCTAGCGGCCTTGGTTACCCACTTACAACACTAAGGGTAACAGAGATGTCTGGGGGTAGAGGGTCCTAATGGAGGCAAAGGCATCTTTCCAACAAATGCAGCTGCCTATGTTCCTCAGGATTCTTCCTCTCACCTTGAAATCGAAAAGGTAAATTCTACCAATGGCTTAAAAATGTCCCCTTTATATTTCTCCAGCCCAGATTGGCAAGGACTCAGTGTTTTCCTTGATATGTATTAGTTACCCTACAGTCTTGAGTATCTTAAAACATTAAACATTAAAAGATAGTAAAATCAGAACATTTTTATTAAAAAAAAACCATTTTTCTTTATAAAAAATAATTTATAATGTTAATGGGGTATTAATTTAAAATATCTAAACATTTGGGATCCCTGGGTGGCTCAGTGGTTGAGCATCTGCCTTCGGCCCAGGGCGTGATCCTGGAGTCCTGGGATGGAGTCCCACATTGAGCTTCCTGCATGGAGCCTGCTTCTCCCTCTGCCTATGTCTCTGCTTCTCTCTCTGTGTCTCTCATGAATAAATAAATAAAATCTTTTTTAAAAAAATAATTAAATATTTTGTTTTAAATGTTTAAATTTTTTTTTAAGATTTTTAAAAATTTTATTTAAGACTCCCTATAGGGGAGCCTAATGCGAGACTCAATCCCAGGACCCCAAGATCACAGCCTGAGCCAAAGGCACAGTCTCAACCACTGAGCCACCCAGTGGTATAATTATAACCCACCCAGGGGTATAATTAAAATATCCCTAATTTATAATATTAATAGGAAATACCCAAAACATTAACATTTTTTGGTTTGTATCTGGAGGATAGGATTATAACTTGTTTTTACTTTTGCCTTATCCATAGTGCAATAACCACATATTACGTCTTTTTTTTTTCTTTTTCCTTTCTTTTTTTCTAAAAGTCGAAAGTAGTGCTCGCTTCGGCAGCACATATACTAAAAGTCGAGAGTGAGGAAGACCTCAGAAACTAAAAGAAGACTGATGAACTTGTCTTTATAAATATGAAATACTTCTTGAGTCAAAAGATAGCAAAAATAAACGTAAAAGGCAAAGGATAGACTGGGAGAAAACAATTGCAGTACGTATAGCAGGACGAAAATTTTGATTGTTATGTGTATCACACAAATCAATTAGAAAAAGAAAACAATCTAATAAAAAGGTGGACAAAGATAACAGCAGGGGCGCCTGGGTGGCACAGTCAGTTAAGTGTCCAATTCTTGATTTTGGCACAGATCCTGATCTCAGGGTCTTGAAATTGAGCCCCACGTCAGGCTCTAAGCTGAGTGTGGAACCTGCTTAACATTCTCTCTCTCCCTCTTCCTTTGCCCCTCCCCACTGTGCTCTCTCTCTCTCTAAAATAAATAAAAACACCTTTAAAAAAAGATAACAGCAACTTATAGAAAGTCAAAATTAAAATGTCCAATAAACATATAAAAAGATCTTAATGTCACTAAAAATGAAGAAAATAAAAACTACGACCACTAATGAAATTTTATTATTGCCTAACAGTTTAGGAAACTACTAATATTAATATTGGTAATATCCAGACTTTGTGAAGGTATGAATTCTCTTAAAAACTGTAAAAGGCTAATAGTGCCCAGGGTCTGTGAGGATAAGTACTTGTAAAATTGGCAGAGCACCTATGTGGATATGTACTTGTAAAATTGGCAGTTCCTCTTCAAATGGTGCTTGGAAAATGGACAGCTATATGCAAAAGAATGAAACTATACTACTTTCTTACTGTACAAAAGAAAACTCAAAATGGATTAAAGACTTTAGTGTGAGATCTGGAACCATAAAAAATCCTATAGGAGATCACAGGCAGTAATTTGTCCTGATATCGGCTATAGCAACATTTTTCTAGATATGTCTCCTGAGGTAGGGGAAACAAAACAAAAATAAACCATTGGGACTACATCAAAATAAAAAGCTTATGCACAGCAAAGGAAATAGTCAACAAAGCTAAAAGATAATCTACTAAATGGGAGAAGATATTTGCAAATGAGATCTGATAAAGGGTTAATATCCAAAATATATAAGGAATTATACAACTCAACACCCAAAAAATAAATAATACAGTTAAAAAATGGACAGATGTTATGAACAGACATCTCTCCAAAGAGGACGTTACCATGGCCAACAGACACATGAAAAGATGTTCAACGTCATTCATCACCGGGGAAATACAAATCAAAACCACTACAATGAGATATTACCTCATATCTGTCAGAATGGCTAAAATAGAAAACATAAGAAACAACAAGAGTTGGTAAGGATGTGGAGAAAAAGGAACCCTTGTGCACTGTTGGTGGAAATGCAAAGTGGTACAGCTACTGTGGAAATATTATGGAGGTTCCTCAAAAAGCTAAAAATAGAACTACCCTATGATCCAGCAGTCCCACTACCAAGTATTTACCCAAAGAATACAAAAAAACTAATTCAAAAGAATACATGCACCCCTATGTTTATAGCAGCATTACTTACAATAGCCAAATTATGGAAGCAGTCTAAGTGTCCATCGATAGATGAATAAGTAAAAAAGATGTGGGGAATATATATATTGGATAATATTCACATCTTCTTTAGAATATTATCCAGGGATGCCTGGGTGGCTCAGCAGTTAAGTGTCTGTCTGCCTTTGGCTCAGGGAGTGATCCTGGAGTCCTAGTATTGATCCCATATTGGGCTTCCTGCATGGAGCCTGCTTCTCTCTCTGTCTGTGTCTCTGCCTCTCTCTTTCTGTGTCTCTCATGAATAAATGAATAAAATATTTTAAAAAAAGGAATATTATCCAGCCATAAAAAGAATAAAGTCTTGCCATTTGCATTAACATGGATAAAGCTAGAGAGTATAGTGCTATGCAAAATAAGTCAGAGAAAGATAAATACCATATGATTTCACTCATCTGTGGAATTTAGGAAATAAAACAAAGGGAAAAAAGAAAGAGAGACAAACCAATAAATAGATTCTTAACTATAGAGAACAAACTGATGTTTACCAAACGGAAAGTGGACTGGGGGATGGATGAAATAAGTACTGGGAATTAGAGTATACTTGTCACAATAAAAATAAGTAAGTAAGTAGATAAATAATAAAATAAAATTGGCAGAGCACTTTCTGAAGACAATTTAGTGGCATATGTCAAAACATAAAGTAGACGTACTCTGCATTCCGATTTTAACCTGAAGAACTAGTTACCCATGTATGTACAAGAAGAGGAAAGAGTCATAAAATACTGGAAAGAACACAAATCTTTGGCATCAGAGAATGGTTACATAAACTATGGTTAATCCATTCCATTGGAAACCATGCAGTATCTAAAAAGACTTAGGAGGACCTAGGTGGAGTGACATAACAAGATCTTATAAAGATAAAGGCAGTATAGCACAGAGGTACCCAATGAGGGCTTTAACACTGCCTGCCTGGATTCAAATCGTGGTGCTCACATTGCCTGGCTGTCTGGGCTCAGGTGGGTTTTCTTTTTTCTTTTTTTTAAACATTTTATTTATTTGTTCATAGAGACACAGAGAGAGAGAGAGATGCAGAGACACAGGCAGAGGGAGAAGCAGACTCCATGCAGGGAGCCCAACGTGGGGACCCGACGTGGGGACCCGATCCAGGGTCTCCGGGATCACGCCCTGGACCGAAGGCGGTGCCAAACCCGCTGAGCCACCAGGGCTGCCCTCAGGGAGGTTTTCTATGTTTCCACTTCCCCTTTTGTAAAATGGGGGAAATGATGGTGTATGCCTCTTAGAGGTTTTTGTTTGTTTGTTTTTTTGTTTTTAATGGGAATTAAGTAAAGCATTTGAATTACATTCATCTCATGTATCAACCAGTGCCACTAGCTCTTATATATTAGATGAGAAAAACAAGTTGTAAAAGACCAAGAATGATACCAAAGCTTTAATATTAGAGATAATATACACACATGGAAAATGGCCCAGGAAAAAACACACCACATTAATAGCAGTCTTTCTTTCTTTCTTTCTTTCTTTCTTTCTTTCTTTCTTTCTTTCTTTCTTTCTTTCTTTCTTTTTTCTTTCTTTCTTTCTTTCTTTCTTTCTTTCTTTCTTTCTTTCTTCTTTCTTTCTTTCTTTCTTTCTCTTTCTTTCTTTCTTTCTTTCTTTCTTTCTTTCTTTCTTCTTTCTTTCTTTTTCTTTCTCTTTCTTTCTTTCTTTTTTTGCAGTGTTTATTTCTGAGGAAGGGAGAGGCTTGGGTGGGACTGGAACAGACAAGAGGACTTGTCCTGTCAACTCTACACTTCGTGTTGTTTACTTTTTCACAGCAATAAATTAACTTGCGTAAATACCATGGAAAGCAATACAAATATTTAAAAACCTTAAAACTGCAACCACGCGTACTTAAAGGCAAGGCAACACAGCCTTTGACTCTGAGCTCTAAATTTTTGAGAGTTATAAATGTTTTTCTCAGGGAAGTTGACCAATTGTGTAACTTTCGATATTGTCTTGTGTCTATTTTGGCTATACAAGCAACTTCCTTAGCAACATGAGTTCAGGCTGTGGTTAGGACTACTTTGTAGAGATCAGACGATACAAATGATCTGTCTTTTTTTAAAGATTTTATTTTATTTTTTTAAAAGATTTTATTTATTTATTTTTAGAGAGCGAGAGAGAGTACACACAAGGGATAGGGAAGGGCAGAGAGATAGAGAGCAGGAGTCTGCTTCTCCATCTCACATTCCACATCTCTCAGGGCTCCATCTCACAACCCTGAGACCATGACCTGAGCTGAAATTAAAAGGCAGATGCTCAACTGACTGAGCCACCCAGGTGCCCCTTAAGACTTTATTTTTTTAATTTTTATGTATTTTTAAATATTTTATTTATTTATTTATTTATTTATTTATTTATTTATTTATTTGAGACACACACAGAGAGAGAGGCAGAGACACAGACAGAAGGAGAAGCAGGCTCCATGCAGAGAGCCCGATGTGGGACTCGATCCCGGGACTCCAGGATCACGCCCTGGGCCAAAGGCAGGCACTAAACTGCTGAGCCACCCAGGGATCCCCAAGACTTTATTTTTAAGTAATCTCTACACTCAACCTGGGGCTGGAACTCACAACCCTCAGATCAAGAGTTACATGCTCTACGCACTGAGCCAGCCAGGCATCCCTAAATGATGTCCTGTTAACACACTGGCTGTCACCCACCATGATGCCTTCCAGAGTTGAACGGGGGCTGATTTTCTTGTTTTCGTCATGTGTGTTCATTTTAATTGCACTTCTGCACTGTCTCATAACCTTCAAGCAAAGAGGATGGAATGTTCTCATCCAATTGTGCAGAATTTTTCTTGAGTCTTTGGAAGAAAAACTGGTGAAGAGAGATTCCAGGGTGAGGGAGAAGAATGTCCCATCAGGTTCAGCATGCCTTGGGCCCATGTTAACACTCTTGTGTAGATCTCTTTGAAGCAGCATCTCATTTTCTAAAGCTTGTTATTAAAAGAAAATATCTTGGGGCAGGGCGGGTGGCTCAGCGGTTTAGCGCCGCCTTCGGCCCACGGCATGATCCCGGGGAACCCGGAATCAAGTCCTGCTTCAGGCTCCCTGCATGGACCCTGCTTCTCCCTCTGCTTGTATTTCTGCCTCTCTCTGTGTCTCATGAATAAATAAAATCTTTAAAAAAAGAAAAAAGCAAACATCTTTAGAAATACTTAGGTCAAAATGTCATAGAACACTCATGTATTAATCACCCAGATTTCACTGATATAAAGTACTTACACATAATAGCTTTTGCTGTGATTTTTAAAATTTTATTAAAAAAAAAAAAAAACTTTGTAGAGCTAAAGTTCTCCCCTCCTCTACTCCTCCATCCTTAATTTTACTTCCCTTTGCAGAGATGACCTGTCTCCTGAACTGAGTGTATAACATTAGCAGGCATAGTTTTAAATCTTTCCACATAAATACGTGCCTCATTCAGGACCGTGGCAGGCACATGCAATAAGCTAACTGAGGTAGTCTAATAAAGATTCTACTGGCAAATGTGTAGACTGTGATGAGAAAACTCACATGGGATGGTGAAGTACCTTGGGGGTAGCAACTGAAGGGAGTCATCATCATGTTAAGACTTGGAGGGACTTGTTAGAAGTACCGAGATAGACCTGCCGTCCCAGGAGCTGGCTACCTGATGGCAGCTCTGGTGTTCAGTGAACAAATGCAGCCTGCTAAGGAGGCAGCAGGCAGTCGGTGGACAGAGTTAATCCCCAGCCTTCTTCTCCTCCTCCCCTCAGACTCCTATTGGTGTCTCCAATTGGATGAACCCAACTAAAGCAACAGGAAGAGAGCTCCCTAAAGAACTGTTTTTTTTTGTTTGTTTGTTTTTCAAGATTTTATTTATTTGAGAGTGAGAGAGAGAACAAGCAAAGGGAGGGGCAGAGGGAAAGACAGAGGCAGACTCCACGCTGAGCAGGCAGCCCGATGTGGGACTCAATCCCAGGACCTAGGGATCATGTCCTGAGCCAAAGGAACTTAATATTTTATTCGATTACTTACCCGACTGAACTACCCAAGTGCCCCCCTAATGAAGTTCTCAAAGTGTCCCATCGCCAGAGCATGGTGGAGAAGGCTGGAGGATGGATCTGACAGTGGAGCATATGTATCCAAAACAAAACAAAGTATTGATTGTATGGCTCACAAATGTACTTAAATGGTGTTAGATTTTTACATGTGCTTTTGCAGCTTGATTTTTTCATTCACCATTATATTTTTGATACTTTACCCATGCTGAAAAAAATGTAGCTCCAATTCATACATTCATTTCTTAACTGCTCTATAGTATCCCATCACTTTACAATTATAAGCAATACTGCAATCAATGAACAGGCTTACTTAGAGATGGCTGACCCACATTGGTGGAAAACTCGCTTGGGTATATACATAAAAGTGTGTTTGTTGAGTTGAGGTGATGTACACATTAACATTACTAAAGTATTGCAAAATTGCCCCCTATTATAATTATTCCAATTTTCACTTCCATAGGCCAGAGATGAAAGCCCCCATTTCTGATTCTCCACTCTTTTTTTTTTTTTAAAGATTTTATTTATTTATTCATGACAGAGAGAGAGAGAGAGACAGAGAGAGAGGCAGAGACACAGGCAGAGGGAGAAGCAGGCTCCCTGCAGGGAGCCTGATGCGGGACTTGATCCCATAACCCTGGGATCATAGCCTGAGCCAAAGGCAGATGCTCAATCACTGAGCCACCCAGATGCCCCTGAATTCCCCACTCTTACCACAGATGATTGGACTAGAAAACTTTGCCAACCTAATGGCTCTGAAATCATAGTTCCTTGTTATTTTAATTTGCATTTCCCTGTTAAAGAGCACTATTTACTTTGTTATGCCTCATAATCCCCAATAGTGACATTGAAGTCCCAACAGAATATTATTACTAAGAGGCACATGTTAACGCTACCAATGTTCATAGCAGTCATTACAAAATATGCCTTTTGTTGATTCCTCACATCTTCTGTTCCTTGAGTTTTCTACACATACAGCTCATGAAGGCCAGAGCACATGTAGGTGCTTTCATGAACAAACACTTGCTAACTTATTTATTCATAAGAAAACATCTAAAACCAGTCTTGGTTTCTCATGTTTCCTTGTCATTTTCAAGAGAGTGTATTGAAATGCAAGTCATTTAGAAAATGAGCTCCAAGATTTTTTTTCTATATAAGAAAGAATGGATATTTTTAAAAAGAAGGAAAAAAGAGAATATTTGGAAAAAAAGATACTCTGAAACCACAGGTGTTAGAAAGTTTGTGTTTGTTTAAAATTTTTAAAGCTATAGCATACTTATGTGCTCATGGGATATTTTAGAGACCATATTCTAAAACAAGAAATGGTTACCTCTTGGGGAGGAGACTGAGAATTTCAGACTTGGGGTGAGAAATAGATTCAGTTTCTATCATAGAACTCTTGGCATTCTTAGGGCATCGAGCAGGCTCAGTTGGAAGGGCATACAACTCTTGATCTTGGGGTTGTGAGTTCAAGCCCCATGTTGGGTGTAGAGATTGCTAAAAAAAAAAAACAAAAACAAAAAAACTAAAATACATTATAGACTCTTGGCATTCTTGGCATTTGTTTTACCACCCCCAAAAAATCAGAGAATATGATCTGATTAAAATCCAAATTTGGCGGCACCTGGGTGGCTCAGTCTGTTAAGTGCCTGCCTTGGGCTCAGGTCATGATCCCAGGGTCCTGGGATTGAGCCCCACATTGGGCTCCCTACTTCTCAGGAAGCCTGCTTCTCCCTCTCCCTCTGCCCCTCCCCCTGCTTATGTGTGCACACACTCTCTCTGCCAAATAAATAAATAAAAATCTTTTAAAAAAATTAAGATACAAATTTATGACTTTTTCATTCCAAATAATTTTAACTTGCCATTAAATTGATTATGAAATACCAGAGCTATATGAAAGGGAAATCACTCCCCTAAAATTGTAAAACAGAAATGTCACCACTTCGATGTTGTATTTTCACTATCACCAATTTCTAACAAACAGTCCACATTATGCTTTCAGTTTAAAGGTCAGTAATGGTTGGGGGCCAGTTTAATATCCTGGAAGAAGAGCAAACACCTGGCAGTGTTGCAAAACTACTCAGAAAACTGTAGGCCAGTTTCATGTTTTTATGTCAGAGAAATGTGACATTTGCTTTTCCATGTATAAGACAGGTAACGATGTGATTGTGCTATGTTGACATTTATTTATTTTTTTGCTTGAGAAAAGATTCCACTGTACATTCCTATCTCCGACGCATTTACGTAGATAGATAGCAAGTTGTTTTGTCATCCTGGGTGTCCTCACGTGTGACTACTTTATACTCTGCTGCTGCCTTAAGGCAACCCCTTTGTGGTGCTTCAGTCCTCTGCCCTGGTGGAGCCCTGGTCCCCAGAGAAGAGACACACACTTTCTGGATGAGTGACAACATTTTCCTCGGACCAAGGCAACGATCTAGATCAATCAAATGTCTTTTCCCACAGGCTCAAATAAAGAATTTCTACTGAATATTTAAAAAAAAATTTTTTTTTAATCAGTCAATACTCAAAAAAGTTGTTTTGATTTGGGAGTAAGTTGTATTTTGGCTAATTGGTTTTATGGGAAATGAAGTAAGAAAAAGAGTTCTTATAATAGTAGATATACTAGTTATAATAGTAGGTATACTAGTTACGATTATTATTTTATACACTATTTTGGTATACTTAAAGACAGAATTATACAATACTTTATAGAGTATTTAATATTTGAAAGAAGTTTCACAAACTTCCTCCCCTTCTTCCTGTATAACAAGTTCTTTTGGACCTTGAAGGACAATTTGAAAATCAAAATCCATGCAGAAGGGCACCTGGATGGCTCAGTCGGTTGAGCCTCTGCCTTTGGCTCAGGTCATGATCTCAGAGTCCTGGGATTGAGCCCTGCATCAGGCTTTCCGCTCAGCAAGGTATCTGGTTCTCCCTCTCAATCTGTGATCTCGCTTTCACTCTCCCTCAAAAAGATAAATGAAAACTTAAAAAAACAAAACAAAATCCATGCAGAAAACCATCCAGGGTTGTAAGTTTGAGCCCCATAACGGGTGTAGAGATTAGTTTAAAATAAAATCTTAAAAAATAAAATAAAATAAAATAAAAAAATAATATAAAATCTTAAGGGACGCCTGAGTGGCTTGGTGGTTAAGTGCCTACCTTTGGCTCATGGCGTGATCCTGGAGTCTCGTGATCGACTCCCACGTCGAGCTCCCTGTATGGGGCCTGCTTCTCCCTCTGCCTGTGTCTCTACCTCTCTCTCTGTGTGTCTCTCATGAATAAATAAATAAAATTTTTAAAATATTAAAAATAAATAAATAAAATCTTAAAAAAAAAAAAAGTCCATCCATTTACTCCCCTGCAGACATAACTCTGTCTCTCCCAATGGTAGTCCCTCGGTAATTCACTTGATTGGCGGTTTCCCATTTCCTCCCTCCTGTCCTCCCCCTGGGCTTCCTGGGATCACCTCCCACATAACTATTACTCTGAGTCTTCCTCTCAGAGTTAGTTTCTGGGGTTTCCACATTAAGAATGACCAATGTATTGGGTCATCCCAGGAATTAGACACCCTAGTCAGCCACTAAATAACCAGATGGCCTCAGGTTAACCACTTTGGAAAGGGAAGAGGCTGATTAATCTAAGATAGGATTTTTATTCCATATTAGGTATTAAACAGGCTGATTGGACTATTAATCTTTTAAAGAAATCCCCTTATTGTTCCTCTGATCATAAAGGTAAAACATGACCATTGTAAAATTTCAAGAAATAAAAGAAAATAAAAAGAAAAAAATTAACCAACCATAATTCTCTCCTCAGTGATTTATTATTATTACTACTTTAAGGATTTTATTTATTTGTTTATTTATTAAAAAGATTTATTTATTTATTTTAGGGGGCAGAGAGAAAGAATCTCAAGCAGACTCCCTGGTGAGTGCAGAGCCTGATGTGGGGCTTGATCCCCTGACCCTGAGATCATGCCCCAAGCCGAAATCTGGAGTTGGCTGCTCAACTGACTGAGCCACTTAGGCGCCCCTATTTATTTATTTTTAAATTTTAATTCCAATCTAGTCAACATATAGTTTTATATTGGTCTCACTTGTACAATATAGTGATTCAGCACTTCCATACATCACACCCAGTTCTCATTATGACAAGTGCACTACTTAATCCCCATCACCTATTTCACTTATCCCCCCCTTAAGGTTTTAAATCATGGCTCTTTAATCCTAACTTTTGTGTTTTATTGAGATATAATTAACATATAACACTGTGCAACTTTAAGGTGTACAACATAATAACTTGATTTACATATATTGTGAAATAATTACCAAGAAAGTTTTGCCAACACCCACTCATTTCATATAGTCATAAATTTTTTTTTGCTCTTGATGAGAATTTTTACAGATTTAGTCTCTTATCAGCTTTCCTATGTATCCTACAGCAGTGGTAAATACAGTCATCATGTTGTACATTACATCCTCAGTACTGACTTATCTTATAACTGGAAATGTGTACGGTTTGGCCACCTTCTTCCAATTTTCTCACTCTCCAGTCCCAGCCTCTAGGGACCACAAATCTGATCTCTTTTTCTAATCTGAGACTTGATCCCAGTATCCCAGGATCATGACCTGAGCCAAAGGCAGATGCTTAACCAGGTGTCCCTGTGGAGGCCGAGAAAAATCAAGGCCATTCCACCTCAGGTGTAGCATTAGCACAAGTACAGCCATCTTAGGCCCCTGTGAATAAGAGCTGAACTTTATAGGAAAAACTGCAGAATGTCCTCAATGTCCTCGCAAGGAATCCCATATCAGAAAGACAACAGAGCCTACGCCCGTGGTAGAAAGTCCCATATTAGAATGAGAACAGAGCTCAATGCCCTTAAGCCCCATATCAGAATGTAAACAGAACTTGAGAAATTCCTCCACCCCTTCTGAAAATCCCCTAGACCAGCCTATAAAAAACCCAGCTGGAACCCACCTCGGGGGTCCAAGTCCCTGCACCGCTGTGTCGGGTATACTTGGACCCAAGCTCGAGCTTGCTAATAAACCCTCATGCACTTACATCGGTGTCGGCTCCTTGGTGGTTTCTCGGATTCGCAATCTTGGGCACAACAGTCCCAACATAGTTACCATTTCTATGGTAAGATCTACAATTGCAGAAAGCTTAGGATCAGAGTCCCTCTGCACAGGTATAGTCTAAACACAGAATGTCCTCACTTCTACGTGGAAGCCAAATAGCAAAACAAAACCCAAACTTGTAGGGGCACCTGGGTGGCTCAGTGGTTAAGCTTTCTGCAATTGTTCTTTCGCTGTAGGTAGACACAGCTTGATGTAAACTGCTTGTACAGCATCAGGAAGAAATGGCTGCTGGATCCTTACGTAACAGAAGAGGAAATTCTGGCTGGAAACAGGGCTTTCTTCATCAAGCAACAGAAATTACCAGCCAGTCCTTTCAGGCTCAGGCCAGGAGTTTGGGGGTGGGGGTGGGAAAGGAAGTTACAGAATGTAATAGAAAAAAGTAGGAAATGAAAGTCTATAGCCTAGCATGAAGTTTATTTAGGTGATTGGACTATTTTTCTCAAACCGTGAGGACACACACGGCTGAAGCAGGACAGATGTAGTTAGAAAGACTGACTTTTGATCATAAGAAGGCCTGGGGTCTGGGCCATCAGGTAAGGCAGGAATGGGATCTGATTGTGTTTTGGATGAGAACAGAAAACATTTTGCAAAGGTGACATACTTCCAGATAGATTGAGAGCAGGGAGAAACATGGTGAGAAGACAACCCCAGCAAGTAACAGGAACAATAAGGAAAGCATTAGGTCTAAGCCCTAAGATAAAGACACAAGTTTAAGCCTTTTCTTTGAGAGGAGATCACAGAAAGCCCAAAGGAGGAAGTAGGGAAGGTGAGGCAGGGAGGGAGGAGAGGAAGACTTTTCAACATGGCTTCCGGTTGTGGGACTCTGAGGCTTTGTCTCACTGGCACCGCAGCAGAAGAAATGTTGAGCCGAGCCCAGTCCCAGCTATGGAATCATAAGGATGCAAAATACTTGTTGGTTTAAGCCACTGAATTTTCTTTAAGAAGAAATAGGTAACTGACAGAGTGGGGGAAGACGATGTGGTAAGCCCAACGGCCCCCAAAGATGTCCACTTCCAAATCCCTGCAATTTGTAAATATGTTACATTTCAAGACGAAAGAGACTGTGGATGGAATTAAGGGTAAGGATCTTCAAACAGGATTGTCTTGGATCATCTGAGCCTAACCTAATCATGTAAAGCCTTATAAGCAGGGAACTTTCTCTCGCTGGAATCAGAGAGACATAGCAGAAGAAGTAGGAGAGGTTGAAGCTATAAGGAAGATCTGACCTACTTTACTGCAGTGGGGGGGACGAGGTGGGGTAGTTGGAAAGCCTAAGTAACCCAAGAAGTCTCTCAAAGGAGCAAAGACTGGCTCTTGGGTGACGACCAGAAAGGAAACTGGGACCCCAGTCCTGCCACCATGAGAAACAACTTGGCCAACAACCTGATTGGGCTTAGACGTCAATCTATCCCCGGGCTCTCCAGAAGGGAATAAAGACCTGCCAGTGCCTTGATTGCAGCTTTGTGAGACTTGAAGCAAGGGATCCAGCTGAGCCATGCTATGCCTGGACTTCTGACCTACAGAACTGTGAGATAAGAAATGGGTGTTGCTTTAAGCCTCTGTGTGGTCATTCATTACAGCGGCAATAGAAACCCTATACACCCGATGTGTAAACTGACCACAGCCTGGCAATATGAGCCATACGAACTTCAAGGAGTGTGCCCCAGACTATGGGCAGAGGAGGGAGCAGCCAACTGTGAGGGAGAGTGGAGAAGTCTTTCTGAGGAAGGAGGAGTTTGAATGGTGTTTTGAAGGAGCAGTGTCTCACTTCAGACTTCCTGGGAAACTTGCCCCAAAACAAAGATTTGAGGGCAGGTAGCTGTTTTAGGTGATAATCCCAGGAAATATTAGCAGAGGAACAAGAAAGTGAGGCAGGGGAAGGTAAGAAAACAATAAAAATGAATCACCAAGTGAGTGACCCGTTGTAGGCAAACAGTGTTCAATCCTTTCAGGGGAAAGAGGAGCAGGGAAACAGTGTAGACTATGCCTCAGAACTGTCATATTTGAGGATCAATAGGACAGGAGGATGACCAACTCCTCTCATCATCAGCTAAGAGCTTTTTTCTGGGGGCATTAATTTCCTGATACTTCTGGTGTGTCGTGTATGTATGCAGAGCAGCTACCAGAAACTTCAAAAAGCTCTCAGGCAGAAAGTTGCAGGTGTTGGCCCCTTGAAGTGTGGGTGGCATGAACTTCTGAACCAGTCGGGGCCCAGAGGTAGGGGTAGGACACCTACACATGTGCAAGGGGTGAGGTTTACCAGGCACAGACCAGAGAAGGTGTTCCTGGCAGAGGTACACTACTCTATGAGTAGTCAAACTCATAGAGAAAGGAAGTAGAACAGTAGTTGCCAGGAGATGAGGGAAGGGGTAAAGAGGATTTATTGTATAATAGGCACAGAGTTTCAATTCTGCAAGATGAAAAATGCTGTGGAGATTATAGTGGTGATGGTTGCACAGTGATATGTATATACTTAATACCACTCAACTGTACATTCTCTCTCCTTCTCCCTTTGCCCCCCACCCACCTAAAATGAATAAATAAATCTTAAAAAAAGAGGCATATATAACAAACATTTGTTTATTTTTAAATGTTTTGGTAGGCGCATTTCAATATAATTGGTTTCCTTTGTATCCTTAAATATTTTGTTTTATGAATTTCAAAACATTATTCTAAGAAAGAGGTCCACATACTTCACCAGGCCTGCAATAAGTCCACACACACACACACACACACACACACACACAAAATAGGGGCCTCTGGGTGGCTCAGTTGACTATGCATCTGACTCTCGGTTTTGATCTCGGGTTATGATCACAGGGTCCTGGGATCAAGCCCCCAAGTTGGGTTCTGCACTCAGTGTACAGTCTGCTTATCCTTCTCCCTTCCTCCCTGTTCCTCCCCCATACCTCCCCCACTCACAGTCACTCTCAAATAAATAAATAAATAAATAAATAAATAAATAAAATCTTTTAAAAATAAGAAAGAAAGAAAAAGAAATGAAGGAAGGCAGAAAGAAAGTAACAAGTATAATCTGACACGTAGTTGCAGTTATAGAGGGCTTTATTAAGTGTGGCTATATTCTAGGGGTCATGATCTGACTTGTGTGGCATGATACACAATTATCTGATAATAAATTCATACAAGTAAAAGTTCTGACCAGATTTGCTTGCCTGGGTGATAAATGTACAGCGTGGTCCTCAGTCCTCTTCCACCCCACACATCCCCATTAAGAGCTGTGGCTCACCCTGGTGCTGAACCTCATTGAGTCAGAGCCAGGTTTCTTTGGGGACAGATATGCTATCTGTGGGGAAATGCATGTGTGGGTGGAAAAAATCCCTCGGGTTTTCTGATAGCACTCTCTTAACCTCAGCAGCTGCCCTTTCTCTATTCCTTGATAAACATTGTGAAAACAAAAATACTGGTACCCAAGAGGAGCTAGAGGAAAGGTGGTCACTGTTGCTCTTTCTGGAAAAGTAGAATTTGAGCAGACATATTCAAATAAGTGATTATGTTCATGATGAATCTATGGGGATGAATATAAATTCCAGTTGGGTTAGAAAGGGAAGGATTTCAAGCTAATGAGGCAGAAATGCCTAGCTATTCCTGAAATTCTTTTCCTCTACCTCCTGGGGCTTCCTGACCACATTTCCCAGTGTCTCCTGATGTGGGGTGGAACCCTGGGATTTTGGTCTGATTAAAGGAAGTTTGGCAGATGTGAAATCCATCACTTCCAGGCTCAGCTCTTGAAAGCTTCCCACAGGCAGACATCCTCGTTGCTTTCACTCCCTTTGCTGCAGTCTTGGTGGGAGGCCTATAATCGCAAGGGTCAGTGGAAGGACAATGGAGGCCACAGCATATCCCAGTTAAGGATGCATCTTTCCCATTAGCCCTGGGAGAGGCTAGATCCTGCCTAGATCATGTGCTTGTTCTTGCATGAATCACTGTGGCCTGGGACATGAATGACTAGGGCATGATCCCATCCCTGGGGTGACAAATTGGCCCAGTCAGTCTCAAATCAGATGGAGTGTATTGGTTTCTCATCACTGCTATGATAATTTACCACAAATTTAGTGGCTTAAAATAACAAGTTTATTATCTTACAGTTCTAGAGGTCAGAAGTCTAAAATAGGAAATGCTGGGCTAAAATCAGGGTGTTGGCCAGCCTTCCTTTTAGAGGCTCTAGAGGACAATCCATTTCCTTGCCTTCTCCACCTTATAGAATACTCTTGCATGTCACAGCTTGTGCCCAATTTTTCCACTTTTGAAGCCAGTAACATCCATGTCATGCTGTCATCTTTGTAGTTCAAGTTCTGTCTCCCTTCTTCCACTTAAAAGGACATGGTGATTACATTGGGTCCACTGGATAATCCAGAGGATTATAATCCCACTGGATAATCTTCCACATTAAAGTCAGCTGACCAGTGATCTTCATTCCTTCCACAACCTTAATTCCCTTTTGCCTCCAATGTACATATTTATAGGTCCCATGGATTGTGATATGGATATCTTTGGGGGACCTTTATTCTGCATACTACATAGAGCAAACACAACTACAATGAGAAGAGAAAGGTGATTCCCCATTGGAAGGACTGCTGGATAGACAAGAAGCATATGTCCTCTCCCACACCACTTCCAGATTTCTTTCTTTCTTTCTTTCTTTCTTTCTTTCTTTCTTTCTTTCTTTCTTTCTTTCTTTCTTTCTTTCTTTCTTCTTTCTTTTTCTTTCTTTCTTTCTTTCTTTCTTTCTTTCTTTCTTTCTTTCTTTCTTTCTTTCTTTCTTTCTTTCTTTCTTTCTTTCTTTCTTTCTTTTCTTCTTTCTTTTCTTCTTTCTTTTAGGACACACTTTATTAAGTCCCTCAAGCCTAGTTCTCCTTCTCCTGCACGTCTTGGTTCCCCGGAGACGCCCAGTCCGGCGGGCAGCAGTGAGACCCACCTTGCGGCCGGCAGGGGCATCTCTGCGGGTAGTAGAGGGTTTGCCCGTGTGCTGGTGGTTGCCACCTCCGGAGGGATGCTCCACGGGGTTCATGGCCACACCCCGCACACGTGGCCAGCAATTCCTCTTTGCCTTGTACTTGCGGTAGGCGCGGCAGCCTTCAGAAGGGGCTTGTCGGCGCGGCCCCGTCCAGCGACCACAGCCACCAGGCTCTGGCGGCGGAGAAATGACCTTCTTTGAACCCGACGGCAGCTTCACTCGGGTCTTCTTGGTCTCCGGGTTGTGGGAGATGATGGTCGCCTAGTTCCCGGAGGCTCGGGCGAGCTTGCCCCTGCCACCAGGCTCTCCAGACAGCACACGACGGCCCCGGGCACAGTGCCCACCGGGAGCACATGCCCTGCGGCGCTGGGCTTTCTTGCCGCAGCGCACGAACTGGCCGGTGTGTCCGCCCTCGAAGCGCTGAGCAGCTCCGTCCGCTCCTTCAACCGGTCCGGATCCCGGAAGACGACCTCGGCGAGGGGTGCCCCGCGGCCCGGGTGCTGGATGATGTCCTTCACGATGCCCTTGGTGTAGCCGCGCCGCTCGGAGCACGGAGCCGGCGCCCTTCCTCTGCCCACGGACGCCGCGGCCCCTGGCGGTCTCCTGCGCTGCTGCTGGGGACGTGACTGGTGCCGCCACTCGGGAAACTGTGCGGAGGCTCCTCAAAGAGTTGCAAATAGACCTGCCCTACGACCCAGCAATTGCACTGCTGGGGATTTACCCCAAAGATACAGGTGCAGTGAAACGCCGGGACACCTGCACCCCGATGTTCATAGCAGCAATGTCCACAATAGCCACACTGTGGAAGGAGCCTCGGTGTCCACCGAAAGATGAATGGATACAGAAGCTGTGGTCTATGTATCCGATGGAATATTCCTCAGCCATTAGAAACGACAAATACCCACCATTTGCTTCGACGTGGATGGACCTGGAGGGTATTATGCTGAGTGAAGTAAGTCAATCGGAGAAGGACAAACATTATATGTTCTCATTCATTTGGGGAATATAAATAATAGTGAAAGGGAATATAAGGGAAGGGAGAAGAAATGAGTGGGAAATATCAGAAAGGGAGACAGAACATGAGAGACTCCTAACTCTGGGAAACGAACTAGGGGTGATGGAAGGGGAGGAGGGCCAGGGGTGGGGGTGACTGGGTGGCAGGCACTGAGGGGGGCACTTGATGGGATGAGCACTGGGTGTTATTCTATATGTTGGCAAGTTGAACACCAATAAAAAATAAATTTATTATTTAAAAAAAGTGCATCTTGGTGCACTTCATCTGTACCTTTATTAAGCACTTTTAGCAGATGTTTGTGATGTCCTATGTCACACCTTCTCAACTCGCCTGATTTTAGCACGCCTTTGACAGTCAGTTTTCATGCTTTGTCAGCATTCTTTATAAAGCTTACGTGGAAACTACTCTGCTTTCTTGAAGACAATGGAAGTTCCCTTGGGAAAATTCAGGTAACTAGAAAGTGCAAGGGAGCTAATGCCCTGGGAGGGAGCAATGTTCATCTAAGGGGGGATGGAATCAACAGTTAAATGCCACAGCCTCCATCCTCTGGTAGAACACTTCTGATGTGCTTTGTCCATGGTTCTTCAGAAGGTCCCAGTGGGACTGAGCCTCAGATGCCCACAGCGGTAACACACTTGTGTGGGCTTTTTGCCCTTCCGTGTTTTTTTTTTTCCTTTCTTTTCTTTCTTTTTTTTTTTTTTTTTATTTATGATAGTCACAGAGAGAGAGAGAGAGAGAGAGGCAGAGAGAGAAGCAGGCTCCATGCACTGGGAGCCCGATGTGGGATTCGATCCCGGGTCTCCAGGATCACGCCCTGGGCCAAAGGCAGGCGCCAAACCGCTGCGCCACCCAGGGATCCCCCCTTCCCTGTTTTGTTCTCCCTACCCCTCACTCCTGCTTCCTGGGATCATCTCCCAGGCAGGCTACCCACACCCACGTCCTTCTTTCAGATCGTGCTTTTTTGGAGGAACCCAACTAAAACAGCACTTACACCTCATGTTTTATGGAGAGTCAGTGATGTAGGGCTCAGCAGGTTAGAGCCTCGCTGGTACAATCCAGCACAGCTGGCTTACAGGTACCTGTTCTGACTGGCTGGCATCCAGTGGATTGGTTGGTGCCCATGTCATATAAGTCACCTCCCACTTATGAGATCTCTCAGTGCCATAACATAAATCACTGTCCCTGACATGTCCTTCTTGGCTGCTTATGAGTTTCTCATTCAAGACATGTGGGTAGTGAATATAAATAACTTTTTTTTTTTTAATTTTTTTTTATTTATTTATGATAGTCACACAGAGAGAGAGAGAGAGAGGCAGAGACATAGGCAGAGGGAGAAGCAGGCTCCATGCACCGGGAGCCTGACGTGGGATTTGATCCTGGGTCTCCAGGATCGCGCCCTGGGCCAAAGGCAGGCGCTAAACCGCTGCGCCACCGAGGGATCCCTGAATATAAATAACTTAAATCATAGTCCTACTGGGCCATGTGCTAAAGTCTGTGTTCCATAAATGGGGAGAAAAGGTTATCCGAGGTGACTCCCCACTCCCCCCCTTCAGTTCAGGCTGAGGTCAGGGTTGTTTATTTGAATGCTGGCAATCACCCTGGGAATTTATTTAGGTGCCAAGGGAAACATGAGGACAGTGGACTCCAGAAAGATTGTGCTCCAAGGTACATAAGATAGCAGGCACAAACCCAGGAGAGGACACCAGGGGCTTGCCCTAGACACAACAAATGCCTGGTGACTTCTTGGTTGGCTAATGCAGACAGCATTTAATCTATGGGCCAGAGGGAGATGATGCAGAAGGCAGAGACACAGACTTCAAGAAGGCTTTTGTAGTCTCTCTGTGGTCCAGCACCCACTAAGCCCAGAGATGCAACATCTCTTATGAAACCTTGTCCCTCCTGCAGGTACTGGCAGAGCTAAGAATGAGGTCTTCGCACACTTAGCATGCCTGGCAGCCCCTTTCCCCGTGTCAAGGAAGCTGAGTCTGAAATGAAGAGCTCCATATGGGAAGTTTAGGGGGAGAAGTTTTGGGAACAAAATAGAGGAAGTAAGTGAGGGGGGTTGGGCAGATTGGGAAATGGCTGTGATGCTGTCACTGTACAGGTTTCAACCAAACCCACTCAGAGCTCTGGAATTGGGTGGCCCTTCAGAGCTGTCTTGACTGGAAGCAACCCATCTTTGGACTCAGGCTACCTCCAGGAAGGTCACATAGCCCTGGTTAAGGTAGCCACCAGGGGCCAACCCTCCTGGCAATGGAGGTGGTGAGTTTCTTGGTCCTGAAGTGAGGATCTTGACAAGACACCAGAGCACCTGTTACAATTACTGCATACCACTGCCCCCTTGGTCCCACAAAGGCCCTCACACCCTGACCCTCGTCTTTAGTGACCTTCAGCTTCCCTGGAAACTGAAAGAGCTGCTTTTACCTTAAAGATGTTAGTGGCTGGCTACACATACAAAATAAATACAGGTTGCATTTTAGTAAAATTATCCTGCCTGCCCTCAAATGGAGTATTTTAGAGCCTTCAGAGCAATCAGGCTTGGTTCTATTTGATGTTCGCATTAATGTTGACTTTAAGAATTAATATTAAATAGGGTGGGATAGTTTCCCATATGACAGATGAAAAAGCCAAGGTTTGGAGAAGGTAAAAAACAAAATGACTAAGAGAAGAGCCAACCTAGAGCCTAAGCCTCCTGACTTACTGTTTCCAGTCTGCAAGAGAATAAAATACCTTGAGCTGTCCCATGTACACTTGTCAGGGAGACACACTGCCCCCCCACCCCCATGATCCTGGCCTCACTTCAGGGCTACTAGAAAGAATGGCAATCTAGAAAGAAACTTCTTTATAAAGAGGAGAAGGCTCTGTTTAAATCCACATGCCATAGGAAGGAAGAAAGATGCCTATTGTACCTGTGGTACAAGATCCCTT